>NC_134571.1:141426695-142075862 GCF_050947875.1 Dermacentor variabilis | reverse complement strand
CTTAACGCTATCGCGTTAAAACGGAAAGCTTCGCGCGCACTGCACCGTGAACCACGCACACATTTTCCGCGTTTACTGGTGGCTAGCAAATTTATCGAATGAAATTTGGAGGACGCTTAAGCGTCACCTTCAAGAGTGGAACGCGATAGCGTTCGAAGATCCCTGACAGCTTCTCACGCTTACCGGCAATTGGAGCGTATGTAACCGTAACGTTTACCGGGAAACGCTTGCCGCGAACGCTATGCACGAAGGCGAGCTTAGTGGTGGAACCAGGCCCCGCACACTCGCAAGTTCGAGTGATCGCCACAGAGAGCGAAAAAATCAACCGCGGCACGTTCCAGCATAAGCGCGTAAGTGGAGCTACTGTAATTGGGTCGCATACTTTACTTTGTATTTTTTTCTGCTAGGGGCGCTCAACGCGGCTCAATATTTTATCTATAAATGCACACATAATAACCGCCAAACATAGTTAACGTCTAACTTTCTGCAAAATAAACAGACAATTGTTTCTATTAAACTTACGTTATTAAAGCCTGTGCTTTATTACTTGAATAAAGGTTTTGAGACCTCACTGACGTGTGATAAGCAGCAGCCCACTGGTATCGATTGCAGTCCGTGCCGTTTATCCACGGAGGAAGGAAACTAAGGAGAGGCCCTACCTCCTCCGCGCGCTAGGAGAAAAGTGTGGCGGAAATGACGTAGTACGTTCTCATTTTTTTGCTGCTTTTTTATTTATTTTTTTATTTTATTTTATTTTTTTTTTTGCTGTATGGCCACGCCTTTTGGGCCACAATGGCGGCGTTGTTATGGTTTTGAGCGCTCACACGTGCTGCTCTGGTAGGTTTCGTGCCGTGGCAAAGGCGCTGTGTGGGCGGGTTTGCGTTAGTCACCGTGTCTTGTTGCGCTGTGTTACCTGCACCGTGCTCTGGCGGATGTTGCTGTGGCCATGTGGGACAGGAGGAACTAGAGCTCGTGAAATGAACGCGCATATGTAACGCTGTACGCAATGTACCGCGCCACGGCACTGACAACGGACGAAGGAATATCCGCGGGAAATTTTGCCTCCACTTCAGCGGAATCATGCTAACGTGCCATCACAGACCGAAACCGATGCGTTTCAGAATCTGCACAGTGAATGCCTTGCAGGTCAGTGATTCCTGCTTTTGACAGCGCATGTTGCATTTGCGGCACGAACGGTGTCACCGGGAAACCTGATAATGAAGAATCACGCGCATATGTATGACATGATAACTTATACTGTGCGAATAAAATATTTTACTGTTATACTATAACTATAGAATTATTATCGCTATGTGAATGCGTGTATCATAAATTCTAGTTTTTCCTCCGATAAAACACCAATCACATAAGGAAATTTACTTACACGTGAAAAGATATGGGCGGTACAGTTTTCGGCGTGCGCGACTTGCATCCTGGCACACAACAACTAGGCATTGGATGAGCGGATACCTAGGCAAGCGTCCGCACAACTCGTGCGCGGAACGAAAACTGAAAAAACGTGCCTTTCGCGCATCGTTCGCTGGGAAAGAAACGCAGAAAAAGCAGTCATGGCCAGTCTACTCTTCATCCGGGACGGCTGCTTTGACTTATTAAGGAAAGAATCCTCCCTACCACAAGCTTATCTCATCTGTGCGTGCGAGAAGCGCAGGGAAGTGAAGGTTAGCGGATGCGCTGCAAGAATATGCAAGGCTCCACAGAGCGTACACCTACGAACACGTCGAACGGCTAGCTATTCCATGCTCCCACGTAGGCCGGGTCCACGCGCGTATTGTTCGGCACCGTGCGCCGGCCAGTCGACTCTTCATCTGGAAAGATAGGAAAGAAGCGGCTGCTTTGACTTATTAAGGAAATAATCCTCCCTACCGCAGGCGTACATTATCTGTACGCGCGCGAAGCGCAGGGAAGGTCAGCGAATGAGCCGCAAGAGTGAGGAAGGCTCCACAGAGCGTACCTGCGAACACAGCAAACGGCTGTTCCATGGTCGCAGGCAGGCCGGTTCCACGCGCGTACTGTTCTGCATTATGCGCCGGCTATCGCAAAACTATGGTTCCGTGACGCTTCACTTACCGTGCGAAGAAGGCCCCTCAAGCCGCAGTCAATGAACCTAAACGCGGAGTCAGATTCTGCCTCCTCGCCGGCGCGCTGTCGAAGTCATGCGCGGCCACCCGAAGTTTGTTCAATAAAGCACGACGATTCCTCAAGCGAGAATGTGTTTGTGCTCATAAACTCCAAATGGGTCGCAAATGGGTTGGTGTGTCGTACGTGTCTCCAGTGCGTTCTTGCAGTGCAGTAAGAATGCGTACGTCTTTTTTCGCAGCGCCAGACGTATAGCTCGCAAGACCGTATGAGAGCCCCAGGAAGCCCAAGCAGAGGAAAGCAAGTAGAAGGCAGCGATAAAGGCGACCTTTTTATAAAAAAACACGCAAGAGCTGGGTAGCGGCCGGTACCTGCGGTTAATGACAACAGTTCAGTTGGTTGGCGTTATATTTAAGGCATGTTCATTTTCATAAAAGCCGGTAAAAGCAGCCGATTTGACCTCACGGCCCAATTTGCGAAGTTCATTATGAACTTCTTTTAACATGGGTTCGGCAACGGCAACGCAATGAGACATCGCGATTGTTTAGTATTGCTGCGGAGCGAGCGCGTGACACCACGTGCAGCGCGGCGTGGTTTCGCGAAAGATGTAAACAAGAAAGGAAGGTGGCCCAAAAGGTGGAGCATCGCCATGAGCAGCGCCAACTTCCGGCTTCACGTTTGCTTCACAAAGAGTGACGTCAGGGCCTCTCCTTAGTTTCCTTCCTCCGTGCGTTTATCGATTCAAATTGTACGGCGGTTATATTTGCGAACGGGGTGGTCGTTGCCTTTGTGCAGTATCACGCAGGTTCGTCTTAATTAGCCAACAATAATATCTCAGCCAGTTTATGCATCCGACATTCGATAGCCGCTACCAGGTGATCGTGCTTAAAGACGGTGAATTGTACCAACTGCGGCGTTTCACTGGCGTAATGGGTACATACACGGCTTCCGTCGTCATAGGTCTGCCGCGTCTAGCCGCGTAATGACGGGTTGCTTGAAAAAAATGAGCTAGCTAGCGTGATAACTCGTCGCTGGAACCTAGCACAGTCTGTCTGGAAACTACCCAAGAAAGTGGATTAACCTTGCAGCTTCTGGGTGTGTACACCGGTGAGTCAAAAGTCACTGCTTCGCATTTTCAACCTTCAATTTCTTCGGGTGCAAGGCGGGTAAAACAGAATGCTGTAGTCATTTTTTTTTAAAGTGGGAAATCATAATAAAGTTATTGCTCTTCAAAGGCAATTCAAACAAGGCTCGTGTTATTTTGCCACGTTGCTAAAATTCCTAGCACGGAATACAGTATAAAAAATAAATCGTTTTGGCTGTGCCTGCATGAATGATACACTGCGATAAATTCGCAGCAAATTAGTGCAAGTGTACTTCCGGTGATACAGTTGGATTAATACTATTTGCCAAATAATAAAATTACTGTGTTTATTACCTAGTAGCTGGCAAAAAATTTTATCGCGGCTTCACAAAGCACAACCCGCACAAGGACACCGTTGAAAGAAATGCACACTCAAAACATTGTTGTGTGTGTTCTCTGTCATGGAGCGTTTTGTGCACTGTTCTTAGTCATATATGAATCGCAAGCTCACCCACGCTTCCACCGTTGTAACTGAGGCTTTCTTCTTTTTCCTCCAGCCTCCAAGACGCTGCTCATATTTGATCACCACTTTGAGCTCTATTGTCTCTGGACATACAAGTCACCATTGGATGTGTCACCACAGAGGCAGAATCCTCGAAAGGTAAGCTTCTGAACACTTCAACTATGACTATGATTTGTTCATTTATTGGACAAACTTTTGTTTCACCATTCTTCGCTTGCATGTTTGTCATGGCTTCACGATTTCTCTTTTCAAAAAGGACAAAAGAGAGATTATTGGTTTGAAAGCTGCCCACGCCAAGCCATAAGAAGCTCAACGGACACCATAATAACAACAGGATCTCTTTAACTGCGTGCCGCACGATGAAATGATTGCCAGTTTACCAGATAGAGGGCTGTGAGCCCTATCAGGAATGCAACAGTCTACAGTTTTGTATCGTACCGAGCGGCAATGCTAAAATTTGACATACAAGCTTGCTTGGTTTTAAGGGCATTTTATGAGAATCAGAGAAGTAACAAGTTGAGTCCCAACTTGTTTCTTTTCTCGTCATGTAGCAAGCCCCTACTTGGTAATGCACAAATTCTGTCATTTGCTATTTGAAAATCAGATTGACGGGCATTACCAACAAGTATCACATGCTCCTTCATAGCATATTTCTGTTACATGAAACTGCAAAGAATTTCAAAGCCTCCAAAACCGCTCAGTGCAATTTTGAGGAAATGATGCTTCATGTTCACTGAAACTCTGGCAGTCGCTCTTCACTTTATTATTCTAGTTTTTGTTTAAAGTACGCTCAGGGCCGTATGCCATTAAAGAAGGGAGTGGTTGCAAAGCAGTAGAGTAAAACAAACAAACAAGAGCAGTGAGTTTTGTTAATACAATGATTCTCTTGATTATACAATGTTAGCTAATGTATTGCAAAAAAAGTTTATCGGTGATGGCTACGATACTTGAGAGAAGGTGGTTCCATTCCTGACATGTATGGGGGATGAAAGATTGACAGAAAGACTTCGTGTAGCAAGAATCAATCCCTGCGTTACTGCGAAGACCGATGCAGTTTGAAATGTACTTGAGGCCATGGTATAAAGTCGTCGTGAAGTTTGGTATGACGGAAAATTTGATGAAATAGCGAAACATGGCGACTAGCTAGGGGAATATGTGCTGGTTAGCTTCATTAAGGTTACACTCGCGGTACAGTTACAGTTATAATTAGAAAGAATGATACGAGCAGAGTTATTTTCTAAAAATGAAGTAGTAAGACTAACGCGACTGGGATCCCATATTGCAGATGCATATTTAAGTTTTGAGTGCATTAGCATCTTGTAAAGGTGTAGTTTTAAAGTGGACAGTGCTTTGGAAAAGGTGCACTGTAAGTACCCTAGCAGGTGAATTGCATTGTTAATGACTATATTGGTCCAATTGAATTTATTTATAATGTGTTCACCAATATATTTATAGGACATGATGAAATGTAAGGGAGCATTGTTAAGATGGTAAGTGATAGGGCTAGGATTAGATCTGGATATTGCATTTCTCATTTGCAAAAATCACTAACTATGCTAGCACTGCACCGTAACAAACGGCTAGAATAGGTAACTTCACACAACTGGCCTACTCCAGACTTCTCAAACATGACGAACCAATAAAATCAATTTTACTTTCTCTTCAAACAGCAGATGACATACCTGAGGACAGTGTGTTCAGAAAAAGTTTTTGAAGTATACTCAAAGTTTGGCTTAACATTCAGCCAATCAACAGTGGACGAGCGAGGGAAGCCTCAGCGGGGGAACTTATCTTCGTCACCGCCCTCACAGGTAGGTTTGATTTTTGAAACGTTGGCTACAGGCTTGGGCTTCCCTTGCTCACCTCTGTTACTCAACTGACGTGTTCATCTCCTTGTAACCTTTTTGCATTTTTTGAACATGCAAACTGACATGTTTTTTCAACATGAACCCGTAAATTGCATTTGACAAGGCTCCGTGAGCATTAATTGGGCATACTCATATGTTTATTTAGCGTCCTTGTTTACACACAATATTGGCAGAGGTCCTTGTAAGCGCTGTCGTCTCCATAACGTTCCTCACCTTCCTACGAGTACTCCACTTGTGACAAAGCCTTTACTGCTGCAACTGAACACTAAATGTGCAGTAAAAATATCAAGAACGCACAATATGGGATCTAAAATTCAGCATAACGTTTTTTTTCCCTCTAGAATTCGCGCCTATCGCCAATGTCTTGTGAAAACAATGCGACATTGCAACTCGAGCTCACCTTACTGACATTACATGTTTGCTGAGCACTTCCTATTTTTTTTTAATCTAGCTGAAATTGTCGAAGGCAGACAACATACATATAGTATGGAACACGTCAAGCAGCACTGTATGCAACACAAGTACTAGTGTAGGCGAGCACAATATCGTTGTCCTTGCTTTAGCGGCACGCCAAACGCGATGAGATAACTTCGGTCGAATTCAGCTTTCAATTCCGTTAAATAGTTTACTATCTGTGTTTCTGTATGTTGTAAACTAAGTAACTGACAGCATTAGCTCCACCTGACCTGTACGAAAATTGTGGTTCTGTACTGCTTCATTCACGATTGACAATAAACAAGATAAGCTTACTTGTCTGACGTGTTTCTTTGCCAGCTGAGGCCTGTCGGTCACCTGGCTATAAAATAAAGGTCTTGATAGTCATTTTAGAGTATCGTACACACGAACACCGCTGCGAAAGCGGTAGCAAAATGCCCAAAACTAGCGAGCGAGCAGCACAACGAACCCCACCAGCAGCTACCGTAGCGGCCATATTGCTCACTACGTAATGATGATAATAATAGTGCCAGCGCCATCTCTAGGTCGCATACTTTAGTTCGCAACGCCACCGCTAGTCTTATTTCCGTTGCACTGTGAAATTTACAGTTTCCCTTCTCTAAGTTTGTACTGGTGTTCTGTGGTGGAACCACGGCCCTTTGCGTAGCACGCGATGCGCCGGAGGCGAGCACCAACTGGAGTTAATGCAAGGAACCGGTCGCGCCGGTTCGTGGCCCCCGAGACACCCATCGCTCCAGCGCGCAATATGGCGGACGCCGTGGAGGGTTTGTGTGTATGAATGGGTTTACTTTTTTTTTCATTCGAGTTTTCGCGTAACACTATTCTTTTCTCTATAGTCAAATTACAAACCGAGAGCTATCATTTCCGTAGATTTTGTGCAAGCTGTAGTTTACGATTTTTCTACGTATTTTAGCTTGAGAAATTCAATTAGTTCAGTCAATTCCTTGCGTCATATGGAAGGCCTGGTATATGTGGTCCGAAAATCATTTTGTTGATGCGACCCCTGACGCGGGATGCTCCCTAGAGGACACGTCACAACTTCCAGCGTATAACCAAAATGTGCTATGGGGCCTGGTGAGGGGCGCTTTGAAGCTGAGCACCCGGCTCTTCCAAGCAACGAACGACGCGCGTTATCCGCGTGACATATAGCATTGTCTACAGGAAAGTAGCCAGAACAGAGTTTTCAAGAAAGGAAACGCAAGCAAAGTAAATGACGATCATTGTAGGACAACCAAGCACCCCAAAGGGTGCAATGGTCTTTAAGTGTTGTGGCGATGCGTGCCTCTCACGCGTCCCCTGATATCTTGTTTTCCCGCATAGCTCCCGTCTCCTGCAATGCGGCTTCGCCGCGTGGCCTGGGACCCGCGGCGTTCGCCGTTGTTGAAGCGCAGTACGAGGGATGGCGCGAGTGTTGCGCTGCTAACGCCGCCTACCGGCGGGGTTACTTGGGAGCGAAAAGGAGAAAGCTCTTCTCTTTGGTTCGAGGTCGTCAAGCGGCGCAGACGTTCCGCGCTTGCGCTGATCCATGGTCTGCGAGACGGTCTCGTGAGGCCTCGTTCGAACGCGCCACCGTTCGCGTGACCGTACACGCGAACGACCAGGCGTTGGGATCCAGCATGGGGCGAACATATTCGCTCGCTATCCGGTCGCGGTGAGTCGGACTTCCGCGATTTGTCGCGCGCCCATCGGCATGTTTTCGGGATAGCAACTCGGCTAGCAGACATTGATCTATGAAAGGTGCAATAAATGCCCTTGTGATTGTTTGCACTACTGTGTTGTCGTTCCCTTGTCCCAAGAGCACGCGTGTGAGAACCCCACATCTGGCTGTCCAACGTGGACCTCTTGGGGCATCGGACGATAGTTTTAACAGTGTTACTTCGTTCGAGACCTTCGTTTAAACCGAAGCGTAGGCCTAGCGTGGATTTTGATCGCTAGCGTCGGCGGCGTGCTTTCTTGAGCGAGGCGGCGTTGGCTGTAGTCTGTTTGAACTTTTCAACATGCTAAGCCTTTTCGCAAATTATTTTTTAATGACATTCGTCGGCACGAGAGCCACGTGGTGTACATCCTAGGGGAGCGAGGCTTAGCGCTCGCGGAGCATTGGCAAGCCTGAAGCGAGTGAGTATGGAAGCCTCGTGGTTGGTCCGAATTTCTTATGTAAGTAGATTATTCTATCTCTGACTCTGGTGAAGTCGCGGCTCTGGGAGCCGGATGGCCGCGGGCCACGGGTGCCGCTACGGGCTGACTGGTATTGCGGCCTAGCACCGGGCGCTCCGACACCGTCTGGGACGGTGGGCGCCATCAACTCGGATTATGTGTGCCCCAAGCGGGGTAGGACCATCTAACAGAGCTGACGTCTCCTCGCGGCTGCCTGTATTGCGCCCATTTAGGGTGGTGTTTTAGAGCGCAGCTCTTTGGCGTCCGTTCCTGGGTTTCGCGTCGTCGTCGGCGTTGTCGTCGGCCTCGTAACCAGCTCCGCCCCCCTTTCATCCCCCCAGCGCTAGCAGCGACCGACTGATACCGCTGGATGCCGCTGACGCCGCTAGAGAGTCAAGATAACGTGACTGCATAGAACACCGTCGCCGCCATGCAGAAAGAGGAGGAAAGGGTCTCCCCCCCCCTGTTCTTGTGTGGCGGATAGGGTGCTCTTCAGTTGCCGACGCGCCGGTTATTTCACGTAGGCCCCGGCACGTCGACGAATACGTGACCACCTTCCCACGGCTAGACCTGGTTCTTAGCGCTGCGGAAGCGAGGGTATCATATTGTTTGTGTCGGCATCGGCGGCGTTGTCCCTGAAACCAACTCCGCAGCTGGGGTTGACTCACTATCGGCGTCAGCGGCATCAGTCAGTCGCTGCTATCTCTTCCCTCCTCCCTTTATCGTGTTGTCCGCTTGCTGCGCGCGCTTCTGCCCCCATCGTTTGCCGCTGGGTGTACACGCCGCCCCCCTCCCCCCTCTTCCTGCGAGTCTCCGGTTGTCAAAGCGCCGGCTCGAACTTAATTCCTTTCTTCGCTCCTCCTCCAATGCAACCCCTGTGCGGTGGCAATCAGAGAGCCAGATCGGTGGCGGCGGATCTGTATATGTGCACCGCCCGAGCCGAAATTGCCGCTGCCGTTCGCCCTGTGCGGTGGCAATCAGAGAGCCAGATCGGTGGCGGCGGATCTGTATATGTGCACCGCCCGAGCCGAAATTGCCGCTGCCGTTCGCCACTGCGAAATTATCTGCCAGTTCTTTCTGAGCCATGAGCGAGACGACCGATGGAAGTCCTCCGTCTGCTGCTGCTGCTGCTGCTGCTGCTAAACGAGCTGCCAGAGCAGAGGCCCAGCGCCGTCGCCGTCAGAATCCAGAGGTGCGTGCCGCCGAAGCAGAAGCTTACCTAGTGGAGTCTTTGTTAAAGGAATACGTGTGAAAAATAAAAAAAAATTCTGTGATAGCGCATACATGTGTTGCTCGATTTCTTTGCCTCAATCTATCGAAAAGGTGAAACAGCTTATTTGCTGCGCTCAAATTTCGCATTAGGAAGTAACGTAATCGTCGGTAATTTTTTTTTGGATGCCGGTTGTTGTCAAGGTAGCGACGCTTTAGGCTTAAGGCTTTACGAAGCTGTCTGTCGCACGTGGAGGGACACAAACTGGTGGACCGTGTCGTTGAGGTGTTGCACTTTGGTCCCCTCATTCTAGTTAGCCTCGCACGAATTAAAATTACTCGTTCGACTCAAGGAAGCGAGCTTCGTTCACGTGGACTTAGCAGCTGGGTAGCCGCCCGATCTTTTGCTAGCCGAGTTGAACATCGTACCACGTGGGCGATGCGCACGCAGAATTCCTCTCCCTTGCACTACTTTAGTGTTTGCCGAGTGTGTTGAGTGTACGCAGCGTGATTGGGGTCACCCCTGCTTTGCTGTCACCTGCACATCGTCTACGTTGCTGCCTTGGACTACGATCGAGCCACCTTGGCGATGGTGGTGCTGTGGCCAGTTCGGCGCAGCGACTTCGGCGGCCGCCTGTATCCAGCTCGCAACCCTCGGCGGCGTAGAAAAGAGCCGGCGGTCACCGATAGCTACTGCGGCTCTCGCCAGCAGGGCGCGAGCGACGCTTGCTCGTGCGGATTACTGCGTCGCCGTTTCCGGAGTCCTGGCCTGGAATCATGCCGTCGAGCCAGCAGAGCTGCAGCTGTGACCAGTGGACTAGCGGTGTACCCAAGGCCAATGCCGGCTCGCATGTTATGGAAAGCGTGTGGACATTTCATCGGCGCGGCCACTGTTGCATGTACCACCTTGTTCGCGAATCACGCGTTGATGTTAGACCGTGTGACATGTTTCGCCGGAATATGTAGTGATTTAAGGTTGGGGGGATGTGGGGATGCGTGACTCTCACGCGTGTGCCTGATATCTTGTTCTCCCGCATAGCTCCCGTCTCCTGCAATGCGGCTTCGCCGCGCGGCCTGGGACTCGCGGCGTTCGGCGTAGTTGAAGCGCAGTACGAGGGATGGCGCGAGTGTTGCGCTGCTAACGCCGCCTACCGGCGGGGTTACTTGGGAGCGGAAAGGAGAAAGCTCTTCCTCTTTGGTTCGAGGTCGTCAAGCGGCGCGGACGTTCCGCGCGTGCGCCGATCCATGGTCTGCGAGACGGTCTCGTGAGGCCTCGTTCGAATGCGCCACCGTTCGCGTGACCGTACACGCGAACGACCAGGCGTTGGGATACAGCATGGGGGCGAACATATTCGCTCGCTATCCGGTCGCGGTGAGTCGGACTTCCGCGATTTATCGCGCGCCCATCGGCATGTTTTCGGGATAGCAACTCGGCTAGCAGGCATTGATCTATGAAAGGTGCAATAAATGCCCTTGTTATTGTTTGGACTACTGTGTTGTCGTTCCCTTGTCCCAAGAGCACGCGTGTGAGAACCCCACAATGTTGACATTAATACATATCAGCGATGCGCCACGTCCACAATATTTAACGCTAACAGCGATCCGTGGCTGTAGATATCGATGTAAACAAATGCACCCTTTGCCAAATCCGACGTAGAAGGCTGTGCTCGAAGCCTGCTTGAATATGCGAAATCTTTAATGAATCCGTAGGAGGAATACAAAAAGCGATGTGCAGGTGACGAAATCATCGACAACAAGTTCCCAAGGCAGCCGCGTTGGCAGACGGAAGTCGGCGCGCCTTTATCGGCAGCACTGTTCGCACAACAATGGACTGAAGCCTGCTCACGCAGCAGTCGGTGAGCGCCACATGGCTTCCAGGAACGACATGCTGCCCCGGAATGCTAATTAAACGCTATCCACTAAGCACACAGCCAACGAGCACTCAACATGAGCGCAAAGTACACAAATCAAGCGGCGAAGTTCCCGACTCTTCCAGAACGTTTCGAGTGGCGTGCGGAAGAGGGCAGCGCAGTATAATGAAAAAAACAAAGAAGGTTCCCCTCTCCACTCATCGCTTTCGTTCGCAAGGGCCGCGGTGAAACGGAATGTAAGGGAAGAAAAGGCACCCTCCCCGAGAATTTATATCTCGAAGTGGCATCGAACCGCATGGCCGTGGTGACCAGTTTCCCTGTGGCGCGTTTTGCGATAACGAGTAGGATTGCGAGGAGTTGTTATCGTTCCCGCTGGTTAGTAGTGTCCGATGCCGGCCAAACATGCTCGTCGTGGCGAAGCCAAATGGCTGAAACTCACTTTCCACCAGGCATTTCTCAAGACTAGGGCTCGAAAATTGAGCCACGATAGCTGTGGTGCCAACCAACTAGCACACCACAACGGTAGAGCTGTTTGGTCATGTGATCTGGCTTTGTCTAGCTCTGCGATGGCGACAGTGATTTAAACGAGCCTGTCGTTGGTGGCTCTGGACAAGCTACAATGAATCATTGAGCGATACTCTAGTATATATATATATATATATATATATATAAGCACTAAGAACGCAGGTTAACCGAGAGGCCCGATTTTTATTAGTCATATCCTAAGAAGCCAAAAAACAATGACACCAAGGAAAACTTGGGGACCATTCAATTCAGTCGTTATTTTTCTCTTGGACAGAGAAGGAGACAGGACTAAAAGCTCGTAAGTTTGACAGAGGTCCTGCCCCTTTATCAACTTGGCAGTACAGTACACAGGCAGGAATTTTCAATTTTCCAAATAAAAACTGAAACAAGATAACAAAACACTTTGTAAAAATCAGCGGTATGCATTGAAGCACAAACATAAATATTAGAAAAACAAATAACAGGTCAACGGGAAACGAAAAGAAACGTGTAGTTACTGCGTGTAGTTACTAATTGAGTTAGAGAAATTATAAATTATTGCACATGAAAGTGGATGAAAAACCAACTTGCCGCACGTGGGGAACGATCAGACGTCTGCACATTACCTTGGTTCTGTCCATCTACGTGGCATTCGCATACTTTTAACGCTTTGCTCGAGTTGTGTAGGACACTCTATATCCGATGTACATGCCACATGTTGCATCGGCTTTTTTTTTTTTTTTCTGGTCGTGGATGTCACGGCAGTACGCAGGCAGCACTCACAACATTCAGATGGTATCACGTTGCTCCCATTTAGAAAAATAATATGTCATTCACACTATATTTCTGCGTTATCCTGTCTCTGCATGTGATAAGTATCCATAAAGCTGCGCCGTCGTTCCAGTGATTAGCAGTGTTTTTTTCATGTTTTTTTTTCACTTAGGTTGCCACGTGGCATGACGTGATAATGGAGGTAAATATAAGCCTGTATGCCCGTTTCATAGAGAACCTGCAACAGTGACTTATAAAATCTGTTGTCCATAATCCATCTTTCGTAGTCCTCAACTTGATCACTGTTCAACTTCACACCTTTAAGTACACTGTCGCGAATTGTCTTTGTCCCATAGCACGTCGACCAAAGAATAGATGGCGGTCGTCCGCTGCTGACGCTGGAGCAGAGCACTTCGGACACTGGACAATGTCTTAGTATTGTTGACGCCAAGCACATGTGATGGCTAGTGCTAGGTTCGCCCCGGCCCGAAGTCTCCGGAGACAGACTTACTCCACCCGGGACTCCATGACCCGAGAAACATTGTGGGGGAAGGGAGCAGACACGCGTGAACATATAAACTAACGGGCTTAACGTTCAGAATCTACGAAGTGGACTACGAGGGGCGGCGCTTTAAAAGCAAATTGCGTCAGAAAATGCGTTAAGTACGAGTTGCACACAAGCTGCAGAAATGATTAGCGTCGGATTGTGACGCGTATACACCAGAAAAAACGTAGTTCTCTTCGGCGGATATACTGAAAGACAAAGCTCGTTTTGCAGCTCATTGAGTTTTGCAGCCTCATTCGTGTGCGCCCTCCGCCTGGCGCAAGTGCGTTCTTGAACTAAATGAATTTCTTAAAATAAGCGGTGTCATAAAATCCGTAAAGTACGACTTACACACAACCCACACACATGGTAGCACCAAATTGTAATTCGAATGTACAAGAAAACTTAATTCTGCTACGCGGAAACTTCAACACAAACTCCTTTCCCAGCTGCCGTGTTTTGGGTGAGCACGCCACGAAAAATCCCGGCCATCTAGAGGCTAACAGCTTCGCTGTAAAAGATACAAGGATCTTCAAGTTAGGTTAGCAAGCCCTGTCAATCTCAGAGGCCTAATTTTCGTTAAAAATAAAACAGGAAGAAATAGCAGGTTAAAATAAAACAGGAAGAAAAATTCGAACTCATTGCTTTCATTTTCCATTTGATATACCCACTCAATCATCCCTGGTTAGCACGAGGCCATGGGTTAGATTCCCAACCACGGTGGCCGCTTTGCGATAAAGATTTCGTGCAAAGAATGCGTGTGTACCCTACTTTGGGTGCGCAGTTAAGAACCCCAGGTGATCAAAATAAGTATAGAGGCCACTGATGCGGTGACCCTCGTAGTCCCCTTTACAGCTTCTGGAAGTTACACACCGCAGTTTATTACAAACGAACACCTTTCAGATTGATGTGCACTGCAAGAACAGCCCAGCTTTATGCACATTGTCACGTGCAGAATAATACAGCAATATAGTGTGAATGATCTCCTCATCTTACGTTGACACATAGATATCGTAAAAAGTAAACGCGGTATACACAGTGACAATAATTAGATAACATCCTTTCAGCATTAAAAGTGCGGAATGCAAATTCAACAGAATGCCTACATGAGATCAATAAAGTACAGTCGCTACTTACTCCTGAGCGTGAACCTAACCTCCTGCTGACTAAACGAATTTTTATTCTGAAGGATTACATTACCATAAGTGTTTATGCTCGCCCTCATTGAAGCCAGAATTGAACTCATTTCATTACCTGAAAAAATGAAATGAACACTCTTGATATTAAGGATTATTTAGTGGAACATTACTCCATCAGAACTTGATATTCGTGACATTTAAAGCGAACTGACATAATTCAGGAAAATAATAATAATAATAATAGGCTGGGCACGCACATTTCCTTCGCATAAACACTTTCTTTTTTCACGTGACTTGTTCCGCCCCCGCGGACCTAACGATGCAGAGCTAGCTGTGCTTTTGCGGCATTCGAACGGAGAAAATAATTGTTCGAGTTTGATGCAGATGTCGTTCGACATAAAAAAAAAAAAAAAACTTGCGGCAAACCGTCACCGTAAAATGTACGCGCGCAGTCTGGCGCGCACCGAGAATCGTGCTTCTATTGAGCCTTTTCGTGCAGCAGTTTGTTGTAGAGAAACGAGATGGCGCTTTCGGCGGCGCGCCGCACGTGGCCTCAGCGACAGCGCACGAATACGAAACCATTGCCGCTTTCACCTTGCGTCAGCGGCTGTCGGAAATGCAACTGAGTTTTCGCTAACTTACTGTGCTCCAATCATGCCGGATTGAATCACGTGGGTTGAAGACGGGTGCAGTAGCTGGCTGCAAAAATAGTGACTGCCACATTAAGGAATGAAATGAATCTGAGTAGTCACGTTCGCGAACCGCTGCTGCAACTGTCCGTACGTGTTACCGGCACTTCGATATGTACGGCTCTCCTCGAGGATACAGAAATTTGCCCATCCGCCAGCGTTGCATCGCTGACCTTCAAAAGGAGTGCTTCAGCCCTTGAACGTCGACAAGAGTGAAAACCGTTCGTTAAACAATGAAAAAGGGAGTAGAGCCACTGTTCGTTTCGCGCACAGTATCTAAACACATCTAGTCCAACTGGCACGGAATCTTACGCCTACTCTATCGCCAACGTGTCAATAAGTCAATGCGCGCACACTTGAATATATGTGCACCATATGCGCACAGCAAATGACGGGCTACACCGTGTTAGGGATGGCCGGACGCCAAGGGCGATACGTCATCCCCTTACTCTCTACATGGTCGTGGCACCGTGGGTGCTACGTCATCCCCTTCCCCTCTCATGGTCGTGGCACCATGGGTTCTACGTCATCCCCTTACCCTCTTCTGGCCGGACCCCACGGCGCCGGAGAGGCCATTCACCCAACCTTCTCCCCGGATTCGTCGAAAAGAGGATCGACTTTTCCTACCCGTGCTCGGTTTTGCAGGAGGAGGGGCCCTCTCTCGGTGCCTGTCACGTGTCATCGACGGAAGCAAGGTCCCGCCCACACTTGTAGAGAGCCTATTTAAGGGGCTCCGAAATGTACTTGTGAGATACTTCATACTTCATGCTCTTCTTATTTTCTTTCAACTACCTTTGAATAAACAGTGGAAGTTTCGCACTAGCAAATCCTCTCGCCCTTGCTCGGTCGCCATGGTCTACCGGATGCCTGCAGCCCGCCGACAACGCCACGCTACCCAATAAGTAATGTCGGTCGAGCTTCGATAGGCAGGAGTCGCTACTTCTCGGCAGCAGTACGGTACGCTACCCTGGAGTACGCAAGAACCGATAGCGCCCGAATGGTCGAAGCTGAATGTTTCGCGACGGTCCACAAGAGTAAGCGAGTTACTAGCGATAATACATCTTTGCTACAAGGTATTACAATGTACAAAACGGCTCCCTTTCAAGTCTTGCGGGCAGCAAGAACAAATCTATCGAAACTGAGCACACCAGCGAACTATCAGGCAGAAATAATCAGATAGTGACCGCACCAAGGAAATTCACTGAGTCAGGAATGCGACAAGCCGCTGCTTCAAAATATGTTCCAAATAAGGAACCAAGAGCAAAACACACTAATCTCGATTCAATTCAAGAGCGGAAGGTTTGGATATAGCTTGTAATACATATTTAGCCTCGCTTTTAAAACAAGAACCATATACGCTGCTCGCGCCGTTTGGACATAGCTTAACCAGCTTCTAAAGCGCGTTTGCATGTTCTCTGCATAAAGCTGTGGCCAGAGCTTCGTGTCGTCCACCCAGACACCCGTCTACGACACCTGCCGAAACAGAGGTTTGCTAAGTCCCACCGGTGCCATACAAACCCATTGTAAACGCGGATGCAACGGAGGCAGTTGAGGCAAGCAATGGACGCGTCCCCACGTGATGAAACGTGGCAGCGCCCACGGGATCGCCGCGAAAAGGTTCAATAATTCCACATACTTTCACCCTTATCCCTTCGCTATCGGTGAAAAGGTTTCGGGCAGCACCCACTTCGCTTGTCTTTCACGCGACGTCATAAATCCGAGAAAGGTCACCACGTCCAAGTGACGTGTTCGCATTAAAAATGCATGAATATGCAGAACAAAACAGCATTTCTTTTTTTTCTGTATGCCCAGAGACTGCCCAGTTCCAAACGGAATGGAAGATGGCTGCCCGCCGATCGCTCTGGCACTGTTGGAGCTGCAGGGAAAAATAGATTTCTTGGCGCATAATAATAATAATAATAATAATAATAATAATAATAATAATAATAATAATAATAATAATAATAATACAATTACATGGTAGTAAAACGTGGTCGAGCCCTGTCGGCACGTATACGTACGACATCGCTCTGCCGAATCGTCTGCGTTGAGGATCCTTTTTTTCGTCACTTATTTCGACCTTCTGTTGCACACCGCCACAATTTTCGACAAGCCACCGCAAGCTAAACAAAGGGAAGCAGGCCACTCCCAAACGCCGCTCCCACCGTCCTCATAAGGTTATCTACTTTCACTGCGCTAACTCGCTCCCACCAAAACCCTGTCGTTCTGCGCGCTCCTGACCTTTCGTCAGCCGACTAAATAAAAAAAAAAAAAAAAAAAAAAAACCTGTCAAGGTCGGCAAAGCTATTCGCTTTGAAAGCAAACCTAAAGTGATTCCCTATAAACGAGGAGAGCGTTTGATTGGGCTGTTCCAACAACAGTGCGAATCACCGCCCACTGCTTGCGTCGGCGGGTGTGTAAGTTTGACGTCGCGATACCGGAATAAAAAAAAAAACATATCGTAAAAGTTTTACGTTGTAAGGGCCCTATGACACAAACCCACGACGGGGCAGTGGCCAAGAAGTGGCCCGGTACATTCAAAATAAATCAACTTGTGTAACAATGCGTGCCACGAGTGCGCAGTGTTACGTCGAAGACACAATAATGCAACGGGCGAACCTTATGGCATTTCATTAACCGCTTTCGCGAATATTTCGCCCACATAGATTCTAACCTGTGCGTTGGCCCCGCATAATTTCTTTCTTCCACCCCCCCCCCCTTTTCTTTTTCTTTCTACGTTTCATTTCCTTATGATGGGAACGTGGCTGCCTCGGCCGTATATAAGTCGAACTCACGACCTTTCGCTCCAGAGCACATTGCTACAGCGCCACCACTGTGGGGCATAGCAAGGTGCCACCCCTAGTGACGTTGTTGCTGGCCGCGACCTTATCAACCTGTGCAAAAAAAAAAAAAGAGCAATCCAGATGTGACAATATCCACAGTATCACTGCAGTAAGGTATTTAGATTGAGACATCTAGCGGTTTTCCATTGGTATTAAGAGAAACGCGCGAAAATTCAAACGTGATTCTGACACCTCACAAGAACAAAGCGTTTCTTTTCTTTTTTAACTTGTAAGAGGGACTTTATCCGCAATTATAGCGTTATTATAACAAAAGTTATCCAGTTCAATTTCGGGTAGATATTAAATTTATTGCGGGAAAACAAAGAAACGATACACAGAACAGTACAACCAATACACGCATAATTCCCGTCTTTTGTTGGGGGGGGGGGGGTGGAGGGGAGGGGGCATTCAAAATTGTCATCACTTCTGAATCGCTGAATACCGATCTGCATCGCACTAGGAGTCATGCAGTCTTGCCACTTTGGCAATTTCGTCGCTACATTTAGCCAATGTGTTATCTGTTTAGCGATCGACAAATGTTTAAACTTAGCGAACGACAACCTTCTTTTAGCGAGATGACAGACAGTTGGCGGCATTTTAGTGAATTCGAAGTTGTGAAAGTTCTTTCGGAAATAGCCTTCTAGAATGTTTTTATTATTATTATTATTATTATTCAAAAGCTACACGCGAGCGGCCAAAATTGACTGTACGACACGTAGGATTTGTGACCATGCTGAAGCAATGGTGGCCATCACAGCATTCAAAGTGTGCTCACAAAGGGCATGTTTTATATTATTATTATTATTATTATTATTATTATTATTATTATTATTATTATTATTATTATTATTATTATTATTATTATTATTATTATTATTATTATTATTATTATTCCTTACAAAACCAATTTGAATGAGTTCTTAACGCTCCGGGCTCTGCCCGGAGCGTTAAGTGTGTTCGACTGGTGGACATTTACAAGTTTTATCGTCAGATTTAGAACGCAGCAGTTGAGTTGAGGACTATAACGTAGATGGACTGTATAAAGGCGCATACACAGAAGTGGCTGCGCTCGTACGCGCTGGCCTCAACACTGCTTCCTTATCGCATGAATTTCGGACAAATCAGGAGGGTTATTCTGCAAGTGTCCACCCAGTGGACATGTCCATTTCGTCTGCTGCCGAAGTTCTGATTGGCTGGGCTGAGGTGCACGTGAGGAGGAGACACGTTGCCCCAGCCAATCAGCACTTCAGCAGCAGACGCGACGGACATGTCCAACATGTGGACACTTACACAATACCCCCATGATTTGGCCCTATACTAGACCAACGTGAGACGTCTTGGTAAATGATTCGCGCTATGATAGCGTATAATATGGTGTCCCAAAATGCCTACACTGTTAAATATAAAGCAACGATCAAGTGAAGCCGTATAAGCTACTGTGCATCAAACTCGAGGATTTACGCACAGAGCTCAGCGATACAAACCACAACTATACAATCGGAATGTCACGTTGGGACATGCAGACAGTGGGCCGACATTAATTCACACGTGCTCTCTTTTTCGTTTCTCCTCGATTCTTACACGGTATCCCATGCGACCATTGTGTTCTCGCTACTTCGAAAACTGGGTTGCTCATGAGAAACACATTTATCAAAAGCGTTCACGATGCCCACTCTCAAACATAAAGGTATTAAATAGCTAGTAAAAGCACGCACGTACTATATTGCTATGTATACTACTACATGCGTGCCAGTTTCGTACTAGCCAAGGGCTAGTAAAGCTAGGAAGTGCAGCCGTTATACCAGCCAGAAAGGCTCCTTCGTACTTTTCACCAGGTAACCGCTAAGCCACTACTACTTCGTGTGGTCGTAGCTTATTAATCTGTGATTGTGACAGTCTGACGCACAATTTAGAGTCAGTTCTAGTACTTTTCGTTATTTAGGATTAACAGTTATGTGAGGCGTCGTAGCACACATGTGCAGACAGTCAGTAGCATATAAGAATGTAGGTACTAAAGTTTGTTTATCCAAATACATAAGTGCTCACCGGTGCGGCATTTGCTCCCATTAACGAGGGCTATATGTTCTATTGAGGTTGCTCTCAGATTGCGTGTCGCGTAATATTTTTGTCGTTATTCTGTATATATGTTCTTCACTAAGGTTGCTACTTGGCCATGTTGTGGAGGACACGGACAGAGAAGCCAGGAACGAAGATACACATAAAGCGCAGAGTCTTTTAGATTACGTAACTGATCTTTACTGCTCGTGGCCTCGTGACCACATACTAAACTTTGCGGAAAGGGCTATCAAACAGCTTTCGCGTGATCCGAACTGGACTTGCGTGCGGGTATGTTCTAGAGATTCTACAGTTTCAACTTTGGACTCTATACCTTCATCAAGTGGGAGTACCGCTACTATTCACAAAATGAGGGGCATATTCATGCGATCATGCATAGCTCCAGTACTGAGTCATGTACTTCTATCATCCCTGGACAAGATTACTCACCGCTGTACTGCTAAACCAGAAAGCTGTCATTAGGTTTTAGATATGTCGACGATTTTTTTTTTCTTTCAGACTGCAACATATTTGATTTTAGTCGAGGAGCCTCTGACGTCCTGACGTCCTTTCCATCGCTGAAAAATGTTTAGAACAACTGCTAACCGCACACGAACCACCCGGCAACGCAAGCATATTTAGCGACAAACAATTTGTATTGTTGCTATGAACCCCGAGTTAACAAACCCATTCTTCCGTTCAACTCCCCACATTCGACACTAATTAAGAGGGTGATTAGAAATCTCTGTTGTGAACGCTTTGGAGAAGTCGTGTCCCCAATTTATGAACGCACACAGAGCTTAACGATTCAAACCACAACTAGCCGAGTGTAGCCAGCGGTGCACTCAGCCGCCGCGGTTGCTCAGTGGCTATGGTGTTAGGGTGCTGAGCACGAGGTCGCGGGATCGAATCCCTGCCACGGAGGCCGCATTTCGGTGGGGGCGAAATGCTAAAACAACCGTGTACTTAGATTTAGGGGCACTTTAAAGAACCCCAGGCGGTCGAAATTTCCGGAGTCCTCCGCTACGGCATGCCTCATAATCAGAAAGTGTTTTTGGCTCGTAAAACACAACAACAACAACAACAACAACAACAACAACAACAACAACAACAACAACAACAACAACAATAATAATAATAATAATAATAATAATAATAATAATAATAATAATAATTAAGCGGTGGACTCTTCTCTCTCTGAGGCAGGTTATCCGACGCCTTCAGCCCAGGAACCAGGAATAAAAAGGAAAAAAACAACGACCATTCCTTACGTTCGTAGGATATCACACAACTTAAACATGATTGCCCAACGTATTGATGCAAAAGTTCAGCTGTCTGCACCCGGTACACTCGTGAAGCAGCGCAAGATGAAGAAACCGAAAAGCAGCGAATAGAAATTGCCTAATGAGAAATACCGCACCAAGTTTGTCGAGTTTAATAAAGGTATAGTGCACCGTACACCTTTGACGTGTGAGTATTTCTACGTGGGACAGCCAGGTCGTTGCATAGACGACAGGCTGCACAAGCATGGTAATATTGTAAAAAAAAAAAAAAAAACAGTTGGATGGTCAGCCATTCATTTCAAAGAGTGCGGAAGCAAGCGATTGCTTCCCGACTGCAGAATAACTGCAGAAAGCATAAACTGAGAATTGACACGTCTCGTAAGCGAAGCACACATTATTTTATTCGGGTTTGGAAGACAGGTGCATCAGTGCAGCATCGACTGCACTGTCAGCGAAATAAATAGCATTTTTGAGTGGCTGCACACCGTGTGGAATTACTTTTGTCGGGGCGTGGCAATTTATAAGATGGTCACGACGGTATCCCGATGAAATTGTTGACAGTTTGCGTTGTGTGTGTATCTTCGTTTCTTGCTTCTTTCTGTACGTGTCTTTCACGCGCAACGTGACACATGCGATATGTGGGTTCTTGCTTACCGTTACTTGACGGCGTTATGTAGTACATTGTTACCCGGAGCCATTGTGCAACATTGCCCCTGGTAAGCCTTACGCATAACAATAATTGATTTAAAATATAGGGTGAAAGGATGCGGTTGTCTTTTTTTTTTTTCGTATGTGACATTCTACCTTATGCTTTTAGAATACCATCTACTGAATTTGACAATGCGAGCGGCGCTTATAAATTGAACAGGCCCCACAGTATTGCTGGTAATTATATTTCAGGTGCGTTAGCAACTGCACTGCCGAGGTAGTGAGTACCACGACAAAAGATTGCTAACGCACAGGTAGTACTAAATTAGTGCTATTTGATAGGTTCACCAGGTAGTAAAAGTACTACTATCTTTTACCAACTCCACTTACTAAAAAGTGGTTCATTTTGTGACAAGTGTTACTATTTAATTAGTGAATATGGCTACCTTCCTTTATTAGTGTGCGTTACCTATAATTTACTCGAAATCTATAGCGACAGTTTCTGACATTGCAGCAAAATTTAGCGAGAACTTAGCGACTTAGTTGTCTCACTTTAGCACACACTTAAAAAAAAAAAATTGTGGCAGCCCTGAATTCGGAGTTCGCCAGAGAAATAAAAAGGCCGATTCCCGGCGTTGTTACAAGAGCGTGTCCATGCGCCACGCGCAGAAAAACGAACAATTTCACGTAACGGCGAATCGTCCCAGTTGGCGACGACGTCAACCGGGAGGCATTCACATCCGCTCCGTTTCAGCGACAGCCCCGCGCGACGCGTAGAGCGCAGGCGAAATAGCTTCCTCCCGCTAGCTAGAACGCGTGCTCTTTTGCTCTTTGTCTTGTGCGTTTTTCGCACACTCCTTTACCTCGCAACTGTACTCTCTGCTTTTCCACGCACCTCTCTCTGCCTGCCCCAGCCTCACTTCCTCCGCGGAAAGAAGGCGAACCGAGAGCGGAATAAAATAAATGAAAACGATAAAGTGGCGGAAACGGCGATCGCAGCGCCACCCTCCGACTTCCGGCCGCACCGATCACTCGCTATCCGAAGCCACCTTGCGGTGAAAGTGCGCGCGACTCCTCGGTTGCCGCTGCTGCTAGCGGTCTGCTTCTCTGTGTGGCTTCCCTTGCCCTGCGCGTGCCCTTCCCTCCACTCCGCGGCCCAACCTCCCCGGTGCTTAGAGAGGAAGAGAGTTGGGCCGAACGTGAGGGGCACCGAGTGTGCGAGTGCCGCGGTGCTGGGCTTGCCTGCGAAACAACAACGCCCGCGGAATGACGATCGCTGCCGGCGGCGGGCCAACTCCGACAAACCGTGCGTGTCCATCCCGCGCGCGTTTGTGACGTGCCTCCCATGTCCAGCAACGAAGACGCCGGCAACAAGGGAAAGCACGAACGACCACGACGCCAACCGCGGGGTTCGTCGACGAGCGAAGCGTCATCGCAGTCGCCACCGCATGGATTAAAAACCGGAGTTCCCCTTCTCCTCGGCACGGCTTCGACGCGTCTCGGCGACGACGCGTAAACAACGGGGTGAGTTTCAATGTTGACGTCTTCGTCGCATTGCGCGTGCCTGGGGAGACGCTGCGTCTCAAGCTCCGGAGCTTCTGCTATGTGCCTTTGAAACCTCGTTCAGTTGGAACGCGCCGTCAGCTGCTTTCGCCCAGGGCGGCGCGCCGCGCCGCCGCTGAGCCTGTGTGTGTTTTCTCTGCCGCGGTTATGTAATAGCGGCGCCGGAAACCCGTCCCTCCCGGCTCCGACTCCGCGCGTCGTTCGTGCCTCAGCCCGCTCGACAACACGATCCGTTTTAGTGGACGCTGCGATAGGTGGCGTCTGCTGCTGGCAGCGCTTTTTGAATCGAGCGTTATATTGTGCTCGCCCCGTGTGTGTTGCTGGTGTGCTCGTACGAGTGCGATGCCGTTGCGTAACGTGGCTTGGTGGTGTGCGCTCGAGCGTTGTTGGGAAGCCTATGGACGTGCTCGACAGATGCTACGCGCCGGCGTGACTCATGGGACGCCGAGGCGGCGCACCCCCTGTTTTCCCGAGAAAATTGTACCGTGATGATGCGCCCCGCGCGATCACGGCCGTTTCTCGGCGACGGGGGGGACTCGTCCACGCATGCTAGTCTTGACCGGAAACGGTGCTGATTTCGCTAGGAAGTGTAAGGCTCGCGGCCTATCTCGCCGTGGAATCGCCTGTTTCCGGCTCGGGTCACACGTTTCGTCCGTGACAAGCTTAACCAGAATAAACAATGAAATGCTGATACGATTGCAGTCGTCTTGGTCGCCCGGCCATTAAACGTGTGGGGCGTAGGGACGTCAAGTGTCAGATAATCGACGTAATCTTTGCCAGCCGCCAGCGAGGCGCTTTTTATATCCACCTTGTCTCAGCCGCCCGTACGGTCTAGACAGAAACGAAGGTTTCACGTCCGATCGACACTGGAGGTGCCGGTGACAGCTTCGCGTTGCTTGTGGTGTGAGATCGTGATACCTAATCGTTTGCCCACTCGGTGACCCTGGTTGAGGGTCTGTGTTTGATCCTGCTCGGACGTCGGCGGCGCCTGCTGCTCGGCGGTCGCTATCATACGGGCGTCCGTGCCAACGATCTAGCGGGCAGCTCGCGTGTTTGCCTTGGATGTAGCGGGCATATATCTGCTCGACTTACGTCCGGGTCGGAAGCGCGTCTCCCCCCTCCCTCGTAAACTTTATGATAGCAGGCTTTTTGCCGATTCCCAGATGAGGTTCCTCTGCTCTCTAGGAGTTGTCGTTTCTTTTGTTACTCCTCAAAGCTCAATGTGCTTCGGGTAGCAGACGGCTCATCCGGCATACTGGGAACGCCGCTGCTTATAGCAGGCTGTCCTCGACGAGCAAGGGTTTATGACGTCAGCTGCTGAACTTGCTACGCAGTAATTGTGTTTGCTTGGAATGACATCTGCTAGTAGAGGGACAGTAGTTGACATCAGCTGCGGCGGCAGCGTGCAGCTCTTCGTGGATACGTTGAACTCCTACGTACATTTATCGTGGCCTGTAAGGCCTGTATGGCCTGCTAGGAAAACGCTTTCGTTTTTAGCAAGCGGCTGCTATGAATGGTCGGGATAACTTATGTGCAGGTTTCGGGTCGTGCCAAACAAGCAGCTACGCTGCAACCAAACCTTAGCACGAGGGTATATTTTGCATCAATTTGGCTGAGCACCTCATTTCTGACGGGAAAGTTCGCGTGTCGTATTGCACTGGTGCACATGGGTATACATAAACACCCTGCTGTTTCTCTGTTAGAATCCGGGCGGTGCCAATCTACCCGGAGATACTGTGCGTCTTATGCAATCAGCTGATGGCACCGTCAAACACTGCGGCAGGGCCCGTATCCTTAGCAGTCAGTTTGCTTGCTGTCGTGATGATAACCGTAACTTCGTTTAATACGTGTATGTACAACCGTGCGCTTAGCATAATAAAACTTAAATTGTGGCCTATTGTGCGTTAAAACTACGATCCGATTATAAAGCACGCCGTAGCGGGGGATTACAGATTAATTTTGACCAGCTGGGCTTCTTTAATGTGCACCAACCGCACGGTACATGGGTGCTCTTCGCATTTCGCCCACATAGAAATGCGGCCGGGATTCTATCTCGCCTCCTCAGGCTTAGCAGCGCAGCGCCAAATCCACTACCCCACCACGGCAGGTGCCCTTAGCATATTCATATACGCTGTAATAGTTCTAGATGCGATAGGTGGCATATCTTGCACAGAAGACTTTGGCTGTGTTCTCGCTGCTTTACATAACTGCTTCCTATCCTCATGAGTGCTCGCATGATATTTCAAATGTCAGTCCTTTCACGTCGTAATTGTAATTTCTCGCCGGTCTCGTGTAATTCGATCTCGTACCATGCTCAAGCTGTTCATGGATAAATTGCTTTGCTTTGTAGTTTCTTTCTTTTCTTTTTTCTTTTTGCGCGTCAGCGTATACTGATCGCTTACAACCTGGCACACGTGAATGGCAAACATAGCCTTCTGACCGACTTGCGGTGTTGATATGCTGCTTAGTGTACCTTTGTTGAACGTAAATCTTCAAGCGCAATGAAACCTCGCCGGTTGTAACTCGCCAGCCGATGCAGTTCATTCGTGACGTAGCAGATACGACCTCGCCTGCTTTAACGAGCTGCTCCTTTCAAGGCAAGTGCGTCCATGTGCTGTCATCAGAAAGGCAGCTCGGGGCATTCATGGTACGGAACTGCGTGTAGGCTATTGCCGTGTTATGCAATGCGATCGCCTGCCGAGGATAATGTTACCTGCTGCAATTCCTTAAGGCATGTGACTCGAAGCTGCGAGGTCCTCAGTGGCTCTCGAGTCGGACATAGAGCAGAGCTTTATTTAAAAAGACTAAAGATGTAGTTAGTTTTGAGGATCGCATTTCCCTGGTCCCTCTCCCCGGTCTCATCTCCAAGCACCTATTGTAAGCAAACCCATGTGCTCCCGTTCTGTTATTGTCATTTCTTTGTTGTTGCATGTGGTAGAGCTAGCGCCGTTCTTTACATAGTCGTAAGCTTTCCCGTCACCTGTTTCACATTGGCTTTACGATGGATATAACTCGGTGAAAGCGCATGCGATGCTGCCGCTAGCAGCCCTGAATATTTCAGTTTCGTGCCATTGATTGCTAGTTCTTTCGGCCTTGACAAGTAATTTTACACATGGCCTGTTTGTAATTACGAGGCAAGTATCTGCTCCTTTCCCGCAAAGGAAAGGAAACACTCGACCCAATTTCTCTGTACGCAAAGGATGCATGTTACAAACAGCGTATCTACGCCGCTGCTACGCCGGCTTGTTCTCGCCTTTTTACGACGCTTTTGCACTTTGCTGATAACCATCAGAGTGCTCAACTTGCCTTCGCCCTAGTGCATCCCCCTTCTACGTCATCATCATCCCTCGTGCAACCTTTACGTACCCGTTCCCCTGCCCAAGTGCAAAAGCAGGCTAGAGAGCGCTAGCTCAGGCCGACCGCTCTAGCTTGCTCCAAATTCCTTCTCTTCTCTCTCTCACTCACTTTCCTGATCCGTGCTCGTCTGTCTATCGTTTTACATATTTAACGTAAATTGTTCTCAGGGCCAAACGGGTCTTAAAACATCTACGGAAGTTGCAACAAATGAAATATATATGACTATGAAAAAAAAATAATATATATATATATATATATTTCATAGTTTAGCTCATAACTGTTGGGCCGGTGTTGTCATGAGTCTGTTATATGGCATTCATTTTCTGGCACGGTCGCCCGATATTTGGCGGCGCAACAATGGGCTTTCTATTGTATGCTCAGGAACTTCTAAAGGTATACCTTGCAGCTGAAAACTGAAAAAGGCCGTTTCAATGCGATTGACATTCTTAACATACTTCACGTTATTTCCGGCGTCTATCTGTGCCCTTATCTTACTGTTTTCCCAGCTATGTAGGTTACTGCGTGGCTCGTAGTCTAATCGGTGGGGCATTGGGCTCCTGTGCTGAGAGAACAGTGTTCGAAACCAACATTTGGACCAACCTGCGTCACTAAGTATGTGCAGCTCTTCAGTGAACCTCTTTCACGCCAACCTGAGTCAATGAACAGGGCCGCTCTTCAATCAATATATATATATATATATATATATATATATATATATATATATATATATATATATCCTTACGTACATGTAACCTGAAGTGTACTATTTCTGTGAGTTTCTCTTGTTATTCATATTATTAGTGTTGTAAAATTGTGCATTGAACCTGTTTTATGTATTTCCATTTACGTGTTTTCATGTTCTTACCGTTCGGTATATAAACCATGAAATGTATGTATAATCATATGCCCACCTGCTATGGTCTCTATATGAGACTGGCAGAATTGTAAATAAATAACTAAATATATATATATATATATATATATATATATATATATATATATATATATATATATATTTAAAATACCTTACAGGCCCTATGCGGGCATTGTGTAAGGGGGGTACAAAATCAAGGGGGAAAAGAAAGAGTAAACAGCCTTCTAAAGTGCAATACAAAAGATACGCCTCAATGCAGGGCTCATTACTACCAAAAACATGTAAAAGGAACAACTGAAGTAATGAAAGGCCACAAAGGTACGCTTAAGGAAATAACACGAGTAAAACTCAACGTAAGGTACTAATACTATAAAGTAAAATACACGAAAAATGAACATATCAGGGAGTACAATTCTTGAAGGGATACTTAGGGAAATAGACGCAAAAAAGCTATAATATATACAAGGCATACAAGTGAACACGTGGCGCAGCATAAATAGCAATTCATTCAATTCAATTCATATATATATATATATAATTTGAAATTGCTCCAGTGCTGGGCGCAATGGAACCCGCGTCATATCTGTATAGATATTTCAAACGCGCCATGCGCGCACTTCGCGGTGACTCCGCTAGATGACGCAGCGTGTCCAAAGGGATGCGCGAGACAGTAGTCCGGCTGCACACACGCCTCATACATGACGCGCCCCTGCGTCAGCAATACGGTGTGTCGCTACATTGTTTCAGTGCTATTCGCGTTAACGTCGGTTTTCATAGTGAGATAAGTTCTGCAGAATTATTTTCCTTCTCTCTCTCTTTCTCTCTCTCTCTCAACAGTTTCAGGTAGCATTGGCACATTGATAGAAAAAAAAGCACCTTATTAAGTGACTTGAGCCCGCGATCGTGGTAAAGTGTTCGAGTGCTTCTCAAGAACGATAAGCGCCCGAAATACATGTGATGTAAACGCCTTCCAGGATTTCTCTGGTCGTAGGAATCTTGCAGCTGCCACGTGATTGTTCCTGTCTGTCGGAAAGATACCGTTTCCTCTCACACTGTACACGTTCCCGAAGAACCCCCAGGTCCGCGAGGGAAGAAATGGACAGAATCATCGCTGCTCCATCATAACAGCTAGTGGCCTTCTCTCTTCAGAGTCGGCATTTGTGTTCACTCCGAAGGTTGCAAAGACTGGAAAGCACCTGCCCAGCCACTTGAACTATGTGCTCGATGAAAATCATTGCGCAACACAATGGAAGAAGTGAACCCACGACGTGGGATGGCCAACTGATACCAAGAGCAAGCACTCGGACGTGTACCTTCAGCTAGCTTCACTAAAACACCTTACGCAAGTTATTCGAACTAACACAACACAACTAGCTAAGAACAGAATCAGTCATAAGTGTTTCAAGATAAGTGCGAGAGATTTTAAATGTCATTTTCGTCTTTGATCTTGCTTTTGGTGCCCTATATGTCTTGGCGTGCACTATTGTACACATAGCGCCTGCAGGGTGCAGGAAACTAAGGAAAGCACCAGCTTCCCAGGCTGCAACGGTGCCAAGCCCAGTACAAAAAAAGAAAAAAAGAAACGTGACTTTGACCGTGCGTATACACATACACGAGCGTCACCCCCTTTGTGTCGCTGTGCCGTGTGCGCGCGCCCTAATTGGCAGTGCTTAAATCTTCACTGAGGGACCTAGCGCCTCTTCGCCGCCGCGGAAGGTGGACTGTGTACCGTCAGGTTGTTCGAGCACTGCTTTAACGTACCGCGTAAGCCTAATTAGGTTTACGAGTCGTCCTTTTGTCCCAAGAAGCATTTCACTTGTTCGCTCGCTCACTGAAATTGGTTAGTCACAGGGCTGCGACGGTTGGCAAATCTGAAAGCTTGAGGGATTGTTTGTCGTCGGGAAATCTCACAGCGCCAGGCAGGCTGTAAAAGGTATACATTTGCTTCCTCGCTCGTTGTTTCTTTTTCCTTTGAGTCGCGCCGCTTTGACGTTCCAGGTATGCAGTGACGAATTGAACTTTCCTTTTTTTCGTCAGTTACACTGTTGCGAGTCTGGCCGATTTAATTCGCTCGTGAAACGTCTACTCAGGGTACAAAAAACCGCCGCGGTGGCTCGGTGCCTACGGTGCTCTGTTGCATGGGTACGATGTCGGGGGTGCGATTCCCGACTGCAGCTTTGTCATTCTGATGGGGGCGGAATGCAATAACGCTCGTGTATGGTGCATTAATAATAATAATAATAATAATAATAATAATAATAATAATAATAATAATAATAATAATAATAATAATACCTTTATTGCCAGTGATCAAATCAGTACATTCATACAGGCCTGCCAAAGCCTTTGAAGGCTTGAGCGGCAGCGCCTGGCAGGCAGCAAAACCATACTCGGTACATTGACAGACCACTTATAAGCAGCGAACTCAAGTATAGAACACCAAAAAAGGTTATTAGAATTTATACAGTGTCTATGAAAAGAAATTTCATTGAGCATAATGGAACACAGAAGTACAGCAATGCGTGTGAACAAAAATTACCATGAGATAATGCATAACCATATACCAGACTAACTGTCATGGTGCAAAGGAATTGCACAGTCACATGCACGAACACAAGCAATAACGGTAAATAAACGGAACAAGTACGCCTTTACGAACAGATACGCCTTAGCAGTCTCTTTAACTTATATTTCGTTTTAGCACAGAAGGTGCTGTGCGGTAATTTATTGAAGTGGGTCGGCACATAATGGGCCCGAGCTTGCGCGTTTAAGAAGCCCTCGCGCGGTGGAAATTAATTCGGAGAACTTTGCTACGGCATCTCGTAGCCCGCAATATGGTTTCGGACATTATATAAATTCCCGAATTCAACTATAAGTGAGATTATAAGCGCACTTCGAGGCGTATACTTGCCTTCTCGTTCAGATTTCTTTTTAAGTTTTTCCCTTCTGTTCGTCATGGATGGAATTTTAATGAGGGGCAGGGCAGTAGGGATGAAAGGAAGGTTGCCACGCAGACGGAGCCAGCGCACAGAGAACTAAGTAACCAGAAAAGAAGGAAAGGCGCCGGTGTCTGCGGACCTCGCTGGTTGGTCGCAGAGGCGCCGACGTCACGGCAGAGATTGGCGAACTTTGTGGGCCGGTAAGGGGCGACCCAGCGCGCTGCTGCGATGGCTGTGCCAGAAACAAGGAACGGGGCCCGTATTCGACATGAAGCTTCTTTACACCGTATGTTCCTACGAGCAAATTCCAGCCAATCCTGATACTGTGCATATCATTAGCGAAGGCGACCGGCCAACGGCGAAAAAGAACTTACGAACAAACAGCTTTTGTGATTCCAATTCCAGAAGTTGGAAAGACGGAACGAGAGGCCTCTACGACAGCCGAGAAATGAGACATTTTGATCCAAGGACCTTAAGAAATAAAATCGGCCTATTCCGAGAGCTATATATTCGCTTACTCCGACAGTCACCTTCGATGGTTTTCGAATAATTGTTTCTTGCGTGATACGTGTAGGCGCTCAATGCCGCATTTGAATCTAGTGCACGCAAGCCCTTTCTTCCTACTTGCGAAATTTCAGCTTTGTTCGGCAGGGTTACGTTGTGAACCATTCCATGGTGTAACCGCCAGCTGGTTCCTTGACCAACTAGACTTTCGCACTTTTGCCTTCCGCTGACGTACCACCGCGCACGTGCGAGCGGTTATAAGTACTTGTATAGACATTGTCTTGGTACTGCGGCCGCGTACTGCCTCCGATTTAAATGCGCCTGACCAGCACACACAATGGGTTTTATGCGCCTCGTACGGGTAATACACTGTAAAATAATTTACACCCTTAAAACCGAGAAAGGGTGTAAGTGTGTCTATAACTCACACCCGTAGGGTGTGATTTGTATAACCAACACCCCAAGGGTGTGAGTTATAGACACATTTACACCCTTTTTCACGTTTAAGGGTGCAAATTATTTTACAGTGTAGTTGCGTGCTGCTTGTCTTCGCAGCCGCCCTGCATGGCATTACGTGCCTCGTGCAGTCACAGTGAACATAATGGATTGAGCACTTTCGAAACCTTTCCTCTCGATCAAAACCGCGACTGTTGTAAGGAACGTGGATGGCAGGCGGTCTTTGTTCTGCCCGCTTCCTCGCGTTTCTTTTCCTCTTTCTTTATTATTCGCCGGGATCACACGGGCTCTCCGTGTCCACCTGTCAAAGCCCTAAAATCAGCAGACAATTAAGCGCCCTGTGGAGCTTAATTTTAGTGCCTTGGTCGCCGTGCTACTCCGCCTCGATTTCTATCTTCTACCCCCCCCCCCCCCCCCCCACCGCCTCTAGTGACCACCTGGAACAGAAGTGCGCACCAGTGACGGTGAGTGTCGTATTCGACAAGCGTGCGGTTGCAGCACGGAATTCAATCGAGGCGCGTTAAAATTTGCAGCAGCACCTATTTCGGCAGTTATCACGCTGAGCCTTCCGCGAAGCTTTCCGAAATGCGACGCTAATTAATTGCGCGGAAAGAAGCGCTGGCGCCGCTCCTGCGAGCTTCGTTTGGCGCCTTCCAGACGACAACGTTACTGTCGGGTTAGTTGGTTGTCGACACGAAGCAGTTCGCGGCGGCAAACTTGGAGAACAGGACGGCAGAGGATATTGAGGAGCTAATAACTGCGCCAAAAACTAACGCACCGAATGAAACTTGGCTGTGGAGGTATCAGTGCGCGTAGAAGAGAGGAGGAGAAAGTGGATGCGCAGAACACACCGCGGCACGAGCAGTTGACATGTGGCTACGACGCTGAGTCCAGTGCGACGGGCGATGCGTCGGAACGATATGGGCGGGTGGCCGACTTTTGGAACCTCTTAAGCCTCTGGTTTTGGAGTCGCGAATATTTGCGGCCGTTTTCATACGGCCACAGCCTTCGCCGCAACCGACTGCACCCTAAAACCGCTGGCTTCTTCTTTCTTCTCCATTTTCTCGCAGTTGGGCGAGTGCAATTATTCGAGGAATAAGCAGGCGATGGAAAATTGCGTGGTGCTCTTCACAGTGGAAGAATGGTGCCGTTGAATTAGTTGAGAACGGAAGGAACCGCTGAAATCTGCAGCTTTTCTTTTTTTTTTTAATAGTCCAAGGCTCGCGCATCTCGGGCACGTCAGACGAGATGTGCGGGGAAGCGTACTTAGAACCAGTAAATAAATAAACTCGGTTCCGCTCCTTCCTCGATATTAATCGTATTGAGTGATGTTTGGCAAAAAAATAAATAAATAAAGAACGTGTGAGAACGTGCCCCCCCCCCCCCCCTCCGTCGTCCCCCCGAGTATAATGCCGTGTAGGCAGTTGTCGTAATTGCAACGCCGCCTACAAACTCGTATGCGCTACAGCGCTACTTTTTCGTACGTGCCGGCACCGGCGTCGCCTCTTCGCGACATCACGCTCTGAGGCCCGTCGATAGAGGAGCTCTCGATAATTGTGACGTGGGCGCAAAAGTAAAAAGAAAGTAGGCAAAAAAGAAAGAGAGAGAGAGAGAGAAGACGCGGGCCCGAGCGGCATCTATAACGTGTATCCGCCTTGTTATCGGCTGTTCCATGTCGTTGGCTTGCGGGCTGGCCCGTCTCTTTTGCCGCAGTTACCTCGAGTTCTGTCTATCGTATCGACGTTCTCCTCCACCAGATGGGCCTGCACGTTCGACACGGGCGAGTCCGTGTGGTCGCCGTCCCCTGACGTCTTTTTCTTTTTCTTTTTTTTGCATTTCCTGCTGCACAAGAACACTCGCCGTATCTCATTGTCCTTCCATTACGTCGCCGTGGTGTCGAGTGTGCGGACGTCGGAGGCTAGATGAAAAAAAAAAAAGAAGAAGAAACAAACGAGGGAAAGACAAGGGCTTCAGGCGCCAGGTGACATAGGCACAAAGGTCAGCGAAATAACGCGCAGGACCGCGAATGACGGGAAGGTCAAGGTGACGGGAAGAACACCACCGAGCGAACTACACGAGCATGGACGAATCTTCCTCGCTGCTTCGTGATACGGCGTGTGTGTGGGTCGGGAGCGAGGTAAACAAACGACTTGGCATCCTGGGGCGCCTTCGAACAAGAGGCTCGTGGCTCTCGGTCGCGCTGTGTATAACTGCCTCTCTATTTCGACCCCTTTATATATATATATATATATATATATATATATATATATATATATATATATATATATATATATATATATATATATATATATATAGGAGGAATATAATTTGTGCAGGGGCGACGATGTTGGTAACGATTCTCGTCGCTATCGTCTCTTTGCCGCGCGCTCATTGGGCGGCTCGCTGATATATGCGCGGCCCCAGCCCTCGCTGCTGCTGTTCGTATTTTTTTTTTTTTAACAGCCCCCTTCCGCGCTTCTTGTCTTGTGCGTCAGTGACGAACGGCACAGCTTGCGCGGGCGCGCGACCTTTATAGGAACGGATGGGAGGCTCGGGTCTTCCTGCTCAGTGTCGCCAATTGTGTTCGCTGCGAAAAAAAAAAAAAAGAAAAGAAGAAAGGCGGAATGTAACGAACGTTCAATTTTTTTTTCTTTCTTTCTTTCTTTCGTTTCTTTTGATATCTCGTTCTCCGCTTCCCTTCTTGCGCCTGTCGCGCGTCCGCTGCGTAAGTCTGGAATTAGTACGGAGTCGCGGCATTGAATCCCGACCCTGGCGATCGCATTTCGACGGGGGCAGAAGAAAAAAAAAATATCCTTCGTGTATTTTTATTTAGGTGCACATTAAACAGCCTCAAAGGGTCATAATTAATCCGTAGTCCCTCATCATACGGCGCGCCTCATAATCAGATCGTGGCGAAGCGGACGGAACCATTAAGCGGTCAGGAGTCGAAGCAAGTAACAGACGTTTAAAACGAGTACCAGAGAAAAAAAAAAAAGAAATAAACTGACAGTCACTTCAGTATCGTTACATTATTTGAATGGGAAATCATTAGGACTTGCCTAAGTTCATGCCTCAAAATAAAGCTCCACCTTACCCCATTTTGCTCCAATTAGTACCAACCTTAATCCACTTTAATTCGCCTTAATACAATTTCGGCTGCGAGACACGGCGTCCGTGCGACACCGTGGCTGTCAACCGTGGGGTTTCGCAGTGCGAGCCACAGCAGGTGTAGCGTCGAGAACGTGACGTCATCGCTTGGTCACGTGGGTCTTCTTGCCATCCGATGTGAACGCCGGACGCTCGCCGGGCTTCCCGCTTCGTGGGGCATATAAGGCTTTCGCCTGAAGAAAGGAAAAAAAAAAAGCAAGGAAGAGATTGATATGACGGGCTCCGTTACACGCGTATAGGTAACACCCCTGTCGCACGGCAGATCTAATGTCATTTCCAACGAATGAAATTTGTTGAGGTTTAATGTGGTGGTTATCGCCGCGCGCTGTCGCGTGAGGTCGCGGAGTCATATCTCGACCGCGGCGACCGCATTTCGGCGGAGACGAAATGCAGAAACGCCCTTGTCCCTTGCATTGGGGGCACGTTAAAGATCCCCTTGTGGTCAAAACTAATCCGGAGTACCCCCACTACGGCGTGCCCCATGATCGGATCGTAGTCTTTAAGCACTTAATACCCCAGAGTTAAGTATGCGCTTACATCAGCGTTAGTGTTTCAGTGGTCCCCATTACCGCATCTTTCATACAGCATATACTACGAGCGCAAGACACGTGTGCGAAGAAGGTATATTTCTCGCTTACAATAACTGTTCTCTAGTTTCGTATACATCTTTCTTTTTCTGTTCTCTCTCTCTCTCGCTCTCTTTTTGTTTCTTTTTCTTTGCGCGCGTTGCCGTCGCCGGCGTGAGCAGCTTTGGCGGATGTGTGCTACGAAGACAAGAGGAGCGCATGATGAAGGCGGCGAGGGGAGCAGTGGCGGGGAAGCCGGGGGGGGGGGGGTGGAGGGAGGGTAACGGACGGGTTGTGTGGGCCCACACACGTACAGAACGCGCGCGCGCGCAATGGCTGCATCCACCGGAACCGCACTGGCGGAAAGCAGGAAATGTGATGTCGGTAACCGCGGGGCAGGTGCGGGGTTCGTGCAGTCGCGTCGGCGTCGCCTGCGACTCCGTCGTGCGAGCTGACTCCATATACATCACCCCCCCCCCCCCACACACACACACACACACATACATACATACACACAATTTTTTTTTTAGGCAGCAACACGAAGAAGAAAAAAAAGGGGGGAAATATATTGCGTCCCCTTTCGTCCTAGCTGCGCGGATGAGCTGGAAGCATACCTGTGTCCTCCGCCGTAACCAGAGATATAGGCTTCGCCCTCGTTCACCGTGGCGCATAGAACAGGTAAAGTTACACGGTATATCTCACGGTCGCTTCAATAACCGAATCTGTGGACCGATTCGGAGAGCTCTTCTCTCGTTTTTTTCATTATCCGGCTTTTTGTCGATGATGCATCGTTTCTGATATTGTGCACAACGTGTGTACGCTATACAAGAGCAGAGTCAACTCAGGCGCAGATGTTTCCGAGTACGTGCGGTCGGGAAATTGAAATAACGCTGTAATAGTCAAGCGTGGCGGACGTTCTGTGCACCTGCGTAAACTTTGGGGCTTCTTCCTCCAGGCGAAAGTATCGGCCTGTGCGCCTGAGTGACCTGCGGGAATATTCGTGTTGTGTGATCCACGTAGCCCCCTTCGGAGAAAATCTAAACGTGTTGGTATCCCAGCGATGTTATCTGAATTGCTCTTTCTCCGTCATCGCAGTTCTCTGTCGTTTCCCCCCCTCTCTCTCTCACTCTGTTTCTTCCTTGTATGTGTTTGCGTTGCTGATGAAGGCATTAGACAAACTTGACTGTATGTCTTGTTAACCTCCATGTTCTTTCCTTCCTGTGTATCTCGACCTTCACTAACTTGGATGTGTCCGGAGTCGATCGTCACCGTAGACGCCCTGTTGTAGCACGTTCAGTACGTACACTTTTCTATCGCTGTAGTAGTGCCTGCTGGAGAATGGATGGTGGGATGAGTAGTTTAGGCTTTAGTGGCGCCTTAGCCGTGGAAATCGATTTATTAACCGATAGTTCTTAGGCCGCACGATTGGGGGTCGTCTGCCACGCGCGTAGTTAGCCAAAGCGCGCGGCGTCCGATGTGTGCGATGTGTGCACAGGGTGACCCGCCAGGCGGCGATAAAGGCAGTTCTGGTATTGGGTGAGGACAGAGCGCATCGAAGCACTCTATCTTGGGCCTCTTTGCTCCTACTATCTATTAACCCACGTCGCAGGACGTACGTATGTTCTACACGGAAGCTGCGTACGCACTTCAAGTCTGTTTCTGTGAGAAGGAGCGAGTAATGTTTGTTATACGCTGTTGGAGCAAACGCGGGAAATGGACAAGGAACATTGCCAGAAGTGGGTCTTTTGATTTATACACGCAAGCTGAATCGCTGTCAGCGATATAACTGTTGGCTACACTTTGCTTCCTCGCTGAAATTTCTGAAATAGCTAGTGAAAATGGAGCTTTCGATTTGCTCGTTGGTGTGAGCACAAGCAACGTCTTGTGCATAGAGGAAGCCAAGAGCGAGGAGAAGTCATCGCGCAACGCACTTATAGAGCCGAGCTTACACTGGATCAGTGAAATTAGTCTGAATTTACAAGCGCATGCCTTCGTACCTTGCATGGACCCTGATTTACAGCTACGTATTCCGTCCGGCCTCATCACAACCTGACTGCATCCTTCTAAGCCCATCTGTGGCTTAGGTTAGCGTTTTCCAATGCGCACTCCTTTATCGTCGGAATGGCGGGCAGCTCAGTTTGCGACCTTTGCGTTTGCAGCGAGATGATGATTGCGCTCCTTCTTTTGCGAGTACCCTCGATTCAGCCCGCAATGAGCAGCGCTCTCCTCCACACTACACTATAGCTGGACAAGCACCTCTCGCAGAAAGCGAAATTCTTGGACACGGGGATATATACGGACGAGCCGTTATAATAGCGCTGATGCGTTACTTAAGAGATATATGTACCGAATTGTGTGACGAATTGCGAGTGCTGACTGTGTGGCGTTGTACATCTCACTGGGTAATTTACATTGTGTATTACTGTCTGGCGCCTTCACAGAGAGTGTGGCAGCGCCCACTGTTGCGTTTCGCCTGCGACACGTGGTTTTGCCGGCGCGACTGCGGCGGGGCGGCAGACATTTTGGCCCGATCGTCGTCGCCGCAACACTCATCGCCAGGTGTTTCCAGGCGCGACTGCGGCGATGCGACCGCCTAGGGATCATCCTCGCATTCCAGTCATTGTGCCCGAAACAGGCGATGCCAAAGCAGGGATCTCATTCCAGTCATTGTGCCCGAAACAGGCGATGCCAAAGCAGGGATCTCATTCCAGTCATTGTGCCCGAAACAGGCGATGCCAAAGCAGGGATCTCATTCCAGTCATTGTGCCCGAAACAGGCGATGCCAAAGCAGGGATCTCGTTCCAGTCATTATGCCCGAAACAGGCGATGCCAAAGCAGGGACCATCGTCTCATTACAGTCATTGTGCCCGACCGGCAGCGCCACGACAGGGTGCTACGAGATCGTGCTCGACATGGTGCTACGGCATCGCTACGACAGTGTGCGTCACCATTAGCCCATTGTACATTCACGTGCTCGTCTTTTGAGGGGTTCCTTCTTGCCCTCAACTGCGAGAGTATAAAAAACAGCTGCCCCCGGACGCAAAAGGGAGGGCTCCGATTTCTTCTGTTGAGTGAAGTGCTCTCCCGTCTCTCTACTACGGTCAAACCTGACCGCCAACTCTTTGCGATGTTAAAATAAACAAGTTGTTTCGTTGTTACCAGTCGACTCATGCTTTGCCGGGACCTTCGGATGCTTCCAGTTGTACCCCAGGCCGCCAGGCCAACGCTACCCTTGGGGCTTGCGACCCAGGTACAACCACGGGCGTCAGCGCCGAGTTCCCAACAGATCGTACCAGCAGTCCGATCCCAAACACCACACAGACAATTCTATATTCTTTGCTTCTTTTTTTTCTCCTTCTCACCTTTCGTATACCCCTTTTTCCACTGCCCCATTACAGGCTAGCCAACTGGAGACATACCCTGGTTAACCCCTGTGTCTTTCCTTTGCGTTTCTCTCTCTCTCTCCCTCTCTCCTTTATAACCGTGGCAGTCGGCTGAACACGTGATCCTGGCCGGAATAAGTCATTTTTTTTATTCTACATCCGCCATTAGCCATTCGTGATAGGCCAAGATGGCTCGGGATTCTCGCCAAGTGGGTGCGGCGCCCGCCCATATGGGCTTGGCCCGAGTCATTTTCACCTATCACGAAAGGCTAATGGCGGATGTGGGACAAAAACTGACCGAAGTGGCTTTAAGTTGTTTCGGTGCATGTCTCGGTGACCTTCTGTGCCTCCCACCGCCGGCATATCAGCGCGCGCTCTTCCGAGAAGACAACGTGCGCGCGACAGTGGCTGCCGCACTCGCAGGGTGCAACGAAGGCAGCGAATGTGTACGTTGCCATATACACGAGTGAAGCTGCGCGACCGTGTATCGGGAGAAAAATGTGCACAGGGTGGTTGGTAAGGCAGGCGAACAAGCGTGCGATGATTGAAAGCTACCGCGAACCGGGCACACTGGGTCCATGCAGTCCGCCGATCGACGAGAGGGTCACGTGCTGGGCCGACTGACTGATGGAGAAAAAAGCGAAAGGGACGGATGGCTTCGCCGAGAGTTACCGTGCGGCTGCGTGACGTAATGCCCCCTCGCAGTTTAATACCTTCCTCTACGGTGGCATGGCAGTGCAGGGCGCCCCCAGAACAGCCTCGAATTCGTTCGCGCGAGAGTTCCCGAGAGCAGCTTTTAACGCAAGGCTTTCATAGCAGGATCCACATCATTCTGTGTGGATCATTTCCGCGGCTATGGCATTTAGTGGGCATTTGTCGAATAAGGGAGCGGGCAGCATGTGCCCGTCGCTTTCGAAGAGACGCCCCTCCTCCCGCTCTGGACGTCTTATGGCACGCAACTACGGCACATTATATATACACGCAAAAGTTGAAGCAGTGTTCCTTAATGTGATTACCCAAAATACGGCGCGAGTACTTGGACGATGGAAAGTCTCCTAACACACACACACACACACACACACACACACACACACACACACACACACACACACACACACACACACTCACACACACACACACACACACACACACACACACACACACACACACACACACACACAGTTTTTGCGCCATAGCTTACTACATAGCCCTCTACCTAAGTAATATTGTAAATAAAAAATGGGGTGACCCTTCTAATTGGCACACGGATATGCGCCGCGCAACCTAATTACACCGGCCCAGGGCCGGTATGGTGTAAGCATTCCTTTCGCTCTATTCCATTCCTTTTGTAACGTGCGCTGCTTAATTGCCAGTAGATCCCCGCGATAACGCAGGCGGAGCGGGATTGGACCACTGACGCGAAGAGGATTGGAACTGTAAAAGAATGGTTACATTATCCCGGTCCTCTACGTGCCGATCGCAGGTTGTTGTGCGTTGCCGCACGAAAGAAAGCACGTGGCAATGGAGGATGCTCGTCGTCTCCCGAGCGCGGTGCGTTTAGTGGCGAGAGAGGGAGGGAGATGTAAGGGGGGGGGGGGGGGTGCCTGGGCGGCGCGCAGTGCGCACAGCGGGGAGTACGTGCGCGCGCACGACACCTGTGCGCTCGCCGGAAGTGCCGAAGATCCCCTCTCCTCTCCCTTTCCTCCTCTTCCTTCGCTCCCCTGCTGAGCCACAGGCGCGACCTTCTTTCTCTGCGCGGCGGGAGGATGCGCCGCTCACGCGGTCGGTGCAATCCTTTCGGCGGCAAAAAGTAACCGTTTTGACGCCCTCGTTTGCGGACAAGCGCGAGCTCCGGTTTATGCGTCACTTCTGCAAATGACGGGGGAGGGGGAGGGTTCGAAGGTGTGTGTAGGGTGTTGGGGGGAGGGGCTGGTGTGCGTAGCAGGCGGTCAGAGAAAACAAACCGACGTGTCGTTGGGCTTGTTGGTGGTGGTTAGCAGAACCTGCATAAGTTGAGCGCTTGAGACGCACGAATGTGAGAAAAGACAACTACAGCGCGACGAAGAACAAGCGCTTCTGAATTGTAGTCCGTAATTTTTTTTTTGTAGTGTTGCTGTTGCGCTCAACAAGTTTAATTCTACGAAGAACGTACTGTGGGGAAAACGATACTGCGTGTTCTTTGGCTCGAAAGCCAGGATGTGAACTCCCAGCTGAACCTTTCTCTTCCCGCCCCTTCTTTCTTTCTTTTTTTTTTTTCCTACGCGAAGGGTTTCTACGTTGTTCACATGGTCGCATCACGTCACGCACCTACAGAGCTTAATCCATTTCTGTAGGAGACTACTTAAGAATGCCTCAAGAGCCTCTTTTATTCTCGACTCCTTTTCTTTATAGTTAGTTCGCTGATACGTAAGACGCAACTCGTACACTTTCGGTGTGGAAAGCCGTTCGCGGACCGCGCAGATGCGACGGCAAAACGAACGGGATATTAGAAGTTGGATTGCGCAACATTTTGATGAGACACACAGAAGAAAAAACACACACCATAGAGCGCTGGATGAGATACGTCCGGGATAAGATACACGGGAGAGATATTGTACTTCCGAGAAACGGACACGGATCTAGTTGGAGGTGGATGTTCGATACACACCAGTCGCGTAACCGATGGGAATGGCCGGAGCCGTACATCCACGCGCATAGAGATTCAAGGGCAGCATAATATGTTGTATACACAGACAAGGCTGCTGCTAAAGAAAAAAAAAAGTAAAAGCCAATGAGCAAAAACAAGTTATTAGCACCTTGGTAGATCGTTTTACGGAGGTGTACCAAGACTTCCCTGGCGCCTCAATAGGAAACTTCGAAACGCTTCTCAGACGATCCTGGTCTCGAACCTCTTCCTCCGCTCTGCCACGTTGAGCACATATCGCCGCGTCCCTTGACTTACGAACACGCTACAGGTCTCCACAATTGCCGCGGAGTGTCAACGAAGTACCGCGACCACTTCTGTCCAGGGCCGGCGCTTGAGTCGAGGTGAAGTGTTGAGCATTGGTACGTTCTGGAATACGGGTTCTGGAATATTATAGTGCGCACAGGAGTCAACCTTCGACCGCGTACCGTCGACATCTCGCCTCTTACGCGACACCTGCAAACACCTTCGGAATGAGTGATACTTCAAAGATAGCGAAGCTGTTAAAAGCCGTTCCTGATGTCACAGCCTCGGGAGATACTATAGTTAGCGGTCTGGTTGCTAACGGTTCTTAGCGACGGCTGCTACGCAGGCTGCGTCAATTGCAGCACGAAGCGGTCGGTTTCCAGCGTGGTATAGCCGTACTAGCTACCGGCTGAGCAACGCAGAACGACGTTTATTTTACAAGCGCTGATAATTAGGTCGGTTTCAAAACACAAATCGCGGACTCTGGGTTGTTCTTCGAATGACATTTGATACCGAGCAAGCCGCCGCATGCCGACCTTTCGTCGCAGCACGAACTCGATTCTGTACACACCGCCCGTTTGGCAGCCTCCCTGTAAGATTTAAAGTACTGCAAGCGAAGGATGCTGTAACCTTTCGGGTGTGAGGCCAGCGACGCTTTTTGTGCCGGCCACTGTTTAACGGAATGCCTTGGCGACCACTGTGCTAATGACATCCGGAAGCATGCGAGTAGGGAGCTTCAAACAACGAATCAAGCCGTACCGCACGGCATGCCACGATTCGTCCGCTAATCTCACTATCTATATATAATATATTCAAAGCGAACAAGTTTGAAAATGAGTCGAATGAGTCGTTGGACTTGCATTTTATGCAAGACTCCGATACGTATGCAAAGCAGCGAGCAAAAATATATACCCCACGGATGCCCTGAAACAAACAAAAATTTTCCCCTTTCTTCGCAGCCTGCAGGCATGCAGCTTGAAATCATGTGGTACCTGCAGTCTAGTTGCTCGTCTTCGAAGAAAGCAATGTATTGAAATGATATCACCGGGGCGGTTGCGCTGTAAGAAATTTTTATTTTCTTCCGGTGCCGTGGTCCGCAGACCTTTGCTTCTGACTGTACTTTTGGGATTATTCCATGCCGATAGAAACGGATACAGAGCAACTACGCGTCCTCCGTTACTAAGCGGTGCAGGCGTTCCTATCAGCTATCTTCTGCTTGCGTTTTAATTTATGCCAATGTGTATATATATACAAGGAGTTTCAGCAAATATGCACTTCAAAAAAAGAAAAAAAAAATCAGATTGCATATGCCAGCCACCACAATTCTAGGGCCCTATAACGTAAAACTATTCCAATATGTTTCTATTCCAATTTCCTGACGTCAAATTTGCGTAACCACCGCCGCAAGCACTGGGCGGTCACCCGCAGGGTTGTCTGAACAGACCAATCAAACGCTCTCCTCGTTCATAGGAGGTCTCTTTTGTTTGCTTGAAAAACGAATAACATTGCCTACACTGAGCGGCTTGTCGTATATAAGTGGCTGACAAGAGGCGAGGAGAACGCTAGAGTGGAGAGGGATTCACTGGGGCAGAGCCAGTGCACTGAAAATTGATAGCCGGATGAAGAGGGTGGTGCCGACGTCAGCGATTGGTCGGCTTTCCCTTACTTAGCTTGGGGTGGCTGGTCGAAAATCGCGGCGGCATGCAACGGAAGCTTAACAATTACGCTAAAACTGACCCTCAGCAAAGAAGAGTTGGCAGAATGAGGTAGTAAACGTGCCGAAAGTGCTTGAAAACGTTACATGGTCACGCAAGATGGTTTATTATACGCAAATACGCCCATGCTCTCCGGCAGGTGCGAGTAGCCATCGTCTCAGCGATAGGCGGCAGCCATCTTTTATTCCTTTCGGAACGGGGCAGCCTGCGGCTATTCCGAAAAAAATTCAGTTTTGTTCGGCATATTACTGCATCTTTATCGCGTACACGTCACTTTGACGCGGTGAGTTTGTGTGGTTTTGTAACGTCGTGTGACAGGCAGGTGCAGTGGGTGCAGCCCGAAAGCTTTTTACCAATAGCCGAGGGCTAATGGCGAAAAGGGGTCGAATCAGAAATAACTGTTTTTATTTTTTCTGTCAAATCACGCATAATCACTGTGTACACATCATATCAGATGGGGAGGTATTGCGGTTTTCGCGACGTCGCGTGACGGACAGGTGAAGTGAGGGGTGGTCGAAAAAAGTTTTTGACCAATCGCGGAGGGCTGATAGCAGAATTGGAATAGAAAAGTTTGGAATAGTTTTACGCTATAGCGCCCCTAGTCCGTGAGCTAGTCAACGCAGAGGCGGACATTACTTGCACAACAAAGTGAATTGCATAATCAACTAAATAACACAATTTATCTAAGTTTTAACTATAATTTCCTTATGGCACACATTGCATTTTACAAATTCTAGCTGGTGATGCCGAAAATAATTGTGTGGATGACACCATCTTCGAGATATGTGCCGTCAAACCTGCGGTAAAAATGCACTGTCGTTCCACTAACTTTCTTAACAAAACGTCGTTTCGTGCATTGAAGCACAAAGCTAACTGGAACGCCGACGCATTTCTCCGCAAAGTTCGGGAATTAATATCTCGAAACTGGTGTCATCCTGAGCTGATGATAACCAGAGCCAAAGTGGACGCGGGACACTAGTGAGGCGACAAGGACAAGCGCCTTACTAGTGCCCCGCGTCTACTGTTGCACTGATTACGTCAGCATGGAATACCAACTAGCCCGGTCTCGCACCTCGCTTCAGGTCATCCTGAGAGTTCCTTCCAACTGGATCCACCTTGCGAACTCCTCGGCTAAGATTTGTAAATTGCAATATGAGCCGTAAGGTAATTAGCTAAAAACTCAATTAGTGAATATTTGTTAATTAGTCGACGATGCACTTCAATTTTTTTTGTGCGAGTCCGCCTCTTCGCGTAGGCCACCTGATGGGCTAGAATTGTGCTATCTGCCACAGGAAATATTTAAAGAGTTCGAAAGTGTTCCTGAAATCCCCGGTATTTATGGCATACCTACACGTGTATAGGTTCGACGGAATTCGAACCTTGGGATCGCGCGTGCGTCGCCTGCGACACCGATGCTTGTGTTCGGGGCCTCCTCCAGCTATTCTTCTTGTAGCAACGTCGCTGTGCGCGGGACTCCGCCAGCCAGCCGCGGCCGGCGACCGGAAGTTACGCATCTTCGTCGTCGTAGTCCCGCCGCGCAAGGCGCAGCAGCGGTTGGAGCAGCAGCAGCAGCAAGGCATCCCTACGCTGCAAGGTGCGTCGATCCACGGCGCGGCGAAGGAGTTGGGAACTCGCGCGCTCCGTGTTCGGTGAAGTAGAAAAGCACGTGTCTGCTGCTGCGGCGGCGGCGGTCTGCCCGCACACTTCGCCGACGTCCCTCTCCATCTGTTCCGCCGGCTGCGTCACCGCTACCGTTCTTTTATCAACTCCTGGACGGGTGTCGTCTGGACTGCAAGAAAACGCGACGTTTTGAGGAGGTCCCCGGGATTGGTTCCTGGCGGGTTTTCATGACACTATGCTCGCTTGGAAACAATGAGCGACCTCCTTTTCGGACGGGCCGGCGTCTGTCTCGGCTGCAACGACTTCCCTTTGATTCTTACAGGGGTGTGCCCGCGTATCGCCGTGTCCTCCGTTGTACGTGTTAATTGCTAGAGGTTGGACAACAAGGTGCCTTCTCCCCGAACAGGATCGCCTCTTTTGGGACCGCGACGCTGGATCCGCGGTAGGGGCCACTCGTTGGCTTTCCTCGAATTCTACCCGGCCCGGCGTTGCGTCTTGTTCGGAGCTGCGACCTCGTTTGAAGCAGAAGACGCGGAGGCGAGAGCCGCGGCGCTGGTCGTCGCGCGAAAACAGTGCTGGTGTCGCGCCCTAAGCAACTGTCGCCGTCACGCCCGGAATGTGCGATTGCCAGGAGAGGCGGACGTCGCAGCAACGCGGCCCCACTCCCCCCTCGAGCGTCAGGGCCAACATTGGGGAGCCCGGCTCGCCACTGGCTGCTGCTGCTGCTGCGGGCTGCGGCGCCTCGAGCTACGACTGCTGCTTGTGCCGCGCTCGCGGCCATTCCGGTGTGACCCAACGGCGTTCCGGATTCTTCGGCATTCGACCCGTGGGCTTGTACGGTGAGCGCACTCCACTGTGTATGGGGCGTCGCGCGTGGTCAGAGTATAAACTGTCGCGAACGTCTGTCGGTTTAGCGTAAATGTTCGGCACCGTATAGTGCGGTAAAAGGCGTCCGATGAAGGCGGCTTCGTAGTCCGTTTGATGTTTGAGAAGAAACAAAAACGTATACGATGGGAAAACTGACGGCGCCACTGGCTCAGGCGTGTCGATGAGAGTCCGTGGAGCATTGTGCCGAGATCGGTGACGGTTAGCGCGGATAAATCAAAGACGCGTCACGTTATCCGTCCCCAACCAAGAGGATGTTGCGAGTGAAATCTATACACCGATTCAAACGCAGCGTTGTAACGGCTCTCGCGCGCGATTGTCCACGAAACGAGGCTTTAACAGGCTGTGTGTCTCATTAGTTTGGTGATTGGTTGGAGAGATTTGGGTAGGTTGTCCCTGCGCCGCCACTCTGGCTCTCTGGTTTGAGTTCTTAGTAGGGGTGTTCAAATACGAAAATTTCTGAATGGGGCCGAATACGAACATTGGAGGGGGGGGGGAATAAACGACCACCAAATATTGAATTAAACGTGGAATACTCTCCACTTTCTCAAACAACATAAAATCCGACTTCCGCGCGGAGTCTTTATGGTAAAGAAAATGAAATCAGGCTTGTATACAATGGCACCTTCAAGTAACACCGTTCAAATTTACGCGTGCGTACGACTCGAGACCTTGTAAGTTGTAGTTACTTTCAATTGTCCGTAGCACCAATAAACCGAAAGAACAGCTTGCTACCAGGCACACGTAACCATTCGATGAAATAGTAAAATATGAACCTACGGTAGTGCACATTGCTTTAAAAGGACGCACACATGGTGAGGCTGTGCAAGCAGTAAATCGAAAGAAAATCCTTTACACGCTGCTTAAACGCGAGCCATTTTAACTGAACCACCGAAAATTATTGAGCAGGGGTTACCTGCCCCGCGCGTTTGCTCAGAAGCCGCGGTGGCCCTGCGCAACAACAGCGCAACTGTTCCGCAGCAGATGGATTCGGAACAGTCATCGCATCCATCGTTCTGTCACCCTGGAGACCCCCCCCCCCTCCCCTACCCCCTCGATAAGTGCTTTTTATCTCTGATACATTCGAAACGAACGAATGTTCGAAAACTTCTAACAGTGAATTCTCGAATCGAACGCGAATCGCGTTGCAGGGACTATGGTTGAATCGTATTCGAAATTTCGAATATTCGTGCGCGCCTACAGTGCTCGTGCGAAGCTGGCTGCCCCATACGCGGTCGCTGGCCGCACTTCTGTTGACGATTGACGTCATGCACATGCGCGCATGCATGCGTGTGTGTGTGTGTGTGTGTGTGTGTGTGTGTGTGTGTGTGTGTGTGTGTGTGTGTGTGTGTGTGTGTGTGTGTGTGTGTGTGTGTGTGTGTGCGTGTGTGTGTGTGTGTGTGTGTGTGTGCGTGTGTGTGTGTGTGTGTGTGCGTGTGTGTGTGTGTGTGTGTCGTAAACTCGCATCCCCTCCTCGAGTTGCGTATTCAATTTTGAAGACTCGACGATTAGTACGGGCCTTTGATTTAAAGAGATAGTACGTTGATTCCGAGAGCTCGTAACGCTGTAACGCGAACGCCGTATATACTGTACCTCGCCGCCTCTTGCGTGTCCGAATCATCCGTAGCTCGCTCAAGCGCACCACCAACCTTTGGGGCCGTTATTCTAAAATTCTTCATTGGCCCTTTCAAGGTAGGTTCTCCACGTCCGCTCAGGTGGCGCGAGTGCGCGGTTTCTCGCGGCTGTATCCTGACTTCTCTCACGTACACAGGCCGTCGAGTACATCCAGCACAAGGAATGTGCCCGAGGCCCTGGTTGATGTGGCGATTCTGGTCCAACTGTTTTGATTCTGTTATCATTAGGAGTGTCAAAGCGGGGAAACAAAGTGCGTGTGTGCGAATGCAGAGGTAGAGAGGGGAGAAGCGATATATATATATATATATATATATATATATATATATATATATATATATATATATATATATATATATATATATATATATATATATATATATATATATATATATATACAGCTTCGCTATTCATCCGCCTTCGCAGAGTGGAATGGCGCTTTTTCTTAACGCAGAAGGCAATGAGGTTCTGCGCACAGGCATAAGTCGTTGCGAAATTTCCGCCTTTACTACACGATATCTTGCTGAAAGGGATCGATTCGGAAAGTAACAGAGCCGCGTTTCAAGCTAGGACGACGAAGCCTGTATAGACAACTCCACGCACCGCACCCCTATCATTTCCATACCTCCGTATGGAAATGCTTCCGTATGGACATCCGCCGCGGTGGCTTTAGTGGCTATGGTGTTGGGCTGCGAAGCACGAGGTCGCGGGATCGAATCCCGCCCACGGCGGCCGCATTTCCATGGGGGTGAAATGCGAAAACGCCCGTCTACTCAGATTTAAGTGCACGTTAAAGAAACCCAGGTGGCCAAAATTAATCCGCAGTCGCTCGCCCACCACGGCGTGCCTGATAATCGGATCGTGGTTTTGGCACGGGAAACCCCATAACTTAACATTAATAAGCTTCCGTGTAGACACCAGGGCTAGTAACTTTTTTTTTCTTTTTGCACGACGTTCCGTAATGGAATCGACGCGAGCATCATCGCGCGCGCAAACGATTCTTTCGCGATTCGCGTCACCCCGACGCGGTATAGCTCACAGTGGCGATGGCGCTAACTTATTTGCTGCCGAACGCGAGGTCCCCGGCTCGAGTCCCCACCTCGGTGGCCGCATTTAAACGGACGCGGAATTGCAAAACACGCCCGCCTATACTTGTGTTTAGGTGCGCGCTAAAAAAAAAAAAAAAAGAAGTTAGAAATCCCGAGGTTACCGAAATTAATGAAGGGTTCCAGAGCGCCCCCCCCCCCTCTTTCCCTCGTGATCGGATCGTGTTTTGGGCTCGCGAAGCCCCAGAGTGTGACATTCATTCCGCGTACAGTGTCGGCCTGGTCTACGGCGAAGCGTGCGTGCGCGCGTCGAAATGCCACCGAAGGCGACCGCTGTTTCCGCGGCAGAGGCGCGGATGAGCGATGTGCCTGCGGGGTTCGCATAATGCATTGAGAAGCGAGGCCGCGATGCTCTTCTTCGGAGTGATGGATCGCGCTCGAACTGCACGGCAAATGGCAGGGAGCATATACAAGAACCGAAGGGGGTGTGTATCTTTATGTCTCTCTCTCTGTTTGTGTCTCCGTTCTTTCTTCTTTTTTTTTTCTCTGTGGTTCTCATCTTCCTTCCCCATCCTTCCTGTTCCAGTTGCGGTACTAATATATATATATATATATATATATATATATATATATATATAGAGAGAGAGAGAGAGAGAGAGAGAGAGAAACAAAGAAGCAAGAAGTGAGCAGTTCGAGACGAGGAACGAAACGTTCGACTTTCAAGTATAGCGCGCGCCGGTACTTTGTATTTCTGACGATTGTGCGCGCACGCAAGTGTTATTGCGAAGAGGAAAAGTGAAAAAAAAAGTATATAAAGGTCTCTAGGGCCGCCGAGTTTGCGCCATTCTTCTTTTTTTTTTTGTTTTTAATCTCGAGCGAAGCGGTTAAGCGTGCGCCTCTGAACTTGCGCTTCTCCAAGTGACGGATTGGCGTCGAACGAAGGCGCGCAGTCGTCGTTCGAAAAACGAGGAAGGGTCGACGATATCCTCGCTTCTTCTTCTCTTTTTTTTTTTTTTTTACCCCGCGCTATATACGAATAGTGGCGGTGGTGAAAAACGTTTATTTTGCTCTATTTACATATGTATTTAGCGGTTATTCAGATGGCTTCTTCCATCTTGATTTCCAGGGTTGGTGCCCCCTAGTCGAGGACCCCACTGAGGGTAGCTGCCGTGCGAGCACGCCTTAATAGCCCTTGCTGGATTTTCAGGATGTCGCTGGAAAGCATCCTCCCCCACTGTTCCGCACTCGGGTTTTCTATTATGAATATAATAACAAAGCAGCGCCGGGTCTCACGCTCGCGAGCGGATTTCGGTAACAACCCGCGTCAACGGGAAATTCGTTCATTCTTTGAGGACCATCGTTCGAGCGCGTGGAAACCATGCATGTGGCGCCCATCAGGTGCGCGACCCGCAGCGTGCGCAAGCTACTAAGCTCGTTCCGTTGTTGCGCGTGGCGTGGACTCGGGTTTTAGTATCGCCGACGTGCGCGCGATCCATTGGCAATGCGTGTAGTCCAGGAACGCGCCATCTTCGTCGGCTGTCGTTGTACACCTTTCTGTACTGGCGCGGTTCCCCTGTACGTATATGCTATGCGACCAAAGTGAGTTGCGTAATCAGCGTGGTCCGTTAATTTTGACCAGCTGGACAATCCTTGAAGGTGCACCAAATGCACGGTGCACGAGCGACTTTGCATCCGCTCCCCCCCCCCCTCCGCCACATAGGAATGCGGCGGCCGCGGCCGGCACCGAACCCGCGACCTCCAGCTCAGCAGTGCAACGCAAATAAGAGAAAATTTGCCTTGAATTTGCTCGGATTCGTCAGATTTCATCAGACCGGCCTATGTTAGTGGAAAGCGGTAGTAGGACGTACACCGCATATCATTGCCAGGATATTCCTGGTTCGATGGTCAACAGAAAAATATATATATATATATATATATATATATATATATATATATATATATATATATATATATATATATATATATCCACAATGTGATTGCAGGATCCGAGTAGCATTCGCTTGCAGCGGGAGTGATCGCGCGAAATTCCATGGTTCCTGCACGATGGTGTATAATTAGCGCGGTTTTGCTCCCGCCTTTGCTGCGATATGAACACTATGTGGCACCAAATAAGCTTCCTATACTGTGTCCTGCAAGCCTAGAACACCCAAAACATCAGTCTATCATGTCCAGGTAAAAAAAAAGAAAAACGTGTTTTCAAGGAATATATATATATATATATATATATATATATATATATATATATATATATATATATATATATATATATATGCTTTCTGTAGTCCGTAATCTTCTCTATTACACGGCCAGCCAACGCGCGTGCTCTGCAACAACACTGACCTTTCCGCGGTTGCGTGCCGACGGCTGCCGGAAGTTCAGCGTCGGCAACTACCGCCCCCCCCCCCCCTTTCTCTACGTGCCGCACTGTTCGCGATTGGATTTTGCTACTCTCCATAGCGCTCGCTTGCTTCGCTAAAGGTCTTCGGAAAAGGTCGTGATCGGAGGCAGAAATACAATAAACGAAATACGTTCCTGGGAAGGAAAGCAAATAAAGAAATAAAGACAGGAGAGAAGTAGTGTGACAGCGTTGAAAATTACCTCAGCACAATAAACGCAGCGAAGCGGGGGAGACACGTGGACGACGATGTCCACGCGATCGAGAAGGCGGAGAAAGTGCTGCAAAACAAAGCGCCCGCGAAATATTTTGTCCCCCCCCCCTAATTATTGACGAACGATAGAGTTTGTTACGTTTAGGAGTGGCACATTGCCGATCGTGCCAATCGGACGGGGCCGTCTCGACATCTTCGCATCTCGGAGGCCATAGACGGACGAAACTGACCTTGTGCGCGCGACACCAGGCGGCGCGCCTAAGAAAATTATGTAAAAGAATAAAGAGAGAGGAAGGAAAGTAAGGGAGGTTGACCAGACTGAGTTTAGTTTGTTACCCTACGCGTGGAGAGGGGGATCGGGGATGAAAGTGAGATGACATGAGTCTATATCGTACTTTCACATGCGCTAAGCTGGGTGCAGCGTGTCTACAGTCGGGCACTCAAGTGCGCGGCCTTCAGGTACTGAAGAAACGCTGGAATGGCTTTCTGGGCTAATGAACTGCGAGGCCAGGCTCCCAAGATCTTCGCTTTTGTAAATGGCCTATCGTCAAGTCTATCCAAGGCACACTGGAGAGTCTGACGTCGGTTATCGACGCGAGAACAGTGGCATGGAAGAAGAACATGGTGCAGAAACAAATGGGCATGATCGGTTATGATGTCAGAGTATCCATCCAGCGATAAATGCGGGCTTCACCGAGGCGTTAGGTTTCAAGGGCAGTAGGAGAAATGTACATGAAACTGATGGGCCGTGAGGACTCCAGGTAATAAAACAGCAGCTGTCAGATTTGTGGCGCAAGGAAAAAAAAAAGTGCTATCAAGCTAACTTACTATTGTGAACGATGTGACGCATAATATTTTGTCCTTCAAGACCTACGAAACGCTTAGGAATAGAAGATTCATATGTGTCGAAAGTTTTTAAAAAAACGAGCTTTGGTGGCAAGTGACGCCACGACCCTGTTTCGAGAGGGTATGTTGACATCACCATCAATTCTCAAGGCTGAAGCCACATCAACATCAGGCTGATTTACATTGTTTAAGTGCCTTCAAGTTTGTTTTAATTGCGGGAGAGCGCGCTGAAATGAACTTCTCGTGTAGGAGGATAAAGTGCTGTAGCGCTTTTTGCTGTATACCTTGTCGGTGCGTTACAAAAAGCAAATGTCGCCACTTCTGTCCGACGTACTATGTATTATCAGGCTGGACTCAAGCAGTTCATCCTTGCTGGAATGACTGTGGTTCTTCGATTTCTGGTAGTTTTGGCGCGGCGTCGTCGCGCCCCTGTCAGTGGAACATATTTGGCGAGAATGTTCCGCTCACTTAGTAGAACATATGCGCGGAACAAGGATAAGAGTTTACTTCTCGCGTGAATGAAAATTTTCAGCCCTTTATGAAACTTCCTCCTTGCGTATTTCCGCATATGATAACTTATTTGCCAAGTTTATTTTTGAGTTGGACATTGGTGCACTTGCCGCAGTATACCCCTACGTTTGACGCCGGCTATAGCATTCTCCTTTTCCACTTTCACGGCTGCAGCATTGTCCTGAAACTGGTACTGGAAACTTGTTATTACATTTGACTTGCCTAGCTACACTGACCGGTTCAATTGAATTGCGTGCTCCAAGGACCAGTTAGACAGCTTATTGGCATAAATTGCCTTGTGCATCAGTTGAACGAACGTCATTGTTAAAAAAAAAAAAAAAGAAAAAGCTCATGTGCGTCACCCACCTGCTATTTGTGCCTAAAACTGTATAGCTCATTACAGCCAGCCCCTTCCAAGAAATCGAGAGAAGGAAAACAAAGGGGAGAGGGAGAGAGAGATGGCCACTTAAGGGAAGTAAAGATGCAGGTGTGAACTTCACAACACTCCCTTTGTAAGCGCTGACATGATTGGCTCGCATGTATAAACGAGTAGTGCTTCGACCATAGGTTGCTGAACTGTGCCCTTTGCGACTTGCGCTCGCCGCTTTCTACCCTTTCGCCGTTGTGTTCTACACGTCGCGGTCCCCAGAATTCTATTCTCATGAGTGCACCCTATATGTCACATATTTGCAGGCTTCTCCTATATTCTTTTAGTACAGCGAACGCCTTTTTTTTTTTTTTTTGTCCAGTTACTGCGGTGGCTAAAACAGATCAGATGATGGATGGATGGATGGATGGATGGATGGATGGATGGATGGATGGATGGATGGGTGGATGGATGGATGGATGGATGGATGGATGGATGGATGGATGGATGGATGGATGGATACTCCAAGCGCCGCATAAAGCTTACGATGAGGGTTTTTGGTCCTCGATTCATAGGTGCCTGCCGAAATCGCGCAGTGACATCGGTGCAGTGGCCTAATTGTTGCAATATCCTCCCGATCGCTAACTGCAGTATACCTGTCGTCTGTGCACGCGATTATTGACGTGCGATGTGACCTGAAGGGTGCGGCATCCGTGTCCGGATTTCCGCGATCCCGCGCATCTTTCCGAGGCTCGCTACGGAGCCTCGCCGAACTTAAACCAGCGCCATCAGTGCCGCTGTCGTCACGTGGTGTGCCGTTTACCCTTGTTGCGACGCATGCTTGTGCAACGGGGCTCTACGACACGTTGACCCACAATGCCTGCCCTCCCTCGCCCCATCGTCTCTGCAGCGGACCTTTCCATTGTGGTCAGCTCGCCGCCACCCCGGGCAGTGTTCGACGCGCTGTCTGTGAGCAGTGCCGCCCGTCGCCGCCATGTCGTTCCCCTCAGGAGCGCGCTGGAGGGCAGACCGGCTCGCACCTGACCCAATTCGGCGGAAGAGGAGGGAGGAGGTGCGGGGAGAAGCCGGACTGTAGGAGCGGAGGATCGGGGGGGGGGGGGGGGGAGGCGATCTCCGCGGAACGGATCGGGGGGAAAGTTGCAAAAGAGGAGGAAGGCCTGCCGAGATTGCCGCTGCCTCGCGGCTCAAGGTCGCCAAACCGGTGGTGACCGCGCACTGCTGCCGCTGCCTGCTTCGTCTCGTTGCGGGCGCCGCCGCATTATACGTCAACGCCATCCGCCACTGCTTATGACATCGGCTACGGAGCTAAACTACCTCGCTTCCTGTTCTGCCGATGCGCGCCCGATGAAAGTGGTTATCGAGGCGCGCGCTGCGCCGTCTGCGGGCCTTTAATTGGTCTGGCACGACTCGGAAGGGGAGGATGCAAGGGGGCGACACATGGCATACCTGGTCTTGGTTGCTGCTGCGGCTCGGTGCCGGCTTGGCTCGGCCGTTCGTCCTTTCGTCACCTGCTCTGGCCGAAGGCCACTTGCACCGCCGAGGCGATCGTCCCCGAGAGGTCGTAGCCTAGGCTATTCGGTCTATAAAGCTGCGATTGCGTTCTTCGTCCGGCATGATTGTTCGCGAGGGCCACAGAAATGTCCGCGCAGTTTTTCTTTTTCTTATTTTGTTCCTTAATTTATTTATTTCTGACGGCACGGATTGACACACGGCGTATTATGGCTAAATAAACGGTTACAATCCTTCTGGGCGGAGAAGCGGCGTAAGTGGCCCGACGTAACGTATCACGCATAATTAACAGCTCGCAATCTGTCGACTGGCCCTTCTGTATCCCCGGCCCTGGACAAAGCCGCAGCAGGCGGGGGGGGGGGGGGGATATCTACATATCACTCCGGGAACTTCGCAGGGCCTTGGGATGCTGTGTCCAAGTTGTTTCGTAGCCCCTCTTGGCGCCGTTCGGCGAAAAGCGTCTAAAAGCGCCGTGCGCCACCATGCGGACTATGCATCGTACAATCTGTTCTGTCGTACTCGTGGCTTATTATTAAAAGATTATACAGCGCTGTCTTCCTCCCAATTTTTTTTTTCTTTTTTAACGGCTTCATCTGAACGCTTTCGCAACACGGATGTCTGGAGGACTTGCTACGGACAGCGTGTGAGCACTGACAGCTGCTAGGGGAACAGTGCTTCGTGGAACTCTTACTGGAACAATAGGCGATAACGGACGAGGTGGCACATGACGCTTGGAGACTATATAGGGGCGACGCAAGAAGTTCGCCCAACTCGGTTGGATCCGTTCTTTGACGCGTCGCATAGTTTCGCAATACGCTTGATATCTGAGAGACTCGTTGGTACTTTGTCGTAGAACTCTCTTTATTCTTTTAATTCGGGAAGTGAAGCTTGACTCGGGACACGCGGTTGTATCTGGCTGCCAAAACCAGGCGTTACGTGCGATGGCTGTTGTTGCGTAGCATATAGAGTCGATTAGCCGGATTGTATACCGGGTGCTTCAGCGAACACTTTCACAAATTCTTAAAGGTTGTCTCTGGCAGATAGCACAATTCTAGTTCATGAGCTGATCTACTCCAAGAGGCAGACATTACTGGCAAAAAAAAAATCAAATGCATAATCGACTAATTAACAAATATTCACTAATATAGTTTCTAACTAATTACTTTATGGCCCATATTGCAATTTACAAGTTCTAGCCGTGGAGTTCGCAAGGCGGATCCACTTGGAGCGGATTCTCAGAATGGGACCAGTTTCGAGATATTGATTCCCGAACTTTGCGCAGCAATGCAGTGGCATTCCAGTTACTTTCTGAACAAAACGTCGTTTTATGCATTCAAGCACAAAAGTAGCTGGAACGCCTATGCATTTCTGCGCAAAGTTCGCGAATCAATATCTCTAAACTGGTCCCATTCTGAGAATTTGTTCCAAGCGGATCGGCCTTGCGAACTGTACAGCCAGAATTTGTAACTTGCAATATGGGTCATAAGGTAATTAATAAAACGTTAATGAGTGAATTGTTAGTAATTAGTCGGTTATGCATTTAAATTTTTTGTGCAAGTGTTGTCCGCCGCTTCGAGTAGGCCACCTCATGCACTAGAATTGTGCTGTCTGCTACAGGCAACCTTTAAGAATATTTGAAAGTTTTCGCTGGAACACTCTGTATATTGTTGCTATGAAAGTGCAAATCAGCTATATATAGGGTTTCCGGTGAATATTTTTCCCTCACCTATGTAGAAACGGGTCAGGCAAGGAGACGATTTCTCCAGTGCGTGCTATCCAGTGCACGCTTAGAAGTATTCAAGCTATTAGACAGGGAAAACTGGGCTGACGTTGTCCTTTTTGGGACATTGTCTTTTTTGCAGCCATTGTCGTCGAAAAGTGCACGACGATTGTATTCTACCGGTGCTGACATACGGGGCAGAAAGTTGGAGGTTAACAAAAAAAAGCTCGAGAGCAAGTTATAAGGACCGCACGAAGAGCGGCGGAACGAAAACTGTTAGGCGTAACATTAAAGGGCAACTCCGGCGTTTTTTTTTAACCGCATTATGATATTGTCACATTCAAGTGGCATTGACAGACCTGGCACCGGTAAGGTGATTAAATTAGAAATTCATCAATAATTTTAAATAACCAATAAACGGTGTACCGAAACGGGTATACCTGATTCGTGGGAGGGCACGATTAGTCGTTGACGTCTGATATTACACTGCTATAATGTTATGACACAGAACGTGCGCTAAACACGCATTACACTTGGCGCTGACAGCGCAGAAGCGAAGCTGCTGGTGTCTCCTGACGACACAGGGAACTTTTACAGAGTTTCCGAACTAGACAGCGGCGATTTAAGCGAGGATTTCAGCGGCAGTGGCGGAGTAGTCTCTGACGTCATAAACACAGGGTGACTAGTAGAAAATCACGAGTCGGGAACGCAACCAATATTTAAATTTAATTTTCAGGAAAACTAGATGACTTGCAGCCGTGTAGTTTGGCACAGATAATCAGAGTGCAGAAGAGAACATGCATTCAAATCTTTGTTAAAATCAGTGGACATCGAAAAATCGCTAGGGTTGCCCTTTAAGAGACAGGAAGAGAGCGGTGTGGATCGGAGAGCAAACTCGAATAACCGATATTCCAGTTGACGTGAAGAGAGAGAGAGAGAGAGGGAGAGGAAGAAGAAGTGGAGCTGGGCGGACCGTGCAATACGTAGAATAGATAACCGGCGGACCATTAGACCTACAGAATATAGGTGCCAAGGGATAGGGAGGGCAGTCGAGGACGGCAGAAAACTGGGTGGTGTGACGAAATTAGTAAGCTCCCTGGCGCATGTTGGAATCGGGTAGCGCAAGACGGGCAATTGGAGATCGCAGGGAGAAGCCGTCGTCCTGCACCGGGCAAAGACTACGACGGCGATCACACAAATGTGAACGAGTTCCAAGATAGATCTCCGAGCAACCACGCTCGCTGGTCCCTTATGCATGGACTCGCTGTCCTTTACTACAGGTAGTTCTTCGTATTTGGGGTTTATATATATATTGCCGCCAGGTGTCACGAGCCAGCGCTGAAAACAAAGAAGTTGGGATTGGAACACGCGCTCAGCAAGAGACGGGCGCTGAAGTAGAAGAGGTAGAAGCTGAGGACGCCGCCTTAAATTATTGCACGCCATCTTGTTCAACCGCCTCCCTCGCCGACGCCGGGTACATCGTCTATTGTCTTTTCGTGACAAAACTGGTGGAGGTGCGGGGTACGGTTTATCCGATGCCACAAACCCCTCCTGGTAGCAGGAGTACCAGCCCTATCCTAGTGGACACCCCTGTTCACCGGGCAAGCAGGAGAATCCGAGGATTGCCTCCGGAGCTTGATCATCTCTCCGCGACAACATCGACGCCACCACACACCGGTATGGAAGGAACGTCGACGTCCCTACCGACCATTAGGCAAGGTACGGCCTCAACGGCAACGCAGTATCTGCTGCAGAATCTCCGAGTGCCGAATGTGTTCCACGGGGATATCTTCGAGGATGTAGAAGACTGGTTGGTCCAGTTTGAGCGCGTTGCCGAGATAAATGAATGGAGCGACGTGGCGAAGTTAAGGAACGTCTACTTCAGCTTGGAGGACGGTGCCCGCACTTGGTACGAGAACCGAGAAGGACTCATCAAATCGTGGCTTGATTTCCGTCGTGCCTTGCTGGATACCTACACCAATGCTGATCGCCGCGAACGAGCCGAACGGGCGCTCCAATCCCGCATTCATCTGCCGAACGAGAGCGTGACGTCGTACGTCGAGGATATGACGCGCCTCTTCCGTCGGGTGGACCCAACCATGTCCGAGGAAAAGAAGCTGCGCCATCTAATGCGGGGAGTTAAGGAACAGCTATTTGCTGGCCTTGTTCGAAGCCCGCCGAAGACCGTGGCTGAATTCTTAACTGAAGCCACCACGATGGAAAAGATGTTACACCACCGCTCAACTTTCTATGACAGGCAATTGAACCCAACTTCACCTTCGGACCAGCGCTCAGCTCCGTATGACAGGCACGCGAACGCTGCTTCACTGACGGACGCGATTGCCTTTGGAAACGTGGACGTACTCCGAGATCTTATCCGCTCTGTGGTGCGTGAGGAGCTTCAACGGCTCACCTGCCCGCCTCAGCCCACGCTAGGTTCCATTTCTGCCCTTGTGAGGAACGAAGTGCAGCAAGCGATCCAGTGTCCCGTTCCTACCAACAATGCGCCGCCTGTGACAGCACAGTTGCAGCGGCCGTCGTATGCGGAAGTTTTGAGGCGAGTCCCTGTCCAAGCTCCGACCCAATTCGACCCCGCCACGTCTTACGCCGCGTCATACGTCCCGCCGCTCCCATCTGTGCAACCAATCCAACGTATGGAGGATCGTCGCCCACCCCAAAGGAAATCTGACGTCTGGCGTACCCCGGACAGAAGGCCTCTGTGCTATCATTGTGGAGAAGCCGGTCACATATACCGCGAGTGCCAATACCGCCGTCTCGGACTGCAAGGTTTTGCCGCGGATTCACCGAGGCCCAGATATGGTGAAAGGCCTAGGGCGATTGAAGAATACTTGACCCAGCAGAGTATGCCACTGTTCCCGCGGCGGCAGTCGCGCTCGCCGTCCCCCAGGCGTTCTTCCCCCGCTCCTAGAAGCCCTCCAGTGGCAGCGCAGGGACGATCGCCAAGCCCTCGCCGGGGAAACTAAGAACAGCGACCTTCGGGGGCGAGGCCGCTGATAATCGCCCTTCCGAAGACCTCCCATCGACGCCAGCACGGTCTATTCAGCACGATTCAACGACGACAGCAGCCGAACTCAGCGACAGACTCTCGCTCGACATACCTGTTGTGCTCGACGGCCGCCACGTTAGTGCTTTATTGGACACGGGGGCTGACTACTCAATCTTGTGCGGAAAACTAGCGACGGAACTTAGAAAAGTTATCACGCCTTGGTCTGGAGCGCAAATTCGTACTGCTGGCGGGCATGTCGTCACACCGTTGGGCATGTGCACAGTCAGAGTTCAAATTCGTGGGTCCACGTTTCCTGCCAGCTGCCTTATACTCCGCGATTGTTCTCGGGACCTTATCTTGGGCGTCGACTTTCTGCGAGAGTATGGTGCAATTATAGACCTCCGGGAGCGCACAGTGACTTTTTCGACAGAAAGAGCAGCGAACAACCGCGAAAACTGCCGACGTAACGCGCTTCGCGTTTACTCCGACAGTGTAACTGTACCACCACGCGCAAGTGTCATGGTAATGGTCGTATGCGACGATCTGCGTGACGGCGAAGCTATTGCAGAGGGCAATTCCTCCCTTATGCTGACACACGGTGTATGTGCAGCCCGCAGTCTGATTATGCTTCGAGGTGGACTTTCGGCGCTCCTCGTGACTAATTTCAGCCAGGAACATCGGCACCTATTTCGTCGTACTACTATTGCTTTCGCTGAGCCCATAGCAGACGTTGCTGAATGCTGTGCGTCTGTGACGAAGGAGAACCCAGCTCAGACACTCAGCAATATCGACATCAATTCAGACCTTTCGGAGGAAAAGCAGAAAGCGCTGCGTGAGTTGCTCCTTCGGTTCAAGGAGTGCTTCGCATCTTCTTCTCAGGTACGCCAGACGTCCATCACGAGACACCGAATAATCACGTATGACGATGCTCGTCCCATACGACAACTGCCTTATCGCGTATCGGCGAAAGAGCGCAACGTGATTAATGCACAAGTGAAAGAAATGCTTGACGATGACGTCATACAACCATCCCAAAGCCCTTGGTCATCGCCGGTGGTCCTCGTCAAAAAGAAAGACGGCACGCTTAGGTTCTGCGTTGACTATAGAAAGTTGAACAACGTCACAAAAAAAGACGTTTATCCGCTTCCGCGGATCGATGATTCGTTAGATCGACTCCGGCGAACCAGATATTTTTCATCCATAGATCTGAAGAGCGGATATTGGCAAATCGAAGTTGACGAACGAGATCGCGAAAAAACTGCCTTTGTTACCCCAGATGGACTGTACGAATTTAAAGTACTTCCATTTGGCCTGTGTTCTGCACCGGCCACATTCCAGCGAATGATGGACACTGTTCTGACGGGTCTGAAGTGGCACTGCTGTTTAGTATACTTAGATGACGTCGTCGTGTTTGCGGCGACCTTCGAAGAACATCTGAAGCGTTTAGAGGCGGTACTTGAGGCGCTCCGCTCCGCTAATCTCACACTAAAGCCAGAAAAGTGTCACTTCGGTTACGAAGAGCTGAAGTTCCTCGGGCATGTCGTGAACGCCGACGGCGTCCAGCCTGACCCAGACAAAACATCTGCTGTTGCTGCTTTTCCGACTCCTCGTGACAAGAAAGCAGTACGCCGCTTTCTCGGTCTGTGTGCGTACTATCGTCGCTTCATCGCCAATTTCTCGCGCATCGCTGAACCACTCATACGCCTAACGCGAGAAGACACACCCTTTGTTTGGGCGGATGAGCAGGACGCAGCTTTCACCGAGTTACGGCAACGCCTGCAGGAATCACCTGTCCTCGCTCACTTTGACGAGGACGCTGACACCGAGGTGCATACCGATGCCAGCAACATCGGTCTTGGCGCTGTACTCGTTCAACACCAGGAAGGCGTCGAGCGAGTCATCGCTTACGCCAGTCGCACCCTTTCACGCGCCGAAATCAACTACTCCACCTCCGAGAAAGAGTGTCTAGCGGTTGTGTGGGCCATCATGAAATTTCGGCCTTATCTCTACGGTCGCCCTTTCAAGGTGGTAACAGACCACCATTCCCTGTGTTGGTTAGCCAACTTACGAGACCCGTCCGGGCGACTTGCTCGATGGAGTCTCCGTCTGCAGGAGTTCGATGTTACCATCGTCTACAAATCGGGCCGAAAACACGAAGATGCCGACACGTTGTCGCGCGCTCCCGTCAAAACTTGCGATAAGGACATGGACGAAGACGGCGCATTCCTTGGGGCCCTCACCGTATCAGACTTGATCATACGGCAGCGCGAGGACGCCGAAATACGCCCTCTCATCGATCATCTAGAAGGCAAGAATGCTACAATCCCACGACATATTTCTCGCAGTCTCTCGACCTTCTGCCTCCGACAGGGCGTCCTCTACAAGAAAAACTCGAGTGCCACCGACAAAGAGTATCTATTGGTAATACCTGCCGCCCTTCGTGATGACATTCTCCTAGCCTGCCATGATGAGCCCACGTCTGGACACTTGGGATTTTCACGCACTCTTGCACGAGTACGCCAGACGTACTACTGGCCCAGACTTTCTACCACGGTGAAGCGTTACGTGCAAAGCTGCCGGGAGTGTCAACGCAGGAAGTCGCCGTCTTTGAAGCCCGGGGGGTTACTCCAACCCATCGCACCACCTCGCGCGCCGTTTGATCAAATCGGCATGGATCTTCTGGGACCCTTTCCCTTGTCAGCCAGCGGAAACAAGTGGATTATAGTCGCCACGGACTATCTGACACGCTACGCCGAGACGAAAGCTGTACAACGTGCCACGGCCTACGAAGTTGCCCAGTTCTTTATCGAGCACATAGTCCTCAGACATGGTGCCCCCTCACATGTCATCACCGACAGAGGCACTGCCTTTACAGCCCAACTTCTAGAGGACATATTCGAGCTGAGCTGCACGCAGCATCGCAAGGCGACTGCCTATCATCCGCAGACCAACGGACTGACGGAACGGCTAAACAAAACCATAGCTGACATGCTGTCTATGTATGTGGACGTCCAGCATAAAACATGGGATCAAGTCCTGCCGTACGTTACATTCGCGTACAACACCGCCATTCAGGAAACCACACGCTTCACACCGTTCCGTCTTGTCTACGGGCGCGAGGTCCAGACCACGCTAGACGCTATGCTCCCGCACGACACCGACGCATCACTTACTGCCGATGCCGAGGAACTTACTCAACACGCAGAGGAAGCTCGCCAACTCGCGCGCATACACATCGCGAAGCAACAGAGTACAGACGCACGACGCTACAACCTTCGACATCGGCACGTCGAGTACCAGCCAGGTGACCAAGTCTGGGTGTGGACTCCAGTCCGTCGCCAGGGGTTGTCTGAGAAGCTCCTTAGTAGATACTTTGGACCCTACAAAGTGATACGCCGCGTTAGTGAAGTGAACTATGAAGTCATTCCCGACGGTGCCGCCTCGCCTCGGCGTCGACAGCACCACTCAGAGATAGTGCATGTTATTCGCCTCAAGCCGTATTTCGCGCGTTAAGGCGACGCCAATCCGATATCATACGAATTCCACACTTCCTCCTTCTAGTTTAGTAAGCATCGGGTCGATGCCTTTCTTTTGGCGGGGGAGTAATGCCGCCAGGTGTCACGAGCCAGCGCTGAAAACAAAGAAGTTGGGATTGGAACACGCGCTCAGCAAGAGACGGGCGCTGAAGTAGAAGAGGTAGAAGCTGAGGACGCCGCCTTAAATTATTGCACGCCATCTTGTTCAACCGCCTCCCTCGCCGACGCCGGGTACATCGTCTATTGTCTTTTCGTGACAATATATATATATATATATATATATATATATATATATATATATATACACACACACACACTGTATCCTGATGATGATGTCTGCTTTCTGTGAAGACTGGTGAGCGGAGTTATTTTTTTCTATCCATCTTAGCAAGATGTACCCAATAATTTTTCTACATTTACGAGCATCGCCGAACCGCTAAGCTCGTTGGTCTGCAGCAGATATGAAACGGTCCGACGGCGCGCACGTAAGTGACGACGTTGTTTTGTAGATAGCGCTTTTCAATCACCAGAGTCGCTGCCATCGCGAACGCGCTCTATTTAATTCGTTTTCCGGGGCGTCCTTTCACTTGATCTTGATGTGACTTCGTTAGTGTGCCACTGACAACGTCTAGGAACTGACATTGCGCTACTAATTCCTGCGCTTCGGCAGTTTACCGTGTGTTTCAGCGAACTGTTTCAAAATTAATTTAAAAAGAATGCCTATGGCAGATAGCACAATTCTTGTCCATGAGCTGGTCTCTATTCGAAAAGGCGGACTTTACATAAAAAAAAATGAAATGCATAATCTACTAATTAAAAGAAAAGTTCGCCAATTATGTTTTTAACTAGTTACTTTATACCCGCCGTGGTTGCTCAGTGGCTATGGTGTTAGGCTGCTAAGCACGAGGTCGCGGGATCGAATCCCGGCCACGGCGGCCGCATTACGATGGGGGCGAAATGCTAAAACACCCGTTTACTTAGATTTAGGTGCACGTTAAAGAACCCCAGGTGGTCGAAATTTCCGGAGTCCTCCACTACGGCGGGTTTCATAATCGGAAAGTGGTTTAGGCACGTAAAACCCCATAATTTCTTTAACTAGTTACCTTATGCCACATATTGCAAATTACAAATCCCATCCTGGGAGTTCGCTAGCCGGATCCACGCGGAATGAATTCTCGGGATGACGCCAGTTTCAAGATATTTACTCCCGAACTTTGCGGGAGAAATACATTGGTGTTTCAGTTACTATTGTGCTCGAATGCATAAAACGGCCTTTTGTTAAGAAAGCAAGCGGAACGACAGTGCATTTTTCCACCGCAAGTTTGACGGCGCTTATGTCGTAAATGATGTCATAGACGGTGTCAAAAGATACGCCCCAAATGGTGCAACTGATCTTCGAGTGTACTCGCCCCCCCCCCCCCTTCAGTTAATAATAAATAAAGATAAAAGAAAAAGCACACTTCCTTTGTCTCCATCAACGACCCGCACCCTTGGGGGTGAGGGTTAACCACGAGATAAAGCAAGCGCACTATATACGTTCGTAAGGACGAGTTTTGCTTCGAAAGCCCGCAGCGCGCATTCGTACGCGCGCACGGGACGCGGCCGGGTTGATGATTGGGGGGGAAGGGGGGGGGGCGACCTGTCGTCGTTGGGTCTTTGGGGCGTAGCGCCGTTTGTCCCCGCGAAGCTAGCGAGCGCTCCCCCCCCCGCCTTCAACTGAGCGCGCATAAACGCGCTCCGCCGGTCGTTCTCGCAATCCCGCGTAATCGTGTGACCCCGTTTCTGCCCCCTCCTACCCGCCTCCTCCTCCAGCCTTCGAATTCCCTCTCCTCTCCTCCTTGCCTCTCCCCACCCGACTTCCTCCGGCGGTCAGCCCGAACGCCCCCCCGCGTGTGTGTGTGCAGCCTCTGGTTTTTATTTTATTCGCCGCAGTTACCATTCTCCTTTCTCGCGACTATACTGTTATACGCTCCTTTGCTTGCTTCCTCTTCTCTCTCTCTCTCTCACACACACACACACACGCATATATATATATATATATATATATATATATATATATATATATATATATATATATATATATATATATATATATGCACGCATATATATTACAGTGCCGCACATTTCCCTGTCCTTGCCGAGCTCCGGTGTTGGGTAACGTGCCGGCCAACCATGCCACTGCAGTGCGCGCGCCCTCTACGTGTCACGGCCACCGCCAGTAGCGTGCGCAGCGCCACCTATATTTCCTCCTCACAGTGGCGGCGTGATCCCGATTTGTCGATGCAGCGCTGCCCCTGCGATGATGCGGGGTTTCGTGCGAACTTAGACCGCTGCATTAACGATTACCGCGGGAACAGCCGCTGGCAAACGCGTATACGCATCTCGGCATCTGAGAAAACGGCGAATTGTCCGAGCAGTTCGTGTTGTAACCGTAGCCTGTAGGACCGCACAACACTGTGTTGTTAGCGTGTATTACTAACACAAGATGGGCATCCCAATGTCAGGCTCCGTGGCCAGGCTGTCTCCCCCCCACCTTTTTTTTCTAATCTCGGATACCGCAGACCCTAAAGTTCTGGCGCTGGTTGTGCCGTCAACCTTTAACACCATCGACAGGCGGCATGTAAGGAGAAAACGCCGATGGACGGTTGAGTAGGAGGACTGGCGTTCGCATTCGATTGGATGGTACGTGTGTAGGGCAGATATAGTTGTTTAACGGGGTATACTGTAGGTCTTTTTTCTTAGTTGTACCGAATTTTCAAAAATTGCCTGTGGCAGAAGGCACAATGCTTTACCTTCAACTGAATTAGTCGATGAGGCGGCCATTACTTCTGCGGGAAATGTAAATGCTTAATTGAACACTTACCGTAACTATACTAATTATCTTTTTAATTATTTACCTTACGGCGCATTTAAATCTACGAATTGTAGTCGGTGAGTTTGCAAGGCATATGCACTTGGAACGAATTATCAGAATTACACCAGTTCCGAGATATTAATGTTCGAAGTGTCGAACGAAATGCATCGGCGTTCCAGCTACTTTTGTGCTTCAACGCATAAAACAGCGTGTTCTTGAAAACGTGAGCGGAAGCAACAGCGCAATTATTGCCGCAAGTCTGACGGCGCTTGTCTCAAAACCGGCACCATCTTCAGAATTCGTTCCAGGTCGATATGCGTTGCAAACTCACTAGGGATCAGTTCGTAGACTGAAATATGTGCCGTAATGTAATTAGTTAAAAAGTTCATTAGTGTGACTATGTTAAAAATTCAGTTAAGCATTTTGATTTCTCCTAGAAGAAATGGCCGCCTCATCGAGTAACTTAGCTCATGGGTTAGAATTGTACCGTTTGCCATAGGCAATTATTTAAATATCTGGTGCAGCTAAACAGAAAACACCATAAGCAATGGGGCCGATAAGGATGGTCGTCAAAGTCGATAGCATTAGCCTGCTATAGCTGCAGCATGAGTGCTGCAGCTTGCAGGCTTATGCTATCGGTTTTGATCAAAGCTTGATATTGTGTGTGGACGGCGCGTTACTGCCGTGTCCTCTTTGTCGGGACCAAGGCATCGCTTTAACGAAAAGGTTACAAACCCCGAGGGCCAACCGCAGGAACCGTGTGGACCACGGGGGTGGCTTTGTTGGTCAGCTGCATTGAGTTAGGTAGAGCGGGCTATGCCCAACACCAGGGCATGACGCACACCTAGAAGCAAACGACACACGCGTCGTTTCCTTAATTGTGTCCACGCCGTGGTGTTCCCAGTTCACGATGCGGTGCTTTGTTCCGAGAAGTGAACACAATTGTGTATCTGTTGCTATGCTCAAACTTTGATAACGTGTCTGTTGCTTCTGCAGAGCGCGAGACATATCGATTTATTTTTCACTTCTTTTTCACTTTGTTTCGTTGTCTTTCTTCGAACGCTGAAGTGGCGAGCAAAAAAAAAAAAAAAAAAAGGAGCGCGAGAGAAAAAGACAACAGGAAGCAAGTGAGCAAGTGGGGAATGCTGACGTCATTGTCCGAGAGGGCGACGGAGGTCTCGAACGGCAACGTCTTGCGAGACAATTTTGCTGCTTGCACGCTGCGCGCCGTTGACGCACATGGACGCCATTGGGACCTACACAATGGCGAGTGTCAGCGGCGGCAGTGAATAGCGCTGTCCAATATATATATATATATATATATATATATATATATATATATATTCCTGCTACGGGCGTCGTTGCATCCGCGTCCCGATAATCCTCCGTGTGTGACGTGTCGCCACTAACCCTCCTTCTTGTCGTTTGTGATCGTTACTTAACAGGCTGCAGAGATGCGTGACGAGCGCACGAAGTTCGCTCGATCGTGAATTTGCGTCGGGATAAAGCGGTGGGGGTGGAAATGCGAATTATATACACGTATAAGTTGACAGGCGTCGTTGGCTCTAACGTTCATATAGGTCGTGGTCCGCGCGGACATGCCGGAAGAGCCTATAGCAGTGTCGTTTAATAGCGCTGGTTAGCGTTCGTAGTCAATAACCAGCGTTATAGACATCGTGCCGAGTTAGCGGTCTATCACTTCACTTCACTTCACTTTGTTACCTTAAAGACCCCGGTTCGGGAGTATTACATAAGGGGTGGGCCTACGAATAAAGGTTACAGAGAGTGATCTTCATGACAAACAAATGCAGTTAAGTTGTCCGCAAAGCTTGATGAACACGTGATGGCTGCAACGTCACGGGGAAGGCTATTCCAGTCCATTGCTGTGCGAAGAAAAAAACGAGGCCGCAAAAGTAGTGGTGCGAGCACGTGCGCGTGCGATTGAGTAAGGATGGGACGTACGGGGAGATATGCGCGCCGGTGGGATGATACGCGATGCTTGATTGAGGGAACTGCGAAACAATTTGCGAAACAAACAAAGACTGGCGATGCGGCGACGCGGACGTCTATCGTGGTATATCCCCGAAAAAAAGCGCCTATACACTGCATAAGGAACTCGCACGAGCACGCATAGAGAAAACGCCGCGTATATACGCCGAGTATCGCGGCTCAGTGTCCTCCTTCGGCAGCGAGAGGTTCGTGTGTTCGAAATCCGCTGCATGCCGCCGGTTGCGACCCAGCTCCCTTGAGCGTATGCGGCGAGCACGCAGTGCGAGTTCTGCGTCCATTCAGCGTCCGTATAGCATTCTGACACCCGCGGTTCCCGCGCGCCTTTATACCATCAACGTTATTTCGCGTTACTCGTTTCCTTTTTCTTTTTCTTTTTTTCTCGAGCACATCGACAAGACACCCGTGGTTCAAGTCGGGCGTCGCGCGGGATGCCACGTCGAGCGTGCGTTCAGATGTCAGAGTATGCTACCGAAAGTGATCAATCGCGGGTATACGGCCACCGCGCCTGTTATTCTATATAGCAGCCGATACGCGTCGGTGTGCCCCCATTCGCGCCACGTTACGCGATGGGCGATTTTTGTCCCCCCCCCCTCCTTTATGGTCCCGACTCGCACGATCCTTGCGGTATCACGCATGAATGAATGGACGAACAAGTAAACGTTTACTTCCGCGAAACAATGCAACGGCAGAGGGGGCTACCGAAAGTTGCTAACGAGCAGCGCGCTTGGCCGGGTGGCTATACCCCTGCATTGGCAACACTATAGCGGGCACGAAGGTGTGCAGATCATTTACGACGGGTGCAGGAAGCACGGCACGAAAAAAAAAAAAAAAGAAAAGAAAACGAGAAAAAGAAAGCCCAGTGTACGCAAATGAAAGACCGCCCACTATGCTTGCTCATTCGCGCGTGCTTTTGTCGAGCACTGTGCGTCAAATCGCGCCACAAATGCATAGCTATACGTAAGCATAATCATAACTAAACGTCGTTATTCTTTCGTCGCACGATCGATTTAACGGACAGTGTGTGCTCATTTACGGTATTGTCCTGAATTTTGAGATAAGGTGACCAACGGCGGAAAGAACGGTTACGGCAGGTACGCCATGAAGCTAAGAGGAAGAGAGAGAGTGTGAGGGAGTGAGGGAGAAATAGGCAAGAGCAGTCATTATTGTTCTTACACTCGTTGCAACAACTCGAGAGCGCTGTTATATTTAGCACGTGGATCATCCCTTCTTAAGCTCTATTGGGTTTGCGCATGCATGGCGGAAGAAAAAACTTAGAAACGCGCCCGAGGAAATGTGCCCGCTTTGCCAGGAGTTCTTTGCGGAGGTTTGAGTGCGTCTTGGATATGGATGACGCATAAAGTGGAGAATCGGTGACACAACAGACGCGCCCGCCGAACAATGTTACTATTCTTTTTCTTGGGAAACCGTTTCTTTTCTTCACTTCTTTCACAGTCTTCCTGCGCGCGAACCTGTTGCCGAGTAGCTTCTTTTTTTTAACCGGTGGCGCGATATTCCACGAATTAAGCCGTAGCTCGTTTCAGTAATTGCTACTCGACTTTTTCTGCAGTAATTCTGTTATGTCACCTCCTGGACATACCGTATCCTGGCAGTAACTATTAACGGCTTCTGAAGCTAACTTAGAGGCCGTGCATGACAGTGCAGTAGTTATTGATTTATGAGTTATTCATACATGAGTTCATGGGAAGAAATACATATGCAGCAATAAAATTTACCGTAGTGTATTGTGCACGGCTGTTTCACAATGTGGCGATGCGTGGAAGCAGCCGGGCGGTTCCAGTCCAGACTTGTTCTTTGAATAAGGGAATCGTGGTATATAACTTCGTTCAGCAAAGACGGCACACCAACTCGTAGGCTATATGGTCAAAACGTGGTTACAGGTTGGACAGAGGTGTTGTAAGGTGTTCATTTAGAGCGAGAATGAAATGACGGGTTTTATGAAAGCGACGTAATCGTTCACATTTGCGACGCCATGAGAGTTCGGGTAAAGAGTATGTTTCGTAGCCGTAACATTGACGCAACGGGAACAATCAGACAAAGCAGCTCGAGAGACGCGATTACAACACTTGAAGTAGTTCGATAATTAATGCATGGTATACCAGATAGGCCGAAATATATGTACACGAGTTTAGAGCGAGCGAGTGTCTTGTAGAGAGTTATTCTTTGTCCACCTGTGTTAGTAGGAAAGTTACGGCACAGAAAACCAAGTGCACGGTTGGCATTGTTAATTAGGTAATTGATGTTGTACGTTATTGAGTGATATAAAACCCTTGGTACTTGCAGGAATCAACAGAGTCGTCTGGCGTCATTGAGGAAATAAGGAAGCGCGTTGGCATTGGCGTTGCGAAGACGAGATACGTGCATATATTCCAATTTATTAATATTTGGTTTCATGTGTCAGTTGCACAAATAAGAAAATCTGTCAAGAGAGAGAGAGAGAGAGAGAGGAGGGAGGGAGGGATACAAGGAAGGCAGGGATGTTAACCAGCCCGGTTGGCTACCCTAAGCTGGGGAAGAGAGAAGGGGAAGAGAGAGAGAGAGAGAGAGAGAGAGAGAGAGAGAGAGAGAGAGAGAGAGAGAGAGATGGGATATAGAGACGTGCACGGACAGTATAGTTGAGTCAAAGCCGCTCGCGCAAACCAGACGTTCTCAGGAAGCACAAAAGTGCCTTCACTGCCTTCTGAGCCGATGATCGGTGGGGACGCGTTGCTCTCGTACTGTCTGATCACTCGGAGGACGATCATCTAGTTTCGTCGGTGTGTTGGGCAAAGGTCGTCTTCGTGCTTGAAATTGAGGACAGTGGCACAATAAGTGGTCAATGTTCTCCTCGCCTCCGCAGTCTGTCAAAGTGACTTTGTAGCTTACGGGGTTGTAGGCGTGCCCTAATATGTCGCGCGCGACACATGCCTTCCTCTCAGCGCCGTTGTCAGCAGCTGTATTTGTTCTCACCCCGCGCGATCTGTGCGCGCACGCGAAGCACATCGCACGAAGGCTTCCCTGAGCTCTGATGGCGTTGCGTTGCACGGAACAGAAGTGGAGGTGGGGACTTCCTCGCTAATTACCCCAATTCAGGGTAGGAAAAAAAAAAGTTAAGAGAGGAGCACTTCGACCTCTCTGTCTTGATGCAGTGGGCGGAGTGTGTTTGTCCCGGGACGACAGCAAACGCCACGCGTGCCCCCGCGTGGGACGGGACGCGGTCGTTGTCACTCCTCCGCGCATTTCGCTTCCGCTCCTAATTCATTTCCTTCCACGGGCCGTCCGGCGAAACTCTCGGAACACCTCGCCTGTCTTTCTCCGTTGTTCGCGCTTCGTTCTTTTCCGTCTCCTACTTGTGACGTCACCGTTCTCACACCAGCCGACCGCTTACCCCTTTCTTGTTCTTACACTGCTCGTCGGTTGTTGCGTGTGTGTGTGTGTCTCGGTAGCTTCCAGCCTCCTCCTCCTCCTCCTGCCGAAAGGAAAAAAAAAATCCCTTGCAGTAACTCTAACGGCTATCTGCCCCCGGGATGCCGTCTTGCGTCAGGCCGGAAGAGTTACGAAACACCCGGCGGGGCGGGCGTCCTGAAGTGGGGGCGAAGTCGAACGACGACGAGGAGTGCTCGGTCGCGAGGGGCCAGGGGGCGGGGGGGGGGGGATCCTTTGGAGGCGGAAGAAGGAGGGAGGAAGTGGAAACGTCGGGGACAGGTGCATGTCTCGAGCCACTTCACTCTTTCGGCACTGCGCCCGGTAACCTCCCCTCTCGCCCTGCGCAACTTCCCGAGGCTGCTGCTGCCGTGTTCGGGGCGCAGTTCTGTTATCTTTTCTGCGTAGAACGGCCGCGACCAACCCTTTCGTGCATCGAGATACGCGACCGTCGCGCGCTTCCTGTGTGTGGTCCTGTTTCTCAGTGTCGTTTTACGATTGTCTTTGTCTAGCATCATGAGTTCTATATATTTTTTTTTAAATGTTGCTTTCCTGTCTTTAAGGTGCAGTGCCTCAAGCCTGCTACTCCACGATGGGGAAGGGGGTTTGGGCCAGTAACAGAGATAGGATGTGAAGAGGAAGGAAGGTGGTGGTATGGTGAATATGATGAGGGCCGCACAGTATACTGCTTGTGTAACGCGTACATGTGCACTTTACAGCACAGCACAGTCATCTTCGCGGGCAGAGGTAGAAGTTGCTGCAGTGTAGCTAGGAGACTATCTGTAGCTTTCGCGATTTTAGCCGCTGTTAGCACCACTGGCGTACTTAAACTAGACAGTAGCAGCTGCATGGCGTCGATTATTTGTCGCAGCGTTGCTTTGATGACCGAGTCCGATGGTGATATCTGAGTGCACTGTCCTTGCTCGCGCGCGGCGTTAGGCGTGGCCATACAGTCGATTTTAGGCTTTCGTGGCTGGCTTGAAGCAATGGTTTGGAGAGATCTATCGATGCTGATTCAACTACCTTCTGCTGGACCTTCGGAATTGGAGCCCGGGAGCTCTCGTTTGGACCTACAGCTTGTCCACGCCGACGACGCCTTCGTCTCCTCCGGTGTTGCACTGACGCTGCCGCCTCCTTGTGGGACATCTTTGACTTGCTCATTTGGGTCAGTATATAAACGCAGCGCTGACGTGGCCTAGCTTTAGGCACTTGTGACATTGCAGTGGCCGGGGCACATAAGGATGCACCAGGTGTCTCGCGTATCCCACCTTGACATGATCAGGTAGCGTGTCTCCCCCGAAAAGAAGCTTATTGACGCTCGTCGAGCGACCGAAACGGTGAAAAACGATGACCTTCGCTGCTGAAAACAGAAGCCTTTGTAGCTCTTCGTCACTGATGTCAATCACGACATCGGAATTAACACCTGCCCTAGTGCGACCACCGTGCACGGTGCACGAACGACCGGACTTCTATGTGTCCTGGTATGTTTTCAGTTTTTCTAGCTAGGCCTGCATCGTTATACCTCCACTGTGACTACGTTTATGTTGGTGTTGAAGCGCACTTCCTTAGTTCCTTTCGGAGCCACATTACCAAGGCAGGTGTAAACAGTCTGTCTACGTACAGAATTTAAAATCTTAGAGATGGCGAGAGGCACAAAGGTAGCCCTGTAAGTCGGAGTGGGCGGTCCGTTAGGTCCCGGCTCACTGACGTCTGTGGTCGTCTTGAGGTATTTTCTCTTCAGTCGCGTGCCCTGCACGATAGTGTAGTCGTTGTCGGAGTCCATTGGATCGCTGCCGGAGAAACTGGAAGCGACCATCTTCATGTCTACGTAGCAAGCCTTATTCGTATGTCCATGTGGGACGCAATGCGGAGAGGCGTGCTCGATGCATGTGATGGCATGCGGTCTGTCAATGCCTCGGACGGCTTCTCGTCCAAGAAGCACAATGAAGCCTCCACTACTGACACAACTATCGCAGCAAGGCCCAACAAGCTACACACTTGCTCAGATCACTTCGTTCATTCGTTCGTTCGCCAGTGGTGCTGTTCGCCCGCTCAAAATTGCTACGCGATCGCCGGTGACAGATTTCGGAGGCTTCGCTCTGCGAGTGCCGGAATTTCAGTTGTGCATCCTCTGAGGTCAGCGCGTCTTTCCTTGTCCTTTTTCTGAGGGAAGCGAAGCGGTACATCTGTTGTTCTGCAATGGTGTGCCGCTAGGCGCATTAGCGGCGTTCGAGCACCCGAGCATTTTCCGCACAATTCGGATCTCCATCGCGTCGTCCACTATATATAGGCGGTTGTCGAATGTATACGAGTGGACCCGACTGCCCTGTAGCAAATAGTCGCGCATTAGTAGCGAAGCCCTTGTTCTGGATTGCGAGAGTATATTGGTATATTCTCCTGACGACACAGAGGGAACTTTTACAGAGTTTCCGAACTAGACAGCGGCGATTTAAGCGAGGATTTCAGCGGCAGTGGCGGAGTAGTCTCTGACGTCACAAACACAGGGTGACTAGTAGAAAGTCACGAGTCGGGAACGCAACCAATATTTAAATTTAATTTTCAGGAAAACTAAATGACTTGCAGCCATGTAGTTTGGCACAGATAATCAGAGTGCAAAAGAGAACGCATATTCAAAATTTTATGATCAGTGGACGTGGAAATATCGCCGGAGTCGCCCGTTACGCACGTGCACGCGTGCTCCCATCCACGGAGCCGCGAAGGAGGGCGTAGCGACCAGTGCGCCAGCGGTCCTCTTTCGTAGATTTTTTTTTCCTCCCCTTCTCGTGTGCGCGCCTTGCCTGCGTGACCTACGCACGCCCGTGTCGGGGATAGTGGGCCACGACAACGGCGGCGGCGGCGGGAAGTCAAGTTCGCCGACGAGGAAGCACGCCAGTCCGCGGAGCGCGAGGAGAAGGAAATTGCGGCCCCTTCCGCACCGGAAGCTGCTTCCGACCCGGCCGCGTGCCGGAAGTGTGACCGCGGATCGGCCCAGTGAGCCGGCCCCGGACTAGATTGCATTGATCGCGGGCCTTCCCCCTCCTCGCGCCCGCGCGCGCACGAAAGCGGGGGAGGAGGGCATGGTAGCCTACACACACACACCTATACCTGCTCGGCCTTCCATTGTGAAGCGTGGCCGCAGCGGCCGGCCCGCTTGTGATTGGTGCACCCCCATTTGAATTTTCGGGGGAAGCAGGTGCGTGCGACGCGGACCGAGCCAAAGGGTAACGGATTGGGATCGCAGTGATCGACTGCCCGATTGGCGCCCGCTTCGAACGAAGTCGGTGTGTGCACTGATTGGGCGGCGCATATTTTGCGATGCTCGCAGCAGTTGTCGCTGCTTCTGTGGTCGCTCGACGACAGTGCATTTCCGGTTGCAGATCCCCGCTCAGTATGTATCAGGGAGGATATTGGGGCCGCCAGCTGTTCGTGTTAATAGGCTCGCCGGGTCTGCTCCTGTCCTCGCGGCGTATATAGTTCATCTCGCTAGTAATGACAAATGTCTTAATTAAGCTTGGGGGCGGGCACTGCACCTCCGGGCTACTCGCTCTTGTACTAGTCGGTCATTTGCATGTACACTGTAGTATTTCTAATTTCGTTGTGTTCTTATACTGCCTCCCGTCGGATGCATATATCGCTTGCACATTTTGTTTGTTTTCCGCGTTCACACCTCTGTGCGATTCCCAGGCTTTCTTCGGGACCGTTGTGAAGTCCAGAGACTGGACTGCGCGTTTTGGAATTCACATTTGTGTTGATGTTTCCAAGTCCACTGGCGACGAAGCTGACATCGACGTTGTATGCTGTCGTGTCTTGCATGTCATCGGTATACGGGCTTGTCCTTATGCGAATGTACGCGTACTGAGCGTGACGGCGTTAGGAGACGTTCATCCGTGTTATTGAATCTGTCGCCTCTGGTTCTTGCTGTTCTCGGTCCACGAGAAGCCCTTACGCTAGAATAGTTCGTTACAGAAAATTCCAACCAATCCTGATGCTGCACATATTAGCGAATGTGGCTGGCCAATGGCAAAGAACTCTTACGAACACCGCCTTTGTAACTAGGCGGTGTTTAGAGCATGGCGACCGTGACATGTTCCCGGCTCCTGCAATCGCTTCCGACGCTTCCGGTACACAAGCCCATTATCACCTTCGATTGGCTTCGGTTACTTCGGTGGAACCGTCGCTGGGGGTGCGATTTGAACAGCACCTGCTGGGCTTATAAATTGTGCGGGTTTCACTCAGTGCTCTCCCGCAGTGACGGTGCTCACTGAATTTAGTAAAGTTGATCCGGGGTATAATCGGGAACCGCACTACTTGCACTGACTTTGTATTTAAGTCGTCGCAATGTTGTTATTAGATGCCACATTTTCTGGCAACTGTCTCCTTCCAGGACACTTTCGGTTCTTGCTCTGTTTATCGATTGGAACTCGTGGACTGGCGGCGCGTTTTTTTTTTTTTGTCTTTCTTTTTTTTTCAAGGGGGAGGGTGCTATTTGTAGAAGTCTAAACAAACACGGTGGAGGCTCCCACTGAATTATGTAGACGCTTCGGCTACTGCAAATTCTATCGCCTGCTTGAAGGAACGAGGGGAGGACATGACGCGATGCCGGAACTCTCGAACAGAATCGAACTTCGGTTGGCCGTTATCGAACCTCATAGGTGGTTGTCGTATTACGTTCAACGTAATTCATCCCCCCCCCCCTCCACTGCGGCTTGTCTCGTGACCTCTGTAGTACCTGATGACGTTGAAACCCCGTGTAAACCAAGTTCATCACTCTGACGAAATTAAACGCTCAAAAGGAGACTGTACATGCAGGAACAAAAAAAGGGGCGACGAAATCATGGGACTAGCCTCAAGGTCATTTACGGGACTGATCACTCGCATAAACAACGTCGAAGCTGAGCGCTTGACCTTAGTTTCATCCAGCCCTTGCGTGGTCTATGAGAATCTTCGCTATGTTTCCTAATTAAATGCGCCACTGACGCACTCAGTCTGTGTTCTCTCTTCCTTACCTCCGGCCTCGGCTTTCTTGAACCACACCCGCCGTGGTTGCTCAGTGGCTATGGTGTTGGGCTGCTGAGCACGAGGTCGCGGGATCGAATCCCGGCCACGGCGGCCGCATTTCGATGGGGGCGAAATGCGAAAACACCCGTGTGCTTAGATTTAGGTGCACGTTAAAGAACCCCAGGTGGTCAAAATTTCTGGAGTCCTCCACTACGGCGTGCCTCATAATCAGAAAGTGGTTTTGGCACGTAAAACCCCAAATATTATTATTATTATTATTTCTTGAACCACGCACCTTTGTTTCAGTGCGTTATCGGTGTGGCGCAGACCGACAGTTCCTTCCGTGTGTTGGCTACTCGTTCAAGTATTGCTGGCTCGTTGCTTTCTTCTACTGCGCTCTTTCTCGGGCGCGCGTGCGTCATGGCGTGTCCGTGGGCGCCGGAAGATTGCTGACGTTGGGTGCTGCCGCCAGGCCAGCTTCCGGTTCCGTTTTCGCGCTGTTCGATTTCCGGCGCGCGGTTCCGGACTCTGGTGGGCGCGCACCGAGCGGGTTCCTGTTCCGGTTCCGCTGCCGGCCGTGGCGTGCGCCGCTCGGTTTCGCAAAAGAAAGAAAACATAAAATTTGGGGTCCTCGATTTCCCTTCTGCGATGCTGGGCTTTCCTCTTGCCGTTTTCCATCTCTACATCACCCTCCCTTTTGCTCCCGCCCTGTCAGATGCGTTTCCTACGTCTACTTGTTTTTCTTTTTTTTTTATGTAGTGTAACGCCGACTCTCTCAGAAGGGAACTCCGGCATAGCTGGTACAACACATATCGTTTCCTTCGCCGCAGTTTGTAGCGCGAGATAAAAGGGTGCGTGCAGTCGCCGTCACACTTAGCCTCGACAGTCAAGACACACATACCTGGCGGCGGATTGATTCTGGCCGAGGCAAGCCGTGAGGAATAAACATCGAACGCCTCGGAAGACGGACGCACTGAGCAGTGTATATACACTCGCCACCTCGACCAGACATCGTCAGCACGATGCGCGCCGGGGACGTGCGGCTGGAGTCGGCCACATAAAGGACGTCATGTCAAAGTTTAGGATTGAAGTCCGCGTATACTCGGGTTAACATGGGACAACATGGCCACAATTAGAACATGACCGGGGTAGTTGGAGAAGTATGAGAGCGGCCTTTGCCCTACAGTGGGCGTAGCCAGACTGATTATTATTATTATTATTATTATTATTATTATTATTATTATTATTATTATTATAGCACTGACTCTACAGGGTTACCGTTTATTTACTTGCACTCGGCGCTCCAGATCGTGCACTACATTATCCAGAAATTGACGGTCTATACTACTGCACTGTTCTGAGGGGCTCGTGACGCTATGTGTAAACTCGGAATGCATCATCGCGGAGGCTGCGGTAATAATGGAGGGCCCTAAGCACAACGCATACACTTGCTACCGTAGGAAAATGAGCCTGGGCTGCCGACTGACCCACATATCCCGAGCGGGAGCAGGCGCGGTGTTGTGACGTTTTCCGACGACGCACTGATTGGCGGCATAAAGTGTCAGAAGCGGTTCGTACGCTTGGCCTGACTCGTGTTCGAGCGAAAGAAAATGCACGCAACATACACGGAGGACGATGACGCTGCCGCCGAGGCACGTTTTACGACGGGAGATAAAGCGGAATGCAGTCTGTCGTCGCAATAAAACTATGTCGCCACCGCCAACTCCCTCTGTCGCGTCCAAGTCTTCCAGTATACCGTGCGCGTCCGCGCCGTAGTATACATACATACGCCGAGCTTAAAGGATTAATCGACCACTTGTAATTTTTCCCCACTTAAATTGAGGTCGAAGCCCTCAAAACCACGTAAGAGAAAATACTGAAACCGTCAGAGCACCCCAAATAATTTACTAGTGTAATCATACCTGCCAACTCTCCCGCATTTTCCGGAACGTTTTCACATTTGGGCTCGTCTTACGATTTTAGGAACACTACGTTTGGTTTCGAAAAAAAAAAAATGTTGCACTTGTGGGTCGCCGAACCTCCCGTAGTCAGTCCTTCCGCCGTGTAAGGCTGCAAGAGGGGTGCTTTCTTTGAGCAAGTTTATACAGACAGGTCGCTGAAGCAGGCAAACTTGGCGAACAGCCATATCGCTGAAAAAAAGTCAGTGTGGTCTAAGAACAATGTTACTTGTCAGTATATACTGTTTCCTCTGCCAAGTGTGTTGCTGCTCTTGTGCTGGGTCTAAACTTTGCCCATTTGTGTTAAAGGGCGTATGTATCCTTGAAATGGCGCGTGCTCCAGGCATTTTAAAAAAGAAAAAAAAGTGTGCGTTATTTTGCTCGTCGGTGTACTGTCAGCGGGATTTGGCGAATATTAAAGTACACAGGTTGGGCGCGTGTGGATAAGACTTACTTCTACTAACCGGGGACCGCTTTCGCCAAGCACCCGCCACGGTGGCTCAGTGGCTGTGGTGTTGCGCTGGTAAGCACGAGGTCGCAGGTTCAAATCCCGGCCGCGGCGGTCGCATTTCGTGGTGTCGCATAGCGTGTCATTACATTAATAATAATGTCGGTGTTGTCGAGTTTCTGCAACTTCCAAGAAACGTGTCAGTACTCTCGATGATATTGCGTTATAGAAAACCCACACTACGCTAAGAAAATGTTTGCAAACAAAGGGGAAAATCTGTGCCAGTTTTATTAACATACCTTTTCCTTGTCTTCTGTTTCTCACTTGTGCTGTGGTTTCACAATTATATGTTCTGTTCGTGGCTTTCTTTATCCGCCACATCGGATAAAATTTTTTTTCTTCGTATTTGACTCCCTTATAGGAGTAACGTTCACTCCCCTCATGACTAACTTCATGGAGCACGAAGCAATGGAATGCTGGGCAGCGGTTGTGTCAGCTCGTGCGAGTGCAGATGAGCAGGCTACGTAGCACGCGTGAGATGTGACGACACTGCGGGGGGGACACGCCCGAGTGTCCACTCTACCAGTATTCATAGCCGTGCGTGCTCGGAGTGGCATATATACGACTCGCCAGGAGGGCAACTGCAGCCTTTTTTTTTTTTTTTCAGAGCTGAAGTGGCTTGTCGTCGTCGCATTTTGAATGCGTTTCTCAGAAATAGCCCTCGAAGCTGTAAAACTGACCGCTGGTAGAAATTAACTGCTATCGCATAATGAGAATGATCATGACGGCAGCGACGTCTATCGCCAGCCACATTTGTGGGCTCAGACGCCGCGTTTCGCGCGAAAGTGTACATGCTCCGCATGTGAGAGGGAAGCCAGACACCAGCTGAAACAAAACCGGCAAAAGCACGGACTATAGGCGCGCCCAGGAGACTCCCAAAGGACGTGCCACTAGGCGCCTTGCGACTACGCGGGTGTGTCAGGCAAGACAGCACAGCTTGGAGACTCCGGAACAGCAGCACCCATCCGCTTGCGCGTAACGCAAGCTCACGAAATGAAACGTCAGTATGAATTATTTTCTTTTTTTTTAATGTTCCGCGCGTATGAGTACGTTATAACACTGCCGGCCGAAATGGTTGGCGGTCGTCCCCGCGACCTGCCATTTTAGAAGGCAGCTATCACATATACAATAGCGTGGACGACAGTGGCGAATATCCAGTGAAAGCGTTGATGCGCCCGCAATAGCCACTTTGTGTTGGCGTCCGGCGCACGCGGTCTCAGTCGCTTTCTGCATGATGTGGACGCGCTGTCGCGGCGGCTCTATGCGTTACGTGTAATACATATGTGGGCGCCTGGACTGTTCGGCGCATTGTGACAGCGAAAAACGAGGCCATTCTCATTTGGGACGTTTCGTTACTGACCGCATGGATACCCGCAAGGGTGGGCGCTGCTGCTGTTTTCAGGAGTCATCGCTCCTCATTACCGCCTCCCTTTTGGAACAGCTTTTCGCTCTAAAGTACAGTGTCGCCTGCTTCGCTGTTGGGAGTCAAGCGAGGAGGCGCGAAGACGTGACATGTCAGGACTTACCGTAGTAGCTGACAGAAAGAAAAAAAAAACTTACTTTTCACTCCGCAAGCCTCGCCTTCAGTGCTTGTTTAGAGCACGGCTCGCCAAGTTGATGTTGCTATTACAGCAGGAAGGCGAAGTGTATACCAGAATCGCTAGTCGTTGTCATTAGAAGGCTCAGAAACCGAGCTTTGATATCAAAGAAGAGAACAAACAACCATCCCCAACTTGCGTGTGATTCGTAGTTGCTGCTGTTGTGATCTCAACTCATGGTTCATAGTTAAAGGGACCCTGAAACGATTTTTACGATTGTGTACAAACGTACTGAGTCGTTAGAGTAGGTCCTTCTGATCATTACTTGACGCATCTAAGTGCTCCGCATAAAGCGTGTAATTTATTATGTGGTTTTAAAAATGTACATCGCTGCCGATCGCAGCACACTGCTCGGCGGAATTTTCGGCCGTCCCTACCCATATGACGTAAATCACCCATATGACGTTAGTGGGGCGAGCTATCCGATTGGCTGACCAGAGCGCTTGATCGATAATTTTTCCAACTTTATGGTAAATAAATGATGTTTGTAATAGTTGGAATGTTAGTTAATTTGTTTTTGTAAGAAGAAAGTAACATAAAGATAATGCACAAGAACAATTTTTCAGCACACTTAAGCACTTGGTCCAGCACACAGTAAGTGTCGTGTGCTTGTGTTACAACGTGCTCCGTCTTTGACGACAGCTCCGCCGTCAGTGTCGGTCTGTCTTTTTGCGAGCGCTATGATTCGACTTTGTTGCGTTGTGAACTGCAAACGTAGCGACTGGCAATGTGTCAAGCTGCGACATCGTGTCCTTCTCCAAGCCAGTAGACGAGCGGACTCGCTGCAGCGCATCGGACTGCCACTATCCGATCGGCGCCAGGATTTGCGCCTTTGCGGCCGTCACTTTAGACCGGAAGATTACTAACGCAATAGGGCTTCGGGAGTCCGGTATTAGGGTAAACGCAAGCGCAAGGGGACAGGGCCTAGCCGTTCGACCGTGTCGTTGTTTCACAGGACGAGCAGAAGCGCAAATGTGAATGGTCTGCACGGTGCAGCCACTTGGTGGCTCAACCACAAACAGTAGCAGTAACGAAATGTATTCTTCTTTGCTGCTGGCGTAAATTTTTCGCAGGAGTGTAATCGTTAACACGTTGTTTTTGTAAATGTTTAAAATGTCTTACATTTGGTCAGAGCAATATTAGGTCTTTGTTTGGCTGGTTAAGCTCTGCGCCAACGGGTGGCTGGACCGTGGAGACCGATCAGGCAGCTCACGTACGTCTACGCTAAAGTTCCTATATCAGCTTAAGTTTATGCCTCCACCGTTCTGTCGAAAACGCCCAGCTCGCCTGTGGTTACCGGAATACCAGATGCGTTCGGCGCTGCGACAGAATGTTCGCAACGCACGCTGCTTCGATAGCTCTCGCTTGGGCTCGACTGCCAAGCAGCCGGCGGAGAGTTTGGAGAGGCTTCGCGCGCTCGCTCCTATAGAGAACCGGAAGTCGACGACGTGACGCGCCATCATCACGCAGAGCCAGTGAAGGCGGAGCTCAGCCCCGATCATTGGGCGAACGAGTTGAGGAGGAAATGCATTACTATGGAGGAGGGTAACTAGTAATCGTCCGTAGCTCTCTTAATACGAGACGTTTCAGACAAATTGTGGCGCGAATGATTAACTTCAGCTGTACCCTACGCGTCTACAAAGTGTGTGCGAACCGCTTCAGGGGCCCTTTAAGTTAAACAGCTTATTCTTCGTCGTCGTGTCGTTCTTCCCAAGTTAAATTGGAATCCACGTGAAGGAGGAGGAGGAAAGAACTTTATTGGGTCCTGAGGAACCCCTTCCCACCCACTCTTGGTTTAGTGGTCGGCAGGGGTCGCGGGCCGCACCCACGTTGGGACGGGAAGCCCGTGAGCCTCCGCCCTTTCGTGAGCCCTCTGGACGGCCCGGAGCTGGGTCTGGTGGTCGTCGCTTCGCAGGGCGTCCATCCAGTCTTCTTCTTTGCTGAACACGGTGCCGCTTAACGCGGAGCATTGCCAAAGCAGGTGCGATAGCGAGCAGTACGATTCGCCGCAATCCGGACATTGCGGCTCTACGTCCGATGAATAAAGGCTCATTCTGCCTCTCGAGGGCAGAATGAGACGTGAACGTGCCCGCCTATCTGCCCCTTTGCGGCCGTGACATACGAGCTAAAGAAAAAATTCAGCGGCGCCTTATTTTATGCCGAGTACTGCCAACGAGGCTAAGCAGAAAGGAGGGCGTCAGATGGCGACAGACAAACGTGCTCATTACTGATACAACGTTATACACGCACTACATACTGTATATGGTAAAGAAGGACAGAGGTGGGGCGTATCCGGACACCCAGCATATACGCTGTGGGGTTGCCCATGAACCAAAGGTTAATTAACAGGTATCTTTAAGAAACACAAAATTCAACCAAGGACCCTCGAGGAGCGGCTGCGCAAATCGTCGGCCCACAACATTGCGGCGATGGTCAAAAGGCTGTTACTTCAAAAGGCCGCTACCGTAGGACATACTAAGACGACCTTTGAAACACTCCATACAGCGGTCGAAATTAATAAATTTCTTATTCTTCGTCATCTCTTGCGCTCCGTGCATTTCTAATATTGTATGGTACAGGGTTCGCAGTAGCTTTTTTTTTGTGTGTGTGTGTGTGAAATAAAGGCACTGTCATCCGCGCACTGAGCCCGCTTTCATCAAGTGCTGTTGTGACGCGAACGCGTGATTGGCGTTGCTTTTGTTTGTTTTTTAATTGCCGATCGGGGAAGAACATGCCGTCAAACAAGTGCGGTAATGTACCTTTGTTCCAAGTTTGCAGCAAGTGGCGCGTACGTAGCCCTTGTTTGTCTGGTCGGCGTCCAGCGAACGTTGCGACACTTGCGGCGGCGTCGGAGGGGACCCGTTCTATAGCCGTCTTTTTGGCACCGCACGTCTACCTCATCCGTCCGGCCCCTCTGCTGGGCTGACACAAGAGGGCGGACAGGCCGGAAGCGTCTCTCGGGGACGCCTCCATCGGGCTTTCATTCCGCGCCGCGCTTGCGTCTCTCTCTCTCTCTCTCTCTCTCTCTCTCTCTCTCTCTCTCTCTCTCTTCATTTCTAGTTCGACTCGCACCGAGAACGTGCCCGTACACATTGATACAAATGCGACGGGAAGTATGGTCTAATGGGTATATACGTGTTCGGCGCGCTACAAAACCGCGAGCTAGAGTAAAATGGGGACGTTTAAATCGCGCGCGCGTCTCGTGTGTGCGTGTCACTCCTGTCCCCGTCTTTGTTTCGCGACGATTGCGTATCCGTTGGAGCAAGTGCAAGTTAGAGCAAGAGTTAGAGCAATCATTTTTTTTTTCTGCGCACAACACGAGACTGGAATGGCCTGCCCGCCGAAGTTGCCACTATCATCGACCCACTTGCAATCAAGCGGCTCATCGGAAATATCCCTTTTTAATTTGTAGTATCTATCTTTGTCACTAACTCCCCACTCCCTCATGTAATGTCTCAACAGAGACCTTTGAGGAAATAAATAAATAAATAAAATGAGCCAACTAGCCCAGACTTAAAGTTTTGATCCAACGTATATGGTCTCGATTTATACCGACGTTCCCGTTCAGACGTCTCGTGAGCAGTGAACCGCTGACGGAGGACCCCAGCGATTACGCTACTGCGGCCGTGTCTGCCCGCTTTCTACGTCTTTTTGGGGGCTCACCTTGTCCCCCAACAGTGGTCGTCAATCTTGCGTACGCATCGTTTAACGCTCTGTGCATCTACTTTCCTATGAGGAATGCTACATGTAAAGGCTGACGCGCATGACATTCTTGACCTGAAAGTATCGGGACCTCAGCGTTAAAGAAAGGCAACGCACGCAATGTAGAAGGCCGTTATTGTTGAGGGCGAGATAATCCCTACATGGTTGCAAATATTTGTTTCTGCTTGCTTAAACAGGCAATAAAAGGCCACGATGAATCAATTCAGATTGGCAAACTATTCCCTTGAAAACTCTATTTTTGTTCATTGGTCAACGCCACTCTTCTCCTTTAAATTGCGCGCCGAAATTCCGGTGCGACGTCAGGAATTCAGGCGAATTTCAAAGTTCTCCAACGTTCACTCTCCGATTCAGTTGGACTCAAGTGGGTCTAACTCTACTTTCCTATTTACTGTCCCCTTTTTGAAGCCGCACGCGCAAATCCCAGTGGAAATTTCTTCTCTTGCTCCGTTACACGCCGGGCTGTCTCATCGGCAGTGGCGTCGCGATGCCAAGCACAGGGTCGTGCGTCCGGACGTAGGCGGCAGCGGTCGTATTCACACGGTAGTGGCGTGGAAAAACGCTGGCGTGTTCAACTTTATAGGTGCGAGTTACAGAAACTTGACTGTTTCAAGTTTCTGCGCGGACCTTCACTTACGACGATCTCGCAACAGCTGTCAGTCAGTCAATAGTCTGTCAAATCAATCAATCAATCAATCAATCAATCAATCAATCAATCAATCAATCAATCAATCAATCAATCAATCAATCAATCGATCAATCAATCAATCAATCAATCAATCAATCAATCAATCAAGTGTCTATATGGCGCTGAACACGAAGAGCATCGTTATGAGGGTGATTTCTAGCGCACCGTTTTTTTTTACCTGCCTGTACTCATGCGCAGTGGAGTATAGGCAAAGATGTTCTTTTTATTTTTTTTTTCAGAGTACATGTTCGAGCGATGTGTTGCGCTACTTGCGCGGTGTTCCCCCCCCCCCCCCCCTCCCCCCGATTGCAAATTGGAAGCATCCGAGTCCGTGTATCGCGAGGTAGTGCGCACAGACACTTGCACGTCCACGCACACATAGATACTCTCCTTATCGGGTGACGCGCACTTTGCATTCCTTCAAACTCATGACGGAACTGAAAACTGAATGTCAGGCGTCACGCGGCGGCCCGGCGCACCGCGATTACCCTGCGCACGGCCTCCGAGATCGGGAGCGACGTGCTGTGTAAAGCAGACCTCGCCGCCGGATTTCGGAGGCTATGCTGCCTACCACGGCTTCGAGAGGCGCTCTAGAGCTGATGGAGTTTGTATGTTACCCGCGTTATCGCAGCTCTAATTAGAGAACACTAGACAGGTTAGAAAGGTCCGCCTGTTTCTCATTCTTCTTTTTTTTTCCCCCGCCAGTTCCGGGTTTCGCATAGCTGCAGCGGTATTGCGCCCTTCCGGAGAAACCAGTTTCAAAGACTGTGACCCCCCCCCCCCCCCCACGCATACACCTCTCCCCGCTTTCGCTCGTTTCAACCCCCTCTTTATTTTATTTGCGTTCCACCTCGGATCTGTCTTTCGCTATATGGCGCGGAGACTAATCACGCTAATCGCTGCTTTATCTTGGTGCTCCGTGCGAAACGCTCTCCACAAGGCAGTCCTCTCAATACCTGGGGAATCTTTCCGACCCGGTGTGGAGGGGGTAATGTTGAAGGACTGTTGCGTATCGTCGCATATTGGCCGCCGGCGTTCCACGCGCGCGGTTTCCTCCGGGAGGGGTTCGCCGTGCTGTTACACGCGGCTGCCTCTTATCTCCATAGGAAATCTCCGGTGATTGGGTTCCGCGATATGTCGCCGCCATATCGGTCGGTCTTGCGTGTATATCCTCGACACCAGCAGGCCTCGCTGTTACTTTTTATCGTCGTATACTTTCTTCTTTTATTTTCTACCTCTCTCTCTCTTCTACCGACCCGCCGAGCGTTCTCACGATCGGTTTCGTTTTAGTCGCATGTGGCCCGACTCGACGAAAGCGAATAAGGTCGCGCTGTAATGCCACCGGATGAAGTAGCAACGCGCGCCTTCGCCGGGCGCTCAAGAACGTTGTTTCGGTATAGCGATCACGCGTTGTTACGAAATCTGTTGGAAAGATGGTAGATCCGTCCGCCATTTTCAGTCGATGACACAAGTAAAGCCTGTGCACTTTGAGCTGTGACGTTACGCTGAGAGGTCTCCGCTGGAGACACACAGGACACAGCTAGCGCTGTGTACCTTCTCTCATGTCGTACGTTTCTTTGCGCTAAAAGCTATGAACGTGCATTACGAGCAAAGCCCACCAGTCTGTTTTGTTGAACTTCTACATTATGTGACGGCCGTGCTCACGGATCGTGGCATCTCGCACATTTCATGCACGATGATGGTACAAGCATAAGTCATGAGCCATTCCACTTTGTGAAGGTGGGTGACCAGTGGAGCTGTGTAGCACGCTACACAGATGTTCCTTATATATATATATATATATATATATATATATATATATATATATATATATATATATATATATATATATATATACACACACACACACACACACACATACACAACGGACAACGTGACCGCCACCCGAGGAGTCGGAGGAAACTAGATACGCAAGCGCTTGGAACGCCGACAAAGAGAGGGCGGTGCGAACGCGGACGTGGCCGACGCGGGTCAAAGTGCATTGTCAGTTCTTATCAGCTAAATATCTGATACTTGTTGTATTTGGACCCATATTAAACTTATTTTCGGCAAGTAGGCGGGAGTGCTTGAAGTCTGCTTCACCTCTGCCGCGGGTCGCCCCGGTATTCGACTATCTTCGGGATCGGCCCACGGTATTTGCTCGCGCAGAAGGAAAAAAAAATATGCACGGAACCTTAGCCATAAACAGCTTCGCTGCAGTAAGCAGCAGCCGCTTTCGAAAGGGCAGAGCACACTTTGCTTTGGATGACCCCACGCCCTGGTAATATTATTTAAGTATCGAATTTCATGGGCAGTGACTAGGCTAGCGTCGCCTCTCCGTAGTGCACGTGGTGCTGCGAGGGGGAAAAACGGGAACTAAAGAAAAGCAAACTATCTGATCTTCTGCCGGCATCATCCTTCCCACCTCCCGCTGACGTCACGTATTACGGCACGTCGCGATACCCGGTAAGTGTTGCTTTACTGGGAAGTACACCCGCGAAACCTTTTTTTCTTTGTCCGTGGTAAAGATAACGGGACCGGCGCCTCGGCCTCCCGCGCGCACATAATTTTTATCTCCCGCGTCGCAAGGTATAAGCTAGCCGGTCGCCGTGGCCTGTTGACTCTCGTCTATTGCCAAGGACCTCACTGTTTGGGGCCCTTGTCAGCGTCGGATACATGACCTGTCGCGCAGCGATGCTACTCGAACGTTGTACATTTATGTTTGCATTTACTTGCTTCCCCCGTGCCGTCCGGGGACGCGTATGGGCTTCTGCCGGTGAGCGCGTGTCTAAGCGCATGCACATAGCGGCAGCAGCAGGAGCAGCTGCCGGTGACTTCGATTACGCGTCGCCCATGATCGCCTGTCTGCACGTGCTGCCGCCTCCTCCTCCTCTTCTTCCTCGTGGCACGCGCAAGTGCGAGGCATATATCCTTCCTCGTTCTCGCTTCCGCCGCGGTCCGGAGCCGAGACTTGCCCTTGGTCGTCGATGACGTCACGAGAGGCGGCGTGTGCGCGACCCAGTTTTCGTTTTCTTTTTTTTTTTCGCCCCCCCCTCCCTCCCCCCGTCGACCTCCTCCTTCTGCGATGACCCCGTTTATCGGAAGCCGTCGCGTAACAGTTGGTCTAGAGAAAAGGCCGTGCTCCTTGCGCTGCCTGGCGCCGTCTTGTCCGCAGTGCACGCGCACGTGCTTGCTTGCCGCAGCTGTCTCGCAGTCGAAGGGGAGAGTGTGTGTGCGCGTGGGTCACGGGCTCGCCTGTGGGCGCCGTGCGCTCATCATCTCCCCGTGTGGCGTCCGTCATCTCAGCGCGGCGTTTCCTCACTCTGACGCCATGCGAGCTGCGACCCGAATGAACGCAGCGGACGACGTGATTTGCCGTTCCCGGGCGGGCCGCATATCGCGCTGACGTCCCTCTTCGCAGGCCGAGTGTCATTCTGTTGGCCGCCGTGCAGTGCCATGCTCTGCGTTGGCCCTTCGAGCGATGAAAAAATTTTGGGGGACGGGCACAAGACTGCGCGACCTCGTCCCCTGCGCTTGTCAGCGGCGTTGACGGCTCGTATAGTCTACGAGCGGTAAAACAGTGCAGTGCGCAGAGAATGCAACACCTTAAGGTTCAACGTTTACTGGCTGCGGTATACGTACATCAGTATGGCGCGACCATGCACTGTGTTGAAGCCGTGGGGAAAGGCTTGCCTCACAGCTGTTACGTCATTCACGGAGACCTCCCGCACTTCATTTATAAACGACGCAGTGACTAAAGAAGAGAGAGAGAGAAAGAACGGCACGTAGTACATGAGCCGCCGTTGGAAGCGACGTCATCGTCAGCTTAAACGAGTCCGGTGCTGTATGAGCTCCTCTTCCGATCCGGTCCGTTAACTCCGGGCCGCTCCTAGATGCCAAGCACACCCGCCAGTGTTTACACAAGCGGATTGCCCGAGTTAATTGCTACAATTACCGACTTCTTCGCAATGAATTACCAACTAGCTCGGTCGCACGCTTTGTTTTAATTGTTAAGCCTGACTATAATGTTCCCTCGTTTCCCCCTCATAGGTCACCGCCATTGTGTCGCAATTAGTGTCACGCGAGGCTAACAAATTCCACATTTTCAGTTTAAGTGCATTATCAGGAACCTACTTTTCGTCCGCTGTCTGCGGTGTCTTTAAATCTCACGTTTCACGACTATACAGTGTTCCTTCCTCTCAATCGGCAGTCGCGGTGCCAATTTCCCTTGAAACGTTTCTTCCAATTGTAAAAGAGAGTGAAGCAGACAATCGGCTGTCCGCAAGAACGCCTGTTTACTTCCGCATCTTCATATTCTCTATGGCGCCCGCCGTACGAGCACTCTAGCCTGAGTGAATAGAGAGTTTTAGATTAGGGGACGAAAGCGGCTTGCGTACGCAGGAACTAGGGGCGACGGTACTGCGCATGCGCAGAGCCAGACGTAGGCGTCTGCGCATGCGCAGTAGCGTGGCCCCTAGCTCTTGCGTACGCAAGCCGCTTGCGTCCCCTAAACTAAAACTCTCTAATCTCCTAGTACACTCGGCCACACTGCGGAAAGTAGCTCTGGCGGTTGTGAGATGGCGCTAGTGGTGGAAAACTGTTGCATAGAAGACCTGGGAATGGAAGTATAGTCGTCCTTATGACCGTCCAGTGCGCGATCACTTCCCTGAGGGTCGGCTGCTACGATCTGGTCGCAACTCTCGCCGACGATTATCTTGTCGCAGTTGAAAAAACGGGGCAGGCGAGTGGGGTGGTCGATAGCGCTGGTTGCGGTCGGTCGCAGTGCGAAGGTGCTCCGAGGTGCTCAAACCGGCGCTGGTCTCGAGAAAGCGTCGCGTGCGCAGCCGGACGGTCCTCCTCAAAAGCTGTACCATCGACAGGAAATGATCGACCTGCGATGCGCATCGTGAAAGGCGACGCTGTGAACTTTTTAAAGCTCGAAGCAGAGAACCGCTGTGTCTGCGCCGAAACCGATGGTCTCTTATGGGCCTGGTCTCTTGTGCGTCTCTTGTAGTCTCTTAGCAACGAAGGAATCTTTCCGCATTCGGCTGATGACTGCTGCGAAGTCAGAAGGCGAGGTTTTGGCAGCTTGACAAGTATCTTATGTACAGGATCCGTGGACAGATTGGCGGGGTCCTGGAGTGGCAGCGCTCCATCATCGGAGCTCGACGAAGTACTATATGATGGTTTGTTCTTACCCACGCCAACGGAAGATGATGACGGGCCACAATACGCAGCGCGAAAGTTGGCCCGTGCCCTTCAATGCGAACCTCGTTTTGAGCCGAGCCTCGAGTATGCGCCCGGAGGTCTCCCGGCAGCGGGCCACAGATAGGGCTATCTACCGCCTAGTGTGGGGCTGATATCGTCGTCCGGTGAACCGGTGCACCCGTGTGTCTAAGCAAAGGCGAGCTTCGCAGTTGCGTTGCCGAGTGCAGTGAATAGGATGTGATATCTCGGACTCTGGCGGTGGCGGTGTGGTGCAGTATGTCGAACCAGAGCCCGAGATCCGTGGCGGAAAAAAAGCAGCTGGCAACCGGGATCTACAGCAGGGCAGGCCGCGAGCCCTTCTGCCAAAACCTTGTCGGGTACACGAGCAGCAGCGAGATGATGCTGCTCCCGAACTTCGCGGGGTTGGCAGCGCAGAAGCTCGGGTGGTACATGCGGCCTTGCAAAAGTAGTAGCGCGCCGTCCACTTCCCCGCTCTGGGGCGGAACCGACGGCGACAACCGGTGAGCCGCCGCCTGCGGCAGGGCAGCCTGCAGGCCTCTCCACCGAGACGCGCTGCTGGGCATGACTGCAGCGTCAAGGCGGTGTACATCACGCGCCCCGTCCATGGAGCAGAGCTGGTTAGAGTGGCCGCAGGCACAGGAGAGCCGGCCGAAAGCAGCTGACAAAGCTTCGGCCCATTCAAGCCAGGCCCATACCTGATGCCTGCGCACGCGTGCCACGCCTCGTCGCCACTTCGAAGTCGGCTTACTGCAACCGTCCATGTCATGTTGTACTGTAGTACGTTGGTCGTTTCCAGCCAAAGGTCGGCGTAATCCTGAAACCCGCAGAACTATGGTAGTTCCGAAACAGCTATGGTGAGGCTGTAGGAGAGAATCCGGAGGTTACCCAGGCGACGTAGTCCAGTTGTTCTGAGAGCAGCGAGATGGATCGCGTGAGGTCTGTGAGGCTCTCGGGTGAGCGTCTCGATGAGCCACGAGCTGCATCCACGGAGAATATACGGCAGCGGCTGCAGAACTCACGGCACCCGGACACATGGCCAAAGGAGCTGGAATGTCATCCGTTGAGCCAGGACCAGTGGCGGCCGCGGTCCTTACTGCAGCCGGAAGCATAGCGTGAACGGCATCCCTTGGCTGCTCAGAAGTCGATGCTGTCCCGAGGAAGATAGCCATCACAAATGAAGCATGCACGGCCTTCCCTTGATGCAGGACGCACCCAGGACGGCGTGGTCCCACACGAAGGCTGTTCTTAAGGTTGTGTTTTCGTCGACTGCGTCATTGTAAAGCAGACAGACGATCGGCTGTCCGCAAGAACGTCTGTTTACTCCCGCCTCTTCGTCTTCCGTAGCCCCCCATGCGCCAGTACCTTAGCCTGAGTGCATCTCCTCCTCCTCCTCCCCATTATATATATATATATATATATATATATATATATATATATATATATATATATATATATATATATATATATTGTAGCGAAGAGATTGTAGAAGAGACGCTAGTGGGTTCAGCGCTACTGGCTCGAAACGCTAGTGGGTCGAGCGCTCCTGCTCAGCAACGGCTCTCGTGCTTGGAAGCTGTGACTGCCCTGCCCGTCGACGTTGCGCTGCTCCCGAGCTCTGCCAAATAAACACCTTTAGAATTGGTGGAGGTGCTGGGTAACCTCAGACGATCATCCTGGAACTCCGGTCCCGTACCCTACCATCTACCATGCCCCAAGATGCCTCCCAGCAAACGCCTCCTCCTGCACCCACTGCGTGTCCCGGGGTGCCTCGTCATCGCGACCCTCCTATCTACACTGGAGCGGACGACACTGACGTGGACGAATGGCTCACGGCGTACGACAGGGTAGGCGACCATAACAAGTGGGATGCAGCAGCCAAATTGAGCCATGTTCTGTTCTACCTCGCTGGAGTGGCCAGCCTGTGGTATAACAACCATCAAGCAGAGTTCCAGACATGGTCGGAATTTAAGACTTCCCTCGCCGATGTATTTGGTCGCCCTGCTGTTCGCAAGCTGCGTGCCGAGCAACGTTTGCGAGAACGAGCTCAACAGCCAGGCGAAACATTCACCAGTTATATCGAAGATGTCCTGGATCTATGCAGGAAAGTCGATTCGACCATGGCGGAGTCTGATCGAATACGAAACATACTGAAGGGCATAGAGGACGACGCCTTTAACATGTTGCTGGCCAAAAGTCCACGCTCTGTGGCTGAAATTGTCACACTGTGCCAGAGCTATGAAGAACTCCGCAGGCAGCGGTCACTGACCCGTCGATCTCTACCGCGTGACGAACACCTCGCTGGTTTGGCTGTCATGTCCACCCAGGCAGCGTTGCTCGCAGAAATGAAGGCGTTCGTCCGCGAGGAAGTTGCCCGGCAACTCTCGTTGATGGATTTTGCACAGCCGCAGTCGGTACACGCGCCTACGCCAAGTTTTGCGCCTCCGCTTCGCCGCGTCATAGCGCAAGAACTGCACGAGGTTTTGCCTGAGCACCACCAGCGTGTTCCTGCGGCTGCGCCTCACAGCTACGCCGAAGTCATGGCCAGGCCCCAACAGATCCCGACGGCTGTGCCACTCAGCTACGCGGAAGTCGTCACCCAGCCTCAACAACTCCCTCAACGGGGACCTCTCACGTACGCCGAAGTCCTCGCTATGCCCCGACAACAGCCTGCTCTGCAATCACTTCACCAGGCGCCACGTCCGTATATATATATATATATATATATATATATATATATATATATATATATATATATATATATATATATATATATATATATAGTGTCATACTAGAAAATATTCACATATTTGCTCTCTTCACACGCAGCTCCGGTTGTGTAGAAAAGTGAACAGAGGTATGTTAGTTTGCTGTGGCGATATACTCTCGCCGCTGATTTTGTTGCTGTCACACCTCGTGGATCTTCTTTTGTGCACGCGCTCGAATATCGTTAGATGGGCAGTCTTTGTAACTCCAATAGGAATGCAGCTGCCACAGTCTGGATTGTCTTCGGCAGCAAAACGCCGTACTTCCGTTGAGTCGCCGCCGCGGGCTGCTGATTATAGCCGTACCGTATAATACCTATGGGTGCAGGTGTCTATATTCAGCGTATAGGAGACTTATCGCGTGCACGTCGCCACGGGCTGGGGGAGGGGGGGGGTTGTAGCTGACTTGGTTCGTGACTAGTTCGCGCCCGTGTACCTTGCATCCGCTTCAGCTACAATAACAGGAAGGGGGACGGTCCGCAAAAGCGAGCGGCTCCCATGTCGGAGACGCGTCTCAGTGGCGGCGGGCAGCTCTCTCTATATATCCCATCAACTCCGTGCAGCGCGCCGAACGCCCCAGGTCGCGCCGGCCAGCGGCGAACGCGAAAGCGAGCACTCGCCCATTGTTCAGCGCTAATCCTCGCTCTGCCGGACGCCGTTCGAACCGAAGGATTACCGGGGCCCTCTCTCAGCGGAGCAACCGTGCTTCTTTCTCGGAGACGCGCGGCCGGTTCTCGCTTCTGGTTGGCTGCGTACGCGTGGCCCACGTGTACACGGTTGGCTGCACTGTGCGGATTTTGTTTGTACCCGGCCGCGTGCTGTACACCTGCTGCGTCTCCTGTGAAGGGAGGAAGCGAGAACGGCGCCGACGTACGCGTGTCTACGTGCATGGGGTGCCTGTACGCTGCTGCGCTCGCCTCTTTCTCCCTGTGACGCCCGTGCGGATGCATCCGGCGGCGGTGCTGAGTGCTCGGATGTGTGCGCCGCCGTTCGCGTCCGGTTGCCGTGGAGGAGAGAGTCACTGTAGCTTCCGGTAGTGGGCGCTGCTGCAGGCTGCGGATCTGGGCGCGTACCTTCTATTGCAGTACAGCGTGATGTAGTTTTTCAGTGTGTTGTCAGTGAATGCTATTTCGATATTTGGGCCCGTAATAATAATAATAATGATAATAATAATAATAACAATAGAACGAAAGAAATGCACGTTACCATAAAGACGGGCTTGAAGCTCATCAGATTTGAACACACTCTGATCGCGTTAAGGATAATTCATCGATAAGTCAGAACTGTGTAATTGAATCAAATACTAAATCTAGGTAGTTTTGAGTATATCGTTTTTGTGTGTGTGTGTGTGAACGTAGGCGACTGAAGGATGCGAAAGTGCGTTGTAATTCGTTACGTCATGACAACGTGCCGGCGCTGCGGTTCGGACGTGAAATTCAGGACGTGAAAGCTTGTCCTTCATTCTTTGCTTCTTCTCCGGTATTAGTGAATTAGGGAGGGTCTGCGCTATAGCTGGCCTTTTAACGGCCTCTGCGAACGGCACAGCCTTCTAATATACCGGGTGTTTCAGCGAACAATTTCAACAATTTTTTTTTTTAAATTGCTGTCGCAGATAGCACAATTCTTGTCCTATGAGCTGGTCTATTCGAAGAAGCGGACAATACTTGCACAGAGAATTGAAACCCACGATCTAGTAATTAGCGAACATTCACTAATCAAGTTTTGCTAATTACATATATTGCAATTTACAAATTCTGTCCGGGGAGTTCGCGCTGCGGATCCACTTGGAACGAATTCCCTTGATGGCACCAGTTTCGAGATATTAATTCCCGAACTTTGCGGAGAAGTGCATTGGCGTTCCAGTTACTTTTGTGCGGCAATGCATAAAGCGACGTTTTTCTCAAGAAAGTGAATGGAACGACAGTGAATTTTTACCGCAAGTTTGACAGCGCATATCTCGTAAATGGTGTCATCCACACAATCCCTTTCAAGTGGATATGCCTTGCAGCCTCACCCGCTGGAATTTGTGAATTGCAATATGTGCCTTAAGGCTTTCAGTTAACTTAAGTAGTGAACATTTGTTAATTATTCGATTATGCATTTCATTCTTTTTTTTTTTTTGTGCAAGTACTGTCCGCCTCTTCGCGTAGACTAGCTCAGGGACTAGAACTGCGCTTTGTGCCATAGGCAATCTAAAACAAAATTTGAAAGTGTCCGCTGAAACAGCCTGCATATACCTGCAATGGCAAAATGTATCCTTGAATTGGCTTTGCAGTGTTAATTACTTTAACTAGCTCTTCATGTAAGGTAACTCTGTGATAGTTGTAATCTGTCGTGCGTACTTTATTCGTAGAAATTTATCTTTATATCTGCGACACAGCTGCAGAGGCATGACTGCGATGTCGGCCATTGGCGATGTTCGAGGAACTGGTTCAGAACGAAAATGTACACGCCGAGTTTGCGCAGCTGTTTTCTCGGTCGCGCACATTTTTTTATTATTTTTCTGTCTCCCTTTGGAGCGCTTTTCACTCTTCGGTCGCCCGCCTCTTTCTGTGAAGCAATTCGATGATGACCAGCTGCTCCCGCGCAAGCACCGCCGTGTACGGCGCGTGCGTGTGCACTGTATCGACACTGCTGTTCCAGCTGCAACGATATTGCAGAAATGATACCGAGATGTGTTGTAGGCAGTGCGCTACATTGTCGCCGGGCCATCTTCACGCTAGGCTTCTTGCCCGGCTGCGTAATTACGGCCGAGATTTATCGGGTCTGTGCAGACATCGGTAAGAGAGAGCCGGTGCCCTCTTGATTGAGAGTCGGCGAGTCGGTGGTGTATCGGGGTAAGGGGAAGGGCAGTCGGTGTTACTCTACGAGGACGGGAAAGGGTGCGTGTGTGTGTTGGTTGGGTTGGGACGGAGGAGGGGCGGTGATGATGGGGAAGGGAAGATCCTTTTCCATTGCTCGAGGTTGTTGTTGATTCCGGAATAAACTACGCTGGTGGAACAAAAGACCGCGCGAATCTCCGCGGTTGTTGCCGCGCCTGCTATATAGGTTCGCCGAAACCGTGCGCGCGCAGCTGCCGCACGCGGCACGACGTACTACACCCGTGAGCAAAAGTATATACGGACCAGGGGTGGCGTGACAAAACCAAATTATTTTTCCTCGCAGCTTGAAATGGAGGACTGGAGTCCATACTTGGCATTGCGAACTCGTCAACGTACTCGTTAATTCCTGTTTATGCTAGTGTAAATTACGACGAAATTCAACTTTTTCGGCGACCCTGTGGTCCGCATGCTTTCGCTCGCGGGTGTACGCGCTCCCGCTGCCGCAGCCGTGCAGTCGCAAAAGTCAGTCAGTGCACGGCCGTTGTAGCATACGGGCAAGGTATGTACAGGCGCGCCCCGGGAGCAGCGAGCGGGCTTCCGATCCCGTTTCGACACTTCCGCCGACACAGGCGACGCCGTCGAACCTCGCCGGCTGCGGGCGACGCTCGTCGTCGCCGGAGATCGAGCGGGTCGACCCCATTTTTTTCTTTTTTTCCTCTTTATCTTTCAGGCCCTCGCTTCCCTTTCAGTTATGGCTGACGAGCTTTTCTTATTTCTTTTCTTTTAGTTCCGCTTTGTTGTTGTTTTCTCAGTGCTTCCTCTCCGCACCTGCCCACCAACCGCACACACAGGCGGTGCCACGATCTCTTGTCCTTTTTTTTTTTTTTTCCCTCTCGTCCGATCGAGGTGCAGACGTGCGCTTTGCACGGGGATAAAAGGTGACCCTGTGGTCGTTTCGCAAAGAGCAAAAAAAAAAAAAAAAAAAAAAAAGCCAGATCTGGGAAGGCGAGTGCGCCCCCCTCTGCGGCAGGATATTGCGTGATTCGACAGACGAGGAAGGAAGTCGGCGCGACCTTCGAGCTGGCCCGCATTTCTTTTTCTCTCTCTCTCTCTTTCTCCCAGAGCTGAGCAGTAAATGGGAGAAGGTGAGCGGGCTTGCGTGCACGCGCGCTGGTGCGGCTCCAGCACGCGTTCGGCAGCGCGCACGTGGTGGCGTTACGTACACAGGTGCGCATGCGATGAAGCGTGCGCCGAAAGTTTACCGTCATGTGCATTGTTTGGCCGTTTTTCTTTTTCTGTTTTCTTTTTTTTTGGTGACGTCCAGACTGCGTGCTTCTCCTAGAGCGCAATGTGCGCTATTGAAACATCAAAATTTCGCAACGCATCTTTCACCAGTTGCCGTGGCGTTTCTGCCGCCGAGAGCGGGGTCGCGGGTTCGACTCCTGGCGGCCCCGGCGGACGTATTCCGAGAGGCGCGGAATCCGAAAGTGTGAAAAATGCTCGTGCACGGGACATTGGGCGCGCGTAAAGCAACCTCACGTGGCCTGCCCCACGGTGTCTGTTATAACATCTGTGTGGTGTTCGTTTTTGCAATGATAAACGCAATTTAAAGAAACAATGAATGAATGAATGAATGAATGAATGAATGAATGAATGAATGAATGAATGAATGAATGAAACTCATACCTCACTGGAGGCCGATTCGTTTCGCATTTACACGGGCCGTCTCAATCACCTCAACGCAACGTAGTCCTAACGATGAGGATTTATTCCTTTCCTCGGGGCTGTCAAGTATCGGATCTAAAAAAGCTCTAATTTCAGGATGTATAAGGCTGAGTTACAACCACCGTCGATGGGATTGATTGAGATACGTCTGCCCAGCAGCGCAACGCTATAGCTAAACATTTGCTGCAATAAGAGCAGCACTCGTAGCGCGGCTGACCCTGGCCTTCGCGTCGATGGTTCGTTCGAAGCTGCAAGCACATGTCTACGGCATCGTTATCGTTGGCACGCAATTTGAAAACGCGCTTCGCTGGTTACGTCAACGGCCATGGAACCGCCAGAAACGTCACAGTGTGACTGGGAAGTACGTGGTTTTCCGATCCCCTGTACACTTGCATCTTAAGTGAAATGGTCGTAAACGCGAGGCGTGTTTACGGGCGCGCTGACAACGTGTTGCGGTGAAGCGTACGCCACAATGGAAATCGCATATCTGTCGTTGAAAACGCTGTCGTTCATTATACCTGCCTCCAATCTTGTTCGGCACGCAGAAAGGAGTCGTCGCTGTGGCCAGTTTCAACACGAAATCGACAGTGAAGGGTGTCAAATCGAAGTATAGCTTACTTCAGTCTTTTCTCGTTTGCGTATACTGTCGATGTGGCTGGACGCTAATATGCCTGATGCTTCCTGCCACCGTTTGTAATGCAAAAAGGAAGGAAGGTTGGGCGAGTTGGTACGGTAACATATTCTTGGATTGTGGCGCGAAGCGACACAGACAGAGACCAGAAGCAGACAGGACGATACACACACGAAGGTGTTGATAGTTTGCGCTCGTCCGGTCTGTCTCTATTCTCTGTCTGTGTCACTTCGCGCTGCAATCCAAGAATATGTCCCGTTTATAATTGGCGTCTATTAAACGTAAGTGCTACGCCACGCTGCAACGAACGCACTACTTCTCATTCGCCCCTTTTTGAGCCGTATACATTTCTCTACAGAGTCGTTTATGCCGCAGCAATATCCTTACGCACAAGTTGAATAGCTAACTGCTCGTCGACGCGGCCTGGTTCTTCCCTCGCATACCTGTATTTCTTGAACGCGATAGGTGAATCCAATGGGCGCTCACGGCTCCTCGATCAAAAACGCGCGGGTGTATTTTGACCTAGCGGCCGTGGCACGAACAAAAAGAAAAGAAGAAAAAAAGAAAGAGCCGCTTGTGTGTAAATTGCTTTGGATTCCGCCGGAGCAGGGAATCGTACCTTAAACCTCGTGTTCGGCAGCAGAATGCCACAGCCACTGAGTCACCGTTGCTGCCAACCGAATTCTGCAGCCCTAAACCGTGAATATATATATATATATATATATATATATATATATATATATATATATATATATATATATATATATATATATATATATATGTGTGTGTGTGTGTGTGTGTGTGTGTGTGTGTGTGTGTGTGTGTTGCAAATTGGCCACCTCGCATTGTTTTCTACCCGCCCGTATGGCCTTCATCGGACGCGTCATCTGTGTCCCTCAGAGCACGGAGTTCGATAGACCCACGCCACTTTCCCGGGCAAGGTCTGCGCGGAAATCGGACAGCGCGCGGTTCTCGGTATTGGGTCGGTTGCGTCGGCTGTGACGTCGGTTTGGGGATGTCCGCAAAGTTGGCGCATTTATAGCCTTTTTTTTTTTAGCGTTCCACTTGATTCGCGGTAACTGCGCATGCGTGTATGGACAAGCCCGCCCGTACGCGCGAGGACTTCGAAGGATGAAGATAAACAATTAATTGCCATCGCGAGGGAAACGGGAGGCGCGGGGAAGTAATGGTCGGTCGTCTGCTTTTGGAAGTTCTGTTTGCGTCGTCTGCGCCGCGTTGACGCCATACAGGCGCTTTTCCGTGCAAGTGCGGGCGTGGTTTTATGCTCTTCGTCGCGGCTACTGGAAAGTGCAGTCGTTAATCGTGACCGCGCTGGTTCCAAGCAGTGGTTTGCGGAATATAGCAACAGCCGACGCAATCATACTTTCTTGTGGACCAGTTGGTTCATGCTTGAATTGTTAACGGGCTGCTTAATATGGTGCGCGCACTTCGCTTCAAAAACTAAAGAAAAGAAACGCTTATGGGGTTTTACGTGCCAGAACCACGATCTGCTTATGAGGCGCGCCGTACGGGGAGACTCCGGAAATTAGCACCGCCTGGGGTTCTTTAACGTGCACCTAAATCTAAGTACACGGTTGTTGTCGCATTTCGGCCCCATCGAAATGCGACCGGCGTGGCCGGGATTCGATCCCGCGACCTCGTGCTTGGCAGCCCAATACCACAGCTAGTAGGCAACTGCGGCGGGTAACACTTCGCGTTAGTATGACAGTCTGTTTTTGTGCGCACCCGGATGTCGAATGTGATTAGGTTGCTTATGCAATGGCTTTCTGTCGTTTCATGAAATTAAGTCGGTAGTCTATGCTCTGTCCTGTCTTTTCCTCTTCTTGTGCATCTTGCGCTGCACGTTAGAAATGTCTGCTTACGCTGTGTAACGTTTAAAAGGACGCGCTTACATTGGTATGTTTTGAGCGTGAACGCGGGAGCGCATGCTTTTGAGTACTACGAGCGCAGCCTAGCAGCGCCCCAGAGCCGCTCTGCGCATGCGTGGCGAGGCTATACCTTGCCTTCACGCGCAACACGTCAACGCGCCTGTCCTCCAAGGTCGATCCAAATGGGTCGCGAAGCTTCGGGCGAAAAGCGGCCCAGAACCAATTGCCACCGACATCAGCAAGGGCGGGCGATCATGGCAGTTTAGTAACGTTGGTCACGGGAGCAGCGATTGTAGCGCGAATATGCGAGGAGGAAGCAGACGTTCAGAAAGGAAATCTGTTCTTCGATTATAAAAGAACCGCAGTTTGATTTCATTCAAAACGAATAAAATTCCTAGCCAATACGTGTGGCGAGGAAGGAAAGTTCAACTCTCTTTTACGTTATCGTTAACAATATGTGCCTTTTTTTCAGCACCCGCTATTAAAGGCGTTCACGCCGCTATCAAATGCATTGCAATTCTTGAAAGCGCATACGTAAAGGTCGCCTACTGCTATACACGCCCTCCTTCCCATCTCACATGTTGCCTTGCCTGCCCACATTTGTCTGAATTCTGGTGGCGCCTTTAACGTGGTTAGTAAAAAGTAGTGAGTTAGGAGCGCCAGACAATTAATCTACTATAGCTCTATTCGTGTAGCTGTGCTGGCCAACAGGCCTGGCCTGGCGTCCGACGGTGCAACTAGAACTGAACATCCGGAGCTTTCTTCGGCCGGCAAAGAAATAATGTACTCTGCTTGGGTGCCATTTTGACACCAGTACGGCTCACGTTTTGCTGCACCGCTTTCCGCGTCAAAAGCTCAGAACGCTCATCGAGTCTAATTGCGATTCATTTTAAAATACAGCTCCCAATGTACAGCCGCAAAACAAGTTTTTCCCCCTTTGACAACAATAATGACGTCACTCCCGTTTATTGCGGAAATTGTCACTTTCTTCTTTCCCCGCCGGGAGCTTTCTCTCGTCACACAGATGGCGCTACAAGCCCCATGAACCGCGGATGGGCCGCCATGTTTTGAACTTCTGGGCTTCTGTGGAAGCTCGTGCGCTCGTACACTCAGATTTGGGGACACGTTAAAGAGCACCACGGTGTCAAAACTAATGCGGAATCCACCACTACGGCGTGCCTCACAATCTGATTATGGTTTTGGCACGTACAGCCCCATAATTCAAGATATGTTCACTACTTCTGCCACGATGAGATGCGCCATTTGAAGCAATGTATATTCTCCGCCCACTCAGAGGTTATCGCCTCAAGCAAGCACCTCCCCCAGTGTGTTCCGTGTACTACGCAGACAAACCGCAGTGATGCACGCAAGGTCGCGTTTGACATCAACCCACCACTCTCCCGTTGGACTAAACGTTGAAGAAATTAAACATTCGCAGTAAACATCACTGCTAATTATCCTCAACCAAAGCAAACAGGACAGAAAGCTTCGCTTTCATCGATTTGTTGATTGTACGCGGAATCCGGGGAATGCAAGTCATCACCAAAAGCCGTTGTAACGCGCACGTGCTTCGTTGCCAGCGTGCATTGCTTGCGTTGACCTATTTCTTTTTTTCTTTTTTTTCTTTTTTTTTCTACGCCTCGTGGGAGTGAGATCGACTTACGCTTCCGGTTACACGATACTTCTTGAGGCTGGCGCGCGCAGTACGTCTCGAGACGTGTCTCCGTGGGCTCCGGAGTTGCGACGCGACAGAGTTGGCCGACTTACCGAGCCAGCGTCGACCTCGCGTTTTTTTTTTTCTTTTTTGACGTTCGCGAAGACGATCCTTTGAAAGGTTTAATGACTGTTCCTTCGCTACCATTTTCTATTCGATAATTATGTAAATAAATTAAGTTTGTCAAAGTGGTTGAGTCTGCAAATTTTCGTCGTGGTCACGTCAGCGTAAGTTCACGGCTATACGCGCGCGGAAAGGGTATGCGTGCAGTGAAACCTCGATTTAACGAAACACGATTTTAGGAAATTCCCCATCGAATTCCGTTGAAAACCTCGAAATAGCAAAGTGAACTCAACGTGTCGCCCCACTTAAGGAAGATTTGCGTGGAAATGTGGGTGAAATATGGATGTGCCGTATTTCGATTCGTGCGACGGACGCCGTTTGCCAGCGTAGGAGACGCAATCGACTGGCTCTCTGTTCCCGATTACGTGCGTGTACGGAAATTCCATCTCTCTTCGATCTCGAATCAATATAACAATGTCTGAATTGGTGTTTTGGATCGTATCGGAAATAACGAAGTCTGCTATATAACGAAATAATCCACGGGTTCGCATCGACTTAGTTAAAGCGCGTGCCGCGCAGGACAAGCCTTTTGTGCCGCGTGTCGTCTTTGGGTGCATGCAGCGAGCAGGTCGCGCAGTTAGGAAGGTTGCGTTCACATGCAGCGGGAACCGCCGTTGTCTGGCGGCTACGCAACGGCTAGTTGTCAGGTGACTTGCGACAGTGCGCTATCTGAAGTTATCGGTGCTCGAATCTGCGAGCTGCATGCAAGCCTGCTGAGTTGGCTATAATGTATAAAACAGCTGTCGGCATGCACGTCTGTAAAACCACAATTGGTAGAGGCCGGTCACCGACAGAAACGTCGTATAAATAAATTGATTTTCTATATAGATTCCTTCTCTCTCTCTCCCAGAGTTAGTTCTACTAGTAACACATCAATACCCCAGAGAGTGGATGGGAAGACGGCGCTGCGGTAGCGCAATTGGTAGAGCAGCGCACGCGTAATGCGACGACGTGGGATCGTTCCCCACATGCGGCAAGTTCTTTCTTCATGCACTTTCAGTTCCATTAATTCATAATTTCTTTATTTTAATTAGTAATAAGTACACGTAATTTCCCCTGTTTTGTCCTTGGTTTCTTTCTTTGTTGGCTTCTTATGACATAATTAATAAATATTGGGCGACATTGTTAATCACCTTTCTCCTCGTTCATATATATATATGATAGCGTTCCCTTAAAGGGAAACAGGGGGAAATATGGCAAGTGTGCCGTCAGCAAAACTAACAGACCAGGTCCCTCCACTTTTCAATTTCAATTCACCTTATTTCATGTCCAGTTGACATGAGGGTTAGAGACGGAACAATAACCGTTCAATATAGTTTAAGGCGTGGTCATATGCGTGAAGAACATTTTCAGGTTGGAAGAACGACGAGGCCTTTGTCAGTTGAATGCGGAACATAGGGGTCAGACTCGGATTTGGGGCCGTCACTTTTTCACGTGGGGGTATACGTATACGGCTCTGCTTGGTGGTGTCGCTTGTATATGAACAAGAGGTGCTATACAAGAGACTACACGCGAGCGTTCTAATTCGATTACGCGGTGCGCGACTTTACAACGCCGCGGCGAACCTGTATCTGGCGTGTTCTACAGTTTCGCCCTGGCCTCCGAAATCCGCGCTCTGCGTTGTTGCTGCGAGTGCGACGTGCCTCGATCTCGGAGACCGTAGTTTCGGCGTGCATAAACCACGGCCCTTGCCGCCTGTCGTCATCCAAGCGGAATGCGTGCACCGCCGCTACGCACAGAAAGCGCAAGAGTTCGTTCTACCGCGGTGAATCTGCGGCGTCGAGAGGGCGTGGAAATCCCTCGGTGTGAGCTTACCAGCTCAACAGTATCAGTAACGTTCGCGCGTGCCAGACACGATGGTAACGAAATCTCCGTTCTATTTGGGGACACCACGCATTACGCAAGCTACGTCGAGCGATGAGACGCCCGGGAACCATGCTTCGCAGTTGCGTATGTGTGTTTTGAAAAAATAGACGCGTGGATGCTGGGACAGTTTATATACATTCGTGGTACCCGGTTCGTGTTTCCTTGGTTAGAACTTCGCCTCTTTCTCGTTCCAGCGAACGCTTTTCTTTTATTGCCCTGTCGGCGACGCCTAAGTGTGTTGCAATCTAAGTTCGCGGCATTCTTTTCTACATCGCAGACACGGAAGATAAGTAGTCAGTGTCACCAGCTCGCTTACTGTGTACGTTTCAAGTAAACAACAAAGGATAACCAGCAATTTCATCTGCGCGTCCAGCGCCCATTCGAGCAGCTTTCATAACCGTTCGTTCTTGATTGGAAGCTGTGTGCGCGTCCGGGTCGGGCTCCTGCAGCCGCATTCGGCGGCAGCACAAGTTCGGCTTCTCGTTTCCGCCGGCCGCATCGGAGACTGCGGTCGAAAAAAAAAAAAAAAAGAACAGATAAAGGGCGAAAGTCGAGTGTATAGGAAGGAAAATCGCGTTCGCCCTGACCCGTGGTGTTGCGTCGAAAAGGAACAAGCCCCGAAGTGGTGGCGGCGGTAGCGGTGGAGAAGGGAGGAAGGGGGGGGGGGGGGGGGGCCCGACATGTTGGCTGCTGCTTCGGCTCGGTGGAAGCGGAAAAAACCAGTCGCTGTCGGCTTTCGCTCGCGCTCCGCCGCGTCCAAGGTCATTTCCTCCACGTAACTCGCCTCTCCTCCTTCTCCCGGGCCATTCTCTTGTTTCCCTCTCTCTCTCTCTCGCGGCGTGCTCTGCGCAACCGGACGACGACGCGGCAAGAAGATAGTGGCGGCAGCGAGCGAGGCCTCCTTTCGCTGGTGTCGTCGCCGGCGACGCCGCGTCGGGAGGCCCGTGCGTTGTGTCCACTTCCTTCCTCCCCGTCGAGGCTGCTGCGTGGCCAGCCCTCGTAGAGGGCCCCCCTACCCCCGCACCGACGCCGCGTACTCCTATTATTCTTTGGTAGATGCCTGCTCCACGCACATCTTAAGGCATTGCGATGCTTTGTTTGTTTTCATAAGAGAAACGCTAAACCTCTAAATCAGTTTAGTGTTTATCGAAATTAAGTATTATTTCGAAACTATATGTTCGTTAATTTTGCTGTACGAGGTTCATTGCTAGAAATGAACAATGAAGGTCGAAGGTCTAATTTTTCAACGCCGCGCAGAAACTAGAGCGCTGTTACGTCAGCGGGACGTCATGGATTTCAATGCACTTTCGTGGAAGTCTCTTCGGAGTTCTTGCAAAAATGAGTGTATTCTTTAAAAGCCTGCTCTGTAGAAATTTCACCAGAGGATGGATTCACAATTCGCTTTGAGATATCGCCAAGTATGGGCAGTTTAATTTCCTGATGAGTATCGAGTGTTAGAAGTAGCCGACCGAAAGCATAGCGTTCCCGGCTCTCCACAGTGGGCAATAAAAGCGTCCACGACAAGTCCGCATTATGCACACTGTTGTGACTCGGCGTTTCTCGACCCGGTTGTTGCCGTCCGATTTGCTGAGATTTGGGATCTTCAATCCCATCGCTGCCACCACAGCTGAGTACTGGGGTTCTGATGTCTTACCCCAGCCACCTGTGTTGCGATCTGGTTCCTTCAATCCGAGGTCTTCCACCACTGTTGCAATTTTGTATCTTCGAAGCAAAGGGCTGACATCCATATTGGGATTTCGGGGGAGAATAGAGACGGAGTCTCGGGATTGGCGATGGACAGGAAAATACTTCACACATGTGCTCGCGTATTTACAAGTAGCAGACAGTAGGCAAATCTTCGGCCCGGTGCGTCTGGTGTGCTTGGACAACCACAATCCGAACATTGGTCTCAGTCCTGGGGTCTGAAGACGCAACATCGCAACACTGGTGGCTGCGGCGAGATTCCAAGGCCCCAGGTGTCAACAGCAGCATGCACAGGTGTCGCTTACGAGCTACTTGTCTACTAGAAGCAGCCTTTTCCGTCCACAATCACTGCAACTCTGCGATTACTTTTGAACTCAGATTTGGTTTCCGTGCGTTACGATGCCTAGCGTCGAGCAAGCGGCTTTCTTTTTCTTTTTAGCGAGAGTCCTCTCACGGCTTGCGCATCGTGACAGGCGTAGTACACTGCTATTTTGGTTTACTAGCAATCACGGCCGAGCGCGATTATTTCTTTGTTTCTTTCTTTCTCTGCGTTCTTGTAGTTGTTACGTCATTGCTACCAGTTTTCGACCGCTAACGTTTTTGTAAAGACAATGCGCGCTTGGCCGTCTCACACTGAGGCCGCGTGTCGGTTTGAGTGCGTGATGCTTTTTTACTGAGCCTTCGCAGTCGCTGACGTTGGTAACGAGGGATGAGCTTTCTAGCAGTCTGGCTTTGCCGCAGTACACTGTTGCCATCCGGGGAAGTTTCGCACTCGTAGACGAACGACGCAGGAGGGTTCTTGTTTCGCGTTTGCTATGAACCGAGAGGCATACGCTAGGTTAACCTGACTTGGAATGTTCGTGTTGGCGCGTGAGGCGCGTTGAGTTTCATATTGCCGTGAAACGATCGTTGGCCCTGAACTCTTCAGCGATTCTCAGTTCGTTCCTTCGGAAAAAAAATATATATATCTTGTTTAGAATTTATGTAAGCCCTTTGGAATTGACAGACCACGCACTAAAGGCGCCTGTGGCTGGTGCACGCCTCCCGTGAGCTCGTTGACAATTGCGTGTACGCGAGAAATCGTTTCTGACTGTACTCTTCAGTCTCTTAGCTTTAGCGCAACTAAGTTTACCGCCAGCAGACACTCGAATACACACTGAAATTACGAAGTCCTGCTGACTTTGCTCTCCAAGGGCGCGTAGAACTTCTGCGCCTATCTCTTCTGTCAGTGATACGAAATAGCCCCCCCCCCCCCTCCCCTCTTAAGCACAGTGTTGTAGCTTCTCGCGTCTTCCTGCGTTTGCCGTAGCGTTCAGCAATCTGGGTGGTTTCAGTGGCGACCGCCTTGAGAGCACACGCAATTAGGCGTCCTCGACCCGGTGCGTTCGCGCATTACTTTCTCTCGCTGCAAAACGAGTTGATAGAGCAATGCTTAGACGTTGGCTGATGCGCAGACGAGACGGCGGCCCGTCGGAGACGACTCGCACAAAGCCCAACTGCGTCTCCTACGGCTCTCTCTCTCTCTCTTCAAGGCGGCGGAGGAAGCGATTCGTGTTTCCTGCCGAAGCGGTGGTGGCCATCGCGTGAGCGAGCCACGCGCGAGCAATAAGAAGAGCAAGAACAGAGGGAGTCCAGGGACGCGCACCAGGAAACGGGCGCGGTTGTGCACAGACCTTTTCCTTCCTCTTATCGTTTTTTTTTTTTTTGTGTGGGCCTCGTGTCGTAGTCGTCGTCGTCGGTAGCCTCCGCGCTCTGTTCGTTCGGTGCCCAAGGGAGGCCCGCGCCCGGCGGACACATCGTGGAGGAAGGAAGTCTTCTCCTTTTTTGACCAAGGGCATCCGCGCTAACACTGTGTCCGCGCTGTTGTTCTCCGGGACGTCCCGCCACTTACCGAGGGTTTTCCTTCCTGTCCGCACGCCGTGTGCTGCGCGCCTCGACCCTGGTGTGGATCACCCCACCCCGTTACAGGTAACAGCGTCCAAGCGGGATAGACGCTCCCCCACTTTTTGGGACTGCAATCTGAAACGTTATTCGTGTCTTACGAGGCACTTCTGCGACTGGTAGGGTCGAATCTCGCCTTGTTCGGGTGCCTCTGCAATTGAGGACGTATTGCGTGTCCCACGGTGGGGATTTGATTGAGACGACACGTACTGAGAGAGAGAGAGAGAGAGAGAGAGAGAGAGAGAGAGAGAGAGAGAGAGAGAGAGAGAGAGAGAGAGAGAGAGAGACAACCTCACCGCGAGGCTTCATAAGTGGCAGGTGGCGCTTTGAGAAGCTGCGTGAGATTGCAATGCCTGGGAGATCTGCGCAGATTGTAATGTTCCAGCAGGAGAGTAAAATAGATCAGTCGTGCCATCCGCTTGCCGTCGCCTTGCCGTTGCCACACGCGCCCAGTGATGTTCCGTACCTTGCAGCAGAATTTCCATTCCTATGCACGAAAATTCCCTATTTGCGACCAATTCTTCCTGCATTATTCCAAAACGATCCCCGCAAATCTCCCTGCTTGTATATATATATAAGAGAACTTAATTTCCAATATCATACTTTCTAATGTCGGTTCCCGACATATATATCGCGTAGATAGAGCTCTAAAGCATCAACTAACACAGGTGGCTAGCAGCTCTTTAGCGATTCTGAGTAGGTCACCTTATCGAATATTGACGCAACAAATTGCAGTTCGCGTTTTATGCAGAAACATCACACCAGCTTTTTAAAAAAGAAAGGCTCTTAGAACTTGAAGGCGACCGACTCCAAGTTTGCCCCCTGCACTGAAAAGCTTGTGCTGTCGTTTGTGGAAGTGATGGCTTACTCAAATACATAATTCTTATATTTACTTAACCAATCTCAAAATTCCCTGCACTATCGCAAATATTCCCTTTTTCCCTTTCGTCCAAACTTGTAGCCGAAAATTTCCCGAAAAGGGAAAAAATTCCCTTTTTCGAGGAATTTTCGGCGAATGATCCAAACACATTCAGGTACTAACTCTTCGCGAACCTGTGGCGCCATCAGGTAACAATTTTTCGGAACACCAAACGATTCTAGACAGCCAGATACCTGTAGAATGTGCTTCGTGTAACACTGATTTTTTCCTAGTGTGCGGCATCTGCATAATTATGCGTTATCTGCGTAATTTTATTTTTCAGCTTTGTTCAAGAACGACACCTTGTTAAAAAAAAAATTATGTACGTGCCAAAACCACTTTCTGATTACGAGTCACGCCGTAGTGGGGGACTTAGGAAATTTCGACCACCTGGGTTTCTGTAACGTGCACCTAAATCTAAGTACACGGGTGTTTTCGGATGACGCGCCCATCGAAATGCGGCCGCCATGGCCGGGATTCGACGCCGCGACCTCGTGCTCAGTAGCTCAACACCATAGGCACTGAGCAACCGCGGCTGGTAACGACACGTTCTTGAGCGACAATGAAGCGACAAGTTTGTGGCCTCTCATGTATTGTGATTAATGGCGTATAAGGAGGCACATATTACCGTATTTACTCGTGTAATGCTCGCGCTCGTGTAAGGCTCGCACCCCCACTTTCTAGTGCTAAAATTTGGGAGAAAAAAAGTTTCACTAATTGGTCACGTGCATACTCGCGAATTCCCGGAAGTCACGACAATATGACACCGGTTCGTGTCCGAGAAATCAGTCGGCGTCTGTAGATGTCTTCACGGTCGGTAACCAGTGGCTGCACATTTTTGCATGGAACTCTAAGCGCAGTTCGATACCTTAGTGAGTAGGTTGCCTCGTCGACAGTCCAATGCCCACAATCGGTGAAAAAGAGTGTATATGAATACGTAGTCCAGTATACATACCCACGCCACGCAGGCTTATTGTCAATGTGTACTGGCGCTGCAGCAAGAAGAGCTTCTGCAACAGGCTACCATCGCAGAAATGGCACTCGCGGCAAGATTATTAGAACGGATGCGAACAGCTCTTGCGTTCAGTGCCGTTGCTGCGCTGGTTGCCCTGCTCTGAATGTGCCTGTACTGTAAGTAGCCCAAATCATTGCCACGCTAATGTTTAGCGACATGAATAGGTGGTGCGTGACAGGCATGTAAAGGCACGGCGATTCCACGCGTGCACCTCGGAGACGCCGGCGTTGCGGTTACGGAGGATTAAGGCCGGATAATCGGTTCTTTAAAGGCGCCTCGTGGTTTTCCCGGGGGGGGGGGGGGGGGTCAGTGTATCCGTGGCGAGACCTCGGGATCGTTCAGGTCATGGCGCACCCGTTCACGCCCAAAACGGTGGGATCTATAGTGTCGGGGTACGCGTTCAAGCAGCGTAGACGGCTCCTTCGGCCGGTGTCGTTGTCGTCGCTAATTTCGCGGCTCGCAGACCTTTGGGGAGGAGGCGGACGCACAAGAAAGAAAAGAGTCACAAGGAAGGTGTCTCCGAACGCTTCGCCGTCAGCCCTGCTGCTTTCGTTTCCTTCCTTCCTATCCTTTTCTTCTTCAAGGACCAACGCGGTGTGCGTAGCAGCAACCGGTCACGTGAGAAGGAAAGTGTCCGGGCGCCTTCCCCTTCTCCTCCTGCGACCAGGAAACAACCTCTTCCGTCGCTCGTCCGTCTCATTGTTGTTGTTGCCGGCCGCTCGCTCGTACATCTACGCGCTCGGCCGTTGGGGGCCGTCGGAGGGAAGTGCGCATACGCGCAGCACGAGGGCTGCGGAGGGACTTGGCGGCGGACGAAGTTCGGGGAAGGAAGTGGCGTGCCTTCAAGGGCGCCGTTTCGTTTTCTTTTTTTCTTTTTTATTCCTCCTTGCCTGACTTTCTCTTGCTTTTAGAGCGAGTGAGCTAGGACGAAGGTGTGTGTGTGTGTACGGAGGGTGGCGTGAGCGTGCAAAGGTACCGAGGTGGTGCTTCTACCAAGTTTCTCCATTGTCGCCGGCAGCGGTAATCGCGCGCTGGACACGCATCGCTTCGAGACGCGCTGCTGCGCGAGAGAACCGTGGAAGTTCTCGGTCGCCCCCTGGAGGGTCTCGGTTGCTTTGAATGGCGTAGACGTTGCTCCGACGACGGAAATGATTTGCCCCGGTTGTGTCTGGGGCGTTGTGGTTTCCTACAAAATTTACTAGGGGGGAACGCTGGCGCTCCGATCGCTAGGCTACCGTGGATCGAGATGATGGGTTCTTCTACATTTGCGAGCAGTAGAAGGAACCGCGAAGTGCTCGCCCTTATAGCTAGGTTTGACGTTAACCATGCGATATCGAGGCGAGCCGACTTGTGGGAACGACATCCGGTCGACGGTGTCATGCAAACACTCGTAGCGGGTTGAGGTTTGCTAGCCTCAGGGGTGGGGGGGGGGGGGGGCGCATTGGCTCGCTAGACCTAGAGTTGCTGCATATGCTACATAGCACATGCCATAACTCTAGCTCGACCGGCCTCGCACTCGACGCCACGTGAACGCGATCGTCCCATAATTTCGTCGGACTTCCGGCTCGACCAACTTGCACCGAGTTCTCGTAAACTAAGATTCTGGGATGCCCGCGGTTGTGTAATCGTGGCCAATCCAAGCACGGCTAAACGCACCCAGCCGGGAGCTGCGTGCTGCCGCCGCCATCGGTTTCGCGGGCGCGCACGAGCGTTTTGGTTACGTCGTCGTACGTCAGTTACCACAGAACCGGACGTCGCTGTGACCGAGCCATTTTGCGCTGTAGGCGCGTTAACGAGCCTCGCTACTCTTCTCTAATTGATTTTGCGTGCCAACTTGTCTGGCCGCGTATATATAAGTTCTGCATCCACGGGAACAGCCCGTGATTGTTGCCTCACACAGGCATGGACGCGTTGGCTGCGTTGGCGCCATCCGGAGCACTTCGTTTTGCATGCATAAAGAACAGAACAAAAAAAAAACGACAACAACTAAACAAAGGAACTTTTCTATGCAGCGCGATCGAGCGCGCATTTCCTGCTACTGTCCTGCCGGCGCTGACGTCTTTCGCCCGAGTCCCGGGCCGACTTTAATGGACGCGTGGCCGGACTTCTTCCTTTTCGTCGCCTGGACGCGAGCCAGCGGTTTGTGTACGTGCGCGCGCGCTTACGCCGGGGCGCTTTATAGAAGGCCTGGGGGGGGCGGCGACAATAATTGACGCTATACATTGCGCGGCGTCGGCGATACGCATAACAATAACAAAGAGAAAGCAACAAGTGACGACGAAGTTCGTTTTCGTTTGGCGTTGCTGTTGTTTCCTTTTCGGGCTGCGTATAATGGGGCGAGGTTTCCTTTTTTTTTTTTCTTCTTCTCCAACTTTTGTCGTTATTGGAAGAAGGGCGGCTGTATCGCGGCGCCGTTTCCTCCTCATGCAGTGTACGTGTACTCGCTCGCCTTCTTTTCCGCCCGGTTGCGAGCGATATTACGGCACCGCGCGAACCGTCCGTCTCGCGTGAGTGGGGGGGGGGGGGGGGGGATGCGGGATCGCTTAAGGATTCTTCGTCCTTATTGGCCCCGCTTGATGGTCGTCTCCGATTTCCCGGAACTGGCCTCTGTTCACTTTGCCTGAGCACCGACGTGGCTCGTCGTCATCCCGCGTTGCCTGTGATGATCACGTGTTGCGCGTGCGTTGCTGAGTGCATGCGATATTATTTGCCCGAGGCGTAGAAGTTCACGAATGCGCGGATGACGACTTCCTTTCTGATAAACGCTTTTTTTAAACGTTCCTGACGAGACGCTTTGAGATGCGGGCAAGTTTTCCTTTCTTTTTCTTTTTTTGTTCCCCCCGAACCCCCCCCCCCTCCCTCCCCGCCATATAATACGTACAGATCTTGCGTGCGCGTTCGTCTAAGTACGGATATGCATGCCGGCGTCTTGTGAGTGTTTAAAGCAGTTTTTTTAAAAAACGGGGATTTTGGAAAGACTTGAGCCGTTCACCGACACTGCATAGTACAATGGCGCCGCTCGTCCTATTAGTAACTGCAACTGTACATTTCTTGCAGCCAGCAGAGATGGTACAGGCATTAATGTCTTCGCCATAACGACTTATTTTGTGCAGTGCACACTCTGCTTCGATGTCATGCGGCGTTGGATTGGAAACTGCGAAGCCGTGTTCTGGCCCTCGGGGCTGCGATCTGGGGGGTCTGTTTCGATTCTCGCCAGCATTGACGCCAGTCTAATTTGACATCTGAGAAGACAGGTCATTCGAGCTATCATTCCTCTCGTCTCAAAGACGTGCGACTATTCTTATTTCGCGTGTCCCGCTGTCCTATAAAAGCCAGGTCCCTTTCTCCGGGACCTTTTGATAGTCGGCAGACGTTGAGCTTAAAGGGGGCGTTAAAGAGAAGCTTCGCTGCATTAGCTAACAGCGCTTCTGCAACGTCACAATGATCACTAACGCCGTGAGAGGAATTTCGTTAAAGTAGAAAATACGCAAGAACGAAAGGCACGTGAGTGGCGCGACGCCACCGTGCACCAGCTCCTCGCCTCGCTGTGACGTCACGGGATTTCGACAGCATTTACTCGGGCTATAGTTAAGAAGAAGCTTTAGATCGGGTGCTCCTATCTAGATACGTGTAAAAGGAGAATTCTTTTTTCTCGGCAACCACTGCACCAAATTCGGCGAGGTTTGTTGCATTCAAAAGAAAAAAAAAACTACTTAAAATCTTGTGACAGTTGGTTTCGAATTTTTGATTTAGATAGTCATTTCTTAAATAAAAATTGGCACGCATAGATAATTTTCAAAAAACGAAACTATGAAGTTTACAACTCCGTAACTCGGCAAGGAAAATTGATATCACAATTCTGTTACTTGTATGTGATATTACATCTAAAGCGGGCAAAATTGATTTCTTACACATGAACCTAAAGAGATTCAGTAATATGGAAATACAGCCTTCGCAGAACCCTTGTACACAGCGTAACAAATTCACGTAAGGTATAAATTCACATATCAAATTTGTCCGCTTTGAATGTTCTAATAGATGCCGTTTACAGAACCGCGATATCTGTTCTTGATGCAGAGCTATTAATTCGTAAACTTCGTGCGTCTATTTTTTTCGAACTTTCGGATTCATTAAGAAGCGGTATACAAATTTCAGGCCCTAAATCGAAGTTCCGCTTCCAACAGTCACTAGAATTTGCTTTTACCTCTCCAATACAACAAATTTCACTAAAATCGGTCGAGGAGTTATCTCAGGAAAGCGTTTCTGCGTTTTACATGTATCTGAATAAGCCGCATCGGAGTCGGGGCCGAGCTAAAAAGCTTCCTCTTAAGTTGTTTTCGATATCGGAAAACCGCATTGAATTCCGAGGGAATCGACGTCAGAGATCTCGGAAGCTTCGTGTGCAGCGCCGAAAACAAGTCCGAACGCGAGAAGTTATTTTAAAATCCCCGCTCGTCACGCTCGGCCTTCTTCGACTTTTCTTTTTCTTCTTTTTTTTTTTTTCGCGCCGGACTGTCCCAGACGCCTAATGCACAACGCACGTTGCCTGAAAAGCAATGCCTCGGCCACTACGGAACGGTAATCAAACAGGCCGAGCAGTGACGTACACCATGCGTTTAGGTTTCGGCGCGAAATTTAAGAGAGACACGTTCGGCCTTCAGCACCTCCAGCAATACGTGTTACTAATTACTAGCGGTGTGCGATTATTCGAAACTTGCGAACAAAGAATCGCGAATATTGTCCCATTTATTCGATTAGGTCCGCGAATCGAATGGTCGATAACTACTTCAAGATACGAATATTCTATGAATGCGCTTAGAATACTTTAAGTCGTCGTCTGCACACGAGCAGACGTGAAATTGAAGCAAAGAGGCGACATTTTATCATCCCATTCACAGTGGACATAAGCGTGCTGAAGCACGCTGCGTGGCTCAGTCAGACAGACTTTTCCGGCTAAACACGATCACTCTCAGTGGCTATTGTTTGGTAGCATTTGTAGATGCAGCACCTGTCTACTCGCATCGGATTCAATCGAAATGCCTTTTATTGCAGCATACTTTACACAATAATGGCACCATCTGCCGCGACAATCGCGTGTAAAGGAAAAGTTTCCTTTCTTTTTCATTCTCTACCGACGCCCCATGCGACACGTATGTATAGTCGCGAAAGTATACGGATAATCGGTCTCACAAGGCTACCTTCATAAACTAATGATGTATTATCGTACATTCTCCTAAAATCTCTGAGTGTGTGAGCAGTTTTAGCTGTTCCTCAAGTTAACGTAGTGCTTTTTAATGTGCAGCCTAATGACAGAAAGCCTCCTATTTTTGTGAATACCAGGATATATATTTTTTTAATGTACTGGTGGTGAGAGGGCTGTATATTATCCGCGAGCTATTCGAACAATACACGATTCGCTTCGCTTCCAAAGCACTCTTCGATTCGGTCTCGAGGGATGTTATTCGCACGCACTATACAAACACATTAAAGGCGAGCGTCAAATCCTCGCAGATCTTGATCTCTAGACGAGCCAGATACTTTGCGGGTTTCCAGCAGATTGAATGCCAAAACAGTCTAAACACGCAATAAAGATATTCGAAATTCGTAACGCTACGGTAACGTACCGGCGCCATGGCTTCGATGAGAAATTAAGGAATGGTAATTTAGCCTTAATTTCCCTTTTTTCAGGTGAAGCTTGCATTGCCTCACACGTGTTGGCGTCGGTGTTGCCGTAAGAAAAAACTCAAGCAGCGCGAAAATAACTATTGCTTGTCGGGCTGCGGATTCGAACCACCTAACTCCGGGTTGTGAGACCACCACTACGCTAACCTGTTCAGCCGCTGTCGGTTTTTTTTTCTTTATTGCATGGAATTATGAGTAGCGTCAATCCAAAATTGTTACATTAAATTTGAACATACATGAGAACCGAATGCACACATGGGCTCGTCAAACGCGTCCTTTAGAGCGGGCTTTTATATGCACGAAGAAGTCGCCGCAGCGTAATTGGCGCGAGCCAATCACGGGCGTCCCATCCTCCCGGAGGAGGGAAAGGCTCGTCGGTGGAAAGGTGTGGTCGCGTGTTCGCTCGACTCGCGCCCGCAGTTCAGGCTCGGCAGTCAGGTGGGGAGGTGGCGTTTGGTTCGTTCTGCCGAAGAGCAGGCTGCGTCGAAGGAAAGGCAGCGGGAGCGTGCCGCGCGTCGTGCATTTGGCCGAAGAGCACGCGGCGTTTGATGAACGCCGCCGGGAACTCGCTCGAGAAAGGGCTTGTCCTCGACGTGCCGACCTCGCCGCAAGGGAGCGCGAAGCCGACGTCTGACGACAACGAAGGGCCGCGGATCCCGGGTGTCGCTTGCCCCCCTCTTCACAGTAGTGAACCGACAACGTCAGCCTGCAACCTCAGCAATGAACAACCGTTTCTCATTCACCAACAGCCACGTCTCTTTAATGTGTCTAAAACGCTAAAAATATATATATATATATATACTAACCAACCCCTCTCCTAGGGTTGCACAAGCTTCGCGTGCACCCCTGTGCCCGGTAGGGGAAGGGTTATCCTTTTTTAAATTTTCCTTAAGTAAATTGATCAATGCGAAATTAACGAGAATGGTGTTTCGAAAGAATACCTCAATTCATTTAGCGTTGGACTCTTGGCAGTTAACGCAATTTTTTTTTTCCCCGACTTGCATTTTTGTCTTGTCGCGCCTACGCAGGTTCTCGGTCAGGCTCCTTCCGTTGCAACGCCTCTCGACTGTGCTGTTCAACGGAAGTATTATTTTCGGGGGAGGGTCCTTCTCTCTCTCTTTGGTCAACCTGTGAATCCGAGTCTCGCGTGCTGTGTCTCAGCGCAAGCTTTGCGAAGCGCCGTCCTTCGACACGTATACACGGCGTGTGTAGAGAGCGTGTGTATACACACATACCCGCAGCTGCCATTCGTAACGCCTTCGTAGTGTGCCACGCTCCTTGTTTTTTCTTTTCCTTTTACTTCGTGCCATCTGTGCCGCCTAGACTCGGCGCGAGGAGTGTCGTATATACTATACACTTTACCACGTGCACATGAGCGCGATAGCCTCTGTGTCGTTTAACAAACGTGGGAGCTGTTATACGTTGCAGTCTCGCTCGTTGTCGTTTGCGCTTTTTTGTCTTTACTTACCGGCTTGTGCTCTAGTTTCGACGTTCGCGTGTCGCCATGAACACGCGAGTGCAAGGGGGAAAACAACGTATTCTGCCAGGACCAAGTCGCACTGAAGAAAATATAAAGTTGGCAGTAACGGAAGCCAGTCGGCGGAGAAGCCGACTGGCTTGTATATATATATATGTATATATATATATATCGTGTGCCTCGTGACAGAACTTGCAGAAAGTACTTCTTTTAAAGATGTCGACAATGAACGGCAGCGCTAAATCGAGTCGATAGAGAGCGAATGTATTCTTTCAAAACGTATTTTTTTCGTTGTTCGTTTGGGCCGTGGAAAAGTCTCGTGCTTTTACGCTGCCGAAAATGAGGTTCCGAGGCCTCCCTCTTTCGCATTTCGCTCCGACACGGGAGTTTCACGTTCCAGATTTCAGATGCTTTACGTATTTCGGACCCGCTCGGCGCAGAAAAAGAAGAGGAAGAAAAAAGATAGAGGTTATCGAAAGCTGCAACGCTTCGCATTTGCTTCCTTTAGAGCGAACTGCACGCACATAGTTCCAAAATTATGGCCACCCTCGATTATAGGCGCTGTCGAAATCTGTGACGTCAGGGCAACCTAGTCCGGGAACTTCGGGGTGGCGTCACCACTGCAGTGTTTCGTATCTTCCGTATTTTTCTGGCTTGCTAAACCCGCGCACGCTTACTGTAGAAGTGTCCCTTCGTTTCACTTTGCCAGAAGTGCATAATTTCACATGCATGCAGCTAATCTAGATATTCATTCGTGTTAATGATAGCAGGAGTTATTGGCTAAGCGCATCCGTGCTGCTGCAGAGGTTCGGGTTCAGAGATTCAGTTTCGCTTGAATTTTTAATTGCACATGGCGTAAGTACACTTACGTATGAACTGTGTACAGAACGAGACCTGAAAGTGAAGGACTGTAAGAACGAGACCTCCTGATATTACTAACACACGAGGGAAAATGATAATTATTAGAAGCGATCGAAGCGTTATGTAAAAAAAAGGAGGTTGATATAACGTAACTACAGAAACACAAACTACATAAGTGTACTCAATCAAGGTGGTACTACCTGAAGAAAAAAAATCGGTATTTACAGGGAAGCGTAAATTGAAAAATAAGACTTAAATTTTAAAACAATGAAATTGCAAGCAGCGAGCTTCACAATGCAATGTACTTGGTAACCAGTACGCGATAACAAGGTCGACGTAAAAAATATAGCGGCGCCGTCGGCACAAAAATAGCTCTTAACGCGTCGGGAAACGCGAGAGATCGGAAGACGAAGGAGACATAACGTTTTGCGGCGTTCTATTGTCTAACAGTGCAGTGGGAAAGAGATAGTGAAGAAATGAAACGCGAAAACAGCTAGACATTCGAGCAAGTGCAGCCTCTCTTGTCCACGCAACGCACGGAAACATGTGTCTGGAGCTGCGCCCCTTTGCGCCGTTAACAATGAATTCCACTAACACGTCGGTGTGCTTTAGAGACGCCTGTGAGCTAACGTTATGTTTTTTTTTTAATTTTGTACGTATATGTAAGAGGTTGGTTTCTTTTGCTACGCAGACTTGTTCGCCACACAAGGGTATATACCGTTAGCTAGTACTAGTAGTATGTTATGGCACCCTGTGTCTCAAGTTTTCAGTAAATGGCCAGAAACCGCTAAGTTGCGGGAAGAGCCAAATAGATATATCGCTTTAATACGATTGTTCGCACAACCCTCTCTGATGTTTATCCGGTTTTAATCCGCGACGTGTCCGTGACAGTCATTGCTCTGGGAATTCGGTTGGCCTTTCGTCCACACGGGTTGTTTCCAAGCCAAAGCCTGGCCCGATTCCGCCTCGTCAGGCCAAAACAACTGAAACACTTTTATCAGGTGGGTACAGCAAAAGCAAGTGAGGCATTGAGAGAGTTTAATGGGAGCTGAAAATGTGAATTATATGCAGGCCCATCTGTGATACTGAGTACGTGTGATACGTGTGTAATCAATCGTCTCAACATCGAGGACAATCGTCCGTTTAATTAAATTTTATCTGTTCTCGCTTTTTTTAGCTATTCAAAATTTCTCATTAGCGCTTTTCTTTAGACGCGTGTCTTCTTAAATTACCCTATACTTGGCCAATAATCCTCCATAGAGGGTATGAGCCACTCTGGTAGGCAAACAAACAATAACCACCGGCTTCTTTGCCGTATACCCGTAGTGGGCATACACACCCGTCGTGGTACACGGAGCAAGCAAACGAATCACTGAGGCAGTTCTGGCTGGCGAGGACAGTTAGGGGCCGCGTGGTCTCTCAACGCGCCGTCAGGCCATGGAGCAGGACTGGCTAAACGAAGGTGCGTCGCGTGGCCATCACGAGGCGCAGTTTGTAAGCCTGCGCCGCAGATCTGTTCGCTGCCCCTTACTGCGCGTTCTATATTCTACGCTAGTCTGAATGCGAATGTCGCTATAGGTATCAGGCTTATCGCCTGCGCATCTGGCGCTTGCCAAGCGGAGTCCGGGACATTGTTCGAACAGAAAACGGAAGCGCAAGCGACGATTCTGTGTACCGCAAGTCAGCTGCGCTCGGTTACACCTGGGGAACCTTGCGGACGCCTCGAAAGATCGGAGAGCTTTAGGTTATAGGGGACGCAAGCGACTTGCGTACGCAAGCACTAGGGGCCACAGTACTGCGCATGCGCAGACACGGACGTAGGAGTCTGCGCATGCGCAGTACCGTGGGCTCTAGTTCTTGCGCACGCAAGTCGCTTGCGTCCCCTAATCTAAAACTCTCTATTTACTCAACAGCTTCACTGGCGCTGTCGTGTTTCGGTGTTCTGGTCTCGGGAGTCGGGCGTCACACTGGGGGGTCGCTCTCTAGCCTACGCCGCCGGTGCGTCTCGGAAAGAGCAGCGTGCCTACGCTATACCGTCACACGGAGGCTAATCTGAACCATGTGTCATCGTTCGTATACCTTCTTGACGAGAGATAGAGATATTTATTTCATTCTGGCCGCCTGTCCGGGGCTAGTTAGGGTGGCGGTGAGAGTCTGCGAGAGTTGCGCCCTTGCTGATGAGTATATGAGGCACGCGGAGGATGGAGGAAATTAAGGCGCACTTATTTTGTAAATGAAGCCGTAGTCATACTGGCAGAAGTGCGGAGCGCCGTGTAACGTTCTCGGGGCACAAGCTAAATATCATTCTGGAGGAATTCTGGCGGAGCACGCCTGCCAGCATGCAAGATGGCTCCATAAATAACCTCCGTCTTCCCTATAGATCACTTTCTAGGGAAAAACAGGTCATGTGATCATCGGCCAGATCCAATTGCCCGTAGCCGTCGCAAAACACCGCCTCTTGAGGAGGAAAAGGTCGACACCGAGCACGCACGACGCCTGAGACGATCCCCTAAAGTTGGGAATCAAGTACATTGGACACATTGCTCCCGCGACGACAGTGAGGGCTGAACAACACGAGGCACCAGAAGGGAAGCCGCTCCCTAAATGTCCCAAACACTTATTGACTGGATTAACGGGTTCACATTACACACAACACTTGGCGTTGGTAATTAGCAGCCTCTCGGATGCGGTCGGTCGACTTGGACAGCTTTATGAATACGCACGCACCCCCCCTTTTTTTTTTCTCGACAAGTCCGCACCTTGATTAACACGTGCCTCCGAAGATGGCTTCCCTGTAACGTCACGGGCAAGTCGCTTGGACAGAATGGAGACGCGCCGCTATTTTCAGTGTGCCGAATTTTAAAGTGGAATTTGCAAGATTACCAGCTCCGACCGATGTTTCAGATGTTATTTAGCAAAAGGTGTTACAGGCAGCGACCAGCGAAGCAACATCTCTTTTTGTCTACACCTATTATTACCCGACTTGCAACTGCTTTATGTAGCAAACTCGCGCTTCCGCAATTTGCTTCGTACAGCCTTGCGCCCCTAGCAGGCGCAATTATCAAATGTTCTATACGGCGGTCGCTTCGTCGTGACCGAATTCCTGCTGCGCCAGAGGGGAAGCTGTCGTTCTTCTTCATCAAGAGCATTCCAGATCGACAAGGTTCCGCGTTGTGTGTTCGGCCTGGCGAAAGCCGCTGGGGAGCGCGCGCCTCTTAGCGGCTCGAATCTGGACCGTTGCCCCCTGGCGCGGGGCGATGGCACGCCGCGGTTGCCTCCCCCTCCCCCCCCCTGCTCCTGCGCGCGGGCGCGCACATACATACACACGCACACACTCTGCATTTCCCCTTCCTCCTCTCCCTCTATGACGCGAGCGTATTCCGGATGTGGGCGAGGCTCGATCTTCGCCCGGTTCCGATCGGCTCCCTGGTCCCTCTTCTTCCTCGCGGACGTGATGCGCGCCGTGCGCACACGATGCACCGGCGTCTATCCCGCGCCCCCTCGGTGGTTGTTGCCGACGCGATCCATCTGCTTGCGGCTGCAGAGTGCGCGTGGCACCGTATTGTAAACAGTGCTTGAAACTGGTGTGTATAGCTGGTGAGGTTTCTTGGACGCGCAGATACAAGAAACGAGCGCATGCAGCGCTTCACTCGGATGAGATAGTGTTATTATTACATTTTCTTTTTTCTGGAGTTCTTGTCCCCGTGTGCTTACGCTGCGGTGCAAGAATCGTGAAGGGGTAGTGCAACCTGTAACCAGACTGCGACGGTCTTTTGACGCACGAGAACAAGACGATAAACGTTGCCGGGAAGTGGCCGCGATTACGCCACGACCAACCAGAGATGCACGCGACTAAGAGGACGAACCCATGCGGACTTGTCCCGTGCGTCGGCCAGACTATAGGTACCGTCCACTCCGGACGGTACTAAGGCGCTCCGAAGTTTTCATTTTTCGCCCCAATATCGCCGACGCCGGTCGCTAGAGGGGCGATGGAAATTACACGCCGTTCCAAACGACAGTGGCTCACTTTTCATCGCTCGTCTGAGCGTTATGCATCGCTCTTTGACGACATCAAGCTCACGATCATTCGCAATTTGACGAGGTCTGGCTTCTGATATAGATGCCGAACGTGTTCAGTCAGTCATGTGTAGAGCATGCGCACTTCGACATTTTCACAACTAGGGCTGAGTTGTGAAAATGTATCTGTCTCTCTTTATCACGAGGCAACTCAGCCAGCCCTGCCTCGTAATAGAATGTAATGGCGAAACTATACAGCGTCTGCTTTTGACGGTGGTCGTCCCATAGTTTCACTTGTAGTTGGCGCAGAAGTCGCGCGCCATGGCGTGTTTGTAGTTCGATTATCAAGTTTTGCGCTTTACTCTCGATACAGTTGTCTGTTGCACAAGACGTGCTACATAAAAGTGTTTCCGAGCGTGAAAGGAGCACGCGAATACACGATAAGCCTCGAGCGGCCACTCGCGCGGCAATTTCGAGCATATTCGCGGGCTTCATTTGCATGTATTGAGCAACCGAAAGCTGTAACGGCAGTTTTTCATGTTGCTCTACCATTTTCTCAGTAACATTTCTTTATAATTAAAATATCTGAGTTGATTAATTAAGACAAATTATGTAATTATGTAGAATGCAAGAAATCTCGGTATCTACATGCAACGGCAAACATTACCTTGGTTCTGTCCAGCTACGTGGCATTTGCATATTTTTAAATCTTGGTCCACGTTAGCTGGGTCACCCTGTGTATACGGTACCTTATCGCACGGAGTCGCATTTGAGTTCGTTTTCGACACCTTAACGCATTGTTACGTGTATCAGTGTCCAACAAACGGCAACAGCGATGGCGTCATTGAACACTACAATGACAGCAGTAATATTTTCATGACGCGGCGGACTGTACTGCGCCTAAAGCACAATGCAGCGTGACGCACTTGAACGGCCGTGCATTGCACCTACTCCACTCTCCTTCCGGCGGTCGTACCACGAAGTATGTTCGGGCCCCCTGGGAAACTGCCCAACGGCGACGACATCGCTAAACGCGGCATTAGTACAGGCATGTCGGGTCGTCGTGTTTCGGTTTCCACGAACGCTCGCGCACGCGCTTGATTCACAGCAGTTTTCGAGGCCGCCTAAAACGACGCCCCCCTCCCCGGCGTCCTGCAGTATACGTGCCACTGCGAGTCGTGCGTGCACCACCACCACCGCCACCTTGACACAGCGGCGATATCGCCGGCGGCGGCGGGGAAGGAGGCAACGGGCAGGACGCAGGAATTTCCGCGCGCGAGCTCTGCGGCGGCGAACGCGCGCTTCGTGCGGTGGCGTGCGCGCCAACGAGGCAAACGCGACGCTGGTAGGGTGGCAGAGGAGGAAGTAAGAAAGTTAGTCGGGAGGGAGGGGGGGGGGGGGGGGTGCCTGCTTGCGGCGGAGAAATCCGGGCGCCGTTTATGGCGAAACGTCGGCACGCCAGATCCGGGATCGGCTGGAGGGGGGGTCGGCAGCTCCTCTGCTTGCCGGCGCTGCCGTCGAGATCACAAGTGGAGGGGGGGTGCAGGCAGGCAGGCGGGCGGGCGGGCAAGTTGTTGCTTCCTTTCTCCTCGCCACAACGACGAGAAGGCCAGCGGCAGGCAGGCAGACGCTCGGGTCGGTTCCTTTCTTTTTTTTTTTTTTTTTTTTCGAGAGGCTCGCTCAGGGCGGCTTGCGTCGTCGTCTGAGAGGGCGCCGATCAAGTTGACCAGCGCGCCGAGGAAGTTCACGATCAGCGCATCCGGGGGAGCGGCTCGGAGGAGGCGAGGAATGAGAGACTAAGGGCCGATTTACGCTCAAACCGCCCATGGCCGCACGCCGCACCGCAAGCCAGCGGTCCGCCAATAATGGCCGACGTGACGTCATGAGAGGCGGTCGTGAACTTTTGCCTCCGTGCGGTGTCCGCACAAACATGGCGCTGGTTCGAAGCGAAGCGGGGCGCAAGGCCTAGACCCCTAGGCTGCAGCGGCAGTTTGTTTTTTGTGTGGTTTATTGTGATGATTGCAAGAACTATTCAGCACCTGCAAAGCTATTTGTCTAACGCAACAAGCAGCTGTACTCTTTCTGACAGTCTTCAGTACGTGCGATCGCCAAAGGAAACAGACGGATGTGTGTTGTGTTTACGCGAGGATCGGAAGGAATGAAGCCGCCGATTTCGTGTGTTTTAGGCCGTTTTTTTGCATGTGCATTACAAACGTGAAGGCCATCGCACAAACCTGCATTCTAAGCATGACACTAGTTCGGTACGCGCCAAAAAGAAAAGATTTGCGATCGCCCACATCAGCATATAGTGTTCGTGGGTGTTGTGTGTGCGCGCTTCATCGATACGAAGATTGCACGTTTGTGCAGTGCTGGTTTGTGTTTCAGAAGTGATGACACGATGTGTAGCGATGAGCTTCATTGTCGTTTCATTGCAGGCAATCGTAATGTGCTGTTTGTGTCTTGCTTCGTGTGAGCTGTTTTGCCGGCTGCGATGCGCACCGGTGACCGCGAACACGTACAGAATGTTCGAGCGCTAGCGTTCTTACTTTTACGAAGCGTAAGTGTACTGTGATATGTACGTGCAATGTGTCGCAGTGGTGCTAGGCGTATAAGTGTTCGTTTCATGCAATATGCACATGTTCTGAAGTGAACAGTGCATAAGCGTTGCGGGCGAGTTTTGGTTCCGGCCCTTTCTGCCTCGTTCACGTATCTTGTGTGTTTTTCAGAAGTTATTTCTGTGCTATGAAGGTATTTATAGTCGCTGAGGGCAATATAAGGAACAGCTTTAAAGTTACATGAGTACATGCGCGCTGTCGTGAAATGTGGACGCACGGATGCACTGTTTTCATGAACGCAAATTTCGGGCACTCTTCATTTTTGTCATGGGGACATTGGTGTAAACAGCAGAAATCCTGAGGCGTATTTCTAGATTAAGCAAAGTATACATTCTTATACTGAGAGATGTGAGTGCCTTGCATGTGCAAGAAATTCAACTGCTTGTTTCTTTGAGTACACACTGTTAGTGCCAACACCAGTGGCTCAGCATGATAAGCATATAATGTGTGAAAACTTGATACTTCATTTTGATTCTTGACAATTTGCATTTTTTGATAAAAAGCCATATGCATATTTTAACAAAGCATGAAGATGGCAACACAACTGGTATGGTCAATATATGATTCGAGGATTGTAGCAGAACTTAAAGAATGCAGGCACAGAAGGAACAACTATAGTCGGATACAACTTTAGAAAAAAGGGGAGGCCCCGCCCAGATGACCAAAGCGTGATGTCCGATTGCCTTCGTGACTAAAATAATTCCACTAAAAAATCATGCTTCTGAAACGCGCAATTCTAGGTATAAATAAAGACTTTTGTATTTTGATAACTGGTTTAGTAGAGCTCTCGTGCTACAGCACATGCCGGATCATGACCGAAAAATAACCCCTTGCCTTCCACAACGCTGCCCGTCGTCTGCTCTTTAGCTTCATGCAAGTGACAAAAGTAGAAAGAGAAGCTCTAGCTTTGCGCTTGTTTGCATGTACACGGCACATTTACTACTCCTGTTCCGAGCTTCAAATGAATCAGTTGCCATTGAACAAGTACTTATGTAAAACAATGCATTTATCGCAACCATTACAAACTCAAGATGCTCGGTGTCAGCGAAAGCACAGTGTTCAAGGTTAGGAGGGAGGTCAAAGCTTCGCATATTTCGGGTGGCAAACTGTCGACGCCCTCGCGAAAGTGCCCACGAAATGCGGAGAAAAGAAGATGCATCACGAAGTATGACACGTTGTGCACACCGAGGTCGTGTGCACGATTTCTTTCGCCACAACGAGATACGGACGGTTGAGAAGATCACTAACGAGTTCTCGAAGCGTATATGGTGTTATGTTTGTGCCCTGGGATTTGTCTGACGGAAGGCCAGTGCTATGGTGTGTCGACTGTGGAGGCAGCATTCGTCCCCGCATGGTCCCTGCTTCGGGCACACGACTACGTGCACGGCTCAGGTTTCCCCGTGGCTGCACTGCATCCACAACGGAAGCGGCCACTGGACCACGGACTGCTATTCGGCCGCTCCCCGTGCCGGCAGCAACGCAACCCCCCCCTCCTTTGTCCAGCAGTGCCTGCACCACAAACGACTCCCACTGTGTTTGGGATGGTTTCCAAAGGAGGGCTGTGTTTCGACCCTGTGCCTTACAGTTGGTTCCCTTTGTGCTATGCGGGCCATAAAACTTCCCCGGCACACCATTCTGACCGACCGCCAGATCGGCCCGACGCTGCAGCGCGGTTTGAGGATGTGCCGGCCAACGAGAGTGGCGTAAGGACCACAGAAGCTGCCCAGACCCTCTCTCTCTCGACCTTGTTTTGTCCTTAGGGACTGTCTGGTGAATCTGTGGACTGAGGGGTGTTATGAGCAGCTTGCAGCTGCTCTGTTGGTCTCTCTCCTGATAACGACAACATGTCAACATTATATAAAGAATTCTTCACCGAGAAAGCTCTCCTCGTCTCTGACTCTGCATGAAGTGGGGTCCAGACGTCCTGCCAGCCACACATACCTCGACACACGCAACAATGGATCTCCCATCACTGAAGCGGTGTACTGTGCATCGCCTGCTTGTTGAGATCTGATTCAAGCACGAGAAGAGGAGAGGCAATTCGCTGCTGACCGAACGGGATGACATCGCTGAATGGCAGAATCGCTACCTTCGTGACGTGGAGCGCTACGGGCAGAAGGCCAAAAGATCTTTTTCCTGGACGAGACATGGGTGATGGCGGTACACACTGGGTTGATCGTGTGGACAGACATCGTGGTGCAGAAGCGCGGACACCTATACGCTCGAGCAAATGTCCTGTCAATGGGTCTGGAACAACCTTCTGGAAAAGGCCAGCGCCTGATTGTGACGCACATTGGCAGCAAGGATGGCTTCGTCAACGGCTGCTTAGATATATTCTGAGGCCAAAAAACAAGCGGCTACCACGAAGAAATGGACGGCAATCACTTCGAGGGATGGCTTAACGACGTTCTGCAGAAGTTGCCTGCTGGTAGCGTCATTGTTTTGGCTAATGCATCTTACCATTCCTGGCGAGAAGAGAAATTGCCGTCAACAGCTTGGAAGAAGGAAAAAATACAGGAGTGACTCAAAAGCAAAAACATCACCTACAGCAAAAGGGTGGTTAAAAAGCAGCTGCTTGAGTTGGTAGCATCTGTAAAGCCACACTTCTGAGCTACATCGTAGACAATGCAGCTGAAAGGGCCGATTGCATCGTACTCGGGCTCCCACCATACCACTGCAAATTTAATCCTATCGAGCTCGTGTGGGCAAAGGTAAAAAAGTGGCATAGCTGAGGACAACAGAGGCGTCAAGCTGTCCACGGTCAAAGACGGCTTGAGGGAAAAAATCAAGCACGTAACGGTGGAAGACTGGAGGAAAAAACTTCACCATGTGATGGACCTGAAGGCAAAGTTCAGGCTTGATACATCTGGAAGTGACCATGTGCAACCCATCATCATCCAACTGGGTGAAGGTGACAGTGAAGAAAGCAACTCCGACTGCGAGCTGTCCGGCATTGAGCCACTCGATGAAGCATAATGGCTTCTTTTTAATGAAAGAACAGCCCTTATTAGGGCTACCAAAATATTGCCGGTGGGTTCGCAGCAGCCAAGCATTCTGCCGTGACCTCTCAAATAAATAAGCAGTTCATTTGATGACATATTCCTTTTAATGGAAGCCCAATTCTGAAAAAGCAACGTCCTGCACAGATCGTGCTCAATATAAGTATTGGCATGGAAACGTGCTGAAATGCTGGAAAATCTGAATGCAAATACAGTTGTTAACCCTGAATAACTATGCGGGGCCCAAAATGCTCATTCGGGTAGCCACTGTCCAGCTTCACGCGAAAAAGCAGTAGTCAACGTGAAAGTGACAGCCACACCAATGTGCACGCCAAAGCACATTGTGCTTTGCGTGCAGTTGTGCTGCCCCTACTGTTATTTCCAGCCCACTGGGATGACTAATGGCAATGTCCGAAGGCCCAAAATACTCTATTGGGCAGCCACCTACGAGCATGACGGGCCCTGTGATGAGATAACAGTCGTCAGGGCATGCTTGAAAGGCACCTTTAGCATCTGCACTTCAAAGCGCAGCCATGTCGTAGACATTGTAGGTGAAACAGCAGCAGTCAACGCGAAATTGACCACCACTTTAGCAGTTTGCATGCAAAAGCACATTCATGTGGTCGCATTCTTTATTTTGGTTATATGGCTCAGGCAAGTAATATGGACAAGAGAACAATTATGAAACATCATTAGCTTAGTGAGGACCAAAATACTAATTTGGGTAACTATTAATAGCAGTAGTCGAGAGCACGCTAGAAAGGCACCATTAGCAGTCTGCACGTCAAAGCACAGTCAAGTTGTCGCCACTGTCGGTGAAACGGCAGCAATCAACGCAAAAAGGACAGCCACTGTTGGCAACTTGCACGCAAACACACATTAATGTGGTGGCATTATTTATTTTGGCTACCTGGCCCAGGCAAGTAATGCGAATAAGAGAACAATTATCAAACATCAATAGCTTAGTTAGGCCCAAAATACTCAGTTGGGTAGGTATTAATAGCAGTAGTCAAGGGCATGCTTCAAAGGCACCATTTGCAATCTGCACATCAAATCACAGTCATGCCGCAGCCATTGTTGTATTTGTTTATCTGACCGGGCAAGTAACACCAATGTAAGCACAATTATTCACCCTAAATAGCTCTGCTAACATTGTTTGTACTAAAAAATGCTGAGTGAAGTTGAATGTGTTTTATTGAGGCAATTATTTAATTCACAAGCCATCGGCATAGCGATCGATGGCCAGGTTCAGACAATGACATTTGTGAAGTAATAAATGGTGAAAGTTGCAAAAGCTCTCAGTGCACTGCTTTGCCGGGCTCCATTCACTGAAAAATGTCTTTGCAACGACGAAAGCATCAGACAGGAAATGATACCCCACTGCACAATGTTATTCATGTTGAATATTTTTACCATCATATGTGATGGGCAGCGAAACCGTCTGTTTACTAAGACTGAATGCATGAAAAGTGCAACAGCATAGCAAGGTGTTCTTTTGCAATATGCAGCCTTTCATGTGCACTTTGGCAAGCTACCACATGCACTGATGCATAAACATGAACAGAGGTAAAAAGCAAAGTACTGTGCAACCCATATGACGCTTTTAAGAAAATGTATTTCTAAACCTTTCTGTTTTCATAGGCGACCAAAATTTGTTTTGAGCAAGTTGGTTAATCACATTGCAGCAACAACACAAGAAGCAAGGACAGAAACACAGCGAGTAGGCAGATTGAAAAGACGAGGTAGACCAGTGAGACAGGTTTTAATGAGATGGAAGAGGCCAGCCCTGCAGTGTACAGGAGTTAGTGCTTTGAATGAGACTGGTTAATGAAAATGTGTAAAGACTTTGCTAAAAAAAACTAGCAAAAACAAATGCTAATATAAAATAAAAGGACAGAAATAAGAGTAAGCGCAAACACGCATGGTAGCAGGCATGTGTTCACACACATGCGAAAACTAAGAAAACTTTGAATAGAAAGAAATGCGGGAAATTAAAAAAAAATTGACAAACGCAAGAAAACACATTTACGAACAGATGCGGGTAGAGGTATTATAGGAGTGGGTTCACAAGCTGCTTTACCTACCTTCTTGTATGTTTTTTTTTAACCGCTCTCTTAACACTGTCTTGGGAATTTTTAATTGCAACATATCACGAGAATCGAAAAGCAGCGTGAAGCTATGTTGTGGGAAACCATATCGAGCGCTGGCAGCACAACTTATGCGTGACTGTGCCACAGCACACATTCTACAGCTTGCGCGCATGGTGAGCACTGGTGGAAAGCAATCAATCAATGGTGTTACACAATGCTCGAACACCACCATTAGACGCTCGGCTATCTCACTGCTGACAATGATCGTTCATGCTAAGTTGATGGCGAGAAATCTTTGCTTTGGAGGCTTCTTTTGCAAATAATGTCTGTTGAGACACTCGTAAGTTTGTTTCATGTGTGCACACTTTTCTCATTTCTCCTGAGAATGGTCTTGCTCCATCGCTTCACCCCGTCCAATGAGAAACGCAGAGACACTACACGAACACACGCCGCTGACAGTAGGCACCAGACTTTGGCAAACTTTTCTTGTCGTAACTCGTAATTTCATGAAGTACAAGTCCTGAAAAGGAACGACGATAGGCTAACTCGGGAGATCCTTGAGGCATTCGAGATAAGTAAAACAGGAGCGTAATGTGTAAGTACACCGTCAGTGGCCTTGACAAGAAAGGAAGTCGCTTTTTTGAGACAGCCTCAGATGTATAAGAGAAGAGATATGGCGATGAAATAAATAATAGTGGGAATTTCAATCAAGAAATCAGTTGACAGTGCAGCTGCGTATTCGTCTAGTCGTTCCTTCTGTGTCCATGTTCCTTAAGTTTTTCATTTCATTTCATTTCATTTATTATACCCCTCAGGGCCAAGGGCATTACAGAGGGGGAGTGGTAAATACAAAAGGAAGACAAAGACAGTTATTTACATGAGTGTTTAAATGGCACCTGTATATACAATATTAGCTAAGGCTTCACGGAACTGTTCATAATTAATAAGGCCTACAACTTCGGCGGGAAGATGGTTCCAGTCACGCGAGGTTCGCGGCAAGAATGATTGTGAAAAACTTTTAGTGTTGCATGACAAAATACCAACTTTGTACTGATGATCAATGCGACGGGATACATAAATTGGATGGGGGATGAGGTGATCTCGTAGGGTATGGTGATGGTACAACTTGTGGAAGAGGGCAATACGAGACACTTTTCTGCGAGATGCCAGCGATGGGAGGCAAAGATTAGATTTCATGTTAGTTATACTCGCTGTGCGGTTGTAGTTAGCAAGAATAAAACGTACAGAGTTATTTTGAACCATCTCGAGGTCAGTGATTAGGTTTTCATGAGCAGGGTCCCATACCGGAGTCGCGTATTCGAGTTTGGGTCGTATTAATGCTTTATATAACAAAAGTTTCAAATTAGTAGGTACGTTGAAAAAGTTGCGACGTAGGTAGCCAAGCATGCGATTAGCGTTTTTGATTATGTTTTCAGTATGAAGAGACCAGTTCAGGTTAGAAGTGATGTAAACACCAAGATATTTATATGAAGAAACTGATTCCAACGACATGTTGTTAATGTAGTACGACGGTATTATAGATGTTTTCCTAGAAACACGCATGACTTTGCATTTGTTAATATTGAGCTCCATTAACCATTCATTGCACCAGTTCCCTATCGTGGTAAGGTCTGACTGAAGTAATTCAATATCGTTAGCATTGGTAACTTCTCTGAAGATGACGCAATCATCAGCGAATAGATGGATATGGGAGTTGATAAGCGAGGGAAGATCATTAATGTAAATTAGGAACAGTAGGGGTCCAAGGACGGAACCCTGTGGAACACCTGAACGGACTTCTGTAAAACCGGAGTTAATGCCGTTAGCACAAACAAATTTCGAGCGGTTGAGAAGAAAACATTCAATCCATTTCAAAAGGTTACTGTCTATGTTAAGTAGTTTTAGTTTATGAAGTAATAGTTTGTGACACACCTTGTCGAATGCTTTTGAAAAATCTAAGAATATACAATCAGCTAGTGATGATTTGTCAAGAATATGGTGTAGTGCATGTGTAAATGATATTAATTGGGTTTCACAGGAGTAAGATTTCCGAAAACCATGCTGTGCTGACGTAAATTTTGATGACGTAAGTTTTGCTGCTACAATCCTCAAAGAATAACCAAGTAGCCCAGTTAAACACCCTTTTGTCAATATATGATATTCTGTTGGCTGCTGGAGCATGTAGTGTGTATGTAAGTGTCGAAACCATTATTTTAAGCTGTTGTATTGCATAAGGATGTGTCAATATTTGCAACTTTGTAATTATGCATCGAATAGTGCCCTATTCGATTCGGTGGTCACCTTTTGTAAATGTGAATATTTTTTTCATACGTTTCGGGTATTTCAAAATGCCAACTGCACCCACATAGACACTAAATTGCAGAAAAGTACGGTAAATTTTCACCATGACAGGCGTGCTATAGCCATAAAACATGAGAACTTGCGTAGAGGAGCAGGCTAGGTTACTCAGGCAGCCACACTTTACAGGCTCTACAGTGATCATTTGCATCCTCTGAAGAGCCCTGTGCATGCGAATAAAGTACTTGTTTGCTCGTATGCTCAGTTTGGGGTGTTTTTCAAATACAATACTTAGTGAGGTACTATACTATTACAGAAATTTGCTAACTTCAAAAATACAGTGATATGAACATCAGTTTATGTTAATTATAATAATGGCTATTCATTTTTAGAAAAGTGTTCGATTCAATTTGCTTCTGGCACTATACTATTCGGTCCCAAAAACCCTTATTTGCTCACCTGTAATATTGCATCTTTTTCGTGCTGTCTTTCACATGTGCATTGCAAACAAGACTCAAGTAAATGTGCACTCAGAGCATATTACATATAACTAAAAAAAAATTCCCAGTGGGCTAGTTGGTTTGACATAACACTGTTGCACAAAGTGACTAAGGGACAGGACTTAAGAGAGAAAAACAATGCACGACACCCAAGTGCAAACTAACAAGTGTTTTATTTTTGGAAAATGAGACCTTCATATAGCCTACTCGCATGTTCAAGGATGTTCTTCCCAGTCTAACCATGCCATCTATTGTCAGTCATTAAGCTAATCTCTTTGCTGACTGATATAGATGGCACATGGGGTCATCTTGATGTTGTAGGCTTCCATGACTTCTTTTTCTTTGGTTACTACATTTCAGCAAGATCCCCATCCTGTGGAAGATACGGCATGAAGCGCAGTGTATGGCAAGGCTTCTGGGTGCTTGTATCAGACTGTAGTTGTATAGGTGGTCGCACAGTCAATCATTTACGCACCTGCCTGTTTGGCCCATGTAATCAGCCCCACGTGTCAAAGGTATCTTGTAGACCATGTCTATCGTGCATTCAGTCAATCCTTTAACGTGGTTTATAGTGCACGCATTCAGGGTATTCCTTTTGCTGGTCATTCCATTTACTTTTGAGCACATTTCCTTTAGCTTTTGTCGTGCTGAGAGGACCACTCGTTCGCTCGGTTAAATGGAGCAAACGAGTTCAGCAAAAGATGAGAGCGAAGGCAGCATGGGGCAGTGGGAGATTAAAAAATCGGCAAGTGAGAAGAGGCATGAGGAGGAAAGTGGATAGGAAGGTGCAGCATAACCATGAGGCAGAAAGGAGAGGAGTGTATGGCAAAAGTGTGCAAATAAAAGCGAAGTGCAGTGACGGTAGCTATGAGATGGTGCCAGAGTAGCACGCAATGTCTGGGAGGTTTGTTGGCGGTGGCTTCTGTGAACCACGCCCACGCGTCACGCATGTGCTGGCTCATGCGATCTCCAGATTGGCAAGGCAGTGGTGCCACACTTCGCTCCATTTGCAACATGCTACACGAGACCGATTGTCCATGCCAACAAAATGACAACACATGTAGAGCTGCACTCAAATTTCGTATTAGGGAGTATCGTAATCGTCTCTGATTTTTTTCTGTCAATTGCATGTGCTCTGCAGTAATAAACATTGCAGAAGCATCGCTGATCGTTTATGCTCTTATGCCTCTCAATATAGGTATTGTATCAAAGCAGATTCCTTGCTTTGTACATGTTTGTTTCCAGAGCTGTCCCTGCACATTTTACACTTTATGAAGAGGGGAGGCTAGGGAACAGCTTAGAAGTTATATCACTGCTCCACGTATTGCAATCATTCATTTTGTGCTAGGTGTCATGTGCTGTAATGTAAGCTATGCAAATGCTCCTTATGCAATTTTTTGCACATGTGGCGACACAGCAAAACACCTTCTCTGCCACTGCCCAACTGTCGCATATCTGTACACGTGTACATGTGTGATAGAGTTTCCCTTTCTGTCACGCGGGTCATATTGCGATCACATCAACCTCGCTCACTATGTGTATGTAATCATTGGCCGCCAAGCTGTGGTGTACTTTTTGTCCTTATATTCCTTGGCCGTCATTCTGCCACGTTAAGTTGCTGCCATTCAATAAAACATGTTTCAAGTTCAGTCTGCCTCTTCGTTCACGGAAGCCCTGGAACACGACACCAACCTTTCACGCTAACAATGTGTTCTGTGAGCTGTACTCCATCTCAGTAGTTCCTTGCCGTACTGGGGAAGCTGCAGGGATCCCTAGTTAATAGGAAGGCTGAATGCCCCTCAAGGTGTCTTCATTGCACCGCACCGTCTGCTCGGTGTCTGCTTTCCGTCCTGTCAGTACATGCTCCATTGTTGGAGGATTGATGAAAAAAATGTTTTGATGCCATAACCAGAAGCTTTGTTTACGTGCATGCGACAGCAGAGCTTCGCTTCACCTGTACACTTTCCCTCCATTTACCTTGCAGCCACCTTAATAAACAGCAAGTATGAATGCCCTCATAAATGTTCACTTGCGGCGCAGCGTCTGCTCGGCGTCTACTTGCTGGAATGAAAGCAGTTTAGGAAATAATCTAAAGCTATATTTTACTGACTACAGCATTTATCATGGATGTGAAGAGGGTGTTGCGACAGAAAGCCTGTGGTGCAAATTCAAGGAAATTTACTAGGATGCTGATCAAAAATTTTATAGTTGTATAGTGCAAAACCACATTTACATACAGGAATGACATGACACTGGCCATAACTTAAAGCAACGGTTCATGGGGCCCACATATATGGGCACATAAACATGATTCTCTATGCAAGTTTGCCAGTTGCAAGTTTGACTTGAAATGTTAGTCACTTTTTAGATGGAAGTGACATGATGACATACTGGTAATCAATGCCTGTTATTTCTTTATTCCCACAACGATCAGTTGTATAATACTTGTGCTCAGATACAATAACGCATCTCTGAATCACAGATATCACATCTTATCTGCCCTATGCAACTTTGCCACATGAAATGGGAAACTCGTTGATATAATCAGTTACGGATTATGCCAAAGTGTTGTGCTGTTTCTTGCAGTTTTGTCTTTCATGAGTATTTGCGTACTGTGAAAAATAGTACCCTGATGTTCTAAATGTTATGTATACTATATGACAATACTATTCTTTTTCCGTCATCAGAGGAGGCTTTTGTGTCAATATATAAATTGGAAGTTTTTTAACAAAGAATATGTGACAAGTACTTGCATGTGAACAAGCGTATGCAGCCTTCCAAAGGCAAGCACGGTTACGAATGTATCTTTTAGCCATATTGGCACAAAACTTTTCCATGGGCTTTTTTTTGCCTAAAGCCAACCACCCATCTCAATCTAGCAGATTTATCTTTTATGTGACAAGTCTCTGCTGTTTTCCTTGCAGCAAGTCCTTTTACATGTGTCCGCAAAACATTGGCCCTTCATTATGTTCGTTTTTTCTACAACTTTCATGTTTTTTTGGAAACAATTTATTTTGCATTTTTGAAAGCTCTTCATACAGCAGCCATTATTTCTTGGAAAGCTTCTTTGCAACGATGCTCTAAAGTTGTTGATACACTTTTAAAGTATTTTTTTATATAACATTAGTAGCCTTGCATTTAAAACTTATCCTTTGTCCCCAATAGTTAGCTCCATTTCGCACTAGTTGATTAAGATGTAGTACCTAAATATATAGAAATAAATATTGCTACTACAAGTACTCAGGTCGTTGTGTCACTATTCAATATTTGACACTTACTATTTTTGTTCAATTTCTGTTTGAAAAGAATTAACATTCGCCCACCTCACAATGCATGAAGAGGCGCCCAAGCCATATTCGTGATGCAAAAAAGAGGTGAGGCATGCAGACAGGACACAAGAGTAGAGAAGTGGACTTCTCTACTCTTGTTTCCTGTCTGCACACCTCACCTCTTTTTTGCATAAAGTATCCTTACCAACTAGCTCAGCTTTCTGTCTTTCTAAGCCATGTTTGTGCTTTCTGAAGTCTTACTTTGCTGCATATAATAGTGGCAAAAAGCAGCTTTTCAGAGAGAACTTGATTTTGTTGTTCTGCGTATTCTGTTCTTCTGCCATAAGTATAGTGAACTGATAACTATATCGCATACACACAGCCTCTCAATGGAACAGACATTTATTTGATACACATGAATTCGCACCCTGTTCATCTAGATTTCAAAATATGCTGATTGTGGCTAGCCTCTAGTATGTACAGAGGCATGTCTACGATGTGGTCTGAGGGTACATGTGCAGTGCTACTGTGAAGCTAGTTATAGTTCTCACAGCAATGCACCAAGTAAGGTTGTTGCTTCATTGTTATAAAGTAAGACAGCATCAGCTAGGCTGTAAGGGCGACGAAAATGATTTGTGCAATTCACCAAACATACAAACAGAATATAATATGACTATAATGCCATGTGCTAGTTAGTATACCAAGTGATTAAGAGAATGATGTAAGGGCTGTTTGATTAATCTGGTTTAATTGTCGTGTTAAAACACAGGCTGTGAAGGTAACTTCAACATGTCGAGGTTGTCAACATGTCTAATTATTTACGAAATTGGGGAGGTGGCAATGAGACTTCCTGGGAAAGCAATACCTTAGTTGTACTGATGGTATGGTTTGAATATATAATTTCATCATTGCTTGTTTAGAAATATGACGGTGGGTTAAAACCTATGAAATGCCACAACAGCAAGGCTGAACATCCATCCTTACTTCTCAGAGGCTTAAAGAATGATAAACAGTTATGCTTTAGAGCATATTTTGGTAACAAATATATGCCATCTTCATTTCAGTGGAATGGCAATAGGTGATTGAGCACAGCCATGCTATTGTAGCATGCGTGAAGGAATACAGGAGAGCCTGGGGGCTAATATATGTTAATAGAGTGAACGAGTAGCTGTGACTGGCAAGATTATTTTACTCCACAGAGGATGCTGCAGTAAGGTTTGTGCAACTGTAAGCAATACGAGAATTAGTGAAAGATTACTTGTAATATATGGATTTGTATGGCAGATAAGAATGTGCACCCAATTTGCCACTACGCATTTTTTCTATTTTATGTTCAGCACAGAGTGTGAGTCACTATCGCTTCTTAACTGGAAATTTCTGCGTTCCGTTTCACAGTGTTTATGGGGCTACCTGCATTCATTTGGCTACTTATGAAGTGATTGGGTAATAGAACATGCCCACATTACAGATTTACACAGAACATAATATGAATTCATCATAAAGCTCCACCCAAGAAACTGTCTGTTGGTTATGAAAACAAAAAAAGGCAACAAACATTCCCTTACTTTCTTGTGCTGCCCCACACATGCTGCTAATTAACTAATGTCTACGATGCAGACATTCTGTTCTTTCATTAGGGGTAGGTGCAAGTTGCCCCAAAACAATGAACCTGCATTCATTGCCTACAAGCTACGGCATGTTGGAATTGGTGTTACAGCAGGCATAGCAAATGTTCTCCCCTACTTGTGTCTTGTGCACCATACGAGCCAGCATTTCATTTCATTGTCGTGTACCTGTTGAAGCTGTTACTGATTCAGAAAGGCAAATATAAAACGACTTACTACATCAATCATTTCGCATGCAAGATCACTGCACTCATTGCAAAGCTTATTAGAGAGTTTTAGATCAGGGGGATGCAATCGTTGAGGCTCGAAGTACTAGGGGGCCTCAATGCTTGCGTCCCCTTAATGTAGATCTCTATAGTCGCTTGATAATCTTGCTTTGCGTTGAGATGAAGTATACGTACTGTGCACCTGTTTGTTCGCCTATGCACTTCTCTTTCTTTTTAATGTGGTTGTGCATTAGCTAGCTAGGTTGTCACTACATGAATGAGATTAGGGCCATGCCCAACGCTATCAAATAACATTACTTTGCTATAGCTCACTGACTGTGCAAGCTTCTTTTTTATCTAGGGAAAAGAATAAAAAGAGAATGCATGCATAAATGATGTTTACAGCAGCAAACGGTCTCAAGGCAATCATCCTTGATTGTCACCATTGCTGAGAGAGCAAGCATGCCTGTATTCACTTTGACCACAGGCTGTACACTGTTTAAATGCTGATAGAGGTATGGATAAATAGTGAAGGGGCAGCAGATTGGCCACCCAGGCCTTTATGCATGGGCATTGCTGCCTTGTGTACCCTGTAAACCTCTGTCATCTCTTAAGGCATGAATGACATAACACTACTTCTATTGGCAGGGACATTTTTAGCACCAACAAGAAATGTAAACATTAGGTGAATTCACGCCTATATGTGGTGTCTTTTCAGCAATATGAATTAATATTTGTTTTCATGCAAACATTCTTCTCTTGAAAACATATCTGACAAGCATCTCTGCCTGAAGAAGTAACTGTGATATGTACATATCACTTTTATGTCTGTCATAATTTTAATCAATTGCTCAAGACGTACTGATGGCTAGTTGTTTAGTCATGACTTAACATGGCAGTGCAGTTTGAAATAACGACGTAACATAGAATGAACAAATGCTAGCTCTGTGCGCTCCTGTACATTCATTCGGTGTAACATCATTGTTCAGAAGTGCGATGCCATATTACATCATCTAAGTAATTGTAGGCTCACTATTAACTTGACAGCTACTAAAGAGACCTCAGCAGCAAAGTGCAACTAAATCAACAAGCCACTGTTGATGATTCACATGCGTGCTCGGTGACGAAGTGACTTGTCAATCAACACAGCTGTATTCCGTGATAATAGAACCATCTATATAGGAGTATGTTAATAGATAATGCTGCGGCGCTTCAGCGTGCTACGCTGTTGCTGTGACAGATCCCTTGCTCATTGGCTTAGATATACCTGTGTGTTCCTGTATGCGCGTTCTTCTAAGCTGTTACGTACAGGGTCTGGCCCTATCCGTGAAAGGGATGTGCATTGGTTGGTGGCAGAAAACAGACCTTTAACAAACAGTTTATTTTCTACAACAGATGCAGATCAGAGCCGCATGTGTTTGAGGGGGCAAACTCTCGGTCCCTGTCTAGTGGCCGAGACACTGGAGGTGATGGAGAATTCTTGGAACTCGACTCGGGGCGGGATGGCTTCCTGTTTCGTCTGCACTGGTGCCTTATCCAGCCGAGGAGTGGTGGTGCATCGCTTGTACACTACACTTGCCTCCCTTCTCAGATGGAGTCGCCGTAGTGATCCGGAGGGTGTCGTTCCCGCTGCGGGCATGACTCTGCAGTTGTGTTTGGCACGGTCTCAGGGGCAGTGCCGATCTCTGGTTTGGTCACCGATGATTGCGAAGGCTCCAGCATTCCTGAGAGAGTGGCCTCTGACGACGTGGAGTTATCTGCTTTTATCCCAAGCATAAATGGGAGCGGGACACTGCTCGCGGTTAGCGTACAGCCCTTATTCTGTATCGCCGAATCTTCTGTGGAGTATCTCAAAATACCAGGCTTGATGTGGTCACATTGTCATCGCACTAACCTGTTGGGGCCTTTAATGAGCCACGATCTGTGGCCTAGCTTTTCCAAAACCGTTCCCTCTGTCCAGATCGGATTCCCTCCAAAGTTTCAAAAGAAAACTGCTTGTCCGACAGCGAGTACTCTCGACTTTGTGTCCCTGTTGCAGTTGGTATGGATTTTGTTCGCTTTTGCTTGGGGCTGAGTGTACGTGAGAGCTGTATCCAGCTCACGCCCGAACACAAGTGCTTCTGGCATTTCACCCGTTGATGTGCAGATGGTGGTGTGTTGCTTTAGAAAAAGTGGGCCAGCCTACACGCGAATGTTTCGTCCTTGTTTTTGGCTAATGCTCGTTTTGTTTCAAAAGCCATCCTTTCTGCTTGGCCATTTGTTGTAGGATGGTACGGTGTGCTTGTTACATGGATCACCCCATTCTTCTTTAGGAAGCTCTCAACTTCTACTGAAATGAAGGATGGCCTGTTATGCCTGCCTGCCCAACAAAAGTACCTTCGTGCACATGCCTTCATGACCACAATTATATGGTGGTTTGCAGGTGCGAGTTTAAGAAGGTAGTTTCTCGCCTCCAGAAGCCTCTAACAAGGCACCCTTCCTGTGCTGAAAGCTCAGTCTCCAGTTTCCGGCACGATGAAAACTGTTCTTTTGGCAGTTTTATGAACTTCAGCATTTGAAACAGCCTCAATCACTTGGGACAGAACTGAGTCCTCTCGAGTCATTCGTGCTATTTGACGCGGTGAAAGCTCGAAGCTGGGCATGGTAGCCAACATGAGCACGTCTCTTGGGGGATAAGGTTCATCTTGTGCCAGTAGTGGAAGTCAGCTTAGAGTGTCCGCATTTTGGTGCAGTAGGCCAGGCCTGTACAGCAACTTGTAATCGTACGTTGCTAGTTTAAGGCACCATCGCATAATCCTTGATGAAAAGACCCGGGATACTTGCTTTGTTTCACTCACGATTACAATCAATGCCTGGCAATCTGTTATGGTCACATGCCGGCCAGCTGTGTACTTATGAAAATGACTGATGCTGTAGATTACTGCTGCACTTTCTTTGTTGATCCGGAAGTAGCTCTTTTCGGCACTTCCCAGTGTTCATGAACTGAATGCAATGGGTGCCTCTCGGCAAATAGCATCTTCCCGAGCGAGGACGGCATCAACGCCGTACGGCGATGCGTCCACAGACAAAGGAAGGGGCTTCGTCCCGTCGTAGTGAGTGAGCACTGTAGATGCACGAATCATCTCCTTAAGTGCCTCGAAATTGGCTTGATGCTTGCTCTTCCACTTCCAGGGTGTGTTTTTCTCTAGGAACCTATACAATTCCACCACGACCATTGCTCTGTTCTCCAAAACGCAGTCGTCAAATGAAATAAGGCCCAGAAAACCCCTTAGGGATGTCTTGTCAGATGGTTTGGGTGCTTGAAGTATAGCCTCAACCTTTTTCTCGGTGTTGCAAACACCATTGCCATCAATTCGATGTCTCAGAAACTAAACTGACGTAATTCCAAACCTGCACTTTTCTTTCTTGAGGCGTAAGCCTTTCTCAGTTGGTCTCGACAGAACCTGATTCAGATGCTCTGCGTGCTCATTGCACTATTCCCGTTGACAATGATGTCGTCAAGAGGAACACTCACCCCTGGAATTCCAGGTATCTTTGTCTCCCTCAGGCACTGGAAGATAGCTGGTGCAGTGGAAATTCAGAACGGGAGGCATTCCACCCTGATTAGTCGTTTTGTGGTGTTCACTGTGAGCAGTGCTGCTGTTTTCTCATCAACTTTCAGTTGTTGATATACTTGATAAAGATCCAACATTGAGAAGAGGGTTCCACCATGTAGGTTTGCAAACACTTCATCTGTAGTTGGTAGCAGGTAAGATGCCTTCTTCGCTGCTGCATTAACAGTAACAGTATTAACAGTACTCCTGTAGTCACCACAGACATTGAGTGTACTGTCGGTCTTCTGAACAAGTACCAATGGGGTTGCCCATTTGGTATGCTGCGTTGGTTTTAGGATACCTTGGCGCTGTAGATGGTCAAGCTTATGTTCCATAAGTGCCTGCAGCGCCACTGAAATTGGACGAGCCTTGCAAAACATTGCTGTCGCACCGTCTTCCGAGTTCCAGGTGAACTAAAGGACCTGTATAGCTTCCAATGCCTTCCTTGAAGACACCTGGGTGTCATCCCATGACCTCTGTAATTTCTAGTGCTGGCTCTCCAATGTGGTTGATCCCCTTCACCTGAATTTGAAGTGCCAAAAACCAATCTCTTCCTAGGAGGTTGCACCAGGTGCCCGTCATAACCAACAACGGCAGCAGATAGTCCTTTGATCTCAACATCACATGAACTTGTGCGGAGCACAGGACGTGTAATTGTTTACCTGACCATGTGCACAAATCGAGCGGCTCGCATGAAAGCCACGGAGTGCTTTTCTTCCACCTTCTGTAGTTCGTGTCCTCGCTTATCAGGGAGCATGCTGTACCTGTGTCCACCTCAAACTGGACTGGCTTTCCCTCCACTATCAAGTCCACGAGCAACTTGGGGCAGTGTGTACGTACACTATCTGTGTGCAGCTTGCAGCAGGATTTGCTGACAGGTGGTGGCTTGACGCTGTGTGCCCATTGCTGCTAGTTGTCGGAGCGTGGTTCCGTGTTTTTCTTTTTCTTTGAGATGCAGGCATGCAAGACGTGACCTTCCTTGGAGCAGAAACGGCACTCGGCTGTCTTGAATTTGCATGTTTCAGGGTCGTGCAAGCCGTGGCATCGATAGCAATGACGCGCTGACGTATCCTTGCCTCCTGGCTTGATTTGCGACGTCCTGTTAATTTCCTCCGAGTTTGCCACTCCCTTGATATCTCGCTGATGCCTTGACGCACTTTCCGCTGACAAGGCTAAGTCCACAGCGCATTGAAATGTAAGGCTTTTTCGGCGAACAGTGTCTGCGGAAGATGTTCGTCCCAGACGCCGCGGACGAACCTGTCCCGCAGCATCACATCTTGGGGCGGCATAGTTGGGTTCGCCGCTGAAGCGGTCGTTTGGGTGTCAGGTGACGTCGTCGATATTGTAGCCGAAGGCAGCGCTCCGAAGTTGCAGTCGGCTGTCAAGGTTCCGAGGGCCGCAGCGTAGCTGCTGATCGACTCGTCTGGCCGTTGGTCGGGTCTTTGAAACACGTACCGGCTCTAAAGCTCGGATGTCCTGGTGTCGAAGTGCCGCCTAAGAAGTGTCACTGAATCATTTAAGTTGACTTCTGCCGGGATCTTCGGCGCTATCAGCGCGCACACGGTGTTCGAAAGTGTCGGCTGCACAAAGCGTGAGGAGAAGTGCCCGCTTCTTCGCTGACGTCGCTCGCCACGAAGTAAAAGTCGAGGCGCTGGATCCACGATTCCCATGATTTGGCCGAGAAAGGCTCGACAGCGCCGTGCATTCGTCCTGTCTAGCCATGGCCTTAACTGCGAAAACTTATAGATATCTGCTTCGCAACTCCTGCCTCATCGCCAGTGTTACGTACGGGGTCTGGCCCCATCCGTGAAAGGAGTGCGCATCGGTTGGTGGCAGAAAACAGACTGCGTTTATTTTCTACAAAAGACGCAGGCGAGAGCTGCATGTGTTCGAGGGGGCAAACTCTCGGTCCCTGTCCGGTAGCCGAGACGCTGAGGGCGACGGAGGATTCTCAGAACTCGACTCGGGATAATGTCGCTTCCCGTTTCTCCGCGCTGGTGCTTCGTCCAGCCGAGGAGTGATGGTGCGTCGCTTCTCCACAACACAAGCTTTCGCTAGCACAGCTACAAAAAGTGCGCCATCGCGCCGTACACAACCGATCACATAGTGACGTATGTTGTCGCAACATTATGCGGTAGCAAGTAAATAAATAATACAAAAAGCGGCACAGGTGAGTCGACGGCACAGTGTTCTAAAGGTGGGTCACCACGTCAATGCCACACATGCAGCACAGAATATGACAGTGCAAGAGTCGCGTTTTCACCATGACGCGGAAGCTTCAACCTACATCGACAAAAGTATGACAGTGTCGTCTGCTGTTGGCGATAGTTGCCGACTTCGAACAGTGTTGCTCTGCGCACTGCCGAATGTTTACCAGCTTTCAACAGACGTCGCGTCCCCAAACCGAAGTGCGCATGCAGGCGCATTCGAACCGCTAGAGCTAACTAATAAAAATATAACTAATAATACAGCAAACGTAATAATAATATCCAGGCACGATGCGAAATATTGCTGGTCGCCAGCACACGAGGCTGCCAACTCGCTGATGCATGTTGCCAGTTGCTGGTTACCTATTTGGACAACCAGAGGGCGCATGCGAACCGCACCGCATCATGCGGACTCAGCGTAAATGCAATTTTGTGACCGATCGCGACGACCGCCCGTTTTTCACGAACCGCATGCATGCGGTGCGGCGTGCGGCGATGGGCGGTTTGAGCGTAAATCGGCCCTAAGAGGCCCCACTCTCGGTTTTCTCGGGGGGAAGGGGAGGGGGCACTGCTGCGTCCGGGGCGCTTCCGTGCAGCGCGAGCGGCTGAGGAAGATGCGGGCGCGAGGAACCGTGCCTGGTGCGCCACTGCAGATGGTGTTAGTGAACATTCTCGCTAGCTGTAGGTTGAGGCGTGCTCGGTACGCCGGCAAAGTTTAAACGTAGCCTAGCTCTCGGTCGAGGTTTGAGAGGGAGAACACCTGATCGCGCCGATTGCAGCTGATCGCTCACCTGCGAGTCGAAGTGTCCGCGGCAGGAAGCGTTCCCGACGGCCCCGACCCATAATAAGCGGTGCGGTTTCAACCTGATGCATCTGTTAGGATGACGTGTTGTAGTGTCGCCATGGCACACTGAACAGATGGGTCTTTCTCGAATATCGCATCAAAGAACAGGAATACGAAGTGTTCCAAAAGTGTTCTGCCGCTCTTTAGCAGGAATGCGCATTGGACCGCGGTTGCGCTTGAGATTGTCGATACTACAGCTGCCCCTCGTATTAAGACGCGACGATAGAAGTGGTTTCATCCGTGCCGTGTGTGCGCCTAGCGAGAAGAGTTAACGTTGCAGAATGTCTGACCTCTAGTACCTGCACGTAATTTATGCGCAGTGAGCGCTCTGCGCTAACTCGGGTTTGCACTGCACTCGCTCGTTCGAAACGACCGGAAGAGAGAGGTGGCTGTCTGTTTTCCTCTTGCAAAGAGTGGCACAGGACAGCGACTCGAGCGCCGGTACGGTGCAGGTATATTCAGCAGGGTCGCTGTTGATCGGTGTCATCTTTCACGACCAAGCGAGCTGCACTAGCCGTGCGTGTATAGGGGAAACGATGTAGTGTATAAATCTGTGCTACCAAAGCTAAGCGTATATTGTAAATTAGGCGTACTGTAATTTTGTTGAATGACGGATTCCATATCCACCCCTTTCGTCGCTTCCTCCTGGCAGTTACTCATGTACTCACCCGTTTTCGTTTTAGTCAGGATGCGAAATATTTCCTTCTGTCATTGTCCTTTTCCGCGATCACATTTGATTATGATGCGTTGGAGTGGCATTAGGAGTGTCAAAATGGAAAAAAAAAAGTTGGATGCGTGAAGTGTGGGAAGCCGGTGACATGATAGAAGTAGAGAGCGGTAGGGAGAGCTTAGATGAGCTTATGTATGTGCATATGTCACAATTGACGGTGGTCTGCTCACGACCTCCGTCAATTGCACTTTGCTCCTCGAAGAGGCAGAGCACCTGTCGAGTGAGCTGCTGAACAACACTTTGCAATGTGGTGAACGTGGTTCTAACCACGTATCCTGGACCTCGGACATGTGCGACGTAAAACTAATGCGTTTTTCTCCCATTTCCCGCTACCACTGAACTTTTTTATTCCTCCCATCATCCGCGAGCTTCTGCTCTGAGGCGGGCTTTTCTATTCTCAATCCTTTAATATACGCGTTCAATGTGATATGTCCAATATGCTCACGTTTAGTATCGAACATCAAAGCCCTTAGTTCAGCTACCCTCGAACCTCTGCATCGCGTTAACTAGACAACATATAAGCCATTTGCTCCGCCCCAACCTCGCTCGTCTCCACCCTAGTTCCCCCGCCACGTTGGCGTTTTGAGCCAATCAGAGAAAGCGTAGCCACCCCGTGAGCCAACCAGGGATGACAAGATGGCGCATTTAACAATACGGCGGAGTTCGACCAGTATAACACACATGTTGCGCGGTATTCATTCTCCGGGGCATCTGCGGACAGCTAGTGGTTGTCAGTTCTGCACGCAACTGGGTGGCGTCCGCCTGGATGGGCCGCTCTTGTTTCTGGCCTACTGCGGAGAGGGCGAGAGAAGATTGTGCCTGCCTCTCTCTCTTCACGCGGCCTCTCTGGAAGCAGCTCGGTGAAACAACAAATGCGTGCCCCCGCGCCGCTAGGTTGCACACAGATATCGATGGGTGCGTAGGTCGGGCCCGCTTTTTCTTTCTTTTCTTCCTTTCTCTTTCTTTCTTTTTCGGGCTCGCTCTTGGCTTTGGTCCCGCGACTGGACGCGCCGCAGTACTGAAGACGTGGCGTTGCCGTCCACGTGAAACTCGGTTGCAAGTGCATGTTCGTGCGTGCGCAAGTGTCCTTGCTGTTTGAACGCTCAGAGGTCTGTCCGCTGCTCCATGGCGGATGTAAGGCGCGAGGATGGATTGGGCCGTAAAAGGAGCCCAGCGGGTGTCGCATACCTCCCCGACCTCTCTCGTATACCGGAAGCGCCGCCGTTCGTGCTCGTCTATAAAGCCTCCTGCTCCCCCCCCCTCTCTCCCCACCCCTCTTCCCCTCCAGCTATGGGAGGCTACCGACAAGAACTGTGCCTTCGAGGACCGCGGTTAGACAGGTCCCGACCTTCTGGACTTAACTGGATCGACCGGTGGACCAGTTGGTAACTCATACTCGTAACGCGTAGATACGTGTCTTCGCAATTTGTAGACGATGCAGCGCGGTTTGGCGACACGGAGATTCAGTAGAAGCGCGACACGCGATAAGCAAAGACCCACGGTACTCACGGTAGCAGGAAAGCACCGAGTGTATGAAGTCGTGTAATGGTGACGTCGTAGAACGACTGCTAGCTGGACAAGTCGTTCTGCTAGTCGTGATGCCGTCGACTGCGTGGGATGCAACGTCGCGGTCGCGGCGATCGAAGCTGGCGGTGTACGCCACACACGATTCCTCCAAACGTGTTTTCAGTGCCTTCGTATTTTTTCGGGATGCTCTCCTTCGCGCGTGACACGTAGCTTATCTGGTTCGCCGCTGGTCGTTTTGGCAGCCTTACAATCATTTTTCTACTGGTCTTGTAATCTTTCTCCGGTCCTGTCAAATTGCCACGGTTTTGCTCGTTCAGGGATCTCCAGGAGTGTGGGCTCCTGCTTTTGATGCCTCTCAGAAAAGCGCGGTTCCAGGACCGACAAAGGAGTTAACCGGAGAGTCTCCGTGCCTTATGCTCTCCGAGCGGATCTTGAGCGCCGACGACGCTTTTGTTCTGTCGTACGCTCATTTCTAACAATCGTACCGAAGGATCGTGGTATGCGAACCCGGCCTCTCTATCTCTGCCTCTCTCTCTCTGACGCGCACGCAAACACACACACACACACACACACACACACACACACACACACACACACACACACACACACACACACACACACACACACACACACACACACGCACGCACGCACGCACGCACACACGCACACACACACAAACGCGCGCGCGCGCGCACCGTGGTGGCTATGGCGTTCTGCTGCTGAGCACCAGGTCGGAACCTCGATTCCCGTACTCGGCGCCCCCTTTTCGTTGGGAGCGCAATGAAGAAAAAAAAAAAAGGCCGCTTGTGTATTGTGCTTTCACATTAAACAGCCCCAGGTGGTCACGATTAATCCCTCCATAACGGTGAATCTTGTCGCTTCAGTGCTTTTTGGGACGTGAAACTGCACGAATCAATCAATAAATGAATCAATCAACAGTTTCTCCCGCGTAGAGCAACACGTATAGTGGTGCCGCTCGACTTACTGCAAGTGTCGGGTAACGTGTGCTATAACGCAACTTTATTGTTACAGGACAGCCAGGCAATGCAACCCCGGACGGCAGTTATACTGTTCTGCTCCCGAGAATCAGTCGCTGGAATCGTGAATGCAAAGACTCGGGCATTTTGGTGGTTGTATAGTTGGTCAGCGCTGTCTGCGTCTTTCTTCGTTGGTCCCGGTGTCTCGCGCGGTTCTTAATTTAGACGCGGGAATTGGCTAGGTTTCGGAGCCGGTGCTTCGTAACGGGCGATTGATTGATTGATTGATTGATTGATTGATTGATTGATTGATTGATTGATTGATTGATTGACGAAGTAATTGATCGGTCAACTGACTGATTGGCCGATCGACGGACGGATGCGTCGATTGGTTAACGATTTCCGTCGGCAGTTTGACGCCCCGTGTCTGAGCCCCATCTTTCTCCTCGTGTGCAGCAGGCATGGACGACCACCACCCAGGAGGAGGGGGCGGGGGCAGCCTGGTCAGCCCGTCATGGCGCAGCGCGCACTTCGCGGCTCATTCGCAGCTGGGCTGGCCGCTGTCCATGACGCTCGCCGACCTGCACGACGACACTCTCCTGCCCACGGGACTCGGTCAGTGTGATTGCTCTTATTGCCCGCCTGTTTGTTTTTAACGGCTGCGCGTGATGGTCATGCACCCCTCACGCGTCTCCTGCCCTCCCGAACGAGGAGACACGAAAGGAAATTGCGCACGAGGAGGAACGTCGCTTTACAACCTCGACGTCTTGATGCCCCCGTTCGAGTACAGGCGCGAAACGCCGAAATCGCCTTCGTCGTGGTACCCGCGTTTGTCGCTCTCGACCGCTCCAAGCGCTCGATTTGTCTGGCGCAGCCCAGAGAGCACCGCTAGCCGGCTTCGTATTCGTGAGGTTTGGCTCCTCGAAGCAGGCAGTTCGATGCAGCGATAGGTTAATTAGGTCAATACAGGTCAATTTTGCCGATAGCGTGTTCAGTTGAATAGGAAAAGAAAAGGAAGATAGCGCCGCGACAGCGCACTTTATTTTTCCCAATCGGCTTATACGGGACGACACAAACTGTGAGAGCGCCTTGCCTTAGTCGCGACTACAGTGAAAGATCGACTTAACAGTTGCACTTAAATGTAAAGTAATATTTCAAACGTTCTCATCTTGTAGCGATTTTCCTGCGGGCAACTAACCCCGACCCGCGGTAAGGCCGGAAATTCGAGAGGTTTTGTAGTGTCGCCCAGCCATGCTTGGAGTGTAGAACGCAATTAGGAAAAAAAACAAAACAAATTACGATGACTTGTCGTTTTCCCCAATATACTAGCACTGGATCCACTTTTCTGCCCTTTTCCCCAATTAACGCATCACCGAATGAGTTTCGAAGTCTGAGTAATGTAACAGCGCAGTTGCATTGACAGCGCTTTTCCTTTCGTGTGTCCTTGCAAGGGCGTCCTTGTAAGTTGCGTAAGCGTGACGTACATCTTTTAATGCCGCTGCGATGCCGCCACCGCCGCTGCGCCCGCGCTGTCATCCACCAAGCACGTACACAGTGCGGTTCAATCTTAAAGGCAACACATCCACTTTGGTATTTCGCCATCGATTACAGCCGAGATATCGCGTGAAGGCGCACAGACTTCTTTTCCTTGCGTATATATGCGTGTAACTACCGCGTCATCTCAGCCTCTTTCATTTTCCCGATAAAATTGAAGGATACTTTCAAATATGTTGACTTTTTATTAGTGTCGCGCGGCGATACTGCGCATTGAGGCCAGTATCCAAGAGCATATAAACAAACAAAAAAGTTATTGCGCAACAACTGTTCCTAGGAGACGTAGATGGCAACGAATCGGGATGCTGCATGTCATTAATTAGCCAATGGCAGCCTGCGAATGGGAAAGAACACTTGAGAAGGAGAAGGTTTGTCGGTCCCGGGGGTCCTAAAGGCCGATCCACACGACGGACCAAATTGCTCTTTTGGACCGCGGTGCGCGCATCACGTGATAGGACGTCACCAGTACGTGCGTACCGCCGTTCGCCCGCGCAAGACCGCGGCCCTCGCGGTCCAACGAATCGCCAAGGCTTTTCCCGCTTCCGTTTTGGCGGCGGACCGCATGCAAACCGCAGCGATTTTGGCTTAGCCAACGAATGTTGTCCGGCAACAGAGTGTCTTCAGCCAAATCCAATCTAGTTTTCGGCTCAGCAAAAGCCAGTCAAGCCAGTCGTTTCATGTCCGCCGTTCCGCCTTCACGTGCGTGCAGAAGATATATTTTTTAAACACCGTGTCCTCTTGGAGTGACGAGGAGGTTTTTTCGCTTTGTATACTTCGTTGAGCAGTCCACGGCTTTGTGAGATTCGAGCCGGAATGATAACACTCTGGCCGAGAGTGCAGCTGGTTGGTCTGCTCTGCCGTCTGCTATGGCGGTCCGCCGTGTGGATGTGCTCTGCGCCGGAGCAGACTGCGGCGGGCCGTGACGTCGCATCACGTGACCGATCGGCCCGCAGACTTGGTCCGTCGTGTGGATCGGCCTTAGCGGTCAGTATCTTTGCGTGCTTTTGCTGTCCGATTAGTGGGAACTTGTCAGCTCTGGTTGTATACGCCCTAGTGACCGCTACGAAGGCAATGCCACTCGAGCCAAAAAGGCTATACTACCTTGAAAAGTTGGCTCCATGTAGTGAACTTCCAATGATGGCTGGTTCGACGCGATGCCCCGGTTGTTGGGAGATTTCAGCGATAGCATGACGTTTCTCGGCGGCAGGTCATGAAATAATCGCGAATCTTTCAGCTGGCTCCACTCCTCGAGTTGGGTAGTAGCTGTTGCCATATCCAGCGCAACTTCCCGTATATAGGTCGGCGCCATGGATGCCGACTGATACCGTGAGCATCTAGAGGATACGGTTTCGAAGCGCATAAGCGGCTTGTCTTGATCGCTCGAAAGCACTTCGTATTCTCACCCCCGTGTTCTCAAACGGTTCTCAACTCAAAGCTCTTCTTGAAGACTGGAATCGGAAGACGGAGGCCTATGCAGTAACTCTGCTGGACGAGGTTTGAACTCGCGACGCCTGGTTTGCTGCCAAGTTGAGCACAGCACCGCCCCTCGGCTAAAGAAGACACTACGCTGGTGAAGTATCGCCGTGGGGTGTCAGTGAAGCGCAGTGACCATTTGTGTCGATTGGTGGCGTTGCCATCGGCTTTAGAGTCGAGGTGCAAAGTTCAGTGGAAGAACGTGCTAGAATACGAGGGTTAGAATCAATGTGTCGATGAGCTTCCGCTATACCTTCGCGGGTAGCGCGAGTTGACCAGTGAGGACCGCAGGACTGAACCCCGCGGGATCTGCTACACCAACCTCTCGTCGTAACGAAGTCGCTTTATTCGAAGGGTCGATCCTCGCAAATAATACTTGCAAATAATAATAAAAGAATAGTGAAATTCACTTTTATGACAGTTTATTTGCGAATAAATTTGCACGAACAGGCATTTTCCGTCGACCTAGATGGGTGACGCTCGGTTATGTTCAAACAGTTTATTTACAGGCAGTGCCCTCAGGATGGGAATTGGCCACTTCATATTTTAACGCCATAGCGTTAAGGGTGCCGTGTCGCAGAAAGTCCTTCGTCAGACGTCGTTTCGACATAAATGTTTTCGAACCAACCATACCCAGGCCCTCCATGTGGCGTAAGGAAGCTACTGAAATAATTGAATTTCTCAAGCTAAAATACGTAGAAAATCGTAAAGTACGACTTGCACACAACCTACAGACATGATAGCCTCAGATTGTAATTTGACTATACGAGAAAACGTAACTCTGTTACGCGAACATTCAAAGAAACCCCGTTTCGAGCGTTTCTACCAATCATAGACCGGCCACGGCGTCCGGAATTCGCCCGTGGCGGCGCGGGGTGTCCTGGAGGCCACGGAGCGGCGCGCCCGGCTCCTTGCAACAGCGCCATCCAGATGTCGCTCGCCTCCGCCGCATCGCGGCCCACGTTAGAGGCCGCGTTTCTAACCAGAAAGCTCGCATTTGTGCGTAGCGTTCCTGGCCAGCGTTTCGCGTTAAACATTACGGTTACATACGCTCCAGTTACCGGGAAGCCTGAGAAGCAGTCAGGGATCTTTGAACGCTATGGCGTTGTGCTCTTAAAGGCGAAGCTAAGCGTCCTTCATCCTTTCTTTCGTTTTCGAGCTGACTTGCAGAAAACGTCCGTCTTTTCGCAAGTGTAATCGTCGCTTTTTATCACCTACTGCGACTGAGCGTATGGTTTTCGCCGCTGTAGAGTGCACTGTGGTGGATGCCTGGCAGCCCTTCCCTTGTGCGCGCAAACACTGGACTTCGGCGTATTGGAGCAAGTGTGATGGGAAGCGCAACGCTGCATGCTCGTCTTGCAAACCGTCTCTCGATGAATTAGTCCTGCGCGCTGACTCAACAAAGCGATGTCAGTGCGCGAAAAAAAAGTGAAAAAAAAAAAATAAAACCTAGCCCTGGTTTGGGTGTGCATGCGCAGCGCCAACTCGCACTCAAAGCCTCTCGCATCGTCCGTCGTGCCCATTCCCAGCATTTTTCAAACCGCTAATGGGCAACGCATGACGTATCAGTTACTGTCAATTCCTGTTTAAGACGTGATCGAGTTACTGAATAAGGTTCTCAAATGGATCTGAAGTTGATATCGTGTTTAGCGGACACAAAATTTGTACTCGAGATCGGAGGGCGTTCGTTCGTAACAGCGCTAACACGTGCAACCACGAAAGAACAAGGACGAGACACAAGCGCCAACTCTCCCAGAAAGAAGCTTTAGCGTTCGTTACTTCTGTACGCCAAGGTACACCGCGGGAGAGCTTTCACAACGAATCCGCGCGCGCATGCCTAGTGTCTATATCGTGCGCCAGATGTCAATGATTGGGAAATTTTCGCCGTTATCACATTTTCCTCCATCCTCATCTGACGCAGCTGCCCTCAGGGTAGGTGACACTGGTGTTCCAGCGGCCGAGTTGCTTACGCAAAGCGCGAACAACGATCGTAGTTATGTAATTACAGTGGGGTTGGCAAGGCTGTTCAAGGACGAGTGCTGCTGCAGCGCCCCCTTGCGTGGTGCGCGTCACCACTGTGAACACGCGACCGAGAGAGCAACAACATAAACAAAAATAGCATCCACGAATGGAAATGGCATGTGGCCTGGTTTTTCTGGACGTCGATAGGACGCTCTTTACGGTGTGTCTGACTAGAAGGCAGAACGGTGCTTGCAAACATCGGTGGTCGCAGGACGGGCGTGCTAAATTAAAAAAAAAAAGAAAGATACAAGCAAACACGCGCGGAGACCATCTGCAGAACTTTATGTGCGTGTCTAGGCAAAAACGCGAAAACAAATTTGATCGAGGTATATAGCGGTGGGTGGGGTCTTCCCGGAGGTCTTCGTATGACCTCCGCCTGCGTAACGTTTCAGCTAATCCGTAATTAGAAAGCGAATCGGAATCGCGCGGCTTGTTTTGCGCTACTACGAAACTTAAAAAGGCATTTTGGCAGCTGGCAGCGTTTGTGGCCACGTAATTAACGTCGCGATTGGCTGCTGCCCATTGCAAACTGATTAAGGGCGTGAGTTATGTAAAAAAGCCATTCCTTAGCTATGGCGACGCTTCTTCCAGCAGCGCTGTTCCATTTTATTGAACGCTCGTCTGGACGTCGCTTAGAGCCCTTGTGCGGCCGGTTATGCAAGGCCAATTTGTGCGAATATAACTTGTCTCGATTCGACATCCTAAATGGTACTTACAAGTGATCTGTTGCACAATCTTGGTTCTGTACCCCCTGGTTTTCGATTTCTGTTGCGTGGAGACCCGATAATTTATTTCTGTCATCTTTATTCCGATACTCGCGCGACGGTCGCACTCATATCGGCTGTGATATCGCCAGGATATCTCGTTTTCGAGCTTTGCGCCGACAGACAGAGTCAGAGACCGAGAGAAGCATCTATTTTGCACTACGCTCCATCCGTTGCCGCCACCGAATGAAGCCAGATGTAGCGCGTAGTCAGAGGTTTGATCGTTCGCGAATTCCGAAGAAGGATTGCGTAGACGGAAGCTGCGCACACTAGCGCACGTTAACTGAGCTATGCATGTGTATACGCACAAGAAACGGAGGTCACCCGTGCGTTTTCATGTGTACTCTCTCCCTCTCTTCGACTCTTATTGCGCTCTGCTTAGCGCTGGAGGAGACTCATAGGAATGTAATGTTTCACTGGTCTCGCCGCTACACTGATATCGGTACACTGCACCTGCCAGTTGCCGTTTGCGCAAGCGGTGCATGCGATGAGGTGCCGCCGGAGTACAGAGACTAGTATTTTAGCAGCGGACGCGTTGGTGCTGCCATCTGGAGGCAGGTAACGGAAACCGCTGCACACAGCCGGGGCCACAGGCGCCTGAGAGCGGCGTTTTAAGGTTCCGATCTGATCTTGATCAAGCATTGACGACGTGCCAAGGAAAAGAACTGCGCACAAGAGAGAGAGAGAGAGTAACTATCATTCTCTGATGTTTTGTTTTCGCGTGTTTATTCCAAGTACCACTGCGAGCTTGCTTGGACGTTGTGCGGGCGAAAAATTAATTGCCCGCCGCGGGCGCGCTCGCGTGCAAGTAACACAATGTGAACAAGTAGATAAGCGTGGGCCGGTGTGGGCGGCGTTTCCTTTCTATTTTTCTCATTTTTGTGTGCGTGTGTGTTCTTTCTTTCTGCAGAAAGGTCACTTATGAGCGCAGGGACCAAATTGTCCTGAGATGACTTTTTATTCTTGGGTAATACTCTAATACACAGCATCTAGGGGACCATAACGGCCAGCCAGCATATGCGCGATCGTGTCTCCAGTAATACAAAACGATTTCAATCGCGCCATTCCACGTAAATCCCGAGTTCCCGAACTTGTGTGGGCTTATCGAAGCCCACACAAGTTCGACGCGACTTTTCGAAGCAAAAAGCGCAAGGGAATGAATGACTTCCCGAAGAGGTAGCTCGCCAAGGCTGGCCGAGGGATGTAACGCTCCCTCCTAATTTACTTCCTTCCTGCAAGGACGGCGCAAAGTATGGGCAGGAGTGTTTGGGCGCAGGGCGGCTAGACTATTATTCAAATCAGTACGGGCACGCGCTTTCTTTTTAATTGCAGTAGCACTACCGCACGCTTGTCGACACTTAGCTAAGCATTTGCCTGCACAATACAAACGCCGGAACTGGCGTCATCGACATCACTTTGGCGTCACGACACAAAGTAAGTTTTGCTGACGCGGTGTAGCGTGACGGCTGGGCGTGATTACGTTGACCATAACAAAATAAACAAAACGGTCGCCTGCGATTCTTCAGTCTGCGCTGACGTGTGGAAGCCGCAGCAACGAAGCGAGCCAGTGTATCGTGACGTCATATGATGACGCTTCCATTTTTGCTCACCGAAACCAGAACTATAGATTCGTAGAAAGTATCGTAGTCAATCATTCGGGGCACTCTGATGCTTGCCAGCATTTCAGGATTTTCACCCTAATTTAACGCAAATACCAAAGTCGCCAATGTCATAGCAGTACTCTTCGACGGTTGCGGTTGTTTACCGAATCTCTCCGCGTTTTAGGGGCACACGTTTAGCAAGATCCCCGAAGGAGAAATGTCTGTGGGTATCGTATTACGACCGAGTGTGTTGGCACCGGATTCCCAATTTCCTAAGCTATGGACGCATTCCCGTGGGGTGTGGCCGCAGTTGGCGAACGTGGAATGGGGCATTTAACTTCGGCCTCACGGCTGACAGCGAGGACGACTTGAAGTGCGGCAGATTGCGGGACTTTGTTTTCCTTCTTCGTGCTACACGTCTACCTCGTCCGCTTTGAGGCGTTTGACAGCGGTGCTGAGGCGTGCCTTGAGTTCCTCACCGAGGGCGAGTATTATAAGTATGCGTTAGGGTCGGTCAGCGTCGACTGTTCTCATAACCTGTACGTGACAGCCTTATTCGTGTCGTTGTTGTGTGCTCTGAGGGGGGACGATGGCACATTCCAAGCGAAGGTGTTTTGGACGTAACGACCTTGCTCGTTGCAGAGGCGCACGCGTGGTCCGCCATGTCGGCGTGATTCATCCTGCGAGCGCTGCCGTGCGTGTGAACATATGCGACAATAAAGCATCTCCGGGCTGACCGGTTGTGAACGGGCCTTGTGTAACTTTTTTTTCTTCTTTTCTCCCCGCTGTCTGTGGCACGAAAGTATAATTTATACCGAATTCCGGTGTTGCGGCGTGATTGCGCCACTGGCTGCAATTCTTATAGGGCAAATTTTAATCTCCTCGTTCTAGTCATGTGCCGGGTATCACTCCGCGAAATAATTGCAGCTTTACGCCGCGCAACAGCCTCGTTCACTAACGCAGAAAAAAAAAAAAAACGTCTTCAAGCTTGCTCGGCTAAGGGTTCTCGCTTCTCGCGAGGGCATGTACAGCTGTCGGTGTGGGTTGCCGCAAAGACCCGCACTGCAGCTCGAACTCAAAGACCCGTGAATGGAGACGCGTGTGGTGACATTTGTGCCGGTGGTGCATTTAACGGCATGTGCGACGCGACCCAATGCCTGTTGCGCCAACTGCGAAGGGACGTCCTTGTCGCCCTGGCGAAATATTCTGCTCATCTGTGGCTGTATAGCATACAGCCGTCTCCAGTGAACTTACTGTAATGTTGTGGCGTGATGTATTAGAGAACGGAGCGTCACAGAGCCGTTAGGGCCGCCGTTCCTGTAACAAGCGGGCGTTTATAATGGTAACGCGATAGTGCCGCAGAAAGTCCGGCACCTCGAGTCCGGCGTCGGGCGTCGTTTCGGCAAAAGGATTTCGAACCACACATATCCAGGCCGTTCATGTGAGGCAAGGAATCCGCTTAACTAATTGAATTTCCCAAGCTAAAATACGTGGGAAAATCGTAAGCTACTACTTCCACACAACCTACAGGTAGTATAGCTCTCGGACTGTAATTTGAATGTACGAGAAAACATAACTCTATTACGCGAAAATTAAAACCCCTTTTCTAGCGTTTATACAATGCACGGACCGGAGACGGCGTCCGCCATTTGATACGTGGGCCGATCCCGAAGATAGTACAATGCCGGCCCGACCCGCGGCGGAGGTAAAGCAGGCGTTGAGCGCTCCCATACGTGGGCCGATCCCGAAGATTGTGCAATGCCGACCCGACCCGCGGCAAAGGTGAAGCGGGCGTTGAGCGCTCCCCATACGTGGGCCGATCCCGAAGATTGTGCAATACCGACCCCATCCGCGGCGGAGGTGAAGCAGGCGTTGAGCGCTCCCCATACGTGGGCCGATCCCGAAGATTGTGCAATACCGACCCCATCCGCGGCGGAGGTGAAGCGGGCGTTGAGCGCTCCCCATACGTGGGCCGATCCCGAAGATTGTGCAATACCGACCCCATCCGCGGCGGAGGTGAAGCGGGCGTTGAGCGCTCCCCATTCGTGGGCCGATCCCGAAGATTGTGCAATACCGACCCCATCCGCGGCAGAGGTGAAGCGGGCGTTGAGCGCTCCCATACGTGGGCCGATCCCGAAGATTGTGCGATGCGGACCCCATCCGCGGTGGAGGTGAAGCGGGCGTTGAGCGCTCCCCATTCGTGGGCCGATCCCGAAGATTGTGCAATACCGACGCCATCCGCGGCGGAGGTGAAGCAGGCGTTGAGCGCTCCCCATACGTGGGCCGATCCCGAAGATTGTGCAATACCGACGCCATCCGCGGCGGAGGTGAAGCAGGCGTTGAGCGCTCCCCATACGTGGGCCGATCCCGAAGATAATGCAATACCGACCCGACCCGCGGCGGAGGTGAAGCGGGCGTTGAGCGCTCCCCATACGTGGGCCGATCCCGAAGATAATGCAATACCGACCCGACCCGCGGCGGAGGTGAAGCAGGTGAGATCAACCCCGCGTGCGGGGGGTGAACTCGGAGGCCACGGTGCACGGCTCCCGCTACGGCGCGCCACGGAACAGTGCGTGCGCGTGTCTCTCTGGCAAGCACAACCTGTATACGTGCGGTGCCCAACGCCACGCCATCGTATATGCACGACTGTCTCTTCTGTCGCGATGCTATGCGCGTGCTCCTCCTTCCCTTGATCCTTGGTATTGTAAATAAATTAGAACGTTCGAAGATGGGCCTTGGAGGATGCGTATTCGGGTTTTCTTCTTTCTTTTATTTATTTATTTTTGTCCGCCCGTCGAGCTTTCTGTGGTCAAATTGGCGCCGGTGTTGCGCCTCAGGAACTCGGCTGTATTCGAAGAGAGTGCGCCCTCCGATGACGGCGATAATTCGTCCCTCGATGTTTGTGGTTCCCGTGGGACCAGACGAAGCGATAGCCAGCACCGTCGTCCGTTCTTTACGAGCATCGCGGGTCGCTCGAGGACCTACGGGCGCATTTGCATGCGCACAATATGGGGTTCGAAATTCGTGACATCGCAAGCGTAGTTCGAGACCATATGAAGGAAGAAAAAAAAAAGAAAGAGGGGGAAAGAAAAAGCGAATTTTATACCAGGATTTCTCCAAGCTGATATTTCTTTATCCTTCTTTTGCTGCATGTCTTTATCTGCCTACGTATATCACGGATATTTGCTAAAAGAGCGAGCTGGCCATTAATCGTTATTTATTTATTTATTTTTTTCACTCCGTAGGGCCTCGTCTTTCGAGGCCGAAGGTCCCGTTACTCGGATTGAATAGTAAGCATAAAAAGGCGCAGTCATGGCAGCCGCCAAAGACGGGACTGCCACGACCTGCAGGCGCACGATAGTGCCAAGCGGGGAATTCGAACTACTGCAGACGGCCTTTTCTTTCATTTCACTTTCTGACTCAGCGGCTGCTGCCTTTGGCGCAGCTATAGGCCAGTGGCGCTTGCCTGCAGTGAGTATGCGCCGCGCGGCGAAGTTTAATTACTGCCTGTCTCCGGACCGTCTTTCTCTCACTGGGCGGCCGTTAATCGTTCGCTCAAAGCGGGCACAAAAAAAAAAAAGAAAAAGAAAGATAAAGACGAAAGATTGCTGGAGAAGAGGGAGAGAAGGGGGAGGGTGGTCGGTCCTGTTACGGCGACGGCTCGCTGCACTCTCTGCGCGAAGAAAACACGTGGTTGCCCTTGGTTCAGGTCAGTCACTGCCGTTACGCAGCGCGGCGTGGTTGCGGGCTGCCCGTCGTCTGCGCGCGACGTGTAGCGGGTTGTCGAGCCCGTCTATCTCTTTGTTTCTCTTTACTTTCTTCACGTCGTTCCCTTTCACTACTTGAGACCCCCTCCTCTCCCATCCCGATTGGCTGGCTGCGGCCGTCGTCGTCAAGGTCTGCGCTCGTCTGGGCGCTTGCCTCGCTTGCGCCTGGGGTGGGACACCACCACGGCCGGATGCGTGGATCTACAGCCGGCCGACCCGAGTGTGTGTGTGTGTGTGTGTGGGGGGGGGGGGGGCTTGTCCGAGGGTGCTGTTTCTGCGTGCTTTGTGTGTGCGTGCGTGCGCGTCGTACAAGAGTCCCTCCGGGAGAAGCCACGCGTCGAGGGACTGTGACAACGTCCGCCGAGGATCGCGACCTCGCGGGACGTTTGGACCGTTTTTTTCCTCGATGGAGGAAAACCGCGCGCGCGTGGTCGGAATATAAATTGCTTTCTTTTTCTTTTTACTTCTTGGATCTCTCCGCCAGCGCTAAGGTTTGTGTGTCGCCGGAGGTCTTCGATGGTGCTGCTGCTGCATGGGCGCGCGCACTAATCGGGTCCAATCATCTCGGCGTCGTTATTCTTTAAAAAGCCGTGGCCGCTAAACTTGCGCACACCGTGTACATGCCACACTGCTGCCCCTAGGGGGAAGTCGTCTGCGACGAGTGCGAGCACTGTGGCGGTGCTCCCCGTTGTTTGTTCGCGCCCGAACTGGCTCGGTGCAGGCGCACTCGGACGCCCACTCGATCGCTTTTCATTCCTTTTTTTTATTTTTTTGTACTCCTGCACAAACAGTGCGGGTTTTTACCACGGATCCCCACAAGCACGCCGGGCGTGCTTGCTATTTCCCTCATTTTTTCTCAGTAATTCCGCGACCCAGACTTGGACAGATAGAAAGTGATCGCTAGAAATTAAACGGGGCTTTGGTGCGAACGTCGGATTTCGAGGGCGACGGAATTTCTCAAGCTGCTATCGTATATCTTTCTCCCCCCACCCCTATCTTTCGTCCCGTTCTGTTGCCACTTCATCGTCGGTTGGAGTAGCCATGTCAACACGAAAAATACCACCGTTTTTCTTTTTTTTTCTCTCGCTGCGCACCACCCTTCATTCAACCTTTCTCTTTTCATGTTTTCCTTCTCTTTCTTATTTTATTTCTGTCGTCGCGAAGGATTCTCGTGCGCTCGACTCTCACGGCAACGTCGCCTCCACGCTAGCTGTGGCGTTTAGCTGCCGTTCGAGAGGTCCCGAGTTCGACTCGTATTCGAACTTAGGCGGCACGCAAAAAACGCCCGCTTTACAACAACGACAACAAAAGAAAAGCCTAGACAAGGCATAGTCTTACGGGGAGGCTTGTAACAGATATTCGTCGGTTATCGAATGACAGACACCTGCTAGTAACAGCGCAAAATGTAGACAAGAGACGAGACAAGAAGACACCACAAGCGCAGTCTCGTATCTTGTCTACATCTTGCGCTGTTACTAGCAGGATGGAAAACCAACAAGCCCAAGCTGCTATTCTAGCGACAGACACCTGCCGCGATGCAACTTTTCGACGAGGGATGGACTCGCGGCGACACAACTGGCCCGACGAAGACCTATACAGTCCTCAAGAGGTCGCTTTCCCGGACACACATCTCTCGTTCGACCACAGCTAATAATTCCGCTTATACGAGGTGCACGTTGCAAGAAATCAGGTTGGTCGTATTTAGTCCCCGCGCTTCCCCGTACGCGTTGGCTTGGGACGTTGCGTTTCCCAGCCACAGCGCGAATTAAAGACACCGAGAAAGGCGCGCGAAATACGACAATGTGCGACCGCTGCGATGCGGAGACACCATGTCCCGAGGGATTTATCAAAGTGACGATGGATTCGTAAGCGAAGCTTCCTTGACGCTATCAGATGGTGAAACGTCAATACATTGCGTTCGCGGACTGCTTGACACATTGATCTTGAAAACTGCATTCGTGCAGCGCGTGCGGACACGACGTAAAGGAACACAGTACGGCGTGGACGGTTCCACGTGCGTCTCACGTCGTTTCTGTGTTCCTTTAATGTGCCGTCAATTTGCGCTGCGCAAATTCATCAGTTTTTCGGGCGAAATACTACTTCTAGAACACGGGTGGTAGCATTCGGAGTCGGGAGGGGGAGGAACCGTCGTAGTGCGCATGCGTAGAGCGCACGCTCGCGCGTGTTATTCTTCAGTCATTAGTCGGCGCTCGCATTGTCGTCCTTTTTTTTTTCTTTTTCGTGCGTCTTCACGGTGACCTCGTTTGTTCGCGCTGTGTTGTAGGGAAATGAATTCGTTCCAACCGACTCGATTCAACGTGCTTTTCCGGGACGTTGAAAACGGTCGGTCTGTGAACGGACCTCTTGACCCATCACCGGACCGATGGGAGGACGGTCATCTCGCGTTCGCTCGTCGCGAGGGGCTGTCACGATCGGCAACCTACGCGCACTTGCGCGCGCGCGGTCACGGATCGGAACGTGGTTTCAAGCTTTCCGCGTTGAAACAGGCTAGCTCCTTATTTGCGTAATGGAGACCGCGCGTCTCGCCTGACGTTTACGAAGAAAAAAAAAAAAAAGGTAGGGGGCGGCACGCCGTTATTTAGACTCGTGACCTTGACCTTTCTCTCTCTCTCTCTCACCGATTATGTACCCTACGCATCGCATTGCCTGCCCAGCTCCATTTTTTTTTCTCTTAATCTGAGCTAGAATAGCGGCTATCCTTGTTTGCTCTCTGATCCACAACGCTACCTTCCCGTCTCTTATCGCTACGCCTAACGTTTTTGTTTCATTGCCCTTAGCATGGTCTTTAACTTGTTCTCGAGCTTCTTTGTTGACCGCTGAGTTTCTGCCCTACGTTCGCACCGGTAGAATGTAAGGATTGTACATTTTTCAATGGCAGTGGTAAGTACTCAGTCAGGATTCGGTAATACCTGCCGTGCGCACTCCAACCCATTTTTATTCCAATGTAATTTTTTTTCTCATGGTCAGGGCCGCCTGTGAGTGATTGGCCTAGACAAGCAAGCGGACTCTTGTACAAAATGCTGAGGCTGACTGGCGATCCTGAATTCTTGTTTCCTTGCCAGGCTGTTAAACATTGCTTTTGGCTTCTGCATATTAATATTAAACTATACTCTTGCGATTTCTCGCTTAAGGCCATCAATAATTTGCTGCAATTCATCTCCTGTGTTGCTGAATAGGACAATGTCACGTGCAAAACGAAAGTTGCCGAGATATCCTCACCCCGAAGCCTTCCTAAGATACAAACATGTATAGGCACAAACATACATAGTTAGACATGATGGATAGCCTTCGAATAGTCCGCGAAGTCTAAGAATGCGAACGCATAAAAAAAAAGACACAACGACAGGGTTTTCCGTCCCCAGCTACAACATTCGCCAAGGACGTCGACACGACAAGGTTCTCAACGCGAATCATGCTCGGTTCAAATAAAAACTTGGGAGCTATAGGACCTACAGTTACAGTACTTGCTCGCTGTCCTCATGCAGTGCTAAAGTGAATACCTTTCTCTCTCTGCCATGCGCGAATTTTCGTACTCGGGTGAGCAGGTCTGAAGGGCACGTGCTCTGGCACGAGAGCTGCCTACGTAACACGAGTTACGAGGTGCCTTCGGTCGCCGAGCTCCAGCTAGGCCTTTGAGATTCACTGGCTGATTAATGGTTGCGGACCGCGCATTCGTTGCCCAAGTCACGATGTGCCGTTCCGTCTTGCCGGCTCACCACAGCATCGCTTGGGCCAATTTACGCTCGAGGCGCCCATCGGACGCAAGCCGCACCGCACGCGTGCGGTCGCGCTAAACATAGCACGTATCAAACACCTGTGCACAAATTTCGGCTTACAATGTGTAAGGTATACACTGTGTACACAGTGTAAGAGGTAATTTGTGCACAAGTGCTAGATATGTGCAATCTTTCGCGCGACCGCACGCGTGCGGTGCGGCTTGCGGCGATGGGCGGCTCGAGCGTAAATTGGCCCGTCTCCCACAGGTCGGAGGAGTATCTGGCACCGCGGAGCAAACGAGCGGAGAAGAAAGCGCGGGTGCCGAGCCGTTGTCGTGGCAACGTCGTGCACGCTGTCGTCATTATGCCGTCTTGGTCGCGCTGCTGTCGTCGTCTCCTCGCCGTCACTGTCTGGCGCAATCTACAGAAACATGTCGACGTTAATTTGTGCCGCAATCATCGAACACCCTTACCGACGTCAGCGGTATACTTTGCAAGTATTGCTATAGTCTGTCCATCTGCCGTCTGCAAAAGTTATTCGCCTTCTTTGACTGTGATCTCCGATGGTTCCTGACCATCTTTTTTTCTTTCCCGCTGAACACAACACAACGTCATGGTTCGTTGTATAGGTAGTAGACTGGATCGAATGGCATTCCTCACAGCCCCCTAAGTCATCCGCAGTACTGTGCACTACTACAGCGCTCGAGCTTGTTGAAGAGCTGCTTTGCTCCTCTTCGAGGTGGCCGAACGGAGAACAAACCGGACGTCCGGTTGGCGGCGAGACCCGCAGCGTTCCGCCGAGGGATTCAGCAGGGCAGCCTCGCGGCCTCCAGCGCAGGAGTCCCGCGCGCGAGAGGACGCGCTAAGGGTGAACGGACCCGTATTTCACGTCGCCGCCGCCACCGCCGATATGTGCGGCACTCTGGCTTTGCGGCGGGCACAACTTCGTGAGCGAGATAACGCGTCCGCGCGCGAACGTCCCGAGCATGGACGCGGGCACGGACGCCGTCGAGTTCTCTTCGATGACCGCTGGAGTGCCCCTCCCCCCACGTCCCCCGCCCGGACCTTTCCAACGCGCGGTCCCTGGGCGTCGCCATAACATTAGAGAGCTTTAGTTTAGGGGACGCAAGCGGCTTGCGTACGCAAGCCGCTTGCCCACTGGACTCTGGACCCACTGGACTGTTGCCAAACCGTGCTCCCCCCGCGGCACCACGTTCGTACGGGACGCACGCTCAACATTCCAGAGAGCGTTGATATCTGGGCGAGTTGGCGCGGATGAATTTGGTACAAATTGCACCGTTCTTGCCTTGTGTCGCGCAATTTACACAAGTGAGTCCAGCGGAGAGCAGGCGCTCCCTCCATATTTTGGTAAGGCAAGGAGACAACCTTTAAAATTCAGTACGACCACCTCCGCCCGCAGACGCGGGCTGCAGCATGTGCTTCCGCGCTCCATATTACAGTTATCGAGGGTGGCTGATTTTGAATCTACCGTCGAAAGGCGCCAAAATGAACATAGCAGCCAGATAACCCCGATGCACACATACAAACCGTCGTTGTCGTGTTTTAACGCACAAGTAAAGAAAGCAGAACAAAGTGTGTGTCTCGTCCTTCTGTGTGCGTCGTCGTCCTTCTCGCGCCGTTTGCAAAAAGATTCCAAACCGGCAAGGCCAAATTTCCATCCATGGAATTTCCATGGAAATCGGGAGCACCCGCTGTTCGTGCTATTCGCGATGATAGGTTTACGAGGAGGGTGGCGAATCGTCATTGAAATGGGACAGGTGGCGATAGAAGAAGGACCTCAACCAACGTTAGTGGGCCGTTCACGTCACGTTCGACTCGCGCTCCATCTCACGGGATAACTATCCGCACGATGCGTGATAGCAGCCTGAGGCGCCGGTATACCGAACTCTTTCGCAAACGTTCGGCTTTGTGCTCGTTTCGACATGAGCAGCAGGCCCATATGGACACTCGCATCCAACAAGTGCCGCTTTGTAGTTCCGAATAGTGCGATGGTCCGTTTTGCTTTCTTTTCTCTCTGGCACCTGTATGCTTAGCCTACTTCGGGGGTTCCCCGAAACCTTCGCAACTGCCGGGACTCCGCGTCCCCGTACTTAGGCTATGCATCAGCGCTGAACGGTGCAAACGTTGACCCCTCATCCCCGCTGTTGACTGATGCCCAGTCTTTATATAACATTCAGCGCTTATCAACACGTGTATCGCGAGCACTGCATGTGCTGTCATCACATGCGCGAATACCGTAACAGTACGATATCTTGCCTCGGTTCCTTACGGCGCCTAGGCTCCCATCGATTCGTATATTGACTTGCATACCGTTAGCTGCCGCTTCTTAACTGAAAATTAGCTGCACTAACGGATTTTCTTTTTCGCCACGCAAGAAGTGGTACGGAAGAAAGGGTCGCATTCATCGGTGCCGCGCTGCTCGAATTTCGCGGGCCAAGGTCCGGCTATGTTAATGTACGCTGCATCAAGTGCGCAGCGAGTGGATAAATGAGTGGGCCCGCGCTGTCTCTTCATTTTCCCGCTCTCCGTGCATGCTCACGCGCCGTTTCACAAACGCGGAGACTCGACGACCGAAGTCGTACACAGACTTTTCCTTTGCAGTGTTCGGCCTACGCGCTCGTGGGCAGCCGGTTGGCGCACCGAAAAAAAAGAAGAAAGAATTAGAAGAGAGAAAGAAAGTGGCGAGGCGCAGCTGCTTTCTCTGCGATGAAATTAGGCGCCGCTTGTGCGATGTTACCGTTCTCTCTCTCTCTCTCTCTCCCGGCTTCTCGGGGGCGCGCACGCACGCTTAGCGCGCGCACCTGCCTGCTGCCCCCGACGAGGGTCGCTGCGTTTGGCATTGTGTGTGACGCGCGCCGACCTTGCGCCGCGGTGACAATGGCCGCGCACATTTCGCGAGTGATGCGCGGACGGTGAACCGCCGTCGCACGGCTGTGCCCGCGAGAAGTACGCGTAGGTGCGTACCGCGTTCTCGCGCGTATAGCCTCCCGGTAACTTGGCTACCGGCTGTAGCAACTACGCGCGGTGGTGGTAAGATCAGCAGGAGCAATTGCGGTAACGCTACTCGTTTTATTGTAATCGTGTAAGAGGGAGGGGGGAGGGGACGTAAAGAGAAAGGCTGCGTGTATGTCAGCTGTCTCGCCTCTTTTGGAGGACACCTCAACTTTTCCGTGGCGACGGACAAGGTTAGGCTAACGGAAAATTAAGAATCGATTTCAAGGACAGGAAATTTACTGCGAAAGGGCTGGTGTAACAAGATTGTGAAAGGACCCCAACAAACGAAAGTGCGCATGAAGAAATAAGGACACATTGAATTTGCAAGAATAAACGTATGAACGGTGGCGTACAAAACTAACGCTTAGGAAAAACAAAAATCTTATCTGCATTGGCCCCACAATCGGACTTCAATTACTTGGTCCAACCGCTCTCTTTACCTTTATCTTATCTTTACCTTTATAACTTTACCTTTATCTAGTAAAGCAAACCACATAAATGGAATTTCTGCTGCGCGTCCAGCACACACAAGGGCACGGTACGTGCTCGCGGTTACATTAAGCCGCTGCAACGACACCAACTAAAAGAAGAACAGAAAAACAACAACAGGAAAAGGATAATTTTACGCATGCATGCGTTGTTGTGTGGTGCCCGCCAGCTGTGAGGCGCAGTGGGCGTCATGTTTTCTCCCCCTTCCAGCCCCGCCATTGTGTGTCAGTTTTCTGCAGTACTTTCGCTTTCGCTCTTCACTCCTCCTCCCCCTTTCGTTATCGCCTCATATTAAATGCCGCCAGCAGCGGGCTTCGAAAGACGCACATTACTGGCGTGCCATTGGTATACGCGGAAATGCATTCTGTAGATGTCTCGTTGGTGTTCCCTTAAACGCCGAAAGCGTACAGAATACAAGGTACAACTTGTGCCAAGGATTTAAAGAAAGCGGTTAGCCGCGGCTGAATGAAACCTGCGGCATATGATTTGCCGTCATTTAGCGCTCCTTAGAGTATTTTTTTATGTTCTGCTTAAATAGGTAATGGACTAAGATCAGTTATGCAAAATTTTAATACTCAAGTGCCTTTCGTTGCGTTGTAGAGGGGATTCAGAAACGACTGATCCAGTTGTTTGTGGCAACGTAAATGTTGCGTGGTGATTTTTTTTTTTTCGGCGTTTAAACAATGTCCGCGAGATACGAAACGAAACCACGTGACTGCGCTCGCGCGCTATCGTATTGCAGCGCTCTCAGCCGTGCGTCGAGTCCATCGATAATCAGCGACAACGGCGCTTGCTTTCCGTGTGCCACCGCCAAAGATGCTCACGCACTGTGAGGCCGACGCCTAGAGCCGGGGCCGCGCACTTCGCCACGGTCCGCGTTAACTCGCACCTGCACCACCGAGCTCACCCGTTGCACGTTCGCACATCATATTCAGTGAAAAATATAAGTAGCGGAACCGCACGTGACACGCGAGGAAACAATACATCTGCACAACTCGAGGCGCGCAGAACGCAGACAACGCTGAACGCGTTGTCGCATGCTGCGAAGCAACCACAAATATGGCGACCAGCGCCGATTTCGATTATGATGATGATAATGCTTGCCATTTGTATTCGCAACCCCTTCGAAACAGCTCCGTGACTTAAACTAATCAGGTATTATATAAATGCATATCAGTCTAGCATTTCTGCCTCTCTCTCCTTGATATCTATCTTCATTACAACCTCGATCGCTACATTGTAGTTACCTATGCATGCAACGACTCCGGTTGTGTCAGTATCGGGCTCTAAACGTATCTTGCTTGTCTCGTCTGCTGACCAATTGTTGCATCACAGTGCGGCGTCGCGGCCGAGCTTTAGTGCATACATACCCTATACGAACAGACACATTGCGCACGCTGAAATGTAGAGGTGGTTATGCGTGGTTGTGCACCGGATGGTTTTGTAGAAGTCGAACAGTGGGCCGGTTATGACCTTGCTGCCAGTTCTGTTTGTGCTGCGCGGAAGGACGGAATGCCGCAAAACGCGATGTTCCATGCATCATCGCGCCTCACATTCTGCATGCGGCATCCCAAGCTTAGTCTCTCCTTTCTCTGACACCCGTTCTTTCAATCCGTATGTATACGGTGCGGGGGGGATGGGGGGGGGGAGGTGATCGCTTCGCCGCGTTGCACAATTTGTTATAACACCGCCTTCTTGCCCTTAACCTTGAATGAGACATGGAACACTTAACTACGTCGAACAAGGGGTGTAGAAATACACGCTGCTCTTCCCTGCCAAGTTTGGAAAGGAAATTGCGGGGGATGCGGCATTCGCAGCCCGTTTCGTGGGCGAAACTGTCGGCGAGCTTCTTCGTTTTGGCGCCTTGGCACACTTCTCGTGTTCCTCGTTTTGTGTAAATAAACATGCCGCGATTAAACTGCCGTTCCCTAGCTAGTCAGAAAGAAAAACAATGTGGGTTGTGTAGTAAATTACCGTCACACACACACACACACACACACACACACACACACACACACACACACACACACACACACACACACACACACACACACACACACACACACACGCACACACGCACACACGCACACACACACACACACACACACACACACACACTAGGATATTGCTAGGATATCGGCTAGGATATTGAGAAATGATGCTAACACGAAAGACGGGTAACGACGCCGCCTTGAAGTTCCCGCACCAGCTTGTCGTGACATCACTGATTTCGACGTGGCCTCCTGATTATGATCGGAAAAGATGGACTACAATGTATCGTTAAGCAGTCAAAGACTGAACTTTGCCAGTTTCAAGAAGCTTTACTAAAGCACAACGGCGCCTAAATATCGGCAAACACTTTTGAAATCTGTGATACCGGCGCGCGGGTTCTATCGCGAAACTAAAGTCTGGTGTTAATAATTTTATCTAGCTAAATATTCAGGAATTTTCCGTGCAAAACCGCGATCTAATTACGAGGCGCGCCGTCGTGGATCACTCCGAATTAATTTTGACCACCCGGGGTTCTTTAACACGCACCCGAATGCACGGTACACACGCCATCTTGCATTTCGTACCCCCCCCCCCTTTCGGAATGCGGCCGCCGCGGCCGGCATCGAACCCGCGACCTCGAGCTCAGCAGCGCCTTTTACTTCGTGATCAACCTATTACCACGAAATTAAGTAAAACAGTTTTAAATTAACGTTTCATCAGTACAAACCGGTTAAGTGTTTCTCTTCTTTAGTTTACCTTTGAATATCATCTGCGTGCGTTGCTCAGGCATGAGACTGGATAATGGAATGATCGTCGGGTACGTGGCGTGAAACAAACAAACAAAAGCTGTTGGCGCCATGGTGTGCGTGCGTCGGCCAACCGACCTGCGTTTTGTCGGGATAGGATCTCTCTTGTTCGCGCCTTCTCGTTCGTGCGCAATGTATTTCGAGCACGTGGATCCGAGCATTCCGTTTATCTTCTCTCTCTCTCTCTCTTATCGCTTTTTTTTTTCCTCCTCGGAGGCAGAAGGTGGTCGCGCAGGGATCGGAGATATATACGAGCCCGGTGACAAGCGCGAACGGCGGGGAAGGACGTGTGCGCACGTATGCACTCTATGCCTGCCCAGCATAGGAAAGGAAGCCGCTGTCATTGCGTTCAGTGGCCGAGCAGATAGTTAACCTTGGCGCTTACATAGCCCGTGCGCAATTTCGACTGCATACGCTGCCTGGAACTGTCGCTGACGTTCTGCTTCAGCGGGGCTTGACGGTCGGCCAGGGCTCCCGTCTTTTTCCTCTTTCACTTTCGTGTTTCATTACAATCGTGTGACGGATAATCCTACAGAGTGGAGAAAAGATGCCTCGAAGGCTTGTGCAATGGACGTTGTATTTAGATAATAATAATAATAATAATAATAATAATAATAATAATAATAATAATAATAATAATAATAATAATAATAATAATTTCCGACCGCGGCTCTTCATAAAAAATAATATTTGTGGAAAATTTAGAGAGAATTTATTGCTAAGAAACACTGCGATTAAAGTTTGTTTTTCCGTATATTGCACTGGGCGCGCTGCGATTGAAATATGGCACGATATGAGGAACTTGGAGTGCGTTACTCCAGTCGCCGCGCTGTTCTCAGGCTGTTGCAAGGTGGTTTAAAGCCGGGCCTTGCGGGTTGTCGCGTAAGTCTTCGTGTTTACTAAGCAGAACAGGCGAGTATATAGCGAGAAACCGCATATCGCACGTTGACGAAGCTGGGACGTAAGAGAAAAAAAAAAAAAACTGTGGGCACTGGTGTCTGCGCTTAATCTGATGACAGTGCAACATCTGTCGAAAGCCGGTTTTCTTGTCGAAAACCGCGTACGGGTCCGGGAGCGCGTGTCACGTGACACGCCACGGGGCGTGCGCGAGGCGCTTTCGTGCGAAGGAGGTGCAGCCCATAACTGCGCCGTCCATATTGGCGAGACAAAAACGCGTGGGTTCCTGCGGGGCCCGTGCGTTCCCTCCCCGTCCATCGACCCCCAAATGCGCTGGTTAAAGTAAAAAAAAAAAAAAAGAAATTGGGTGCCCGCACAAATTGTCCATAATTCGAGTCGTATATACTGACGACTCGAATTCTATTCTATTCTAGCTGTAGGGTTAGAATGTATGAAAGCTTCTAACCCTACAGCTAGAATAGAACTTGCAGAACTTTCGAAGTTAATCAACAAACGTAAGACAGCTGACATAAGGAAGTATAATATGGATAGAATTGAACATGCTCTCAGGAACGGAGGAAGCCTAAAAACAGTGAAGAATAAACTAGAAATTGCCAAGAATCAGATGTATGCGTTAAGAGACAAAGCCGGCAATATCATTACTAATATGGATGAGATAGTTCAAGTGGCTGAGGAGTTTGTATAGAGATTTATACAGTACCAGTGGCATCCACGACGATAATGGAAGAGAAAATAGTCTAGAGCAATTCGAAATACCGAAGGTAACGCCGGACGAAGTAAAGAAAGCCTTAGAAGATATGCAAAGGGGGAAGGCAGCTGGGGAGGATCAGGTAACAGCAGATTTGTTGAAGGATGGTGGACAGATTGTTCTAGAGAAACTGGCCACCCTGCATACGCAATGCCTCATGACCTCGAGCGTACCGGAATCTTGGAAGAACGCTAACATAATCCTAATCCATAAGAAAGGGGACGCCAAAGACTTGAAAAATTATAGACCGATCAGCTTACTGTCCGTTGCCTACAAAGTATTTACTAAGGTAATTGCAAATAGAATCAGGAACACCTTAGACTTCTGTCAACAAAAGGACCAGGCAGGATTCCGTAAAGGCTACTCAACAACAGACCATATTCACACTATCAATCAAGTGATAGAGAAATGTGCAGAATATAACCAACCCTTATATATAGCTTTCATTGATTACGAGAAAGCGTTTGATTCAGTCGAAACCTCAGCAGTCATGGAGGCATTACGGAATCAGGGTGTAGATGAGCCATATGTAAAAATACTGGAAGATATCTATAGCGGCTCCACAGCCACCGTAGTCCTCCATAAAGCAAGCAACAAAATCCCAATAAAGAAAGGCGTCAGGCAGGGAGATACGATATCTCCAATGCTATTCACAGCGCGTTTACAGGAGGTATTCAGAGACCTGGATTGGGAAGAATTGGGGATAAAAGTTAATGGAGAATACCTTAGTAACTTGCGATTCGCTGATGATATTGCCTTGCTTAGTAACTCAGGGGACCAATTGCAATGCATGCTCACTGACCTGGAGAGGCAAAGCAGAAGAGGGGGTCTAAAAATTAATCTGCAGAAAACTAAAGTAATGCTTAACAGTCTCGGGAGAGAACAGCAATTTACAATAGGCAGCGAGGCACTGGAAGTCGTAAGGGAATACATCTACTTAGGGCAGGTAGTGACGGCGGATCCGGATCATGAGACGGAAATAATCAGAAGAATAAGAATGGGCTGGGGTGCGTTTTGGCAGGCATTCCCAAATCATGAACAGCAGGTTGCCATTATCTCTCAAGAGAAAAGTATATAATAGCTGTGTCTTACCAGTACTCACCTACGGGGCAGAAACCTGGAGGCTTACGAAAAGGGTTCTACTCAAATTGAGGACAACGCAACCAGCTATGGAAAGAAGAATGATAGGTGCAACGTTAAGGGATAAGAAAAGAGCAGATTGGGTGAGGGAACAAACGCGAGTTAATGACATCTTAGTTGAAATCAAGAAAAAGAAATGGGCATGGGCAGGACATGTAATGAGGAGGGAAGATAACCGATGGTCATTAAGGGTTACGGACTGGATCCCAAGGGAAGGGAAGCGTAGCAGGGGGCGGCAGAAAGTTAGGTTGGCGGATGGGATTAAGAAGTTTGCAGGGACGGCATGGCCACAATTAGTACATGACCGGGGTTGTTGGAGAAGTATGGGAGAGGCCTTTGCCCTGCAGTGGGCGTAACCAGGCTGATGATGATGATGATGATGATGATGATGATATTGACGACGCACGACTGTAATAGACCTTATTACCCTAGCAATAACATTTGTAAGGCTAGCTTTCCAGCGAGCAAGTTCGCCAAACTAAAGCCGCCATAGTCATTCTTGCGACCAGCACGTGTATACACAGTGCTCAGCGATTGAAATGCTATACTCGGAGGGCATGACTGTCCGCACTTTCTTTTTTTTTTTTGCCACCGGTGGGAACGTCGAACTGATGCATTTTTGTATAATGAGAGCGACAGCCTTTGTGACGCATTATGGCTGCATTCTGCCGGATCACCCATTGATCACCGGGAGCGCGAAAAGCGGCGGCCGCCATACGGCATACGAGTATGGCGTCTGCATCGCCGAGCAGCGCGCAAATACAGCCTGCTTGTACCCTTGTACTATATGACATGGAAAATGTAGACGTAGCTCTCGTGGGGAAACAAGCCCCCTCCCTCCCCCTCCCCAGAATGTGCCCAGCTATAACACTTCGTCTTTACTTAAACGGTGACCGGTTCCGCCATTTGCTTGGCGGAACCGGATAATTATGAAAATGTTCTTATAGTCATCATACAATTTGTATTGGAGCTGGAAACATTCCTAACAATTGCGAACGCATTCCCATTTTGTTTAGCACGTTCTATACGCGATTTATATACCCACGACGCCCCCTTCGATATGCATGTACGGTCGGAGACCTCCTTGATTCCCTCGCGCTCTCTGCGTAAGCGCTAAAGAGGATATTAAGTGCCGATTTAAACGGGGATATGAAGACTATAGAGAGGGGAAAAATTGTTGCTGTCGCATGTTGTTCATGTTCTCTTCGGGGTGGATCTGGGCGCCGCATTCCTAACCTTTTGCCTTTCTAAATGCGGAAGCATTTGTATGCTTGCCCAAAAAATTCCGTCCTTCTGTCCGTCCCGTAAGACGATATCGCTTTCAAGGTAGAGCCCGCAGCGCGGCAGCAGCGAGCGACTTTGGCTTCGCGCTGCCTGTAGCTCCAACGCGAACGGACACAACGCTCGCGAAGCCTCTCGGCACCCCTACCCACCTCCTTTCGCAGGTCGCCTTCAAGATACGGGCCCGCGCGTACCTCTTGAACACGACGCGGCGAATACTCAGCGTGCGGCGCTATCAGTAGTCGGCACTCTCTGCCCGCATCGCAGATCGCTTTCAAGATACGGTCCGCGCGGCCGTGCCGTATACGCAGCCGCAGCACGTTTGGTCACAGTTTATAATGTTTCGACGCGGGGATGGATAAGGCGCTAAAGAGCGATAACGGCTTATAAATATCTGAACGTCATCAGTTATCAACGCAGCTTGCGCCGCCATCCGCACCAGTTCGTGTCGCCGCAGCGCTGTCTTTTGTACTGGCCGGATCAAGTTCCATAACGTTGATAATGACACCGGGCTGCGTGGAGATGACCAAGTGGCACAATGCTTACGCATACTTAGACAATCCCCAGAGGAGTTTCTGCGTGATTTTTTTTTATAGTGCTCCTCACTCGCCTGAGTTTACAGCAGGCGCCGGCAAAAGAATTTTTGTCTCGCATTACACGTTCGCAATCACGAGCTTGAAACTCTCACGCACGTAATATACCTATCGCCCTGGCTGCTTTTCAATAACAAACAGAAGAAGCAATGTAAAGCAAATATATAGGTGATAATGTCGCCTTCACAGAATTCTATAAACGACACAGTTATTTCTCCTAAGAGCTTCGCCATCGATGTTGTGGTGTACACGGGCTGCGGTGCGCCTCAGACAAGCTTTTCCTCTTCTTTCTTTTTTTTTTTTCTCGTCCACCGCTGGTAGAGCAGGCAAGCACAGCACTATCGAGTTGGCTGATTTGCAGCACGTTTCTTGATTTTTTTTTTGTCTGTCATCGCCAATAATAAGAAGAAAGGGGTTACCCGAGGGGCCCGATGTCTGTTTGTTGGATCGCCAATAAGTGTCGCACGTAAAGTTGGCACGATGATAGCAGCTAGGCGTTCGTTTCAGTGCAACTCGACTCACGTATGCCCATCTGTGCTCCTTCCTGCCTTGGTGCCTCTTACGAATTCCCCACTTTCGCGTAGTTACAACAGCGACAGCAGTTGCGTTTAGTTTGCATTTCTCCGTCGAGCTTCCATTTACATTCCGCCGCTGCCCAGCGCCGAAACTCGCGATAGCGGAGCTTGCGCGAATAAAACAGACACTGACGCTTCTTTCAATTGGAGGAGCATAAAAAAAAAAGTAAAAGAGCGAGAAAGCAAACCAGAGCCGTGTGCGCGCATAGCGAATCGCGTCGCTGGCCTCAATTAGCATCGTGTTATTGCGCTGCCGTGCGCGCGCGCAAAGCCTCCTCTGACGTCACGGGGCAGGACGACCGAGAAGGAGGCGAGCAACCGAGAAAAAATAAAAGTGGGGGAGGAGGCACAGCTCTCGTTCGTGGAACGGCGATCGACTCCCTTTTCGCGGGAATCGACACGTCCCACTCGTTAACTCTCTCTCTCTCTCTCTCTCTCTCTCTCTCTCCTTGCCTTTTTCTCGGCGTTCTCTCGCTTTGATTTCACCCCCTTTCCTTTTCTTCGCCTCTATCTCGCTCCTGTTGTGTTTACTCACCAGGCTTTGCCCATGCATTACTACCTTTCTTATCTATCTCGTTTCGTTGTTTCTTCATTCTCTGCGTCGCCCGATCGCCGAGGGGTAATTTTCTTTCCGCTCGCCGCAACCGCGCTGGTTGGAATATATCCTCGCGGACAAAATGACCACCGCCGAAGGAGCGCTTACAGCAACGAAAACTCCTAGTTGGTGGTGGTGGTGTTGGGGAGCTGGCCAACTCTTCCCGGCGCCGCCGCCGTCGTTCGGACATTTACGTAGCTCGCTGCGAACAAAAACAACACGATCGGTGAGAAGCGAACAAACGAGTAAAATGGCGCGAGGGCGCCTTTGGACACTGCCCCGCCAACTTCTGCCAGCCTTTTCCTCTGTAGTTGTTTTATTCGTCCTTTTTGGCTACATTCTTACACCACTACTCGGAGGCTGTGAATACCCGAACGCGCGTCGTATGTATATGTGTGCGTTGGCCATCTTGATATATGGCACTAAATAAGAGGCTGGAGTTAGGGAGGGAGGGAAGGGGGACGGGGAGGGGAAGAATCGGGGTTATATAGATTTGTATATGCCTCCCTATGAGGTATCGTGGACACCCATGAGTCGTCGCACTGAAAGATACACATATATATATATATATATATATATATATATATATATATATATATATATATATATATATATATATATATATATATATATATATATATATATATGAAAAATTTCAATTCTACTTCATTCCTAAATATTTTTGGTAGGCGAGCGCTCAAAAAAGAAAAAGAACGGATCTATCCACTTCAGATTCTTCGAGCCCTCCCTCGTCTGCGTGGTAGACAGTGACAGTGTGGAAATTTAGAGAAAAAATTATTTTACACACCGTCTACGATGCCAAAGCGTGCATGGGTTAGTAGCTCAAACAGACAATATTCCTTTATACAGTCTTGGTATAGAAGTAAGATAAAAATACAGTAACAAGATGTGGGCACACTTTTCTTGCGCACTTGGAAAGCATCATTATCTCGCCGCAAGCACGAAAAAAAAAAAAACATCAATTTCAATCTCGAGTCGTTCTTAATTAGACGGCCGCATACGCGGCTAACATTAGGCGCCTGATTCCGTTGCTAAATCAGGCGAAGGGAAATTACGTGGCGCGAGTGTTATTCCCACCCGTAGCATGTGCTCGACCTTCAGCGTTACTCCACCTGAAGCTTTCTTTTTTTCTTTTTCCTCGTTCTTCCAAATTACTTCTTTTCGTTTTGTGGTCTGCCTGCACTTACTCGTTCAACGTTTTCGGTAATGACGCGTTACACTACTGCTTGTTAGCAGTCCGCTGAAGTCCGGCCATAGAGCGATCCGACGATGTTCGCGGCTACTGACAGCGAAGCTGTCAGCCGCGATAATGGGCGCGTGTACGTCGTGATAAACGTCGTGATAACCGTGATAATGTGCGCGAGTACTTCGGTGAAATGAGATTATATTAATTGGATTTTGGAGGGTTGTAAATTGTCAAGGCCGCGACCTGTACGTACGTACGTACGTACGTATGTATGTATGTATGTATGTATGTATGTATGTATGTATGTATGTATGTATGTATGTATGTATGTATGTCTAGGACTGCCCGTGGCGGTACTTTCAGCCAGTCGGCGTTACGTATGCAGCGTGTCGAACAGTCTACAACTGTTGGGGGCGAATAATCGATGATGCCTATAGTGTTGCCTGCTGTGGCCTTCGAAATCAATGCAGGCTCCGACTCCGAGTCTGCTTAGCGCGCAAAATCCCGCCCCAATTACCACGCGCGAAGTTGTGCGGTAAGCTTATAGTGGTTGGCGTGTCCGGCTCCCACCTGCAGAAGTTTTTTTTTTTTTTTTAGCTTACACAAACCTTAAGTTCTGAGTGCGAGAGCCAGTTGTTATAACGAAACGTTTTAGCTTATTCACTCATGGGATACTAGCACTTGCTAGGAACGTAGACGACGGTTTGATTTGGGACCATGAGCTAGCGTGTATTGGTGTATAAACATTGACGCAGTACCAAGGCTGTCACGCTTTCGTTCTCCAGATCTTGGACTAGAAGCAAGTGTTCTTGCGGTGTTCGCTATAAGTATCACGAGAGAAGTCCGTGGCACGACTCCCGCGCAAGAGAGCTTCGCGTCTCGTTTGCGACCGGTCTATCGATTTAAGCGAGAGATCGTATCAACAGGAATTGCTTGTGACCTCGGCTACGGAGACAAAACCGCATTTGTAGATCTAAACATGTGCTGCGAGCGTGTCAGTCTTGTTCGTCAGAAGACAGGCCCTGTACGATGAAGCACGATCTCGAATTATCTTTTGTTTGTCTATTCTATTCCTTTTTTTTTAATGAACAGTGCCTGGCGCGTTACGCGCTCTGTCGTGAAACAACGCGCACGGCGCGCGCTAAGCAGTGCACCGGAGAGGGGAGGGGAAGGGACATAAGACGGAGTAGGCGCTTGACGCGTCTACACTATAACTCCCTGTCCTTAGCGCTGTGCGGCGTTTCCTGTAGAGACAACGCAGCTTCACAAACCGACCCACCGGTCGACCAATCTTCGGAACGGTGTGCCAGGCAGACGCATATCTCTCGTCACTGCTACGCGCTCGCTCGCTCGTTCGTTCGCTTTGCGCGGCATCTCGGCTCTGGGCTTTCGCGCACAGAAAGAGCGAGAGAGCCGGTGCGGCGATGCGTAGCCATGCCTGCCATGTCCGGTGGTTGTTGGCTCTGCTGGCTTCCTTTTTGCATCCGCCCTTTCTTTTTATTTTATTTTCTTTCGTATTCTAGAGTGAGAGCTCGCCAGAGCGCTTTTCTATTCATCTCCAATATTTCGCTCCTGCTTTTCTTTCCTCTCGCCCTCTCTCGTTATTTCTATCCATCTTTCTCATCAGACTCGCTATCCACTGTACTACGTGCCTCTTTCCTATAACACGCACCGCGGTGGCCTTGAGACTCGCCGGCGCCCAGTGGATATGGCCGGCCGAAGCGAAACAAGTCACCGAAATGAAAAGAAGCAAGAACGGGCCAGAGAATCTACTTTGCGGAACGACGACGGGGCGATGCGATGCTGCAAACTAAAGAAGAATGCGCGGAGAGGGAGCGTTGGAAAAGAAAGAAAGAAAAAGCCGGAGTCAAATGTATGGTCGCGTGTGTGTCGCTGGAAGCGCGCCACTTCCTCCTGCTTAGAGGAAGTGGACGCCCCTCACCTTCAATTCTCCTTCACGGCTCTGTTCTCGTGCTTTTGTTTTCTTTCATTCTTTTTCGATTGCCCATCTCCTTGCGTGCGTCCTCCCGCTCACTGGCGACGATGTTCCTCTTCTCTGGTTTCTCTTTTGTAACCCTGCGTCTGTGGTTTCGTTTTTTTTTGCATCAACTCATGCCCCTTTCCCCCACCTCTTGTCTTTCTCTTACCCAACACTTTCTGTTTTCCATGTCCGCTCTAGTGATTCTTTTTCTCTCGCGTTTTGTTTTCCCGTTCTTTTATCCTACTCGTGCCCGAGCGTTATCATTACTCGCGCGCGAGCGCCCCTCGGCTGCAGCCGCTAACTCTTTAGGGGGATGTTTTTCTTTCCTCGTGCGGTGGAAGGAACGGGTGGCTATAGAGAGAGCGCGAAAGGATAAAAAGAAGGAAAAAGAAATACAGCGAAAGAAGAAAACTTGAGGAAAGAAACGAACGGCGAAGAAAGATTGCCGGCGGTATTTCTTTCTTTTCGGTTTCTTCGTTTTTCCTTTAGCTCGCCTGCCTGCCTGCCTGGATGACCGTGGTCTTGGTCGTCGTCGCCGCCGTCGACGGACGTCGCGTTCCAAGGCGACCGCTTTCACCCTCGTTGCGTGTTGTGTGACCGGGCTAACACACATGCCTCCTCCCTGTTCCTCCATCTATAAGGTGGAGGAGGGAAGCGTGGCTTTTCTAGAGGAAAGAGTTGAAAGAGGAGGGGGGGTATGCCAAAGGGACGAATGACTAAAGAGAAAACAACGAACAAGCGGACGAGTAGTAGGGTGGGGGCAGGGGGGAAGGAAACGCCACTCGCCATCGTCGCCCTTTACCATCTACCGCTCGCGCCGAAGAGGACGTCTCCCCCTTCTCTGTGCTCTCTCTCCCCTCCGATGGCTGTAGTGCAGTTTAGCGCGCGGTAGTTTCCCCGAGGAAATAGCTGCCTCCGCTACCACGGTCGCGCCTTTTCTCTCTGGCGAGCTCTCACTCTCTAGACGCAGCAGCTGGTGGAAGTCGGGTTTCGCGAAGGCGTCGGCGCGGTTGTGCTTGCCGTCGGAGGTGCTGCTACGCCGTTGGTGTCGTCTAGTCGACTACCAACCGAGAAGGAGCACGCGAATCTTCGCCTCGTCTCGAAACCGTTCTGTGAGATACCGAGTTCCGACGCTGGGCGTCAGTTTGCGTCCGCACCAACCCGTCGCTTGGAAGATCTGCGAAGCGATCCGAGTGTTGTATTTTGTTTGGCCGGCGATTCGTCGTCTCAGCGTCTCTTGATGACCGAAGACGTGTCCGTGGCGACGACGCTATGATCTACGTGCGGCGCTGTCCGTTTTGCGTACCGGGACCCGGTGCTCTTCCTCTGGATAATTTTCCCACGACAAGCTGACTCAACCCGCTGCGCATTCTTACTCTGCTACAAACATCGCTGTTCGGTGCCGGCCACTCGGATGTCGAGGATAATTCGGGATCCTAACACGTTGAGGACAGGCCGTGCCCTTGCTTGTCCGGAGTCCCGCTGTTTCTCCGCGCACCCCCTCGCGATCATGTGCGCCGTTCTGATGCATACGAATTCAACGCGGCCATCCTCTAGTCAGTTCTGCTAACGACGTATCCATTTACCGTGCCTTACACACCGGAGACATAAAAACAACAACAAAACGGTGAACTACCTCTGTGCTCATTTGTTGCTCCGCACATCTTGATACCCGCCACATCGTGTCCGTCGCGCGCGAGCCTTCTGCTTTCGCATACCCAGCGCGCTGCGTCTGCCTGTGCCGACGGGTACAGCTGCCCACCGGCACACGACACCCCGCGGTGGTCGCGCTCTTGACCGCGTTGAATGTGCCCCGCACACTCCGCGGTGTTCGGCGGTGGCCGCGGCCTGCGCTACTGTTATTACGGCTCGCTCGCCGAGCCCGTGGCGGCGATGAGGAGCGCGGAGGCGGCGGCGGCGGCAGCGGCGTCGGCGGCCGCCCACTTTGCCATGAACTCTCTCCTGTGCGACTCCGTTCCAGGCAACGACCCGCGCCAGTGGAGCAAGCACAACGTGTCCATGTGGCTCGAGTGGTGCACCGAACAGTTCTCCCTGGTGCCCACGGATTCGGAGAACTTCCACATGAACGGTGAGTGAAAAGTGCGCGTCGGTGCCATCGGCAAGGGGCAACCGCAAGGAAGTGGCCTCCGAAATCGGATGGCGCGCGCTGTCGCTGCGCGCCAGCGAATCTCGGAGGCCGTGACATTTCAGACGTATTTTCGGCGGCGCGTCGCCACGCAGCTGAGGGAATAAGAGAGATACTAAGCTGCGTTGTTTGTTATGGTCGAGATGGATGCCATGAGGCTTTGGATTACATTTGTTAATCTCACGGTGTACATTACGACCAGCATTGCGGTGCTATGCCGAAAAATACATCCGAAATGCATCACTCGGTCGCACCTTCACAGCATGACTAGAGTGGGCTCGATGCGAAGGGAAATATGGCTGCGAGAGGAGATCCAGTGTCCCGGAATTAATGTTGCAGTAACCTTGGTAATCAGCTAACAGCTTGAACGTGCTTATGAAACCTAGCTGTGACCTGTGTTCACAGAGCGTTTCGTAAGCAGTAGTTATTTGTATGAACTGGTGTCAGCCTTTCGTTGCAGATGACATAATAGTCAAAACGAAGGGCCGATGACAAGTATTCATTACGGAAAAAAAAAACACAGGAAAGAAAGAGCTTGTGAGTTAATTGGTCTGTGTTGTCACAAACTGCTCGGCTTCACTGTACGGCTAACGCCGTGACAATGCAGGGATTGTGGCACGAGCTCAGGACGTTGTATTTGGATTTTCCTTGCAGCGAGTAAATTGCAGAAGGGGACAGCCGTGTACAAGGCGCACTTTCGAGCGCGACGAAAAGGCTTGCGCGGCCCGTGCTATGCGGTGAAGCTAGCTTGCCGGTTCTGTCTGCTTCGAGCGTTTCCCGAAGTGCAGGCGGGCGCCATTTACATCCGCGGTTAAACAACATCGATTCAGTGTCATGTGATGAATGTCCTTATGCTTACAAGAAACATTACTCATTCGATTAACTTCAACAAATTTAATGTGTCGCTGAAGACAACAGTTCACGTGTGTTAGTCAGTTACCTTTCTACAATGGCAAAAGACGCCACTCTTACCACAAAGAGGCTTGGTAGGCCATAAAACAAGTGCAAAAAGGAAACGCCGGTGGCGACGCTGCCTTCAGGTTCCCGCACCACTTCGCTGTGACGTCATGGATCTTTAGTGCGTCAGCTAGAGCCTGGTTAATTGCTTATAGGTAAAAAATTGACTACATTGCGTCTTTTCGGAGCCAAAGATTGAACATAGCACGTTTCGAGAACTGCTCCTGACTCAACGTGGTCCTAATACGAGAACACAATCCGTGACGTCGCACTAACTAACTGTTGCTGAGGTTCTGGCGAGAAATTAAAAAAAAAAACATATCTTTTCCCACTCGTTTCTCTAATAGTCAACTTATAGCACGAGATTAACAGATAGTTTTCGAAAACACTTTATTCGTCTTAAGTAGAATACGAATTGAGTATGAATAGTAAGTATAGGGGGGGGGGATATAGAATTGAGGAGTTGCACAGATGCATACATTCGCAAGAAAAATATTTATTTCAGATCAATTAGGTACCATGCTTGTATTGCCTAGTGAAAAAGACGGCAAACTCACAAGGACTGAGGGTCTGCTTTAAACACAAGGTCACTAATTGTTATTTAGAAAAAAACTGCCTACGTAAGCTTTCAACCTGAAATCAAGTGTTTGACAAGAACTCGTCTGGTCGAGAATAATCAGAGGTAAAATGGGTGCCGACCCCAAACATAAATAGCAAGACATTCTGGCACCCATACACGAGCCATGTTCTCCAAAGAAAAAAAAAAAAAAAGATCGGACGATGATTATCTTCCAATTTTCATTCCTTTCTGAAAACAAATGGCTGCCAAAAAGAATCGCAAGTGGGCAAGCAATGAAAAATAAAGCTGCTTAATTTAAGGACTTCCGTGCTGTAAATATGTAATATGACCCATTGCACGCAAATGATCTCCTTGTAGCCTAAAATATAACACTGCTACACAACTAGACTGCCATAATCGCTATGACAAACTACAAGCGATAATCACAGGTTGTCATGTATGCAACAGCCACGACACCAAAAACCAAATTAGCATAATAATTTTTTTTCTGCATCGCTTTGACAATTTTTGTAGCTGTTTCATTTCTGATAACTTGCAATACATTGTTTGTCGCAGACGGATAACACCACTAGGTTAGCAGTCGGCTTTAGGGAAATATTTTGTTAGTTTCATACATTCGAAAATACCAAACGTTTCTTTTTTTTTAAATATGAATACTTAGTTTGCATTTTTCTATTTGTATTCGAAACTTTGAATATTCGCCCACCGCTAACGTAAACTGATTTTGTGTTTCTCGAGTGTCCCCTTAGTTCACCTGAAAGATTTGGGTCAACCAAATTGAGTTGCCTAACATCCCCCAGGGGCAATACAACGAGTCCTACACAGAAGAAAACACAAAATAAAGAAATGTTGAGCGAACTCGGCATGAGGCAAGTTCCAGTTCTATAAAATTTTGTGACGCTGAGGATCGTATACTTGGTCACGCAGCACAATTTATGAAGCTGCGTGGCGATAATACCGCCTACTGCCACCACTGTCTCTTACAGTAGCTGTTATGCCTTCCTTCAAATGGTCAGTTACTTACGTATGCACAGACATGTGTGGAAAATGTCTGCTCTGAACGTTGCTGCCAAAGTGAAAATGTTCAACTGGACTATAAGTAATTCTGGATTCTTCTGCAATTTCCACCTGTAACCGTTAATTTTATCTATTCCTGGTGTGCTGACTGGCTAATGACGTTTAACTCGTCTAAATGTAAAATGCCGTCAAAAAAAAAAAAAAAAAGAAAAAATCAGCCGTTTATATGTGCGGGAATAATTTCGCATTTTGGCCTAGAGTTAATTTTAACCTTACTGCTGGTGCACAAATGGTGCACATGGGGACAAGATATGCAACTAGCGTCCTATATGTACATCGCCCATGACATCGCCGCTAACACCGATCGCAGCTTAGACAATGACGCCTCGGCTAATAAAGCTAGTGCCAGTGTCACATGGCAACTTCCCATTGCGATCGAGCCCGATCTGGAATATAATTTTCGCGATTTGTTCCCTTTAGTAGCTCGTGCAAAGGAACCACTTTCGATCCGTATCGGGCTAGATCGCGATCGAACACGCGTCGTGTGACACCCGTATAATAATGATGATAATAATAGTGGATTCTTCGGTTATTATGCGATGCTTTCAGTTTTTGTTTCAGTTTATTCTCCATTTAATAATAATGAATATGTAACAGACAGTATGCAGGCGAGTCCCAAAGTCAATGACTGCAGCGGGACCCTCGGTTCCACTGCAGTTCCATTGAGCAATAACCGGCACCCTCTACTGGAACCTGGAACCAGAGCAATCTTGGAGACAGTATTCTCGGGCTGTCACTTTCGGTGATAGCTTCACCAGATGTTGCACCCCATGAAGCACAGGAAGGTTAAAGAATGTCTAAAATACTTCTTAATGGATAAGGGAAACTTTCCGTCTAAAGGAAGTCTCAGTTTAAGCATTATTTGGATGCGCCCTTTTATAAAACCTCCTGTAGCTGTAACACAGCTAAGTGATTAGATGTCCAGACTTCTTGAAGGAAGTTCTTGGGAATTTTTGGATGTCTATTTGCATTTACAAAATTCGACTTTAGCAATCACAATTAATTTATGTCAGAACTAACAATAATCGTTTATGCAGTCATAAAATATTTTTTTTAGAAGCTCGGCTGAGAAAAAGCGCGCAAGATTCAGCATTGGTGGCGTCCGCCTATACGGCTAACATCGTTTCGGGCATTGTGCCAAACTCGCTGTCTTTGCAGTGCTAAGAGTGCTGTGTACTTTGACATGTCCTGTGCAGAGTCTCACGAAAGTGAAACTATCCCCAAAAGTGATAGCCTGAGAACACCTCCTCAGTTCAACTCCAGTAGCCTTACACTGGTCTAGAATCATTATACTGGTACTTGAACCAGTTCAAGACCACTGGCTTTCTGCTGAGATCACTTGAAACGAGTAGCAGAGCAGTTGGTTTCCAACTGGTACCACTTCGAATCATTTCATTCCAGCTGGAATCAAAGAAAACCAGTTGTGAGATTTTTGCCTGGGTGCTCATGTTCCACTCTGTGCCTATCAAACGCAGGAAAGGCGTTGTGCCTGCTGTCCAAGGCAGACTTTCTGGAGCGAGCCCCTAAGGCAGGAGATGTCCTCTTCAATGCTCTCCAGCTTCTTTTGCACAGGGCTCTGCACACAGCAAGGCTCACTAATGGTGAGTTTGGGCTTCTGAGCTCGTCTTCTGCTTGTCTTTGCCTGAATATCAATTTGTTCGCCTTTCTTGTTTGGCATGTGACATTTGTAAGTGCTGCTGTTGTCATATTTAATACACACAGAAGTGTAACTGCCCAAGTATAAGTACAGATATTGCTGGCACATATTTTGTTGTATAATCCCGCATTACTGAATGCTCTGACAGGAGCCTGTAATGTACCTTTAAACAAACACACACACGAGCACAGACAAACACACACACAAACACACAAACAAATCAATAAATCAATAAATATATGCAAATACATACATCAATCCTTTCTCAGTAATTTGCATTGGAGTCCACAACTTTAATTGGAGTTGTGGACGTTTCATTACAATATCTTCATTAGATGCTTGCTTGCAGTGCGTCTTGTAAAAGAATTGGACTTTGGGGCTCAAATTGCCATGTAATTAATCTGTTAAATTACCTACTTCACCATTTTGAAGCACCACCAGTCATGGCAGCAGTTATTTCATTGCTCTACTTCAGCAGGGATATAGGGGCCGAAGTTCCAGAGGGATGAAGTCATAGTAGGCTTGAGGCTTATAGGGCTGTTAGGACCTGCTGTAAGTCTGTGGTTCATTTGAAACACAAATGTGCATGTTACACGCAGTCATCTTATCCGAACTGTGTGCTTGCAATAAAAAAGCGTTAACTTATGGTTTGCCTGCATTCGCTTCTCTTCCAGGTACACATGGTAATGGATCCGTGCCCAGAAACACGGTCATCACGAGAGATATCCAGGGGTTTGGCCAGGTTTTGCTACAAGACCCAACATCTTACAATCAGGTGAGTAATCATTCATTTGCATCTTACTAACAAGCATACCAGTGACAATTGTCCAGAGGCCGCATGCCTGATTGATTCATAGTGTTTTAACGTCTCCAAGCAACATTGAGACTATGAGAAACAGTGGTTTGGAAAGGCTCCGTAATAAGTTTTACCACCTGGGGATCTTTCATGTGCACCTAAATCTAAGTACACAAGTATTTTTCTTTATTTTGTCCCCTTCAAAGTGCGGCCACCATGGCCGGAAATCGAAACTGCAACCTCCTCCTGTTCAGCAGCAGAATGCCATAGCCAGTGAGCCTTGGCAGTGGGTCGAGACCCATTGGGGAAGGAGCATGTACCGACAAATAAACGTATGCAAACACCTTTTATTTTTAATTGCAATGAAGCCTTCCTTTTTCTGTTTTTATGATGCTCTCATCTTCCACCTTCCGTATTGGGAACAGTTTGATGAAGGTTGTGAAATATTGGCTTTTATATACTCAGTCGCTGCAGTTTGCCGATACGTATAGTAAGTCACCTCGTAGATATATGGTTTACTTTTGCTTTATTTGTACTTCAATGGCCTCTCACTGGGCCCCATCGCAAATTTTAGTTATACACTGGAAGTTGTAAAATGCCGTCTTAGGCACCTTTTAGCAAAATAGTTTTTCATGTCGGTTCATTATTGGAGGAGGTTTGAGACATTAAATGCCCTGTTACCATGGGCTAGGAGGCGAGCGTCACTACTAATGGATACACTCTCTCCTTTTTCCTCAAGTAGCATCCACACGTGGTGTCCCTTTCTTGCCTTCTTCTATACCGGAGCTGAGAGTCCGCGTTATGTTCACATGGCAAGCCCTGCCTGCTTGTTTCTTTATTCTCTTCCTTTTTTTTTTTGTTGCACGGTGCAATCACAGCAATGGCATTTGACCTCTCGCATTGGATGATTAACCGAAGTCACTTGTCATGGGGAGTGACGTAGCTAGCACCGTGCTTTATGTAAGTGCACTTGTGCATGTTACCTTGAATCTTTGGCTGAAAGCAGAGGTTCCCTGAGAGGAGGGCATGCAGCATTTGGTTTGATACTTCAGCTGCTTTTGTGGCACCCAGTGCTGTAATACTTTTGCACACATGATTGTAAGTGGGTGATGTACACACTGCGCTGACCCGGTCGCGGTTGCTTAGTGGCGATTGTGTTGGGCTGCTAAGCACGAGGACACGGGATCAAGTCCCGACCATGGCGGCCGCATTTCGATGGAGGGTGAAATGCGAAAACACCCGTGTACTTAGATTTAGGTGCACGTTAAAGAACCCCAGGTGGTCTAAATTTCCGGAGCCCCCCACTAAGGTGCGCCTCATAATGAGATAGTGGTTTGTGCGATAGTGACCCCATAATTTTTTTTTTCACGCTGTGCTTGTCTGTTCAACATGGCTAAATGTGGTGAAGGGCCCTTAAATATCAAATCGAGTTTGGAAATGTTTGGAAACAAATCATGAAAAGCACAGAAGATGTAAAATATTGATAATATGAATGTCTGTTCAAGAAGAAAGTCACGTGACAGATGTATTCTGTACATTTGGTAACTGGCAAACGGTACATTGCACCATGGACTCAACACGCATACCATGAGATAAGCTTTCGAAGCCTTTTGTGGAAAATATGTTTTCTGGCAGCTTCAGAACACAGCTGAGGTAGTGGAAAACAAGACAGACAACCACACATTCTTAGTGCTCTAAATTTATAGGGCTTTTTATAGAAAAATTCTAACCACCTAAATGCCAGCTAAGTGTTTAAGGAGACTAATTTAAGAGACACACCTCTGAACTTTTAGAGGTATGTGTTTTGTGGACATTTTCATGGGATCTACAGTATCGGTAAAACATGCGTTAGAGTTTCTGTGTAATCGCTTTCACAGTTAGCAAAAGGAAGTGCTAAATCTTGCTTAAAACTTCGTAAAAACAAAGATGCAGTGACATTTGAGAATATAAGAATACAGTAAAAGCTCGTCAATTCAAACTTACAGTTCATTCGAACTGACCTGCACCCTAGTCCCGGCATAGCCTTTTGTATTTGAATGGGAGAAAACTCCCGACAATTCAAATGTTTCGGTATCCACATTGGTTAATTCGAACTGAAGCTTCTGGTTTACAGCGCCTGGTTTGTATGGCTAGCGCCATCTGTGTGTCTGAGAGCTCAACTTCATGGCCGTGGCGAACAGCTGTTTCCATGGCGCATGCACCCACTCCGTCTTGCATGTACCCGTGCCATTCAGGTAGCGTGCGCACACGCTGCTGCGACAGCTACTTCCCTTCCACAGCGGACACTGCCGGCACCAGTGCTCCAGTGTACGTTCACGGAGTCGCAACAGAAGAAACGCAAGCTAATGCAAATTACTGATTACTTAAAATTTTGATTGCGTTAACCCTGCCCTGTAAATAAACGTGTCTTGGAGCACAAATAATGCATATATTTCGACATTAAGGCTCGATGCTCACATGAATGCATGTCTGTGCTTACTTATGGTGTATAGCTGACTGATCAAATAATTTTGTTCGCTGTTCAAACTCCATGGACTTAATTTACGAAATCACCTGCCACAAACATGTAATAGCGCCTAATTCATGATAACGAGACCAGAGGTGGCTTCTTTGGGTTTTGCGCACGCAGCGTGGTGTGATGGCCCTTCATTCTAGTGCCCTCTCGCTAATTCGAACTCCGCCTAATTCAAACAAGCTTATGGTCCTCTTCAAGTTTGAATTAATGAGCTTTTACTGTATCTTACTTTATACAGGCTATACCTTAAGCATCATTTCCAAAAAGAAAATAAAGGGGGGGGGATAGGCAAAGCCCAGAGGCAATCTTGCCAAAATCTATCAAAGCACTAAATTGAGATTTTGATAACAAATGTGCCTCATAATCAGACCATGGCTTGGCATCTAAAACCCCAGCATTGAATTTTTTAAGTCTAAAATTAGAGTTTCAGAAATAGCAGATGCAAGCAGCTTGCACATACTAAAGCAACCTTAGTGTACCAAATGGCATTCATGGTGGAGCACAAGTACATAACCTTACCGTTTCTGAAACACGATGGGCAATGAACAAGCGAAGTGCATCATGTGAGCAGTCCAGATATTCGAATGAATTGACGAGACCCATTCTAAAGTGCAGTTGCAAAGTAAACATAGTCATCGCAAGGTGACCACAGGTTCATTGATTTATTTATACGTACCGCAGCTCGCATGGGCTATACAGCAGGAGTAGGAAAAATGGAGACAATTGGTTAATACATGTGCCGCAAACATAATAAAAAGTAATCGTAACATGCACATAGCAAACACATTTATATAATACAGTGTAGAACAGTAAATAAGGAATATTCAGTGAGAAGTACTGTACAAATCGAGTTACAGCAGAAAAGTGTGAGAACAAATGAAGTGCAAGAAAATGCGCATGAACATAACAGCATGAAGTGTTTTCAATAGGTTGTAAGAACTGGGATAGAGGCAAAGAGCAAGTGAGCACAATGTACAGCAAAGTACATTTTCATATATATATATATATATATATATATATATATATATATATATATATATATATATATATATATATGAGCCATGAGCCTAATAGGGTGTGCCACCACGATTACCATTGTTGTAGCATGGACTCACGTTGGGCCCCATTTGTGCCTAGCCCCTGCAGGTGTCTCCTTTGTCAGCAGAGGTGGACAGCACTGTGATTCTGAGCCCCGACCCCAGCTCGGGTGGCGAGAGTGTCCAGGGGGACTCTGCTGGCATGCAGGCTGGCAGCAGCACACCATCGTCCAATGGAGGAGGACCTGGCTCAGCCAAAAACTCCTCTCCACCTCCGTCCCTCGCAGCCACGCCCTTGCTAGTGGACAAGCAGGTGCATTCCCATCTTCTTGCTCAGCACGTTCACTGTGGGGTAGCGCTTTTAATGTGAGACAGGGTTCTCCGCATGCCACCCATTGCTCCGGTTTACAGTTCCCATGGTTTCTATTTCTTTTTTTCTTCTTGTAAATTTCCAGGTGTGCCTTTTATCATATGGGGAAATATTTAAAAAAATCTGAAGTAGAAATTGAGAAAGTTTCATTTTTTAATGCACTCACAATGAAAATCTCATCAGGAATCGGGCTTTGGGAGGTACCAGCGCACCGTGCATTGTGCAGCTTTCCCTTGGCGCCACGGTGCCATCTTGGCACCATTCTAAAGCGGGAGAGAGGTCCTGCTTCTGAAGAGGCCCACTCAGCAAGGGGCCCATCCCTCAAATTTCTGGGGAAAACCCTGATGTGAGAACATTCTTTGCCTAACCCCACTCACTATTGCCTGGCTGGCTGGGTCTGGCCTCAAAACTATGGCCTTGTAAAAAAGACACAAAATTTAGCCCTCCTGAGGAATCGAACGTGCGCCTGCAGCACTGTAAGCAACTACCCTCGGCAATGCTCTAACAATTGATGAGGGGGAGGAATTCTGCATATCTTACTTCAGCAAGCACCATCTTGTAATAGCTGTCTTGGGCACAACAAGTGAAATGAACAATGATGTAATGGAGTCTGAAGAAGGTGTGTAAATTAGATTATTATCGTAGATTACTTTTGCCGAAATTTGTTAAGGGTTCGGCTCTGGTGCATCCCAGCCAACTAGTAGGTTACATGTCAAATCTCTCAGATGCAATGTGAATCACCAGTGAGTCACGTGCCTTTGCGTCTCACTCTCGAGCTCCACAGACATGGCTCTGCCCAGTTTGTGATTGGAAGCAGCAGAAATGCTTTTCCTGTGTTTACTTCTCACAGTGGAATTGCTTTCACATGACAGAAAAGACCTGTGTTTTCAGAGCTCTGCAAGGGCAAATAGCTGCCACGACATCTAGCAGTGAACTATGCTAAAGTGACTGTGTGAAGCTTAGTTTCGAACCCAGTGTATAATTGTTCTTTAAATGCTTGAAATTGTTTTGGCTCTGTCTGTCCGACTATTCCATCACTCAACCATCGTCGTCATAATTTCCTCAAAGTCCTTGTGACATTGCCATCAGGCCACTTCGCAAGAAACCAATTTTATCCATTATGTACTGCTATTGGAGTTCAGCTAATGCCTCTGCAGCAGATCCTGTAGAGCATGTCACTCTACAGGATCATTTCCCACCAAAATCTCTTGCCCCAAGAAGATACTCGCCCCAACCCAGTTCCAGAAATCTAAGCATAAGTGCGCTGAGGCCGCTTGTCCTCGCCAAGCAGCGCAGACACCGGAGGCCTGCGCTTCCCTACTAGAACGCACACGGATTGCGGAATGTGAATTATACAAGTCCATGAATTCAATGAACCAATGAACATTGAATAATTCGGACATATGTATCATAATGTAACACAATGCACATAAAACAGTTCCTCTTCAACAGTGTCATTCCTGCTGAACATGTCACCAGCTCACACACGTTACAACTGTGGTTGCCATTTTGCTTCTGAACATTCCGTTCTAACCAAACAATGCTTTGCATCATGTCGAGCTCAAGTAGTGTTGTGGCTGCAGGAATTTCTTTATATTGCTTCTCGCTCTCTCCAAATTCAACCTCTTTTACTAATAGAAAATTATCTTGCAGATGCAGTGCGTCTTCATATTTATTCATTACATCATTATATGGTCACATTAATTATTCATTAACTCAAACTCGAGCATTGGCTGTCAACTCAGTATTTATGAGTTGATTCGAAAGGAGCCAGTCCATCTATGACTGAAGGAAACTTAAGAAGTACCATATTAGCACTGGCACAATACTTGACTATACAGTGAAAAACCAGGTTGTGGAACCTTCTTGTAGAATGTGTGTCTGCCATCAGCCACAAATTCCTTTGTCACGTTAAAGTGTTTATATGCAAACAGGAGGTTAGATAGAATAATCTGTACTTGTCAGTATGTATAAATGTTGGCTGGTTTGTTATGCTCGAGGGTATTCGGCTGCTTCTTTTGCAGCCACTGGCTGACTGTGGCACATTGGCTGGCATTAACTCGCCACACACCACTTTCCTGGCATTAAAGTGCTTTAGGCCTTAAAGGCTTAACCTATGCTACCATCCACTGCTTGCCTTCATGTTGTTGCAGCCAAGCAGGCATGCAAAACTTTGGACTTATGCTGCAAGACTGTTTTCATATTCGAACGTTTTGTGCCTTGGAGAACATGAGGGCATAATTTTGACCACATCGTTGTATGTAGCATCTTCGTGTCGGGTTTGTCTGTATTCGAGGCATGGTTACGTTACACTCAAGCGCAGTGTGAGACAGTGTGCCATCAGTCGCGCCTGCCAGGGTGCTCAGGAACTAATGGCGCACACTTCGGATAATCGGTGACAGATGACGACTGATGATACTGCGATGGAATTTGGCGATCGTGTAGGGTTTCTTTGGCAGGAACAATAGTGCTGTGTGATAGGTAGAGTTACTATGCTTCCATTGTTCTTTATCAAATAAAGGTTTGTTGCCTCGACAGTTTAAAAACGCTTCTGGTAGGCCACTCGTTGAATTCCTGAGTGAATTGAAGATGGCATCCTGTGACTTCAAGTGACAAGAAAATCTGGAGTGTTCCAAACTGAGCACTGCATCCATTCTCCTTGCTACTACACGGCCTGTAGGCTATTCTCTTTGTCCTAGAACAAAAGGACATTGTATTTGCTGCTGTACTCCTACTGTCATTGCTGTGGGGTGCAAACGTTGCGGGCTGATGACTGACAGTGGCACTGATGACGCCACTGATGTAACCAATCGGACGAAAGAACAGACCACACACACACACTGGTTTGCATTTTTGCTTACTTGCCGCTCTTGCCACACGGCTCCCAATTTGGAAGGCATAGCTACGCCGCATCTGCTTTCTTGTATAATTTTGCAGGGTGTTGTGAATTTAGTACGGCGAAGTCCAACGCCCAAACAACCACATGTAAATGACTTGTTTGACCACTGGCACTTGTGGTATAGCTTCCATTTAATGCCTCAGATTTTCTTTCATGACACTGTAGAAATATCAGGACATAGAAATTGTGGGTAAACACACTTCATTATATTTAGCCTAAAATTACATTGTATCCAATGGACATGAAGTTGTGAAAAGTACAACAATTTCTTACATTGAGGATTTCGTTACGGTGAAGTTCATTAGCATATTGAAATTTAACCTTGCATCATTGTGCTTGTGACACTTTTGTTGCCCATTCTCCATCAAGCGTCTGTTTTATCATGCAGTTTTTCACCAAAAGCTGCGATGTCGGCTTAGTGGCTTAAATTCATATCCCAGTAGCAGGTTGAAGAATTTGCTCAAAATCCTGACTTTCTTGTTCACATGCGGTCGAGTGCCTTGCTTTTGGTTTTTTTGTTTCAGGCTTGGTATTTATGTTTCTCTTGGCGTCCTTCTGATTTGTTTCGTGTGTTCAAACTTGCCAGTGGCATGCTGAAACATGACGTGCTACTACTTGGAGCTACACCGCATCTGCTTTCTCGTACCGTTTTGCAGGGTGTCGTGGATTTAGTGCGGCGGAGTCCAACGCCGCCAACTCAAGTCGTCTTCCCACCAAGGGGAGGGATGTCGGCGTTTCCAGGCATGCTCCCTGACGTGGCACTGCACTCGATGATGCCACCCGTGGCTGCCAAGCCGCCGCAGCTGCCACCTCCGGTGGCACTCGCCGTGCCTCCGGTGACAGCACCCACAACTGGCCGTGTTGTTGCTGACGCCCCAGGTGATAAAATGAGTGAGTGTGCCTCATTTGGTTTTATTTCTCATGAAAAAAAAAATGGTAACAAGTAGTTTTGCTAAGGAAAACCACGAGTTGAGGTTGAATACATCTTATCAGGCGCACATAATTCCCTGTCTACTCCTTGGCGAGAAAGGTGTGATGATTTTCATCATCATCAGTCTATTTAGGTCTATTGTGGTATGGTCTTTCTAAGCATCCTGTTAGTACTTCTGCTCACTGGAATGCGGTTTCATCCTGTGCTTGTAGGTTTTCTAATCACATCGCTATCTAATCTTCTGCCACTATGGATTGAGTTTTCGTTCCTTTGGCACTGACCTGTTACTCTGATATGCTACTGTTTATCAGCTGTACATGATGAACTGCATTTATTGCTCATAATCTCAACTAGAACATCGGCTATCAACGTTTCCTGTCTAGTGTACATTGACATTTATTTTCCCATGTCTTAGCTGCTCGCTTATAATGTTCCATTACGTTATTCATTTCACGTGTATAGGTGATGGTGTTCAGTAATGATGAGTGTGCAAGCTTAAGTTGCAATGTCTCACTGTGGATTAGCCATGCAGTGATCAGCTCTGCCATGAAAGCAAAATATTCATAGGATGTTTGGAACTTTAGCTGAGGGCTGGCTCTTGTTCTTTCCTTTTTTTTTCTGTAGGAACTTGGCAAGCACTTGGAAGAACAAGAGTGCTTTTTTGTGATTTAGCTCAGAGATGACATGAAGCAAAGCCTGCAGATTATCTTCTTGTGATGACAAATTAATGTTCATAAAGGATTTCTTTAGGTCTATGCTTACTTTGTGGATTTCTGTAGAACTTGCCTGGTTATACAGTTCAACCTCGATAAAACGAATCAAGTAAAATTGGCAATTTGCTTCGTTATATTGAAATTTTGTTGTACAGAAATTCGACCTTTTATGCAAATAAATGCAGTAGCTGATCAGTATTTCTTGCACGGCAAGGTGCCACAGAATTTCCTGAATTATCGGTCAATCGAAAAAAGAAAAGCAAATTCGAATTGGGAAACAAATCATTTTGATGAATTTGGGAGTCGGTGACGAATGATACGGTTTTATGCCATGTCAACAATATCTTCACATTGGCGGTACAAATTAAGCGAAGCCAGCCACGGGATGACGCTATCATGAAAAGCGCCAGCAGCGGGCAGCAAATTCTTCGTCTGCCTCTCCCTCCAACAGGTCACCAAAACTCGAGATTACCCAACCTTCAATACTAAACACGCGGGAAGACAGTGCCACGCTTGCACACGTGGCAGATCACCTCTAAAGCAGTGTGCGTGGGTGCGTATACACTCAGCTACGCTTACAGCCATGCGCATCCACGGTCGAGGGGTGCATCGGAATTCACGATGTGCGCCAACTTAACCCCCGCCCCCTCCCCCCAGCCCTAGCGTGTGCTTGATTGTGTTACCATGAGCGAGCTCCCCTCCCGTTCTTTACCTTTGCTAGCGTGGGGTGGCGGCACTCGTGAAGCCACCACCTTTCTTGTCTCACCTTCGCACACTCTCACTCGCACCTAAGGCACAAAATGCGCTGGGTGCAATAGGATCGTATCGCCTTTGGACTTTATACGGAATATGAGGTGTAAACACTGCTGTGTGCTGACCAAAACACTCAATTTTGATCATCAACAAAGCATACAATGGAAAGCGTTGAACACCAGGTTCACACCCTTTTGCAGTGACTTGAAGCTGATAGTGACAATGCATAAGAGTTGCCACGATCTCACAGTTGAAATTGCAGCACCAATAATGACCTGCATTTCCTGTACAACCTCTTGGGTTTCTGTGCTAAAGCATCTGTGAAGCTTGTGTCCCTTCACGATAACACATAGCTTTGGTAGCTAGGTTGACAAAAAAAGCCGAGTGCTCTAGTAATCTGTATCTGGCAAGGCACATACTATGCGTTCACTCTAGAGAAGAACTACTGCAGATTAGGCAGCCAGCATAGAAAATGTGTTTGCATACAAATACAGATGTTGATGCATTTCGTCAGAGTACAACTACATGAGTCACACCTACCGTCTTTTTTTTTTTTTGCCATGTGTTTAGTTCTCACACCTTTATGCCAGAAATGGCCCACACTTATCCATGTCTGTGTGCTCTAATCTTATGAAAGGCGAGTGATACACTTAGTTCTTGGTTCACTGCACATCTTCTAGCCGTTGTTTGTGCCTTTGGCAGGTATCTGTGAAATAATCACCGGCTTATAAATTAAAGGGACACTAAAGGCAAATATTAAATCAAGCAACAGTACTAGAATAATGCTCGAGAACATCTAAGGCATCAGTATGCATCGGAACAGAGTTTCGGTAATCGAGAAATTGAAGGAAATGCAGGACACAATTTGACTCGACCAGGACATTCAAGTGCTAGCCGGATGACATAGTGACCTTTCATTATAATTATTTCAGTAGAGCTCAATCATTCATAATAAAAAGGTTATTTGATTGCATTTTAAAATGGAAGAAAATGCTACTTGCGCTCCTATTCAAGTCTTACAAAAAATTATTCTTTGACGTTACCCTTGACAACAACGCGAGTGGTAAAAACGTTTCGTTTTCGCAGGACTCTGCGCCACCCATGTGTTTGTGTTTCAGTACTTTCGTTATCGCGTAGTGCTGCGCTTGTTTTGCTGGCTTGCAAAACTCGCACAAACTGCAAGTAGCAGAGAATCAGGCCTATTGAAACAGGCGTCGGAAGATTGTGTTCATGATTTGACACATGCTTTCCCTTCCTCTTTCGCACTGTCGGTTCTGCCTTGGCTTGGATTCTAGCGAATGCATTTACATTTTGCAGAAGAAACCATAACACCGGCTGTCGTGCACTGTTTTACTCGCTGACAGCAGTAAAGGGCACTGATGGCATGTGCAACATTGCGAAACCCCGCTGGGGGACAAGTGATTTGAATCTTGCTGCAGGTATGCAGACACTACAGAGGAGATTTTCACTTAAGCAAAGTCTTTTTGTGGGATGAAACAAGTGATGCAAGGTTTCTGCAGCGGTATTTTAACAGTCCACCTTGCTTTAATATTTGCCTTTAGTGTCCCTTTAACCTGTGAAGCAGTAGACAATCTGTCTGTTTTTGATAGAAAATTGTTTCCCTGGGCTTGAGGACCAACTTTCTCTGTTGGCATTCTACAATCTTTTGTAGGTGTCCGCTTGCTGTGGGACTTCCTGCAGCAGCTGCTTAATGACCCCGAGCAGAAGTACCGCTACTGCATAACGTGGAAGGACCAGGCCAAGGGCGTCTTCAAAATAACTGACCCGCACCGGCTGGCTAAGCTCTGGGGCATGCAGAAAAACCACCTGAACATGAACTTCGACAAGATGTCGCGTGCCATGCGCTACTACTACCGGGTCAAGATCCTCCAGAAGGAGCCTGGCGAGCGACTTTGTTACAGGTAGTACTCTGTTTTGCCTTGCAATAGTAAGCACTGAAGGCTACTTTTATTGTCACATTAGTGTCTTTACGTTGCAGACCCGCCGCGGTGGCTCCTAGATTGGTAGTTTAGGAGCTATTGCATTGCGCTGCTGAGCTTCAGGGCGTGAGTTTGATACCGAACACAGCAGCCACATTTCAGTGGAGGCAAGAATGCAAAAACACTTGCGCACATGGATTTAGGCACATGCTGAAGAAACCATAGGGATCAAAATTAATTTATGTCCTCCACTACGGCAGGGCCTGGAAAAGATACTTTGAAATTGTATCATGATATGGTACAAGATACTCAGGCAACAAGTATTTGAGGTACTGATGCAAGATGCTACCGCAGTTATTGTATCCGATGCGATACTTTTCACTTTCATCGTGAGATGCTTTGATACATTAGCAAATTTTTTATTATCGAACTATATAATATTTGCTTGGAAATTTCTTGACTCTGACCTACCTTGTTTCAATTGAATGAAATGTTTGCTGTCTCAAAGTTTTCCAAAGTAATATTTTCATTTGGAAACAATTTATTGGGGTTGCTTTAGCTCCTTAACATGACAGCTCTTTCTTGATACTCTGTGCTATTGGTGGGTTTTGGTTATTGCTTTTGTAATTGATAGGATACATGGTACATGATACATTCTATCATGTATCAGAAATACAGATACTGATACACGTCTTGCCAGATGTACCATGATAGAGATATAAGGTACCCAAAGGGTATCTCAGATAGTACCTAAGGTACATGCATCTTCGATACTGCCCAGAACTGCACTACGGTGTGCATCATAATGAGATTGTGGTTTCGGCATGTAATACCCCAGAATTTTTCTTTATTTGCAGCAATAATGTTCATTGTGTTTGCAAACACTACCTTCATGCAGCATTGGCTTTGAAGTATTTGACTACTTGAAGGCTCAGTATTAAACAGTATTAGCAGTGTGTTCTCATTTAGCGTGACTAAGTACTGCAGTGTTCCATGAGTAAGATTTAGCTGTGACATTCTAGTCTCCATTTTGGCTGAAATTTTCCAAGGGCTGGTCACGAGATATTCATCTGAAACTTGTTTCTGGTACATAATGCTGGCAGTTAAGATATTTTCATGCCGGAAACTGTGGTACATAGGTTCACATTTTGAAGTTATGATTTGCGTTTAGAATAATCAAGGTGTTTGTTGTGGTTCATTGGCATATTGCAGCCGTTATTGTCCAGACGTCTCAGCTTCTCTCCTAGTCTTGCCATGAGTGAAATTGTCCACAATTTGAAGTGATCGCATCCTTGTCATTATGGGAATCTTTGATGTCTAGTAGTGCAGTGAAGGCAATGCATAATGCAGATGTCCCAAGCACATCTCAATGATTCAGAAGTTCCATGTGTGTGCATAACTACGCATATGTGCCCCATCATAACGAACAGCACAGATATTGTTCAGTATAGTTGAAACTGGTTCATTCGGCAGCTAGCTCAGAAATAAAGGGAAATGTTTCCACGAAGACCAAGCAGTTCGACTAGGTGACCTAATGGTGATCACTAACACCCATTCATCACTGGCCTTTGAACAATGCACAAGCCACAGCTGTGGGTGATGCAACACACAACATAAAAAAACTATTTCGTTTTACGTGCCAAAACCAAAGCCTGATTATGAGGCACGATGTAATGGGGCACTCTGGATTAATTTTGATAAACTGGGGATCTTTAGTGTGCACCTAATGCATGGTACACAGGTATTTCTGCGTATTGCCTCCATCAAAATGCGGCCGCGATGGCTGGGATTTAAGAGGAAGCTTTAGCTCGGGCCCAACTTCGACGCGGCCTATTCATATACATGTAAAACGCAAAAACGTTTCTCTGAGATAACTCGTGGACCGATTTTAATGAAATTTGTTGCATGTGAGAGAGAAAGCTAAATTCTAGTGACTGTTGGAAGTGGAATTTTGATTTAAGAGGAAGCTTTAGCTCAAGTGCTCCTATCTAAATACATGTAAAAGGAGAATTCGTTTTTCTCGGCAACCACTGCACCAAATTTGACGAGGTTTGTTGCATTTAAAAGACAAACTTAAAATCTAGTGACCGTTGGTATCGAATTTTTGAGTTAGATTGTCAATTTTTTATTAAAAATTGGCAAAAATCGAAAATATTCAAAAAATGAAACTATTAAGTTTACAACTCTGTAACTTAACCACTAAAAATGATAATACAATTCTGTGAATTGCATCTAATAGTACATCTAAAGCGGACAAAATTGATATGTTACACATGAATATAAAAAAATTTAATAATAGAGAAATACAACTTTTGCAAAACCGTTGTAACCAACGTAACAAATTCACGTAAGATGTAAAATGACATATTGAATTTGTCCGCTTTGAATGATCTAATGGATGCCGTTTACAGAACCGCGATATCGGTTCTTGATGCAGAGCTATGAATTTATAAACTTCGTGCTTCTATTTTTCTCAAACGGTCAGATATTTGAAAATCGTTTTAAGAAAATTTAAGCCCTAAATCGAAATTCCGCTTCCAACAGTCACTAGAATTTAACTTTCTCTTTCAAATGCGACAAATTTCATCAAAATCGGTCCAGGGGTTATCCCATAAAAACGTTTTTTGCGTTTTACATGTATTTGAATAGGCCGCGTTGGAGTTGGGCCCGAGCTAAAGCTTCCTCTTAAGTCCTAAATTTTGTTAAAGGAATTTTTAAATATACGAAAGTTAAAAAAAAATAGAAACACGAAGTTTACAAATTTGTACCTCTGCATCAAGAACAGATATCGTGGTTCTGTAAACGGCATCCATTAGACCATTGAAAGCGGACAAATTTGATGTGTCATTTTACAGCTTAAGTGAATTTGTTACATTGTGTACGAAGGGTCTGCAAAAGCTGTATTTCCACATTATTAATTTCCTTGAGATGCATGTGTAACATATCAATTTTGTCCGCTTTAGATGAACTGTTAGATGCAATTCACAGAATTGTATTATCATTTTTCGTTGCTCAGTTACAGAGTTGTAAACGTGATAGTTTCATTCGTTGAAAATTTTCTATTTTTGCCAATGTTAATTAAAAAAAATGAGGACCTAAATCAAAAATTCGAAACCAGCAGTCACTAGATATTAAGTTTTTCTTTTAAATGCAACATATCTCATCAAATTTGGTGCAGTGGGTGCCAAGAAAAACGAATTCTCCTTTTACATGTATTTATATAGGAGCACCCGAGCTAAAGCTTCCTCTTAATTGTGTGACCTCGTGCTTAGCGGCACAGTTCCACAGCGGCTTAGCCACCACGGTGGGTGGTGCTGTATTGCCAAAACCTTTTTATTCTGTGTGTGCACACTGTTGCAGACAGAAACAAAGATTTGGCCCATGCAGACAAAGACTGAAGGCTTTGAAGTAGGATTTTGACAGCCATGAGTGCAAGCTCACCTGGGTTCTTGGAAGTGGCAGAACCGTACACCGTTAACGATTTGGCGGCAAATCGGTTATGTGGAAGGCCACAAGGCGGAGCACGGTTCATAACAGGAGAAATGTAATACACCAGACTGTAGTAGAAAGCTACGAAGGAAACCCAAAAGAAGTTTCTCAGAAAGAACGCTTTGCAGTCAAAGGCAAATTCGTCCTTCTCTGGGGATTGAACGCGGGACGCCTTTTTGGGGCGGTTGCTGTACCATCTTAGCTACTCTAGCGGCTACCATATTGGAGCGAGGTCAAAATAACCGACAACTCGAAGCAGATGGACACTAAATGTGACAAATCAGTTCTGCGGAATCCCAAAGGTGGGGCAAGAGTTCATGAAAGGTGAAATCGTCATCCACCCGAATATAGCATGAAACTGCGAAGATTTGGTGGGAGCACTGAATGCTCGGAGCTTTTCTCAGAGTGACTGACATGTCCCATGAGCATTGAGTATGACTGTGCTTTCGTCCCTGCCAAAACTTAAATTCTTGGGTTTTACATGCCAAAACCACAATCCGATTATGAGGCATGAAATGTGGGCTAAGATTTAGGGGCACATTAAAGGAACTGCAGATGGTCAAAAATTAGTCCTGAGTACACAAGCATTTTTGCATTTTGCCCCCATCGAAATGTGGCCGCTGTGGCAGGCATCGGTCCTCGAGCTTAGCAGTGCATTACCATAGCCACAGGGCTACTGCGGCACGTCTGCTCCCTGCCTGCCTTTGATGACTTCATAATGGTAGTCCCTCCACTTACAAAAGAAAATGTGGTAATCCTCCATTCATGGCTGTCAACATCCTGCTTGAAAGTGAAGCCTTCATACCTTCTGCACTGCTCACACCCTCACCTTTGTCCACGGCAGTATGCAGTCACGCTGTGAATCGTTTCAGCAAGCTCTTTGCTTTCTCGCCAAAGAAATTTGCCCTTTTTTTCTCTGTCTTCGATTTCAATACAGGTTTCTGCGGCCACCCACGGAGCTACGGTACTGCAAGCAGCGGTCGCTTTTGGAACGAACAGTGTCAGACGCCGCTGCAGCCCGCGAAGGAGAGGAAGAAGAGGCCTCGAGCGCCCTAGACATGAGCATCAAGGAAGAGTGCCTTTCGCCCTGTATCGAGAACGACTGAGCACACACCTCCCGTGCCTTGCTTCCTTTCTTCGTACGGTACCTGCTGCAAATGGCTGTGCAGACGTCAAGCCTGCCTTCCCTGTCTTGAAAGCCACCGAGTGCCTCCTACGGCACACACTGCAAGCCCTCTCCTTGGTGCCTGATGAAAAACAGCTTATATGAACGCACCTTCAGCTTGTTTTTTTTTTACTGTTAGCCGAGACAGTGTGTGACAGTGATAATCTGCATGGTGGTAGAGAGCTGCTTCGCCTAGTGTCAGGTGACAGCACAAGAATTGTCCTCCGTCATTGTCCCCATCTGTGTGAAGCATTGCAAAGGTCCCTACAGTCCACTCAGGTGTTTTGTGTTGCGTCTCCCATGGCATTGGTGATCTTGTAGCAGTGGTGTCAAGATAGCGCCCCGTGTCGTGTGCATAGTGGTGGACGCGGCGTTTTTCTTTTTTTCTATTTCTTAGTGTTACATGCCGTGTGCAAGGATGCGGTCTCACGAGGAGTACCCTTATTGTGTATTGGTCCGCAAGTTGATTGTGGCAGCAGCAACTGCCAGACAACAGTGGTGACTTTTCCAAGACATTGGTGGTGACGTAAAGCAGAATTGAGTGAACAGTGTGTTTCGCTTTGCACATGCGCGTCGCTGCGACCAGCACCAACCGTCCTGTGAAGCAGACACATTGAACAAACGCAGTGGGACACCCTTGCTGTCCACTTTGCACAAGGTGAATGTATGCACATCGCGTGTACATGCATGTTTGTGTGTGCAAAGATTTGTACAGTGCCTTGAGAAGCCATTGCAGGCTTCCACATGGATATATTGCTCATGGTGCCATGCAGTGGCACTGTCCATACAACTACGTGACCGGTGTGACATGATGTGACACAGGATTTCAAAGTGACCATTTCGGGCTCTGCACGTTTGGATTCTGCACTGCTGATATTTTTAGGTGTGCAGTTGTCTTATTTGATTTGCATTTTTTACACGGGATAGTTTGGCTGTGTGTAGCTATCTTCACGGGACATGCTGATCTCAATGGCAATAGTTAGCTACATTGGTTCGAGACTAGTGCAGAAAACGTGTGATGTGCCATTCATTTGCTGCTGAATTGTTGTGTCCCAAAAGAATGGATTTGAGATTTCAAAGACAACTGCGCTCAAAGCCAGCTGCTATGTGGGTCAGCTTTTTCTTTTTTCTGTTTTTAGCGAGCAAGTTTTTATCCTTGTTTTTGTTTTGTTTTCTTCTCACAAGCCATAAAAAAAGGAATTAATCCTAGCAAATCATTCTTCTACCCTTCATGTTCTTTCTCACGGTCATCATTTGCTTACGTTTGCACTTTTGGCATCGTCACCCATGATAATGGATTGCAAAAGATAACTGCAAGAGCACTCATGATTATCATTCGTGGTTCGTTTGTACATGATTTGTTGAGTGCTGTGCTTGCATTGTGCTGAGTTGTCCTCAGTATCTTCGAATAACTGTTGCCATTGAAGAGCTTTCTTTTTCTCTTCCATCTGCAATGAGTGGAAAGTTCGATAAGAATAATGGAGCACGGAGGTTGGCCCAATGCGAGTTGTGCAATACGCCATATCGTAGACACGTCGTTGCTTCATGTACTACAAGTTTCTTTCTGCATTTCCGTGTCAAACGATTCATTGATTCATTGTAGTCTGTATGACACTTGCTTTTCTTCACATTTTGCAAAATATACAGTAGACTTTCGTTTAATTTGACCATGATGGGACCGATGAAATTGGTTTAATTATCTGGTGGTTTTAATTAAACTAGAAGCATAAAACATGTGAAAACACGGCATTAATTCAGTTAGCAGTATTTATCCCAACTCTAAAATGTATCCGAATGAAATGCACACCCTCTTTTTATGGTTTCAAAGTAGAAAACTGAAGCTAACATAAAAATGACATATCTCCTAAACAAAGTAGAAATCTAATGCACACCTGATCTTTTAGGAAGAAGAACATAGCATTCCTCCGTTTCTTGCAATAAAATTATGCAACCAGTGAACTTCGCCGTCGCAGAATGGAAATTTATGTACCTAATGTCCGTCATCATCACTTGAACAGTGCTTTATCACAGTCTATGAAGAACCACAACATGACGACTCTGCAATATCCATGGCGCTTATGCTATCCTGCATTTATCGCACAACTGCAGCAATCGCCAACAGGATTGTGGCCCATGCCAGACTAGCCATTCCGCTAGCTTGTCCGGGGAATTGCATGCGATGCATGCAATCCTCTGGAACTCCAAGAACTCAATGGGACTTGTTGCCGCTAGCTTAATATGCAAAATAACTTACTGTTGAATGTGTGAATCACACTGAAAGCAGCATTGTTACTGTCGGGTAAATATTGTAAATAATTGATTGTGAGCTATCATTCTGGCTTTAAGATCTTCTTGGTGCAGGCTGAAAATTTTCAATGAGATAATGTGTTCGAAGAATTTGCTCAACTCTTTAACACAGCCAAGATGTACACTGTCGCTATTGGAGTCAGCACTATTTTCTGGGGTTTAAGTGCATGCGGGAGGACCAGCCAAGATAAAATTATCCGGCTTATGCTAATGCCAGGATCGAAATCGCAAATATATGATCCCATAGATACGAACGAGTGCTGGCCAGGACCTTCGGCCTCAATCGAATTGACCGAAATGTAGTATTTATCCACAGTGGAATGAACGAAAGTCTACTGTACATGAAAACCACATCCTTCTTCACTTTTAGATCTTGCGCTGTAAATTATCGAATAGGGAATTTCCAGATTGTCTTTTCATCTTTTCCTGCATTGGGTACCATTGTTTTAGATGTCTTGTTTAAGATTGCCGATGCTGGAACTGCTTGCATACACTGCACAATGGCTCACTGTTCCCTACATGCCCGCGAGTTGCATTGCAGCATTGGAAATGGAACAGCAGTGAGCAATGACAACACAAGCAAGAGGTATTGTTTTGGCGGAAGCTACACTGCAGGCAAATTTACTTGCTGTCCTGCCAACTTCTCACCCTCGCATTCTATTCCTGTCTTCTGGCCTTGTTTTAGTCATTTACAATGTACTTTAATTACCTTAATTGCATTCATTCCCTTCTTAAGGAAGTTATTTTACCTGCAGTGTGCACCATGGACCCTGCCTCCTCATCCACTGAGTGTTGCAATTGGCCTTCTGAAAATTCCCATTTGATTTCCCTTTCTTAGGTTTCGTTTTCATATTGCATACTTATTTGGGCATTTACTGAGATCACCAGGTGTGACAAGGCCTTAAACACTGGCTGAAACATCATCTAATGTTGAACATGTCTTCCATGTTTAGCTCTCTATTTCATGCATGCAGGGAGTGTGTAAGTCATGGCAGAAACGTGATCATGACAGGCCCAATGCTTGCGCTAAAGAGCTGCTATGAGCCTTAATGAGCTGTGGTGTGATTAAAATCGTCATGGAACATTTCAAGAGTGTGTTGTGTGGTCATGACATTGCAAATACTTACGCTATAGCATATGACTAGCATTACAGTCCTATTTTTTCTTTTCAAATAGCATAGAGCACGCACACCGTTGGCTGACACACAAATACAAGCTCTGTTCTCTGTGGTTGTGCTAGCTATACGAATGATGCAATATTTTCAAGGGCAAGTATATGCAGATATCACGTGCAAATTTTGTGACAGTTACTGAGTGAAGTGATTAGGCAAGTTGTCTGCCTCATGGCAAATACTGATTGACAGTGCCTTCATTAGGTAACTTCTTTCTGTACCAGCTTGAGCCCTCATTGAGAAGGCGCAGTTATGATGTTGCAAAGATTAAATTCTGAATTTAAAGCCATCTCTGAAAATATTGAGATATCTGTAGGAAGTACGAAGCTAATATATAAACATATGGTAACTTACATAGGAGAATTAGTCAGCTTTGTCTGCAAGCTTTTAGCATGCACTGATTTATATGCAACAACTAATAAAAGATGCTTTGCAGGCATTGGTACAGACGTTGCAGCGGTCAGAGTGGCATCATTATCAATGGTATTATATGGTGTTACAAATGCCATTTCTACAATTTCTTTCCGTTTTTGTTTCAAAGCTAAAATTGTGTAAAAACTATAATCCTATGTGAATATCAACTTCCTGAAATTTCGGTAGTTTCTGAAACTGCACAATTATGTGCTTGCAGGAGCGTTGTCTCACTGATTGTTTCATATAAATTTGGCTGGAAAGCCTCAAATTGACATCTGCTCTTGCCCAAGAAGTGTGGAGAACATGACAGCTGACGTATAGTACTATTATTACAGACTGTTGTTACTTTTGCTGTGAAGCTTGGCACAGCTCGCACTGTTTGGTGTTGGCCATTGCACCCCTATCATTGCTGGCCAACACTAAAAGCTTACTGAAATTGCTAACTTTGTCACCTGGACCAAGATGCTCTGGTGCGTCTCTCACAGTGCTGTATGAAAGGCAAAAATATTGTAAGCATGAGACCCGTTACTACTCATGAAACGTGCGTACTATTTCAAAATAAGATGGAAATGCACTGGAAGTTTGTCCATAGCCAGGAAATGCAATCACAATAAGAAACTGTTGGCATTTGAAATTGAAAAACTGTTGTCTTGAAAATGCAGAAAACTATGTTCCCATGCATGCCAACATGATTGACTGTTAGTTATCGGCACCACTTATTGACTGACCCGCACCACTGCAACAGCTTGAATGACTGTTTCCACAGTGGTGTTTGTAAGTGAAACAGCTTTAAACCAGTGAGCGAAGTGGTCAACGCACGTCGGTATATAGCGATGCTCATGCACATGAGGCAGGCACCGGCAATATCAAAGTGGAGATGGTCCAAGCACACATCAGGAGGGGCAAAACTTTCTTATTGAATTGACAATATGCCTTGGCCTGTTGGCATTTTAGGCAAGCACATGTCCAGCTCCGAACATGAGCTTTTACATGGGGCCATAAAAGGCGGCGAGGCGCTGCATCGCAATGTGTTTCCGAGCGCAACTGAGTGTAAGTTGAAGTATGGATGACTGTTATTATTGAATGTATCGCAAACAACGGGAATGTTATCGCCAAGCTTGAAGACATCGCAAGCACTTTCTTTGCCTCTTCCTTCAATTTTTCCACTGTTACTGTCTTGCCCGCTGAGTCGAGAGATGGTTCACAGCATTCATATACGTGACAGGACCATAGCAGAAGCATGTCGGAGAGGAAAGGCGACTTAACCCGTTTGGACCTTTCCATCGCTTCGCATGTGTGCAATGCCCTCTGGAGCTCCCTGGGCGTCGCCACAATACTCTCTTGACAACTTTAATTATCTGTGAGCCCCTTCAAAAACATTGCAGAAACTGCAACCTTTTACTTTTCTACTAACGTGACAAAGTCCAGAGGGGAGGTAGAATGGCAGAGAAGAGGCAGAGAATGTGTAGAAGCGATGTACTCGCGAAGCGATCGAAGGACTGCCTTGCTGCTCTTGGCTTGCAGTTCCCATACATGGGGGAGGACGGGACAAGGCGAGGAAATGCTACTACTATAGGCACAACAGCGGTTGCGGAAAAACAATAAATTCGCAATACAGTAAAGTTTGCAAACAATAAAGTTCAAGGTACGATACCATATGTTGCTGCTATTTCTGAAAAATACACTATGTAAATTTGTCAAGCAGTCAAACAGCAGTGGTGCACACACGGTAACGTCTATCAACTCCCCAATTTCATATTGTACTAAACGCTGTGAAGAAACGAAACATTCACCGTCAACATCACCGCTAATTATCGTCAATCAAAGCAAGCAGCACAGAAAGCTTCACTTGCATCGATCCCTGCAGTGTGTGGGATCCGCTTATCTTTTTTTTTCACCTTTAAATTCCCATGGAAACCCATACATTTAAAAGCTCATTTTAATGAAGCAGAATGATAAAATAAATGGATACAAGGAACAGTGGAGCAAGGAGGGTTTCGAATCTGGCAGCCTTGATGTGACTAGGTAGCCTACGAAGGTTTTTTTTTTTTTAGCCACTGGCCTACTCTCGTAAGTTCACATGTTGCGCGACGCCATCGGGCGAAAAAGGATGTCCCACTTGCACCCACCATGGACCTGACTGGTGCTGGCTAACACTTGCAGGGGTAGGTATAGTAAAGATAAATATCCAAGTTAGCAGACGGATTGATAGCCGTCACCACAGCACAACTGGTAGTGCAGCGCTCACGCAATGTGGACGTTCAGTTTTCACCGGCGACAAGTTGTCTTTATGTCCACTTTCATAATTCCATTTCCTTCATTATTTTCTATCTTTCCATTTCAAGCACATCTAACTTCCCCCTATCCTTTTGTTGGCTTCATTGTCTGTTGGCATTATGTGATCGTATATATTGTGACGTACGAGTTTGTGTCGCTGTGGACGAAAGGATGTTGTGAGGTGAAGAGGAGGTTGAAGTGTCTCGACGATCGGTAGATGGTGGTACTCTGACTGCTGAGCTACAACCTGGTAACTGTATATATTGTAAATACATACATTTTATTCCCCCTAAACAAAATTGTAGAGAGGGCTTATTGGGACACAACCGATGGTTCCGAGCGCCAGCCGAGGTTCCATTATCGCTAGGCGAACGTCTCCTTTTTTCTTTTTCTCTTATCCCATGTCCCACTACTGCTGGCGGCACATACCCAAGTCAGACAAGACTTTCACGCTTGTAACACATCCCCCCGCGCAGATGAAACCCACTACGCAAGTCAAACAGCATCTTGAGCGGTGCAGGGTTTCAAGTGGGCAACATGAGTCACTTCAGCCTTTGAAGAGCGCCGACCATTTGAAAGGAGACGCGCTCTGTGATACGTAAATTTGCTTATACAGTCTAACACAAGGTCCAACATAGTGCGCCAGTAGTTTTTCACACAACCCATGTTTTCTGGTAGGCATCCACAGCCACACTAAGTCACCTGGATCGTATGTTACGTGTCGGTGTCGACGGTTGTAACGTGCCTTCGAGCAATCTTGTGAAGCAAGAGCGCGCAAATAAGCAAGGCGGCGGGCTTCTTCTGCACGACAGATCGTTTCAGATATGCAGGCATCATTGTGGTTCATAAATGCGAAGATCGCATTAAGGGTATAATGTGGCGGCCGAGCATAAAGGAGAAAGAAAGTGCTGTAGCCGGTAGTTTTGTACTGGGCGGTCTTAAATACATAAGTAACGAAAGGTAGAACGCTGTCGCAGTCCTCGTGATCCGTCGAGATGTACATGGACTACATGTTTGTAAGAGTTCTGTTGGTGCGTTCCGTCAGGCCGTTTGTTTGTGGATGGTACGGCGTAGAGTGTCGAAAACTTGAACAACATAGACGGAGCATCTCTTCGACCACATCTGCAGTAAACTGTCGCCCACGATCGCTAATAACGACTTTAGGAAGCCCGTGGCAGAGCATGATAAGCAAGAAAAGGCACACGTCGGCTGCAGTAGCCGTATTGCAGCCGTCTCACAGTAGTGTGTCATGTGGTCATTGCACACTATGATCCAGTGATTCCAGTCAGAGGACCATGGATACGGGCCGAGAAGGTCGATGCCGACTTGCTCGAATGGAGTCCTTGGGAGTGGCACAGGGTGTAGTTTCCCAGGAGGAGTACTTGTGGGACGTTTGCGACGTTGACATTCATTGCAGCTAGACACGTACTGCCGCGTCGTCTGACACATATTAGGCCAGTAAAATCTTTCTTAGAGACGGCAAAGCGTTCTAGCTGCTCCCAAATGACCGGAGGTTGGTTCGTCATGCATAGCCCACAAGATGGAAGTGTGCAGATGGTTCGGGACCACCAGGAGATATCGTGAGCCTGTGGTAAAATAGTTCTTGTATAGAAGCCCATTATGTGTGCAAAAACGATTGGCTCTTGATTTATGTTTGGCAGCAAGCATGTTGTTTTAAAGTGTCATCGGTTTGCTGCTCACTCTTAAAGGTATTGAGATTAGGAAATGTTGGCTACAAGGATACGATGTAGTGGTCAAAGTTGTCCGCGCCACACTCCGTCGTGGGAAGCGTTAGCCGCGACAAGCAGTCGGCGTGTCGTCGACCGCTTTTATAGGCAACAGTGAAGTCGTACTCCTGCAGACGGAGTGTCCAATGTGCAAGCCTGCCAGATGTATCACGCAGATTGACGAGCCAGCACAAAGAGTGACGGTCTGTGACGATGTTGAAAGGGCGTCCGTACAGGTATGACTGAAAGCGCTGTACGGCGAAAATTGCGCTCGGGCTTGCTTAGAGAGCGACTCGCGTACGCTACGACGTGTTCTTCTGTGTCTAAGCGTTCAATAAGAAGAGCGACGACACCAATACCGCTAGCATCCGTGTGAAGTTCTGTGGGAGCCAAGGGGTAGAAGTGTTTGAGAATTGAATGGGACGTCAAACGTAACTTCAGTTCACGGAAAGCACACTCACATTCTGGGGTCCAGTCAAAATGAATGCCTTTCTGAAGCAGACGCGTCAACGGATGCGTGATGTGAACAAATCCGGGACTAAACCAACGGAAGTTTGAGGAAAGGCCCAAGAAGCTTTGTAGCTCTTTTACTGAGCTAGGTTGCTGAAAGGCTTCGACTGCAGCCGTTTTCGCTGGATCAGGTCTTATGCCCTCTTTGTTCACTAGGTGGCCTAGAACTAGTGTTTGGCGGTCTCTAAAGCGGCATTTCTTGGAGTTTAGTACCAAGTATGCTTTGCCTAGGAACCCTAGTACAATACTGAGGCGAGCGTTGTGTTTGCACTCTTAAACAAATGTAACACTCTTTGGGGTGCATATTTGCCACACAACGATAATCGTCATCTGTCTTGCTTGCGTTTCCTCTCTTGAAAACTTGGTGCTTGCTACTTTTCTGTCGAGAATGCACTGTAATGTCGATGACGCGCATGCATGATTTAAGATCTCACAGCGTTGAAGCATAACTGGGAGAGGAAGTTGGCAGCTGTCACCCTTTGTGTTAAAGTTTTGTCTCTGAGCAGTCTCATTTTTGTCAAGCGTACTCAAAAAAGGTGTGGCCCGTGTCGTAAATGCAGAACTGGGCACTTTCCCGATGTTTAATATAGTTTGTAGGCTTCTTTCCGTGGCGAAAACGTCGTGCTTGACCCTAATTTCGTCAGTTGTTGCTTAGAGTTGTGGAGCTAAACTCACAAAAGCTTTTAACTCCTAAGTGTTCTTTATAATTGGTCGGCCGCTTTTGCTAATAATATATATAGCATCGAGATTGGCTAAATTGTTTCTGACGAACGATTCTTCTGTAAGAGGTTTCTGTGAATATGGCCCAGCTCTTCTAGCAGCTGCTGGGGCTTGAAAGTGCGGATCTCGAAGACCTTTCTAAAAATAATACCAGCCTAGGAAGATGTAAAAAAGGCGCAACTGCAACGTGTGCTGCTTAAAGAGCAAGGCCGAACATAAAAGCTAGCGGTTTAGGCCTGAAGGTTAAAGCACTGACTGCGGCAGCAGTGTTTAGTGTTTCACTTGAGCTTTTCGGATGGCGTTCTAACTAATGCGTACGTGGCATACGCGGATGTGCCGAAATTCATCGCAGAGGCAGAGGCGAGAGGCGCCTCTCAGATCGCAGAGGCGCCACTACGCTGCGCCAGAAAAATTGCACTACCTGCAGGTTTGAGCACTGTTACTGACTTGCACATTTAATTTTTCAATAGTCTTAGAAGATTCCGGATAAAAAGGCATGAGCTGTGAATGTTATGTTTCACGACATTTGTTTGTGGGCTGAAATTTTTAAAATTATTAGGAACAATTTGGTCAGGAACGTAAGACCTGGTATGAGCAACTTTGGTGATTGAATAGTGTAGCAATATGACCCGCATATACGGCATGCATAAGCATATAGCTTACGTATACCTACACATATGCGAAGCCCGATGAACATTTGAATGAAATGAGTTACTGATGAAATGATGCTGGGTTGATGAGTACATGAAAGCTCTGGGACGCGGCGCCTCTGGTTGCCAAGTCCTCTTCCCATCTGACAACGGTACTGATGAAATTATGAGTTCGGCATTTCGATCATGCGTATTTCCCACAGGCTGTGTAACAGTGGATTTCCACATACCCACAAGAGGGGATTGACCAAGGAGCGCGCCTGCATGCTGATAATTATGGCGATGATTTCAATACAAGGGCACATATTCAATAAAGTTTATTTAAAAAATAAATAAATCAGAAACAATCACGAAATGTCACTCGCTGGCTGTGTCTTTCATATAGGAGTTGTAAGCTGTGTGATACAATGCGATGCGAATCCGCGCTGTGTTATAGTTCATTCACCACCAGTTCGATAATCACTTGAAAAAAAAAAATAAAAAAATAACTAGGCTGCTGTAAAAAGGCGTGGAAGCTAAGCGCCCCCCCCCCCCCCCCCCGAAGAGAAATACATTGTCGCTAATTAGCTCTCTCTCTCTCTCTCTCTCTGATACGTATACATAATAAATTGAGTCACTTTAGCATACGTCAATGAGGTCGAAAGCAAAATGCTGTGCGCTCAAGAGACATCCATTACATTACTTGACATTCTCATTCGAATGCGTTGTTACTTCCTATTGCTTTTCTCCCAATAAAGATTAGTCGGTTCGAGTGCCTTAATGAAAGCTACATTAATGAAGTGTGTCTTAATCAAATTCGCCCTAAGTAACACCAAAATTCGTGGGTTTGACTACCGCCAAAGGTCATGGGTTCGATCGAGTGCCTTAATTGACTGTACAATAATTAACTGCGTATTTTTTGGCATGACTAGCGGCATGGATGTGGAAGAAGACGACGACGAACGCGCGAGCAGTTGCACGACGGTCCGAATTTCAGCACCTCGAAACGCGACCTTGAAACATAGAGGTCAAAGGTTTTCGAGTTGAAAATTATCCGCATTTGTACGATGCATTCGTAAGCTACACGTGGGCAAAAAGAACGCTGTTAGTCATTCGTATCTGGGTGCCTCGGCAGCTTCCGGATATTTCATCTTTGCTACAATAATGGTGAGGGCGACTCCCCGAAAAGTTTATCTCAGCGGTGGATATCCTGCTTCAAAAGACTGTTACAAAATAAAGAAATATGACCCAACACGAAATCACGCGGCCGCTGTTCGCGTTGTCGGCATCTCTACGGCCACTTCTACACTGCATCCGCAAGGTGAATGAACCGGGCATTCATGGCTCCTTTCTTGTATCGAAATTAAGTTGGGCATCACGTTACTGCGGGCTGTTTTACGCACAATACAGGCGACGCATCCTAATTCGTTTAACCCGGCAGAACTTGGCGAGCGTGGCGTAAGCAAGATATATTTTAAATCGAGGGAGCGCAACTATATTTATGATGTCTCTTTCTTTACTTTTATCCTTTCAAACAAAGTTTATTTTTCGGCGAGGTGTCTGAGCTGTGCACCTGATGACCGAGCTAAATTGCTCATTATTTGCTTATTCTTATAGTCGATATTGTGGACGTTGTGATGCGTAGAAAATAAGGCGCTTTGTTGTATGTCTGACAGTAGCTTACGTAATTTTATTTCGATGCTGTATCTTCTGATACCTGTGCATGTGCTATACTAGTACATTCAACTTATTAGTGTCCTTTTTTATTTATTCCGAAAAAGCTTTTTTTTTTAATCATGCAGTGCTAAATATCGCTGCAGGATGCACTGCATATGCCGCTAAATTACAATGAAACATTTGCGAACAAAAAAAAACCATGATTCGATTATGACCGTGAGAATTTGCGCTTAGAAGTAAGTATGGATGACAATGAAAAGAGAAACGCGGAAACAAAGGGGTGGACGCGTCGAGGTACCGCACCGTGTGCGGCAGTGTTGCGATGACATCACCTAAGATGACCGTCTCTTTGTATGTGGCTGCTTAGCAGCGCAAGATTAAACTTCATGAATATTGACGAAAAACACATTGATTTTTGTTTCCCACGGGCCACCAATTTCTTCCACCTCCCGACAAAACCTGCGCGTTCGCCATGCGGACGAGTCGATAACACCCTGCAGCATATTGCCACTGGGCAGGATAAAGCTCTGTGCTGAACCGGTTCGCGAACCGGTTCAGTGGCGAGAACCGGCTCGCGAATTGTTATTCATTTATACTCCTCCGAACCCTAACTGAACCGGAGCAGTAATCGGAGCGTGCTGAAACCGAACACGAATCGAACTGGCATTTTTCTATTTTTTTAATTTCGACAACCTCATTGTGATAGCATATACACGGAAGCTTCCGTCGCTGCTGTCTCATAGTCCCGCTTGACGTCATTTCGGTGGCACGAGCACGGAGGTTTACAGTAAGGGACGCCCCCCAGTGCAAGGTGTCTCCTGCGAAAAACGAAGAATCAAAAGTGGACTCAATCGAACTCTGTTGCAGGTTTAGACTAGCTCACGTCATTTTACGTTGTGATTGTCGATTGTAATGCCTCAACTCAGTATTTTCGTAAGGTGCTACATGAATCACAAAGGGCACGACGCGGTATTACGCAGGCTCTGCATCGGCACATGTTGCCCCCTCACTATCGACTTGTGAGTAATAGTGATGATGCCCCCTCACTACAATCACTTCCTAAATTTAGAGACGCGAGTAACATGACAAAAAATTTTAACACTTCCGGCGATTTTTCTTTTGCGTTTACCATTCATTTCTCGTTACGTAATGGTGAATACGGCTAATAATTGTAGAGGGCCCACATTGCGCCATGTAGGGCACGAAGGACGACGTACACAGATATTTAACGTACACTGAGGCGTACTGATATTTAAGATGACGTTGTGTATTTGCTATTTCGTAAATATAACATGTGGCGGAGGTGCTTGCGACAGTATTATTTCGCGTATAATACAAAATAATTATGACGTTTTAGAAGTGCTGCGAGGCTCTTTAAGACGTGCTTACGGATTTAACGTAATAGGGTCTAAGAAACAGTGCAGGGTGTGAGCTATTAGTCTCGACAAAATCGAGGAGCGGTGTCGCTGTGGATGAACTTTCGAAGTGCTCGTCATGGCATACGGCAAATGACCTTTCAGCCGAGTCACATTTCGGCGTGCGCCCTAGACCATAACGTAGAAAGCCCACTCAATCACTACAGCTTGTACGCATATGTGTGCACCTGCGCATATAGAAATTACATTTTTTTTAATAACTTCAACTCGCTACACAGCTCTGTCGTGACATGTTGATATATGCAGCAACACTAATTTTAAATGTTACATGGCTTTTCGTGCCACAGATGAAGTCGTCTGGTTCTATCAGCGAAACACCCACAAACAACCGAGACGTACTTTCTGGTTTAGAATGTCACTACCTCAGCCAAGTGCACTCAAGCATGAATACTAAGAAACAGCACGTAGTACAGCCTCGAGTTAAACACAAGGTGCTCATAGTCCACGTTTGCACAAATAATACGGGCTTCATTTTTTGAAAGCCACACATTTAGCACATTCACACGCTGGTACGTTTTGTGCAGTCAAGTTACAATATAGTTAGGCGTAACTTTCTCTGTTTAGTGTTCTGTATTTCGCATTGCCAGACTTCAGTGTTTACAGCAGCACAAGCGAATACCAGCGAGAGGAAGGGCATTGTAACACGCATTTATTAGTCTGCTATACAACATGTTCACTTCAATTGTGTAATTCAAGGCAACATGCTAGCATTTCCGATGGGAAGACCCAAGGCAATGAGAATTCGAGGCTGCGGTAGCTAATTTTGGGGTCTTGTTACCTGGACAGTAATGACGTATGTGAAGCATGCAGTTCACAACTACCATTCACAAAGAAATATTTGTGCTTCTGACCTTGGATGGAGCGCAAGAAGAATTACTCCAATAGAGTGTTAAACTGAGCAAGTTGATTGATCTTCATGGTAAAAGCAACGCAAGAGAAAAAAATGTTTTCCCGCAGTGGGCTTCCCGAAAAGCAGTGCGCTTGTACTTAGGCTTGCCGAAATTTGAGCAAACACTGTATTGTACCTTGAAGAGAGAATTCGTACCGATGTCTCCTATCAATCGTACAATGTTTCTTAAGACTTTATGCATTTCTGAGTCATTAGGAAATATTTTTCATGCCGCAGTTTTATCTTATTTTATTTTTCGCTTTATTGGCCAGGATTTTCTACGCCGTAGCTTATGTTTCTGTAGTCTTCACCACACCTACTTAATGTCAGAATGCCAATATACTTCCGACTAATGATTATTTCCGTTCCATAGAAAGAATATTGGACAATAGTTTTCTGAACAATTTCGAACTGCTCTCAAACGGCACCATAAATCGACTACTCCAAGATCATTCAACGAAGTGTGAAGAAAACTGAGGCGTTAGGATTTCTGTCTCGAACTCGATTGGTCTTATTACTTACGATTGCCAGATTTTACACTTACTTTTTGGCAGTCCTGTTAGCAGTAATTCTCGCCCTGTGGAAATTGCGGGCTTCTAATACAAGGACTGCCATTGTTACAGATACTCTATCTGTGTGTTTGTCTCTTCCGCGTGAACGCTCCTCTATTCTGACTCTTCCTTTCTCTATATTTCCTGCTTATGTGCAATGCATTCGGTCAATTTGGCAGCCTGGTCACACGGATTTATTTCTGAATGAAATTTGGGACTCACTAGCCAAGGCGTAACTTCACTGTCCTGTTCTTCCAGTGGTAACATTACCTGCCTATTTTGCTGCGGTTACATTTCGCACGCGTACTGTGAAGCGAGCGTTGTCAAACCTCAGGTTAACTGCTGCTCCTGAGTATCGACAGCTTCTATATTTCTGGCGTAGTGGATCATTCAATGTACGCAGACGAAGTAGCTTTCACCATATTACGCTGTCAGGTTCCCCCCTCTGAACTTCTGCCTGTTCAGATCCCAATTTAGCGTGTTCTGTAATGAGGAGGAAACAATCGATCACTCGTTTTTGTCGTTGCCGCTGCTCTACTATACTGAAGAAAAGAATGTTCGAAATTCTCGTTTGCAAAATTGGTCTGGGTCTGACAATTCCCGTTGTTCTTCTATTTAGAGCTTCGACTCACGGGTACAGTCGCAATAATGTTTGCGCCTCATCCAGGAATTATTATTGATTCCAACCGATTGGCCAGTTACATATGCTTCTTTTATCCTTTTTTTTATACCAAAACGGCTATTTCGAAATATTACTTTAATGTATTCGTAGAAACACCTGGTATAAGCAGCATGTGGCTGTAGCCACGAACACCATTACTAAGCATCACTATATCGCTGAGTGAGTGTTATATTTATTTTATTCCGAAGCTACAAAATGCGGTAACCCAAGTTGAAAAAAGAAAACGAGTATTTAAGCGTGTTTTATGCACATCAGTGCTTTTTGCATATATACCGCTGTCTTCCTGGGCGACCAATCTCGATCATGCCTTGCGAGTTGTATGCTGACGACGAGAATTTTCACTCTTCTTACATATGGACAGCCCAGATGATCTCCGTCATAAACTGTGCTCGAGCCACTAGCGCATCGCAATCGCTTGCTGGTCTTCAGCGAAAATTGTTTTAAATACAGCAGCAGCGTAGCATGAAAAAATTGAAAGCTAGACGATTAATGCATAATGTTACCTCGAAATGTTCTAGGCATGCAGTTGCCTGTGCAGCTGCGGTAAGTTTTGTTTCGAGCGCATTTCTCGTAAAGCAGTGAACGTGCGTGTGACGTCGTACCCACTTCTCACTCAAACGACGACAAAAAAAAAAAAAAAAAAAAGTTGGGGAGCGAAGCAGCACACGATGAAAGCTTAGCGAAAACACGATGGACCATGCACTCGGATTATTTCCTCATGTGACGCCCGCTTCGTTTCACTCCAAATTAGCAACGCTTTAAACAATAAATGAATCCTGAGTTTTGCATGCGGAACCACGATTTAGTTCTGAGGAACGCCGTAGTGAGGGACTCCGAATTAATTTTGACCACCACGGGATCTGATAAACGAAGAAGAAAACACACATTGCTTTGTCCGCATCGGCTCCCGTTTCTTCGGAAGTTTCTGACCAGATTTATTTTTGCTTGTGGCTGCCTAATTTCATCACCGACGGATCCGTGAAGTTGTAAGGTACACCTGGATACCAGACTGTTGCCAGTAAGTGGACATTTTCAAATTTTACGGCTCTTTTTTACTTCGACCGCACCGCCGGTGGACCACAAGAGTTTGTGGCGGGAAATCGCTCCCGGCCTTTGGGCCACTCGGCGAGACCTCTTCCTATGGAGTACACTGTGCGAAGGGGGAAAATTCCCCCGACGATTTTCCAGAGAATTCCGGCTGGCTATTAGCGAGCCGAAGACACCATTTGGCGAAATCGTTAGAAGACCGGCCCAGCAATGGAGCTAGGCCTAGCGCGATGCCCGGGCAGAACGATCGTGGCAGGACCGGAACTGATGTCAAGAGCCGCATTATTCGTCGTGGAAGAACGCTGCCGCGGAGGACATCAAAATTGTGATCAGAGTGAGGGGTGGCCTGAATATATCTAGGATAGGCCCCACTGGTGGTGGCGGATGCAATCAACACCGCTGCTTGCATCGAGGATTCCAAGCGTGAGGGGGACACGATCTGTCCTAACTATCAACAGAATATCGTCGTGGTCAGCACCCCCGAGGAGGAGAACGCAACCAAATATGTCAGGATCAAGAATATTTTGGTGGCGGGTTGTCTGTACGAGGTAGCGGCATACCGCACGGCTGCACATGCTACATGCAAAGGTGTAATACGAGACGTCGCCCGTTGTGACGGGCCAGAGGTGTTGCAGCGCAAGATTGTTAATGCAAGAAACCTCCTGGCGCTGGTAGCCAAGAAGATCAAGGACACTGGCACCGTCAAAATTGCTTTTGACGGATGCCGGGTACCCAACTACGTCAGGTATGACAATGCATTGGTCAGATTTACTTTATATCGTAAGCAGATAGACATCTGCTCCGTTTGCGGAAGGCTCGACCATCTTGCTGACGTCTGTTCGACGCCCAGCGAAGCCGTATGCAGAGGATGTGGAGCCTGGAACCCAGACGAGCAGCATCAGTGCATGCCTAAATGCAACTTGTGCGGCTCTCTTGAGCTTTCGCCATGTTAAATAATTTTGAACTAGCCCAGCCTAGAATTCTCATTGCCTTGGGTCTTCCCATCGGAAATGCTGGCATGTTGCCTTGAATTACACAATTGAAGTGAACATGTTGCATAGCAGACTAATAATTGCGTGTTAAAATGCCCTTCCTCTCGCTGGTATTCACTTGTGCTGCTGTAAACACTGAAGTCTGGCAATGCGAAATACAGAACACTAAACAGAGAAAGTTACGCCTAACTATATTGTAACTTGACTGCACAAAACGTACCAGCGTGGGAATGTGCTAAATGTGTGGCTTTGAAAAAATGAAGCCCGTATTATGTGTGTGAACGTAGACTATGAGCACCTTGTGTTTAACTCGAGGCTGTACTGCGTGCTGTTTCTTAGTATTCATGCTTGAGTGCACTTGGCTGAGGTAGTGACATTCTAAACCACAAAGTACGTCTCGGTTGTTTATGGGTGTTTCGCTGATCGAACCAGACGACTTCATTTGTGGCATGAAAGACCGTAGAACATTTAAAATTAGTGTTGCTGCATATATCAAGATGTGACGACAGAGCTGTGTAGCGAGTTGAAGTTATTAAAAAAATGTAATTTCGATATGCGCAGGTGCACACATATGCGTACAAGCTGTAGTGATTGAGTGGGCTTTCTACGTTAAGGTCTAGGGCGCACGCCAAAATGTGACTCGGCTGAAAGGTCATTTGCCGTATGCCCTGACGAGCACTTCGAAAGTTCATCCACAGCGACACTGCTCCTCGATTTTGTCGAGACTAATAGCTCACACCCTGCAGTGTTTCTTAGACCCTATTACGTTAAATCCGTAAGCACGTCTTAAAGAGCCTCGCAGGACTTCTAAAACGTCATAATTATTTTGTATTATACGCGAAATAATACTGTCGCAGGCACCTCCGCCACATGTTATATTTACGAAATGGCAAATACACAACGTCATCTTAAATATCAGTCCGCCTCAGTGTACGTTAAATATCTGTGTAAGTCGTCCTTCGTGCCCTACATGGCGCAATATGGGCCCTCTACAATTATTAGCCGTATTCACAATTACGTAACGAGAAATGAATGGTAAACGCAAAAGAAGAATCGCCGGCAGTGTTAAAATTTTTTGTCATGTTACTCGCGTCACTAAATTTAGGAAGTGATTGTAGTGAGGGGGTATCATCACTATTACTCACAAGTCGGTAGTGAGGGGGCAACATGTGCCGATGCAGAGCCTGCGTAATACCGCGTCATGCCCTTTGTGATTCATGTAGCACCTTACGAAAATACTGAGTTGAGGCATTACAATCGACAATCACAACGTAAAATGACGTGAGCTAGTCTCAAACGTACAACAGAGTTCGATCGAGTCCACTTTTGATTCGTTGTTTTTCGCAGGAGACACCTTGCACTGGCGTCCCTTACTGTAAACCTCCGCGCTCGTGCCACCGAGGTGACGTCAAGCGGGACTACGTGACAGCAGCGACAGAAGCTTCCGTGTATATGCTATCCCAATGAGGTTGTCGAAATGAAAAAAAAAATGCCGGTTCGATTCGTGTTCGGTTTCAGCACGCTCCGATTACTGCTCCGGTTCAGTGAGGGTTCGGAAGAGTATAAATGAATAACAATTCGCGAGCCGGTTCTCGCCACTGAACCGGTTCGCGAACCGGTTCAGCACAGAGCTTTATCCTGCCCAGTGGCAATGTGCTGCAGGGTGTTATCGACTCGTCCGCATGGCGAACGCGCAGGTTTTGACGGGAGGTGGAAGAAATTGGTGGCCCGTGGGAAACAAAAATCAATGTGTTTTTCGTCAATATTCATGAAGTTTAATCTTGGGCTGCTAAGCAGCCATATACAAAGAGACGGTCATCTTAGGTGATGTCATCGCAACACTGCCGTACGCGGTCCGGTGCCTCGACGCGTCCGCCTCTTTTTTCCCACGCTTCTCTTTTTATTGTCATCCATATTGACTTCTAAACGCAAATTGTCACGGTCATAATCGAATCGTGGTTATTTATTATTGTTCGCAAATGTTACATTCCCATTTAGCGGTATATGCAGTGCATCCTGCAGCGCGGTTTACTATTGCATGATTTAAGAAAACTTTTTGGGGAATAAATAAAAAATAAAGGACACTATTAGGTTGAATATACTAGTATAGCACATGCACAGGTATCAGAAAACACAGCATCGAAATAAAATGACGTAAGCTACTGTCAGACATACAACAAAACGCTTTATTTTCTTCGCATCACAACGTCCACAAATCGACTATAAAAATAAGCAAATGATTCGCCTTTCGGGCGAAAGTGCATGTTTTTTCCCCCCATCCAGCTACTGGCCCATACGAAGTGTAACTGAAGACCGATTTCCGAAAGTTCGCGTCATTGCTTTCAAAATGATTTTCTTTGAGATCACCGTGAATGAATACTTCTGCGGCAATAGTAGTTGTAGCTGCAATATCTTCAGGGCTTGGAACTTCAGGCTTTATTTGTCTTCCCGGCTACGGCCACCATGTAGTGCATATTGTTATTACTGTTATGATTATTGATTATTAATTATTATTATATTGTTGAGCATGACAAGATGAAGAGCAAAGATGTATTTTTTATTAATTGTTGTAAATGCAGCTTGCGTTATACACGTTGTACTGCTTTCGCTTGTCACACAAGTAGTCATACTCCATCTTACAATTAGTGTAATTTTTGCCAGCTTCGATATGGGATTTCCACACGTACAACTCACATTTTGTTGTTCCTAAAACAAAGAAATAGAAGACAAGATACATGGTTGCAAATAATGGTTGTACTATATTCTTAAGGGATAGTGAAACTTATGAAAACCAAACTATTTCAAGCTTTTTCGCTGACCTTTCTTCTTAGCAAATAAAAAGTTAGAACGTAATTGCTTCATAGGTTCTGAATTATATTTGTGGTAAAGGAACCTAATTTATAAATTTCCATGCCTTCTTTGTACATATTAGTAAAAAATAGTTCCTACTGTTTTATGTCATGCTACAATTACTCTACCCACATAAAGGTGTAAGTAAAACTAGGTGTTTAATTTCAGATATTTTTTAGTCTTAAATTATTGCTTCGTTTAAAGGCTAGGTTCAGCCTTAAATCAGGCGAAAGCTTTCGTAAGCATCAACACGTAATTAAAGCGTAAATGCTTACGAAAATAACTCCCACTACGGAAAGTCCACTTACTTCAACAAGAAATTTGCAGTGTTAAGATATGAGAACCTTGATGCTTATTTCAGAAAATTTTGTTCGAGCTCATCAGTTTAGTGTTCAAGGTTCTTTAGCAACAAGAGCATCGGGGTGCAACATAAGTCCATGCGTGAACTTAGCCTTGCTATTATTTGTTTCCTACTCCAATTAGCTATATAACGTGTCTTTGACTGTCCTTCACTGCTCTTCGAACAGATGACGGAGCTGTTATATTAGAGCTAATCACTTTGTCTTTTTAGGTGATGCCTTCGTGTTGTTTTCGCGTTAGTTCCGCAAGACACAAAGGAAAGACACGGCAAAATAAAGTAGAAACTTGTGAAACAGGCACAAAGCTGAGCTTTGTTAATTCTATGAAAGCACTATTGATTAATAAAAGAGAGGCGAGCAGCTCTTTTTCGGAGGATTGCCACTGAGAACACTGCATTGCCACTGAGAACACTCTAATTACGGTCGGAAATGCAATGAAATATGTGTCAGATATGGCTGTAACGTTCCTTCATCACTGGAACTTCATTCACCCCGTGTAAGATTATTTTAACGAGAAATAATGGTGCAGAGCTCCTACGTGATCTAAGTTTCAAATTTCCAACAGCGGTGCATGAAACAGAACAGTTTAATTTTAGCGTAACATATAATTCAGTGATAACGTAGAAACGCTGCAATAACAATCAAAACCGCCCATGCGACGCTAACGCGCAATCAGCAAGAACTTGTCTTCGTCATCGTAAACTGTCGGAACATAAACAATAAAACGAATCTGTTTTAATGCGAATAGTATTCTTTGCCTACGTCAGCCGTTTAGAATCCATCCATCCATCCATCCATCCATCCATCCATCCATCCATCCATCCATCCATCCATCCATCCATCCATCCATCATTCCTTCCTTCCTTCCTTCCTTCCTTCCTTCCTTCCTTCCTTCCTTCCTTCCTTCCTTCCTTCCTTCCTTCCTCTCTCCCTCCCTCCCTTCCTTTCTCCCTCCCTCCATCGTGATGCCGCCGTGGTCGTTCAATTGTCGTCATTCTAGCTTCGTGATCTGACTTTACCTATACTGTCGTCGTCACGCATTCTACTTCGACCAAGTGGTCCAGGTAGTCTTGTAGCTTGGGTAACTAGGTATGTATTGGTGGTCCTGATGGCGTCGTGGTCGTTGCATTCCAGCTCTGTTATCCGACTCGTCGTGACGTCGTCATCAGGCCACAGTCGTCACACAGTCGTCACGCTGTCATTTTGTTGTCATAACTTCAGTAATATCATCGCATTTTCGTCATGTCATCGTTGTCATACAGCCTTCGACGTTCCATCGGTGTTGTATTTTCTTCGTTATTATATTGTAATTATACTGTCCTCATTCACTCATGATTATGCCGTCCTTGTCATGCCGTCATCGTCAGACAGTCGCTATCAGGCCTCCATTGTCCTGCCATCGTCGTCATGCTGTCGTGATCGTGCCATCGTCGTCACACTAGCTTCCTTATACGAGTCTCGTCATGCCATCGTCGTCACGTCATTGTCGTTGTAGAGTTTTCATGGTCATCGTCACACCATTATCATCACAGACTCGTCGTCATGCTATTATCCTTATGCCGTTGTCACGCCAGTGTCGTCTTTGCGTCGTCGTCATGCGCTCGTTGTCATACCGTCGTCGTAATGCGGTCGCGGTCCTTACATCGCCGTCATTGAAACTTCGTCATCGCCATCGCCATGCCATTGTCGTTATACAAGTTTCATTATTCAGTCATCGTCAGCCCATTGTCATCATACACTCATAGTCATTCCATTTTGCTTATGTCTCTGTCACGCCATCGACGTCATTGCGTCGTCGTCATACCACTGTCATTATACCATCGCCGTCACGCTATCGTCGTCACCATCTTCATCACTTCAGTAACGTTATCCCATCGTCGTCATATCACTAGGGGTGTGCGCATATTCGAAACTTCCGAATAGCGAATCGAAGCTTGTCCTATTCGATTCGGTCCTCGAAATCGAACAGTCACTATTCGTAAATGTGAATAATTTTCGAATAGTTTTCGAACATTTCAAAATGAATAACCAGCTGCGCCCAAATCAACATAAAATTGGAGCAAAAGTACAGCAAATTTTTAGCCTCATGGTTATAGCATAAACATAAAGCGTAACTTGCATAGTGGACCAGGCCACGTTGCTTATGTAGCCATACTTTGCAGGTTGAACACCGATTATTCGCACTCTCTAAAGAGTCATGTGCCTACGAAGAAACTACTTGTTTGCTCCTATAGTGCGTCATTTGCGCTTTAAAATAATAACGCTTTATAGCGTACCAGGACATGACAGAAACTTGCTAACTTTAAGGAATACTGGGATGTGAGCATCGTTTTATAATGATTGCGATAACGGTTATTCATTATTCGACAACTATTCGAAAAGTATTTGATATTCGATTGATTCGATTCACTTCTGGGCCTGCTCGATTCGTATTCGATTCGGCCTCAAAATCATTATTAGCACACGCCTGCATACCATCTTCGTCGATCTACCGACATCATTGCTCGTTCGTCATTCTATTGCGGACGTGTTGACGTCATTCAATCGTGATTATGCCACCGATGTCATGCTATCGTCGTCAGACAGACGCTGTATGGAGCCATTATGGAACCGTCGTCGTCATGCCGTTGTCGTCGTGCCATAATCGACATGTCAGTTTCTTCATGCGGCTGTCTTCATGCCATCGTCTTCATGCAGTCGTCGTCATCTCGTTGTCTTCAAGCCATCCTCATCACGCTGTTGTCGTTGCACTACCATCATAATTTAGGAATTGGCACCTCAATGTAGTCATACCGCCTTCGTTTTACCGCCTTTGTCGTTCCATCAGTATCATTCGTTCTTCATCATTCCGTCGTCACTGCTTCGGCGTCATACGATCGTGGTCATACCACCATGCTTACAGGTGAACGTGGCAAGCGAGTGCCATAGCAAAGTGGAACGATATCGGAGTACGTTGTATATAGCCGAAGAAGGAAAATCTCAAATTTACCACTACATGTGTTAACTAAACGTTACTTAGGGAATACCTACATTGCTCTTATGCTATTCGCATTACCGTAAGCAGTCATCGTGAGATGAGTTAGCCAGTAATTTTTTAGACCTCGTGCCTGCTAGAATGCCCATATAAATTTAGGCACCGAGTCATAGCTTGATGACAGCATATGCAGTGCGGAAGTTTTTCCATGCTATGTGAACGTCTATCGCAAAGATCGCGATGTGCGTGACGGGGGCGTTTTTCTTCTGGTTGATAACAGATTGAAAAGCGGGTCCGTATTCTTTGACAACCTTCAGTGCGAAGCTTTGGGGAGTAAGATTAAGCAGTCTGGTGCAGAACATGTTGCCGTGGGTTGTTTTATTGATCTCCTAACAGTAACAATGTGCTATGGTTTGAAGCTTTGTCCGAAGTACTGGCTATTCTAGATGCTGGGCACATTCTGCTGGGAGGTGACTTTAAGCTCCGAGATGTTGACCATATAAGTTAAAGTCCCATCTTGCGCTCGCGGTCTGGCCCGCATTTCGCACCTGAGGAACAAGTTAACAAAATGCATTACATCAGTTTGTTAATTGCCCCAAAGGGAACAGTGGGTCATGTGCTAACATCCTAGATCTTGTTTCTCGTAACCACCTCGCTTTTATTAAGTCGATTACAACGATGAAGGTTATTAGCGACCACGAAGTAGTTGTAGGTGGCATCGCTTATAAGGCTATAAAGTTTAAAAATTGTATCCGCTAAGAAGATACTTTTATGAAAAGGGAAACTACGACGCCATATCGCCCAAGCTTTGGCTGTTTTCGACGGAACCTAATTAAATTAAAGTATGGGGCATTACGGGTCAGAACTACGATTTCATTATGAAATCGTGTTACGTGTGGTGTACCCCAGGGGTCAGTTCTGGGACCGCTTTTATTTTCGCTCTTTATTAATGACCTCCCCAATGCAATACAGTGTTCTCAAATTTTGATGTATGCGGATGACACTGCACTTATCTTTACTGGCAACTCACTTGAATCAATAGAAAATCCTATTAACAATGAACTCCAACGTATCTCGACCTGGTTTCGTAATAATCATCTAACTTTAAACACTGAAAAAACTAAATATGTTATTTTTCGTTCAAAACAAAAGTGTATTGAATTAAGTGATTTTTCTATATGTGTTGACAACAATGTTATTGATAGCGTGTCTTCTTTTAAATATTTAGGGGTCATGTTCGACTGCCACTTGTCTTGGAAGGAACAGGTGCACAGTGTGTGTAAAAAGGTTGCGTACGGTTGTTTTACCTTGTCTAAGGCACGGCGGCACTTTCCACCTGCTATTCTTAGATCACTGTATTTTTCATTATGTCACAGTCATCTCAGTTATTGCAGTGAATCATGGGGAATCACATACAAAACGTATTTAACACCATTGCTAAGACTACAAAAACGTGCCTTGAAAACCATGGGATTACCTTCTTCGAATAGTTCTAACAATAACATTTTTGACGCAATGCAAATCATGTCATTCACAACCTTACGCGATTACAAAATAGCTCTTATGGTTAATAATATTATAAATACCAACTACCCCTTACCTCTTGGTGCATTCAGTATTCCCGTCCGCAACACCAGACAAGCCAGCAATGGCAATTTTAACCTTCCTATTTGCCATAATGCGTACGGAGAAAGACGAATAGAATTTACAGGAGCGAAAATTTGGAACTCGTTGCCAATTGAAGTAAAGCAAGCTAGGAATTTCAAACTGACATGCAAGAAACATTTTTTGGGAATGGAAGCAAGGCTACAAAGTTAGTTTTTCTTCAATGTGTTTGTGATTGCTGTCCTATATGTTATTTTGTATTGGACCGCTTACTAGCCTCATTGGCTATCGGTCCAAATATCTGTGTATACATTTTGTTTGTGTTACTCAATAAAGACTTCTTGATTCTTGATTCTTGATTCTTGAGGCACGCCGTTGTGGGGGACTCCGGATTAATTTCGACCACCTGTGGTTCTTTAACGTGCATCTAAATCTAACTACACGTGTGTTTTTTCATTTCGTCCCCATCGAAATGTGACCGCCGGGATTCGAACGCGCGACGTCGTGCTTAGCAGCGCCACACCAAAGCCACTAAGCAACCACGGCGGGTTTGACGGAACTTGATGGGTGTTTTTTAGCCAGGAACATTACCAGTCTTCACGATCATTTTAATGCTAAGCTCGCTAGTCTTGTCAGTTGTCAGGTCCCTTCCAAGGCATATTAGAGCGAGTGATCCGGGTGAAAGCGCATCGAAGCAAGCCCTAACCCTATCTACAATATTTAGCAAGTGTGCAACAATTTTTTTTCCTATCCTAATTGAAAAACTCGGATCGCTCACTGTCCAAATGAGTTAAAAGCAGCCAGGTACTATTAGAGAGTTGTTCAAGCACTTCACTGAAATGTATGTTAACTTAAAAAAAAAAGAACTTGACGATGTGAAACAGAGTGTCACGTATATGAATGAAACTTTTGAAAAACTTCGGATGACTAAACAAGAACTGGATGATTTAAAACTAGAGCATGTTGCTTTAAATGCAGAAAAGGAACGATTGGAACAGTCGCTGGTCAGCGCAAAGAAAGAACTTACTGAACTAAAGCAATACTCAAGGAAACATAATGGGGAGATAAAGGGAATCCCACAGAACCAGAACGAATCGCTCGTGGAAGTGGCTCAAAAATATGGAGACAAAGTTGGGGTCAGTATTGTATCTTCAGACATTGACGTCGTTCATCGTATGCCAACAAGAGAAAAAAAAAAGCAAGAGCAACGCATTGTGAAGTTCATATTGCGAACAAAGTGCGACACCTTGTTAATCGCCGCAAAGACATGGCGTATCATGGTCAACGAAATAGGATTTTCCGAAAGTGATGCAGTGTTCATCAACGAGCACCTTTGTACCTCAAACGAAGTCCTGCTAGGTATAGCCATTGTAAAAAAGGAGAACTGGAAATTCGTGCGGGTCGCTCAGTCTAAAATTCTCGCAAGGAAGGCAGAAAATTCAAGAACTATTCACATTGCAACGATAGAAGACCTTGCGAAAATTGTGTGACTGAATTGTGCGTGCAGCATCTGACGTTATGTTCATCATGTGTATTTCGCCCCACGAACAATCACACCAGCTTCATATACTGCATCGTAACATCAGAAGCTTGCACAGAAATCATGATTCATTATTGCCCTTAGTGGCGCGGCTTAAATGTCGCTAGAGTATCGTAGCTCTATATCGGTTAAAGGTAAGCGAATTTTTAAACATGACTGATTACAGATTTCTGTATCTCCTAAGAATCGCTGAATCTAGAGCTGGTGGCGTGGCACTGCACCTGTCATCGGAGCTAAAATATAAGAAATCGGATGTCACGGAGAGAACAACTGGTCACTACGAGATGCTGTTTGTTGAACTCGAACACAAGCGTATAGTTGCCGTGATATACAATATACAAAGCAGATAACCCAAATGACTTAGTGAACTATCGACCAATAACAATTTTATAAAGTATTATTACGCTCTTCGAAGTACTAATTGCAAAGCGCGTCGCAAGCTATGTTGGAAAATACCACATACTTTCGAACGAACAACGCAGTTTTCGAACTGGTTACTCCATTACAACTGCAGTAAGTTCCCTAACAGAAATTACAAACCAAACATGTTACAAGAACTATTTCGCACTCGGCGTATTCTTGGATATTAGAAAAGCGTTTGACTCGGTAGATCACAGTATACTATTGCAAAAATTAGAACATTATGGTTTTAGAGGACAAGCACTTGGCTTTTTTCCCAGCTATTTAGCAAATCGCAAGCAATACGCAGTAGTTCGAGAGAAGGAATCTTCACTAAAGACAGTAAAAACGGGCGTTCCACAAGGATCAGTACTGGGTCCAATACTCTTCTCTCTTTTCATTAACGATTACCATAGATCACTCAAATTTTCTCATTCTATCTTATACGCGGATGATACAGCTCTAATAATTCCACGACGGTCACTACAGGAAGCAGAAGAAATTGCTCAAAGTGAACTGTACTTTAACGTGGTTTGAAACCAACAAACTTGTTTTAAACTCCAAAAAGACTAAGTATCTAGTATTTGCTTCTGACCAAAGAGCTACTCCTGCTAAGTGCAACTTGTTCTTCCACGGCGCACAAATCCAAAATAATTAATAGTCATAGAGATCTAGGTATGAGCTTTGAGTCGTCAATACACTGGTCCCCACATATTGAACAAGTAAAGTAACCAAATTTCTTTTTGGTTGTTATACCTCATTTAAGGCACGCAAACATTTCCATCCTTAAACATTACGTCTCACTTATTTCAGAATTTGTCACTGCCATTTAGCATAGTGCATAGAATCTTGGGTTTTCACCTACGCCTCGTACATTGATCCTTTAATCAAGATTCAGAAGCGTGCTGTGAGAACAATTGCATCGGCCACGAAGGACGTACCCTCTGCACAGCTTTTTGCACAGTTAAATGTGATGCCACTTATTCAAGCTTGCGACTATAACACAGCTATACTAATGCACAGAATACTAAGCACGAACAAGTCAGATCTCTCATTAATATTTCTCACCCCTACAAGGGACACTAGACAAGCTGAGAATAATAAGTTCAACTTGCCCAAAACTCATAATGTATACGGTCAACGTTCCCTATCATTTATTGTTGCAAAAACCTGGAATAAAATGCCCAGCTTCAAAAGAAAACTTCCAAATGCTGTTCCATCATTAAGACATCACTTTAAATCATACATATAAGATAACCTTCTTTTGTTTTTTACTTTGGGTTGCAATTTATGCTGACTTTGCGATATGAATCCAAAACCAGGCACATAGGCTAAGGATCCAGAATGTGCGAACAAAGAATTTCTTTCTATTTCTTTCTTTCTCTTAATTCAGGGAAGCGTAGGGCTGATAAACCCAGGATAACTGGAAACCTAAGGGAGTTAATTAGCGAAAAGCGTTGCCTTTTCAAGCACTTCCGTCTATAAGGACTGCTGATGTTCATGAAGAACTTGAACTGAGCATCGGGCTAACAACAATTAGGAAAAGCTAAAGATAACCATCTTGTTTGCGTAGAGAGAAAACTTATTAGTAATCTGAAGGAGATACGGAAGTATGTCAAATCGTATATGAAGGACTCAGTTGCTAACCCGGACATTATCCATGGTCTAACAAACTTATCGGGAGACGCAGACAATTCAGCCTGCTCTATCAGATTTTCAATCGCTGCTACAATTTCGAGTTGAAATGCCGTCTGTGGCACCCCACGTTTTGCACCTATGGCTGACATTGCTGTCTCCACACGCGAAGCGCACATACATGGTGTGTGCACTCTTCGCGGATGTCTTAATCCAAACTCAGTTCCAGGGCTTGACACCATTTACAATCACGTATTCAAAAGATGTGCAAGAGCCTTGGCACGATTTCTCGCCAGCTTACGCGAAAATCCGTCGGCGTGACCGCAAGAAGGTACCAAAAATAGCCGACGCCGCGAAGAGTAAAACACATCACAGTATGTTCGGATTAACGTCACATTTCTCGGGGAGACTCCTGAGAACAAAAAAAAAAAAAAAAAAAAAAGGAGATGTCTTCGACAAGAAGATTTGGCAGATGTCGGTCTGGGTGGGAATCGAATCCGGGCCTCTGGGGTGCGAGGCGAGCACACTTCTCCGACGCCATGGCGGCTTCCATTCTGATTTGCTAACGTTGTGTTTTAGTGCTCGCCGCAGACGGCTAAGTAGACGGCTAAGCGGACGGCGGCCACCTTAGGTCTCGTTCCACTTCTCCCGAAGACGTAAAAGTAGACAGCTTCACGAAGACAGCATCGAAGTAAAAAAAAAACGATGCAGGCTACTTTCCTGTCCAAACAAGATGGCGGCTGAGCAGGACGCTTCGAAATCCGACAGGAAGGTTGTCTGCGCACAAGAAAACGCAGACACGCGATCCTACGCCCTTAGCGTAAGCTACATCGTGTTTCTCACAGCTTTGCGGGCGCAAATACTTAAAATACGGAACTTATGTGTGCTTTTCCCAACTTTTTCTTGTTGCCACGAGGTGGCGTCACGTTGCAGAAGCGTCTTCCGCGCGTCCTCCAGACGACTAGAAACGCGTTCCATTATATTGCCTCGAAGTTTTTCGGCTGTCTCCTTAGCTATCTACGTAGACTGTCTCCGATGCTGGCCAGAATTGGAACACACCCTAAAGGTGTGCTTAGCGCATGCGTCAGTGCACACGCCTCGTCGTTCGCGGGCAAGCGAGCGCGTTCGTTGAGGCGCTCAGTGCGTTTTGATTTGGCTTTACCGAGGCGCAGTTAGAACGAAGGCGAGAGCTTGCGCGGGCAAGGAAAGCGCGAACAAAAAGAAAAAAAATCACCAATGGGACCATAGTGCTTTCGCGTTCCCACACGTAAGCAGTCTTAAGTGTCTCTGCCGAACCTTCTTTTGTTTTCTAAATCACTGGAAGATCAGGAACTCCCGCCTGAGTGGAAGTTGGCGAATGTGGCGTTAATACTAAAGTCTGCTAATAAAAAGAGTTGCCGGCTCTCCCTTAATCGAGAGTGGATGTAAGCATGAAATGGCTATCGCCAAAGCAGATTGCTGAGAGACGATACTAGCCCCCAACCTTAGAATTGCTGCAGTGCGTGTTCGCAACGGCACACCCCACCACACCGCACCACGCCATAATGTGCACTGGTCCATATGGCCGCAATAGTTTCCTGTCGCATACAGAACCTCATTGCGAGTCTCGCCTCGGTCAAATGGCCAGTCGCTACGCGCCGGACGCTGCCGGACGCGCTGCGGAACTCGCGAACCGCTGGCGTTGAAAAGAGCCCTCAGCGCCAAAAGATGACAGTCAAGTGCATAGTGCCCTGCATCTGCCTTTCGAATGTGGCTGCTGGAAACTACAAATAAAACCAGCGTACTAGAAGTTACAGAGTGAGTGATATTGTGAAAAAAAGACATTTGAAAGAACTCCGAAGCATTATTTTTTGGGACTTGTTTTGGGAGTAACTAGCGTATGTAATGCGGACTTGACTGGTTGCCCTGATGTTCTCGTTTGAGGCCCCAGATAACGGCACTAACCCTTGGCTCGAGTTCACTTGAAGGTGTAGTTATCGTCCTTGTTGAATCGTGCCATGATTGTGACTCAGTGCTCGTATTGTCTCTTGTTGAAATAAACTTTTTCTAAACGCCGGCAGCGGGAGCTAAAGGCATTTCATGCTTAATAGTGTCACTAACTACAGACCGTTTTTCTTGAAGAGAATCTGCTGTAAAACTTTTAAGCACGTAATCTACAGCAGCATTATAAAATATCTGGAATGCAATTTTATACCTTTTTTTCAGTTGAACATGATTTTATGTCTGGTTTATTTGTGTTACACAATTGTGTGAACTATCTCACGATGTATTAAGTTGACACTATAGGAGACGACATATTGATTCCTTATACCTAGATTTTTAAGACATTCAGTACTGTTCCGCGTGGTCCTTTATTATATAAATTCTCAACTTTAGGGCTGCCTGCTTCTGTTCATGGTTGATTGTGGGGTCATCTATCCTGCAGCAAGCAGTCTGTTGTCGTAAATAGTTTTTCTTCGTATGCTGACGTGATTTCCCGGGTACCACAGGGTTCAGTGCGGGGATCGCTTCTTTCTTTAGTTTATATTGTTCATTTTCACAGAGCTGTTAACTACAAATGTCAGGCTGTAGGTGGATGATTGTGTTATGTTTAAATGTATACACGGCATATTGATGTCCTACAACGTGATCTTGACACTGTGATTTCCTAGCGCAAAAAATGGACAATGCGTTTTAATCTAGGCAAGTGTTGTTTTATTAGTTTTACCAGGAAACTCAGACCCTCCTATTTTTGTTACAGCCTGTCTGATACCACACTCGGATGTGTTGATCATTTTAAGTACCTCGGGGTCGATGTATCTTCCGACTTATCTTGGAATAAACATATAGGTTGCATAACTGGTAAAAAAAAAACTGATGGTGTGCGTTATATTTCATTAAATGCTATTTTAAATCTGCCGAAAAATGCCTTAAAGCAGTTCCGTACTTCACCAATCTGCGACCATTTCTTGGATATGCCTGTGCCGTATGGAATATGCTCATGACCGACTGCTAATTTATAAACTTGAACGCACACAAAACTGGGCTGCACGCTTTATCCCTTGTAATTGTACCCTACATAACCCTACCGCATTACACCACACTACTGTACCCTACCACACTGACAAAAAGATGACGAAGAAGGGAAGAAGGAGGCTTCGTCCCTCCGCGCTCTTGTAAATATCAGCGCAACGTAATCATGAACGTATACCAACTAGCCGCTTTCATTGCTTTACCTAATTATACACTAATTCTAGTATAACTAACATTAAGAGTGAATTAGGACGGAAAGATCTTCAGCAGCGAAAGAAATGTTGTGATGACAAATTTTTCCATTCTATTTTTCATGATGAAAGTGGTACTAATCAGAATTTCTACACGATGAGCCCATACTACACGTCGCACAAGAATGGTGATGCCGAACATGTTCTAGAAATAAGGAGTCGTACGCACGTGCTTGCGCATTATTTCTTTCATTTTACGATTCGTGAGTCGGAGCAGCTGGATGCGAGCGTTGTAGATGTTGCCGCAAATATGTTTCCCTTATCCTTGCAAAATGTATGCTTCAGTTAAATGTTCAAGTGACAGCTGTGACTGCTTGCTTCTGTGTTTTCATTTTGGTTATTATTTCGACCACTCCACATTAATGCCCAACTAGGCGATCGAGGTTCCTAAATAATAAATAAATAAATAAGCAAACAAACAAACAAATAAATAAAGAAGTCGCAGTTTCACCCGTAAGGTGACGCATCGATTGCGATAGCAAATTATTGGACAGCTATACGAAGTAAGTGTAGCAGTTTTGTCGGCCATGTAAACTTGTAAACATAGGCATACTAGCTAAACTAACAAGCATGGTGTCACGCGCGCACAAGCAAACGTGCACACATCTCACTCGATGACCTCGGAAACTCCCTGTCAGAACGCTGGAGTGAAGAAGCGCGGCAGCAGCTGCGAGCGACTTGACCTTCTTGCTGCGTCTCGCATCAACGCGAACTGTGCCGCGAAAACACAGACTGTATGTCCCCGTCGCCGATGACCTTCAGGAAACGGCGCCTGGGCGGGCGCGCGCGGCCTCCCGAAGTGGAACGAGCCTTCCCTCTCTACTTTGCTGCGCGACTAACGACTTCGCGCTTCCTCTCCGCTTCTCTCCCTTGCGGGCGTGAGATGACCAGCAATCCCCGGCTCACCCTCGCATGCTTTCACTCGCACACACTGCATACGGGGCGCGGCGACAGTTTTATCGCACAACACCTACATAAACTAAGAAAAGGCAAACTGTACCTCCCACCGTGCAACGGAACTAAGAGTAGCGGTGGCGTTGGGAACTAAAGTGTGCGACCGAGAGATGGCGCTAGCAAAATCAAATGTAGCTGATATGTTTTACCTGCCAAGGCCAGGGCATCGCTACTTTTTCACGGCGATGCCCGCCCGCATAGAGTTTCTCACTATAATACCTAGAGGGAAATCTGGCGCCACCGTCTATGGGAGTTTCTTAAGGGGGCACCGTGCGGTCATGGGAATGACGGTATATGTGTCTGCGAGGCTCGTGTTGGCTGGTGTTGTAAGAGGCTTCGTCTAAAACGTGGATATGGCTACGCAAATAACGTGTTCTCAAAGTAAAATCTTAATTAAATGTTTCCATTCACGCATATTACATCTTTACTCACCCGCACTGCATCACCAAGCGAAGAAAAGCAAGAACAGACGACCAACTGTTTCAGAGCGAGCGCGAACCTTGTCGTCTGTCCTCCAACTTTAGCGGCCCGCTGATATTTTTTACGTAACGTATAGTCGTACACGCAATAACAAGTTTTCATAGTTAAACAAAACATGTTTTCGCGTAATAATAAAGCTAAAACAGCTTTTTACGCGCTGTTTTAGGAGGAAATGAATCATTGTGACAGACTGAACGGTACTTGCCAGGCGCGTCTTCAAGGTGTCCTGTCTCTCCGAGAACGATGTCAATCCGAAGTCACAATATACCGGCATTCCCATTCATACCACAGCGCAGCAGCGCCAGATTTCCCTCTAGGTAATAGTGAGAAACTCTATGCCCGCCCGTTACAAAGGGTGGGGCCACTAAATCCAATCCAATCCAATATCATCATTATTACGTAGTGAGCAATGTGGCCGCTACGGTAGTGGCTGGTGGGGCTCGTTGCGCTGCTCGCTCGCTGGTTTTGGGCACTTTGTTTTCGCTTTCTGGGTGGTATTCGTGTGTATGGAAGGCTAACATGACGGCAGATATCTTTATTATGTCGCCAGGTGACCGAGAAGCCTCAACTGGCAAAAAAAAAAAAAAACAGTTCAAGCAAGTAAGCTTACATTGTTTATTGTCAATGGTGAATGAAGCAGTACATGCCACAATTTTAGTACAAGTCAGGTGGAGTTAAGGCTGTCAGATGCTGAGTTTACAACATACAGAAACACATATAGTCATCTATTTAATTAAATGGAAAACTGAAATTCAGTTTTCTCATCGTGTTCGGCCAAAGCACGGCGAACGAAGCTTCAGACAACGATATTTATACTGGGCTACCCTCGTACTTGTATTGCGTACAGTGCTGCTTGACGTGTTTAGTAGTATATTGTCTGCGTTCAACGATTTCAGCCACTGGTATATTAAAAAAGGAAGCATGAAAAGTGCTCTGCAGAGATGTACTGTCAGCAATATAAGCTCGAGCTGCAGTGTTCCATTGTTTTCATGAAACCTTGGCGAAAGGCACGAAGTGCTGGGGGAAAAACGTTATGCTAAATTTTACATCACACATTAGCTGCTCTTGATATTTCTGCTGCACATTTAGCGTTCAGGCGCGGCAGTAAAGGCTTCGACACAAGTAGAGTACTCGTAGGAAAGCGAGGAACTTTAGGGAGACAACATTGCTTACGAGGACCCCTGCAAATATTATGTGAATAAACAAGGAACCTGAATGAACGTATAGGTAAGGCCAAATAATGTACACGGATCCGTGGAAAATGCAATTTACGGTTTCATGTTGAAAAAAACATCTTGGTTTGTGTATTCAAGCAAGTCAAAGAGGTTTGCAAGGAGAAGAACATTTCAGTTGAGTAACATAGGTTAGCAAGGGAAGCCTCAGCCTGGAGCCAACGTTTCAACAAGCAAACATATTTGTGAGCGCCGTGACGAAGACAGGTTCCCACTCTGAGGCTACCCTTGCTCGTCCGCTGTTGACTGGCTGAATGTTAAGCCAAATTTACTCCGAGTATATTTCAGAAAGTTTTGGGGAACACACTGCTCAGGCTTGCCATCTGCTGTTTGAAGAGAAAGAAACATAGTTTTTAGTGATTTGTCATGTTTTAGGAGTGTGGAGTACGCCAGCTGTGTGCATTTGCCTTTTCCAGCTATCTCTTGCGGTGCAGGGGTAGCCTAGTTATTGATTTTATGCAACCTGTACATGAGCCTTTTGTAGTCATCAAATGTAAACTAATGCGTGTATCCAGATCTAATTCTAATCCTTGCACTTGCCATGTGAACAATGGTCTCTTTGATTTCATCATCTCATTTAAATAACTTGGTGCACACATTACAAATAACTTAATTTGGACCATTAATATAAGATGTCATTGACAATGCTAACCACATGCTCGCGCACTTATGGCGAAACTTTTCCAAAGCACCGTGTACTTCAAAACTATAGCTTTACAAGGCTCTAATACGCTTGAAACTTGAATATGCATCTGCAATATGGGATCCCAGTACGTTAACCGTATTACTTTACTCGTTTCATTCTTTCTCCCTATAACCGTACCACGAGTACCTCAATGAAAACCAACCCAGCACTTATTCCACTAGCCAACGGCTGCAAAGTCGCCAGTCTTTCGCTATTTCATAAAAGTTTCCATCACACCACACTTCACGACGACTTCATACTGCGACCACGGTACATTTCAGACCGTGTTGATCATCGCAGTAAAGTAGGTATTTATTCATGTTACATGAAGTCTTTCTTTGAATCTTTCATCCCCCGTACATCTCGGAAATGGAACCACCTTCCCTCAAGTATGGTAGCCATCACCATTAGCAAACCTTTTGGCAAAAAATTAGCTAACATTATATACTCAGGAGAATCATTACGTTACCAGAACTCACTGCACTTGTATGCGTGTTTGCTTTACTTATTTGTAACCACTCCCCGTTTTAATGTCATATGGCCCTGAGGGCACATTAAATAAAATATAGAATAATAAACTGAAGAGTGACTGTCGGGGGTTTCAGTCAACATGAAGTATAATTTCCTCAAAATTGCATTGAGCGTTTTTGAAGGTTTTAAGATTATTTGCCTTTTCATGTAACAAAGTAACGTTGTGAGGGAGCAGGTGATACTTGGTGGCAATGCCCGTGAAGCTGATTTGCAAAGAGCACATGACGTAGTTTGTGCATAAGCAAGTAGGAGCTTGCTACATTGTTTCTCTTTTGGTCGTCATGGCTATGACGACTTGAAAAGAAGCAAGTTGGCACTCAACATGTTACTTCTCTTGTTGTGATAAAACGCCCCGAAACGGAAGTAAGCTTGTATGTAACGTTTTAGCATTCCCGCTTAGACTGCAGACTGCTGCTTTCCTAATGCTCACACCCCTCTATTTGCTAAACTTGCAAACATTTCATGGTGAGGCACATAGTTCAAGAGGACCTGTTGTCATTATAGTGACTGTTGAACTTATTATGGCTTGGCGTGGGCAGCTTGCAAGCCAATAATCTCTCTTTTGTCCGTCTTCCTGAAAAGAGAAAGGATGAAGCCGTGACAAACAGGCAAGCGAAAAATGGTGAAACAGAAGTTAGACAAATAAATTAAAAATTAGCGCTTCTATTTAAAGTGTTCAGAAACATACCATGCGAGGATTCTGGCCCAGTGGCGACACATTCACTGTTCACTTGTACGTTTAGAGGCAACAGACTCCAAAGGGGCGAACAAGCATGAGCTGCATCTTGGAGGGTGTCGTAGAAAGAAAAGAGAGCCTCAATTATCACGGCGGAAGTGTGGGTGAGCTTGTGATTCATGTATGACTAAGAACAGCGCACAAAACGCTCTATGACATAAAACACGCACACACGCACTCGCACACACGCACACACAACACTGTTCTGACTGTTTTGAGCGTTTTGAGTGTGCATTTCTTTCAACGGCGTCCTTGTGGTGTACTTAATGAAGCCTCGATTAGATAATTTTTTTGCCAGATACTATAGGTAATAAACACAGTAATTTTGTTATGTACACAAATGCATATAATCCAACTGTATCACCGGAAGTAGTACATTAGCACTAATGTGCAGTGAATTTATTGCAGCGTATCATTTATGTAGAAACAGCCAAAACTATTTATTATTTAGGCTGTACTACGGGTTGGGAAACTTAGCAACGCGACAATATAACAAGAGCCCTTTTTTGAAGTCTCCTTGAAGAACAATAACCTTATAATTACTCTCCTGCACTTTTAAGAAATGGCTACCGGAATCTGTTTTATCCACCTCGCTCGCGAAGAAATTCTAAGTTGAAAATTCCAAACAGTGCTTTTTTTACTCACCGGTGTACACACCCAGAGGCTGCAAGGTTAATCCGCTTTCGTGGTTAGTTTCCGAACGGACTGTGCTCGGTTCCAGCGGCGACTTTTCACGCTAGCTGGTACATTTTTTAAAAGCAACGCGTCATTTCGCGGTCAGACTTAACAGATCACTAACGACGGAAGCCTTGCATGCAGCCGTTATGCCAGTAAAACGCCGCAGCTGATGACATTCGCCGTCTTTATACACATTCCCTTGCTGGCGGCTATCGAATGTTGGGCGCATAAAGTGACTGAGACATTATTGTTATCTAATTAAAACAAACATGCGTGACACTGCTCAAAGAAAACGACCAGCCGTTTCGCAAACGACCCGTTCGCAAACATTACCGCCGTACAATTTGAATCGATAAACGGCACGTACTTCAATCGATACCAGTGGGCTGCTACATGTCACGCGTCATTGAGGTCTCAAAACCTTTATCCGAATAAAGAAAACAGTCTTTGATAACACAAGTCCACTAAAAACTATTTTCTACTTATTTTGTAATAAAATGACATGTTAACTATGTTTGTCGGTCATTATATGTACATTTACATATCAAATATTTTGCTGAGTTGAGCACCCCTAGCAGACAAAATACAAAATAAAGTATGCTGGAACGCGCCGTGGTTGATTTTGCGCCCTCTGTGGCGATCGGTGGAACTTGAGAGTGTGCGGGGCCTGGCTTTATTGCCCTTGAAGTTTAGAGCGAACCTCACGGCGACGGCGATAGCAGAAATGTGCCTGAAGTATCCCTGTAATTGCTAGCGTAATAATAATAAATAAATAATTTGTGGATCCCACGAACTGTGGGAATCAATGTAAGCGAAGCTTTCTGTGCCATTTGCTTTGATTGACGATATTTAGCGGTCATGTTGACGGCGAATATTCAATTTCCTCAACGTTTGCTCCAACACGAGAGTGGTGAGTTGATGTTGAACGTTACACTGCGTGCCCCACTGCTGTTTGTCTGCGTAGTATGCAGAACAGAGAGAAGTGTTCGCTTGAGGCGTTATTGTGCGTCATACTTCCTAACCTCTGAGTGGGTGGAGCATATTCATTGTCTCACATGGCACATCTCATCGTGGCAGAAGTATTAAACTTTAATTGGGTTGCACGTGCCAAATGAGCTATGAGGCACGCTCTAGTGGCGGACTCCGGATTAATTTTGACATCATGGCATTATTTAACGTGTCCTAAAGTCTAAGTATAAGAGCGTTTTTTTTATTTCGTCTATGTCCAAATGCAGCTGCAGCGCTCTTGATCAAACCCGCGACCCTGAGCAATGCCCTAGCTGCAAAGCTACCGCGGCGGGCAGAGAAGTGTTGATTTAATTTGTGACCGCTTCTGTAGTGTCGCCTGGACCCCGCGGCGTGCGTTAATGCGGCTCTGCTTCTGAACGCCCTGCGTATGCAGTTATCTGCTTGACATATCTGCACGCTGTTTATTTTTCAGAAATGACGGAAACGTACCGTACCATGGACTTCAATATAACCCGTTCGCCCGCAACCGCTACCGTGTCTGTGGTAGTAGCGTTGCCTTGAGTTTTCGCGTCTCCGTCCCCCCCCCCCCCCTCTCCCCATTGTATGGGTCAGCGAATGCAGAGTGGCAAGGCTGTTAGGCTGTTATTCACTCTTTTCGCGACTGTTTCGGTTCTACCGATTCTATGCCTCCTCTCCCCCTTCCTCTCTACCATTCTATCTAGCTTTCCTCTGGACATGCACGTTGGTAGAAAGGTAAGCGCGGTAATTTCTGCAACGCTTTTGCGGGGGTCACGGATAATTACACCTGTTAAGAGGCTAATGTGGTGATTCCCAAGGAGCTCCCGAGGACATTGTGCACTTTCGACGCGGTGCAAAGTCCAAACGAGTTTCTCGCATCGCCTTTCGTCTGTGCCGCGCTCCTGTCAGATATACACACGCTCTAAATCAACCCCTGACGCTGTGTGACAGACAGCAGCAGCAATGGGAAAGTCGAAAAGTAGAAGGCAATAATGGTTCACTCTAATAAAATAAATAAATAGATAAATAAATAAGTAAATAAGACAGTAACCCTGATGACTGTACTAGCAAGTTGTAAATTATAGGTTGAATTTATGCCTACCTGGTCCGTCATCAAATGTTATTACTGCGCACTTGTCGTCGTCATCGTAGTATTGGAAACGATAAATCCTTTTCTTTCGATCTACGTAGGAAAACATACACCATTGTGAGCGCAGGGTGCTTATGTTAGCAACCAAGACAATAGATACTATAGAACACTATAGATGATTTATTTGCTATTGTAGACTAGTGCATATGTTGCTTACATTCTCGCAAGTCTCACATCGTTTAGTGTATAATTCTACTTTCTCCCAATGGACAGCCATTCGCGGACCCAGGGGTATGCCTAGATTTCCTGACTCCCCCTTCCTGACTCCCCCTTGAATTTTGCGTTAGTAGCGCCAGCCTACGGCACTTGACGACCTCGTGAAAGCCGCCTTCCCAGCTAAGCTAGTACTGTTATTTTGCTCTGGGGAGACAAAAAAAAAGAAGTTCAGTGATTATTGAAAAGAACCCGCCAGCACATAAAGAAATAATAATCATCATTATCTGTGACCATCTCAAGACCTGTGGCATAAAGCATATGGTTGCAAATAAAAGGAAACAGCCTGGTCAACTGTGAGGTGTTTGTTGCCTCCTGAAGGCGCCTCCACTATTTTATCTTTTATACTTCGCTACTGTAAAATGGTTCGTCAACTATAGTTTTATTGTTACCTTTACGACAAATGTTTCCGTAGTAGGTGGTCATTAGTAAACATACGTTTCATTTGCTTTTAGGTGCACTAGATTTTCCATGGCTCTCTTTCTCGGCGTTCGAAAGAACGACCACGAAATAGGAAAAAATATTTGTGGGGCTGCAACATCTATGGGGGGGGGAGGGGTGGATTACCAGTGAAGCAGTTTAGGCTGCAAACACATTCTCCGCTTTTGCACTGTCCCGCTGTCGCTGGTTGTATTCGGGTTTCTACTGTAGACGCCTCTTCGCTCGTTCCTGCGGCGTGCGCGACACCACACTATACGCCGACGAAAGCGCCGTCGCACTCACTGCACCTCGTATGCATCTGCCGCAACCGCTGCTGCAGCCACACCGGCACCTACGACGTGCGTGGCGTCATTAGCACGGAAGCGCAGGCCACGTATACAGACGCCGTCGCCGTACACTTTTTCCCGTCTCTATTGCTGAGATAGAGATTCTTATTTGAGGAAGGAAGAATTGGGGTAAAGTGAGGGCTGTTGCCCCACTCTTTCCTCCTCTCCCCCTGCCCGCCTACATTCCTGTCCACGCACCGTGTCCCTGATATGGAGGTACGCCGTCCAGGATCAAACCTTCTTCACTCACCGCCCCCCCCCCCCCCCCCCCTGGGAATGCATGCGGGGGTTGCATACGGGGCTAGAGGCAAACAGCTTCGCTGTTTCTGCAGCAGTGTTCGGGGTTTTGTAAAGCGCTTTCAGAAAGACCAACACCTTTGTGTAAGGCGGGAAACTGCACGCGACACAAACGTGTGTGTGGCATGGCAACAGCAGCAATGCGACGATGAAGGCGATGGCATGACGACTGGTTTATTGCAATCTGGCGAAGACAGGTTTCAACCTTTGCCGTTGCTGGATACGGCCTCGCCTGCTTCCGAATGCGGCACAATGTGACAAAGCGCCTTCTATATACTTTTCCTTTCAAGTGCTAGCTACCACATGGAAAGGACGGGAGACAGTGGGCCAATCCCGAAGGCAGAGGGTTCTCACATTGCCTCTCAGACCGCTGTCAGTCACGAACAAAAGACGGGAAGAACTTGCGCTCATTCGATTTTGTAGGCAACTTGTTACTATGCGATGGGACGCACGCGAAGAGAAGTAGTAGGTTTCAAAACCATTCGTGTATTTTCTTCTTTTTCCTGGACTAATGTGGCATAACGAGTGCGTAAATTGTCTCAGAGTACGAGGTATTGTTGCTGCGAAAGAACTGCGCCTGCGCCTGTGGCCTAATCGCTAGAAAATCGGGTTCTTGTGCTTGCCTAACTTTGTTCGATCCCGCCATTGATATTTTTTCTTTCTTTCTTTCTTAGAACATAAGATATACAAAGCAAATATTTAGCCAGCCCGCCAAAGTGCGCCAAATCATAAGTCGTTCTGATGCCAGTAGGTGTCCGTCGCACAAATTCCAGAATGCTACGTGAGCTAAAAATAAAATTAAATGCGCACTATCCCCAGTGGATAGGAACCTCTGTGTCACCATGTAGCAGTCGACAGTTCTACCTCTCAGACACTTCGCCGATACTACAGAACAGAAGAAAATTCGGTCGAACCCATATAAAGATGACTGTCGGTGGTAATGCGTTTAGCATCGACTCAATATAGCGACACAACGCATTGCCATCATCGCAACGAGTTATGCAAGAGGCGTACGTGTACTGCAGCGGGACGACTCTTACGCTGTTCCCCCAGAGCCCGCGCGGCCGTCTAGTGCCGTCGCCGCTAAGCCTGCGCGTTGCTCCGAAATGCATGGCGTGCCGATGTGTGCGAGCGCTTAGAAATGCGCAATGTGGGAAGCGGGCTTCTCTCTCGCGCTTCTCTCTGGATTCGCTGCACCATGTAGAGGCACTGCCGAGAAGTCCGCGTATGGCCTCCGAGCCGATAGACTTGGCGCGCCTGTGCCTGCGAGTGCTGCGACTTGTTCCCTCACTTGCCGCTGCAGAGCCAGTGGCATATATTGAGTTTCCCATGTTTGCGAAAGGTTTGTTGAGGAGCGGCACGTCCACACTGCATTCATGGCGCAGCTCGTCGAAGCGCTGACATGAAAGACCTTCAGGGAAAAAGCGACGCATGCCCAGTGAATTTGTGGCGAAGCCTGCCAGAGCGTCGGATTGCTGTATTTGAGGAACCCTTGTGACGTGGGTTGCATTCCGTTCAAAATCGGAGGAATTTAAGGAACAGCTTTCGTCATTTTGGAGCGGCACATTTCCAGTGGCCCGTATCTAGTTACCCAAGCTGGCGTCAACGACGTTCATTGAAGAGCGGCACACACATACTGGCATATACCTGGGGTTGTTCGTTTTCGGGTAAAACCCGATTTTACCCGATTTTTGCACCCCGAACGTGTTCCTAAAATATCGGGTAAAACCCGATTTTTCCCGATTTCTGAAACAACTGTGCCCACGGAATTGCTGTGCCTCCAGTTGGCGCGCAGGCGAGAGGCGGCAAAAGCGGCCGACAGACAGACAGCACCAAAGCGGAAGCTATTCGAGCGATACTTTCTGAAAAAGAGGTTCTTTACGCAAAGGCAGTCTTAATGAGCGATGCACTCGAGCCTCTTTTATATGTCCAGAAAACGCTTGAAAGCCGAGAACTCCTCATGCCAAGCTTCGATCACCTCGTAAACGTCAAGCTACAGCAGACTGTCAACGAGCTTTCCCCGACGATCGGTAAAAGTGATCGGGCGAAAGGTGTTTTGTCTATGTTGCCTAAGAGCAGTGCCATATTAGTAAAAACTTGTTGTGAAGAGTTTTGCGCCAAAATCTCCACAAAATGGGACTGCACTTTGAAACGGAACGTCTCAGACAAAGAAGAAAACCAGTTGACATTGTGGAAACTGGGAGCGGTACTCGATCCGTTACAGAAGCGGCTGCTGAGTCAGTCGTTTGATGACTGCCGACCTCTCTTTAATTCCGTGATGGACGATGTAGGCTCGCTTCGCGAGGAGTTCAACCAGTACTTGCTGGAAGCAAGCCCCACAAATGAAGGTGTTGAAGTGATGTACTTTTGGAACGACGCAACTGTGCGTTACCCAAGGCTAGCAAATGCAGCGTTATCACTGTTGTGCCTCGCTAATGGCAGCTGTGACGTTGAGGGAACGTTCTCTCAGCTAAGGTACCTGCAGAGACCAGACAGGTCTCGTATGGAAACTGAGATGTTGCGCATGCAGATGATTATGTATGTTAATAAGGACGTGTAGAACGTCGATGACCAGCCTTCGTGAATAAAATGTTTCTTTTCTCAAAACTGACCGTTGCCTCTCACTGCGAGTAATAATTAATTACCAAAGAAACGCCAAATTTTGCAATATTTTTCTTGAAAGCAGCCCAAAATCTAGCCCTGATTGTTACCCACCGGTTAGAGCAAATCGAATAAATTATTAGTTAGCAAATTTAACCCGATAAAACCCGAATTGCGGAATTTTTCCACGAAAAACCCGATTTCTACCCTATTATCAAGCTGAAAAATAACGCCCGATTTTTACCCCCCGAATTTGAAAAAAATATAAAACCCGAAAACGAATAACCCTACATATACCCAGTGGCTCAAGCTGGCATCCAAGAGGTTCATGGAAGACCACCACAGACCGAGTGCAACGTACCCATTGCTCCAAGTAGGCGTCAAAGAGTTTCCCTGAGCTGCGGCACCTACATAATTCCGCGTCTGCAGTGACGCATGTGGGAGAGAAAGAGGTTCGTTGAAGAGCAGCAGATATAGCAGGTGTTTTCTTTTAGCAGCACCTATAGCTTTAGAATTGCCTGTGGCAGATAGACCAAGTCTAGCCGTTGAGCTAAGTTACTCGATGAGGCGGCCATTACTTCTGCGAGAAGTACAAATGCCTCATTGAATAGTTTACGTAATTACACTAATTAACTTTTTTAAAACTCTTTTACGGGACCAATAGTTATTTACGAATGGTTGCCAGTGAGTTCGCAAGGCGTACGCAATTGGAACGAATTCCCCCGATAGTGCGGGAGGTACCCTAACAATGCTAACGCATTAATACTGAGCCTGGGGAAGACGGTCACGCCACTGGCTGTTACGACGGGTTGACGCCGCGTTTTGCCCTTAGCCCCTGAACCAACACCCTGGTGAAAGTACCTGAATGAAGCCAGCGTTGAAAAGTTAAAACCAAGAGAGGATAGAAGAGGGAGAAATAGCCGTGTTTATCCAGCGCCTTATTGGGGAAGGCTACCCGTTTAGACATTTTTTCAGTGTTACTACTTTTGTCCGTGTCTCTGTCATTTGTTTATTTCGCATTTTCTTTCCTATTTCTTTGTTTCCTCTCTTCTCCTCTTTTCATTCCCTCCTCCCGAAAAAGTAGGCAGATGTGCCCCTCTCGGTGGCAGTTGTCAGCTTGCTCCTTCCTTGTTTCTTTTGTATGTTTCAATAATAATAATAATAATAATAATAATAATAATAATAATAATAATAATAATAATAATAATAATAATAATAATAATAATAATAATAATAATAATAATAATAATAATAATAATAATGCCGAAATAATGAGATTTTGTTTTTCTCGGAAGGAGAAGGCATGCTGCGGTGCGTAATACGGCACTAGGCAAGGAGGAAGAGTAAAATTTTACTGAAAGCCAGGAATTTCGCGTCGGGGGTGGTGTCATGCTTCCAGATCCCATGTGGATCTTGCTGCCGTCACCCCAACCCCTCCCCCCTCCCCCACCCCTACAGTCTACCAGTCGCATCTGGTCCTCAGGGCGAGAGCTGGTAAGATCTATTTCCCACTGCTTATAAAAGGGATTAAGAAGTACGACTAGGTTACGATTACGACCATATGGCTAAGCGTTGCGAACTGCTCAAAGTAAGGGTACGAGGAAACGTAGAGGCTAGAGGCTATGTCGTGTGGCGGGGATTAGATGTGGAAAGGTGCTGCCTCATGATCGTCCCCTGCCCCTTGGTGACGATACATGTACCTTCGGGAACCCGAGAGGTACATGATGAAATGGAACACGAGATATGACGGCTCTGTGAGTAAGCAATTGGCAAGAGCTATGCCCAGTAAAGCACGGCTACGCTCACGCCGATTAGAGTCAACGGACAGACAGTCGAGGACAGTTGTTAACGGTTTTCGGTGTGAATTTATGCCGTGACTCCAATTCTGAACGACGGTACCGCACAAATTACGAGAGCCACTAGCTCAGGCGCGTGGGAAACATACGCTGAAAGCAGCTTGAATAACGTGGAAATTAAGGCGAGTGGTTGTTGAATAATCAGGAGAACAGGAAAACCTGTTTTTGGTAGCGGTACAATAACTCCATACTTCCATGATGCAGCCATGCAATCTCAGAGCCGAACTGCATTTTGAGTGTCTAGGCACCATGGCAATGCGTCGATGACCTCACCGACCTCATAATGAACGTCATCCGCGCTGGAGACAGTGTATAATCGGTCGAAGCAAGCATCTGAATCACGTTGAAGGACACCCTATTTTCGAAAAGGGCGTTTGGTACATTACGCACACTGACTACTATCGCAGATGAGCGCGTAAACTGTGGATCAACTGGCACGAAAGAGCAGGCTCGCTAATTGCATAAATTCTAGGCTTGAGGCAACGAGAACACCTTAAGTTGGGAAAAGGGGGCTCGTAATTAGCTTCATGAACGCCCAAAGGTTACGCCACGCAGAATTCGAAATAGAGAAGTTAGGGTTAAAAAAAATTACCGACGATTACGTTACTTCCTAATGCGAAATTTGAGCGCAGCAAATAAGCTGTTTCACCTTTTCGATAGATTGAGGCAAAGAAATCGAGCAACACATGTATGCGCTATCACAGAATTTTTTTTGTATTTTTCACACGTATTCCTTTAACAAAGACTCCACTAACAGTTCTTGACAGTCATGAAGGAAGCTTTGTGGTCGGAGAAATAGACTGATATATGTTCGACTTGGTACACCAATGCTTGATTCTCAAAGACGAGATCTATACAAGTGCCTCGCGAGGTTGTCACAGCCGTGGGACGCGTTACGAGCGAGAGGAACGGGATGTTCTCCCGCATAAGTGTTAGGAAATTGCTGTTTGTCTTTATGTCAAGCCGCCACCGATCTGGCTCTCTGATTGCCACCGCACAGGGCGAACGGCAGCGGCAATTTCGGCTCGGGCGGTGCACATATACAGATCCGCCGCCACCGATCTGGCTCTCTGATTGCCACCGCACAGGGGTTGCATTGGAGGAGGAGCGAAGAAAGGAATTAAGTTCGAGCCGGCGCTTTGACAACCGGAGACTCGCAGGAAGAGGGGGGAGGGGGGGCGGCGTGTACACCCAGCGGCAAACGATGGGGGCAGAAGCGCGCGCAGCAAGCGGACAACACGATAAAGGGAGGAGGGAAGAGATAGCAGCGACTGACTGATGCCGCTGACGCCGATTGTGAGTCAACCCCAGCTGCGGAGTTGGTTTCAGGGACAACGCCGCCGATGCCGACACAAACAATATGATACCCTCGCTTCCGCAGCGCTAAGAACCAGGTCTAGCCGTGGGAAGGTGGTCACGTATTCGTCGACGTGCCGGGGCCTACGTGAAATAACCGGCGCGTCGGCAACTGAAGAGCACCCTATCCGCCACACAAGAACAGGGGGGTGGACCCTTTCCTCCTCTTTCTGCATGGCGGCGACGGTGTTCTATGCAGTCACGTTATCTCGACTCTCTAGCGGCGCCAGCGGCATCCAGCGGTATCAGTCGGTCGCTGCTAGCGCTGGGGGGATGAAAGGGGGGCGGAGCTGGTTACGAGGCCGACGACAACGCCGACGACGACGCGAAACCCAGGAACGGACGCCAAAGAGCTGCGCTCTAAAATTAAATTAGCTCGCTTTGGACAAAACGCACTTGGACCGTGGTTTCTGACTAAGACGACACCACGCAAGTGAACCGGGGAAAAGTGAAGAAGGCTGAGGGCGACTGTTGACCACACGAGAAGCAGCGACCGTCGCTCGACGTCGCTCAGCCCATAAAAAGAAAACTTGCATGTGCGGTTTTGGCAGATATTCGTTTGAAGAAATCACCCAGTGTAGTGGCAGATCGGACAGTTTTATTGAGAACCTAGTAGCAGTGCACGAAAGATGAATACGGTGGAAGATGCAACATAGGGGCCGGAACTGTCGTCGTTCCCCTCTTGTGTGGTACTTCGAGGTTCACGAGATGTGCCCACTCACCCAGTAGCCGGTTATTTTGCAGCCTTATTGAACTATTATTGATGTGCCGAGGGGCGTGCCGGCGTGTGTTTGCCTACAAGCCACAATACACGAGGAAAATGATGATTTAAGAAGGACGGAAGAAGAGAACAACTAAATAAAGAAACACTACTTGGTAACCACACTGCGTTTGTTTCAGACGCATGGCGCATTTCAAGCAAAGATGAGCTTGTCCGAACGTCTAAACAAAGCGTGCTTTCAGAAGCGAAATGCCAAAGTATTGATGTTATCCCACTTTCACTGCCGTTTAATTGGCATCTTTGACCAGCTTCTTACGATGTGTTTATTACTTTCAGTTTTGAGAAGATGGTATAGACTAGGCAGACGTACGTCGCGGGCTTTTACTATCAACCTCTACAGGAGCGGCGTGGTCCCTCAGTCCGCGTCAACAGGCCCTAGTCTTGGCCGGCCGCACCCAAGAGCGCCCAGCCTTAGTATCGAACCACTGCTCGCGCTCCCGAGTCCCTTCGTCCTCCACTTCCTCGACTGCTGGCTCCGATGCCGAAGTTCCCATAACTCATAGGGCAATACATTAAATCCTATCTCTGTCATTATTATGGAGGAAATGAGTAAACTAAACACACTAAAACCCTCTTCGGCATTGCTTGTGTTTTTAGTTCTAAGCTACCGAATAACAGGTGATAACCAAAAAAAGGTCACTGTGCGGGTTATCGAATTTCCATTAAAGGTTTTTGCAGGCTTCCACCCTCCCGTACTAAAACCCCTTAAACTTCGTAAAGTAGTGCCACGCTTTGAAGAATGCCGCCTCCTCCTCGCGCGCTCTGGTCGACGCCGCGTCGCTATTGGCCTTATAGCATCACGTGGGCCCTCGCGCCGTGCATCAGGGCCATTTTTGCTCGAGAAGCGTCTACGGAGTGGCGAGGAACGCATGTTGGCGCCGTCGCTACGCTCGAACAGTGTAGGCGGCGCCACGGTCGAGGAGGGAGCGTGGAAGAGAGGAGAAACGAGGAGGAGTGAGGGCGGAGGAGGAGAGTGTCGCTACTTTACGAAGTTTCATAATCATCATAATCATCATCATCATCATCATCATCATCATCAGCAGCAGCAGCAGCAGCAGCAGCAGCAGCAGCCTGGTTACGCCCACTGCAGGGCAAAGGTCTCTCCCATACTTCTCCAACAACCCCGGTCATGTACTAATTGTGGCCATGCCGTGCCTGCAAACTTCTTAATCTCATCCGCCCACCTAACTTTCTGCCGCCCCCTGCTACGCTTCCCTTCCCTTGGGATCCAGTCCGTAACCCTTAATGACCATCGGTTATCTTCCCTCCTCATTACATGTCCTGCCCATGCCCATTTCTTTTTCTTGATTTCAACTAAGATGTCATTAACTCGCGTTTGTTCCCTCACCCAATCTGCTCTTGTCTTACCCCTTAACGTTACACCTATCATTCTTCTTTCCATAGCTCGTTGCGTCGTCCTCAATTTGAGTAGAACCCTTTTCGTAAGCCTCCAGGTTTCTGCCCCGTATGTGAGTACCGGTAAGACACAGCTATTATATACTTTTCTCTTGAGGGATAATGGGAACCTGCTGTTCATGATCTGAGAATGCCTGCCAAACGCACCCCAGCCCATTCTTATTCTTCTGATTATTTCCGTCTCATGATCCGGATCCGCCGTCACTACCTGCCCTAAGTAGATGTATTCGCTTACGACTTCCAGTGCCTCGCTGCCTATTGTAAATTGCTGTTGTCTTCCGAGACTGTTAAGCATTACTTTAGTTTTCTGCAGATTAATTTTTAGACCCACTCTTCTGCTTTGCCTCTCCAGGTCAGTGAGCATGCATTGCAATTGGTCCCTTGAGTTACTAAGCAAGGCAATATGATCAGCGAATCGCAAGTTACTAAGGTATTCTCCATTAACTTTTATCCCCAATTCATCCCAATCCAGGTCTCTGAATACCTCCTGTAAACACGCTGTGAATAGCATTGGAGAGATCGTATCTCCCTGCCTGACGCCTTTCTTTATTGGGATTTTGTTGCTTGCTTTATGGAGGACTACGGTGGCTGTGGAGCCGCTATAGATATCTTTCAGTATTTTTACATACGGCTCGTTTACACCCTGATTCCGTAATGCCTCCATGACTGCTGAGGTTTCGACAGAATCAAACGCTTTCTCGTAATCAATGAAAGCTATATATAAATATAAAAAAAATCCGCGTGTTGATAAAATTGCACAAACAGGCCTGGAGTGTGGCCTGATCCCGGTGACCAGAACCGGCAACGCGCTCTCTAACCAGAGCAGGATTGGCCACCCTGGTGCAGTACTTGGCCACAACCTCCTATATGAACACAACAATCGAACCCCGGCCCTCAGTCCCCAGCAGCTGCGAAGCAATTGACCACGGCGGCGGTCAGACCTGCGACGCAGCAGAGGGTGCTAAGAATCACTGGCTCCGGACAGGCCGCCATTGGAATATGAACCTGGCAACGTTTAACGCTAGAACGTTATCTAGTGAGGCGGGTCTAGCAGTGCTATTGGAGGAATTAGAGGGCAGTAAATGGGATATAATAAATGGGCTCAGTGAAGTTAGGAGGCCAAAAGAAGCATATACAGTGCTAAAAAGCGGGCACGTCCTGTGCTAACGGGGCTTAGCGGAGAGAAGAGAACTAGGAGTCGGATTCCTGTTTAATAAGAATATAGCTGGTAACATACAGGAATTCTATAGCATTAACGAGAGGGTGGCAGGTCTTGTTGTGAAACTTAATAAGAGGTACAAAATGAAGATTGTACAGGTCTACGCCCCTACATCCAGTCATGATGACCAGAAAGTCGAAAGCTTCTTTGAAGACGTGGAATCGGCGATGGGTAGAGTGAAAACTAAATACACTATAATAATGGGCGACTTTAATGCCAAGGTAGGCAAGAAGCAGGCTGGAGACAAGGCAGTGGGGGAATATGGCATAGGCACTAGGAATAGCAGGGGAGAGTTATTAGTAGAGTTTGCGGAACAGAATAATATGAGGATAATGAATACCTTCTTCCGCAAGCGGGATAGCCGAAAGTGGACGTGGAGGAGCCCGAACGGCGAGACTAGAAATGAAATAGACTTCATACTCTGCGCTAACCCTGGCATCATACAAGATGTGGACGTGCTCGGCAAGGTGCGCTGCAGTGACCACAGAATGGTAAGAACTCGAATTAGCCTAGACCTGAGGAGGGAATGGAAGAAACTGGTACATAGGAAGCCGATTAATGAGTTAGCGGTAAGAGGGAAAATAGAGGAATTCCAGATCAAGCTACAGAACATGTATTCGGCTTTAACTCAGGAAGAGGACCTTAGTGTTGAAGCAGTGAACAACAATCTTGTGGGCATCATGAAGGAGTGTGCAATGGAAGTCGGTGGTAACTCCGTTAGGCAGGATACCAGCAAACTATCGCAGGAGACGAAAGATCTGATCAAGAAACGCCAATGTATGAAAGCATCTAACCCTACAGCTAGAATAGAACTGGCAGAACTTTCGAAGTTAATCAACAAGCGTAAGACAGCTGACATAAGGAAGTATAATATGGATAGAATTGAACGTGCTCTCAGGAACGGAGGAAGCCTAAAAACAGCGAAGAAGAAACTAGGAATCGGCAAGAATCACATGTATGCGTTAAGAGACAAAGCCGGCAATATCATTACTAATATGGATGAGATAGTTCAAGTGGCTGAGGAGTTCTGTAGAGATTTATACAGTGCCAGTGGCACCCACGACGATAATGGAAGAGAAAATGGTCTAGAGGAATTCGAAATCCCAAAGGTAACGCCGGAAGAAGTAAAGAAAGCCGTGGGAGATATGCAAAGGGGGAAGGCAGCTGGGGAGGATCAGGTAACAGCAGATTTGTTGAAGGATGGTGGACAGTTCGTTCTAGAGAAACTGGCCACCCTGTATACGAAATGCCTCATGACCTCGAGCGTACCGGAATCTTGGAAGAACGCTAACATAATCCTAATCCATAAGAAAGGGGACGCCAAAGACTTGAAAAATTATAGACCGATCAGCTTACTGTCCGTTGCCTACAAAATATTTACTAAGGTAATCGCAAATAGAATCAGGAACACCTTAGACTTCTGTCAAGCAAAGGACCAGGCAGGATTCCGTAAATGCTACTCAACAACAGATCATATTCACACTATCAATCAGGTGATAGAGAAATGTGCGGAATATAACGAAGTTTAAGGGGCTTTATCCCGTGCACAGTCCCCCCCCCCCCCCCCCTACTTCTTTTAATTGATACGCAGATCCATCTGCTCCCTCTTACCTTTCCTATTTGTAGTCGCCTCCAGGACTGGTGCATCCTCGAGATACTGTCCCTTTGATATTTTAATACGAATGCTGAGAATGTCCCTATAGACATAAAAAATGTTTGATACAGTTTACTTGTCAAGCGAAGGTTTAAAATAAGAGACATTTATTAGAAAGCATCACAATATAGTTATTGCATAAAATTCGCTCCATAGTCAACATGAGTTGGCACTTCTAGGCAATTTGGACTGTGCGGAACTAAAATGACTTTTCATGGGTTATGAATGCGACTATAACGTAAGTATGTACTTGACACATTGCTTATCACTGCTTAAGCTAGATGGGAATTGTCGAGATTAAACAATATTTCAAAAGAAACGACACTGTAAGTGGAACAGAACACTTAGGTGAGGAAATTCTTATTCCGCCAGGTTAGCTGTTAGCGCCGCAGTAGCTCAATTGGTTAGAGCATCGCACGCGTAATGCGAAGACGTGGGATCGTTCCCCACCTACGGCAAGTTGTTCTTTTGTCCACTTTTATTGCCATTAATTTATTTTGTCTTTAATTCAATTAGTAAGTACAAGTAATTTCCCCTATGTTGTCCTTGGCGTCTTTGTTTGTTGGCTTCTGACGATATAAATACTAAAAATCAGGCCGCTCGGTTAGCCCCCTTTCTTGTTGCCTCCTACACCTTGTGTTTTATGTGCGCATGCCTATAGCGCGTTAGCGTAAATGATTAGTTCTCCATGAGATCTTCTTTTGCAGTTGCCTATAATATTGGTTCAGATTGGTCGTGCATTATTATGGCGCACCCTCTTCGGTCAGTTAGGGATTCATACTGTGGGGGGCGCGCTATAAGACACGGTTTAAGGTATTGTTTTTTCGCATAAGCGATAGGGCGCAGATGATTCTGTGTTTCCTTGAAAATTATAAACGGAGGCAGCGTCCTGGATTCTTGCCTGCAGACTTCATTGCCATGGTTTTCGGAAGGAAGACTTGGACTCCTCGCCCACTTGGTGTTTTAGTCGATTGCTAAGGTTTCTGTGTCAGTATAGTGTCCCACCGTGCAGTCTTGACTGCGTAGCGCGCATTAAAAACACACCATTTTGTAGTGAGCGTATTGTTAAGGAAGGTGCATGGCTTGGAATAAACAATTAGGAAAACCATGCTAAGGACTTGTTTCTTTTTTAAATTGCATAAAATAGAGGGAATGTTGAGAAAAGCGCATTCTTTATTCGAGGCTTGACATGATTTCTAAGCGCACGTCCTATAGTGGAGGATTTGTATTCTGTCTCAAGTTATTTCTCATCAGAATCAGCATAAAGGTTCACTAAATTAGAAGGAAAAGGCACTATTAATGAAAGGACGCAGAAGGCCATAAACGTCGGCTTTGGCACATGGAGAACGAGTGCTGAGATTGATGTGGTAGGTGGATTCACCGGCGAGTTTCAACCCAACTTGCAAATTCTGTAGCGATGCGTTGTCGTGATTCTTTCGAGGCTTTTCTCGTACGCTGAACTGAGTAGAGATCAGAAGGTAGTTTTCTTGAATATATAGTTCTGACCTACAATGCTGGTTCCGTGTCAGTGAGTGCATACCGGGTCTGCGTGTGAAAACAATAAGTAGCGGCATAAAATATGTCCATATGGTGTAAAGAAAACTGACCTCGTAATGCAGCGTTGTATGGCTCCTGTAACTTTCTTCTATTCCAGGTAAGGTTTAATGCCATGTTTATAAATATTTGGGGAAAAAAGAGTAAGCATAAAGTTTATCTTGTATAAAGATAGTTTTTCTAGGCCTATAGCTGTGTTATATACCTTGTAAAAGTTTTGATATTACCTATTTCACAAGTTCTTAACAAATCTGGGTGTCACGTAAACACTAAAATTTAGCTACTTAAATTTAGCTCACGATACCAAAACCATTTTTTCGCAGGCACATAGGAGAGCCAACAATGAATTATGTGTAATGATTAATTAATTAAATAATTTGTACCTACTGCAGCGCAACAAGCGTCATAGGCGGAATGGATTAACAGAGGGAAATATAAACAGCAAAATAACATACAGTGATAAGGATGATTTGCTAAGACCCTACATCTTGAATGGCGGATACAAAACTTCGGGATGGGCATGTGCGAACAGACATAGATAAGGAATTCTAGTATTCTATGGAACGAGGGCAACAGGTGAATTTATCCGTTAGCGCTTGCATAGTGGAACATCAAGTTTAATTTGTGATGCAGTCTTGTCGATGACTCCGGCGCGATGTGTATAGTTCTTTGAAAGTGTAGCCGTAGAGTTGACGATGCTGTGCAAGAAATTTAATTACTTCGATAGAGCAAAGTTAAATTCAAGAAGCGAAGTGTAGAAGAGGGTGAAAGTCGATGTCCTAACGGTGACATATAAATCTTACAGCTCTTTTTCTAAATTGCTTCTAGCCTGTTAATTTCACACTGCTTATAAGGGATTCAAACGACAGATACGTAGGCGACATCAGGAGGGATTATAGCGATTTATATATTAGTAGCTTAGTACCTTTAGGAGAGTTGGATAGTGTACGATCTAGGTAACCATATTCTTTAATGCTTCGTTATATCTGTAATCAATGTGCTTAGGCTATGACATGTTATGCGCAAAAATGACGCCGCGATACTTATATTAAGATACCCTGGTTACGGCAGGGTTATTGAAGGAGTAATGAAAAAGAAAACGAACGAGAAGATTTGTTACAGAAGGACATCAAAAGGGTTTTATCAAAATAACGTTAATTCTCAAAGTGTTGCACCAACTGCACAACCTAGCAAATGATTCTTGGAAGCGGTAATGACCATTACAGCAGTTAATCGCTTCATATAGAAAACAGCTATCGGCATAAAGACGAATGTTAGAAGAAATGTCAACCAGAAAATAATTTATGTAGATTAAGGAAAGCAGTAGCAAAGGCATGATCAAACAAAGCCATTGAGATTTGAAGAGCTCTGACTGCGTAATGCTGAAATGCATAATGCAATGTTCATGGAAAACAAAGCTCGGGTATAGTTATCACAGGTTTTGTCTATTTCTTATGAAATGTGAAATGCCTTATACTTCGTTTAGGTATTTTTAGTCAGTGCAGGATGCAGTCGAACACTTTTCTTTTGTCGTGCATGCAGACGCGTTGCGCAAGCGACAGCTTCGGCGCGCTAAGAACGCTGCGTTTCTCGCTGGGAGCCGTGGACATGATAATGGTGGCTGCCGTAGCAGACGACGCAGTTGTCGTCATCACCTTAAGTGGAGAGCGCGCTCATCAAGGTACCCTACTCGGTGAAGTGAAGGAAGAGCTTCGAGTCAACGATAGCTTCAGAATACTGACTGCTGACTGCATATTATATTTCTCTGGCTATCGCCTCTCATGGAGCGGCTTACCGCGGCCGCGCGGGCCCTATCTTGAGAGCGATCTACGACGGGGACAGAGTCTTGGTGTACCGAGAGCTGATGGCTTCGTGTGCGTTGTGTTCTCGACGCTTTATTTGTGCTGTAGCGAGCGGCAGCACGAACATCACTTGGCTCGTTGCTGCTGCCGCGCCTCCTCACGCCAGCGTTTTGATAGCGATTGTCCGCGGTCATCGAGTGAGATGTGTTGACGTTTGCCTGTGCTCGAGTGACACCATACTAGTTGATTCAGTTAGTAAGCGAATGTTCGAAAGTGTAAGACTGGTATGCTTACTTTGTTTAGCTGTCTAGTAATTTGCTTTTGCAGTGGATGCTTCGCATTTCGGCTGAAACTGATACTTCTTTATCTGCGAAAGAGTCGTTCAAGGAGCCATTCCTTTGTGTGTGCACTAACAACGGGTCGCAGCAAAGCTGCCTTGCTATTTTCACTTGCAGCTGTTTTTCGGATACAATGCGAGGTAGTGGGATTTTGATACCCGTAGCTTGATTAACGCGTTCTCTCCCCTTTTGCCATCGCTATATCGCTACACGATTTCGTGTTGAGCTTATGACGGGTGCCTTTGCATTTATCGTTGAGGTTGTGTGGCGTCGCCTTATTACGTCTTTAGAGAGAGAAAGCTCGTTATTGAAAACGCAGAGTGTTTAGCCATCGTATTTTGTCCTACAGGGAATGAGACGAAGGAGAAGAATGACCTTAGAAGAAGGTGGGCAGAAGAGAAACTTAAAATAAAAGCAAAAAATGCAGGCCATGTGATGTTATCAGTAGTAGGGTAAATGTCTGATGCGACGCATGTAGACGGTAAATGCAAAATAATATAATATTACTGTCTTAATGAGACAACGTACGTGAGTCATAGTTTAGACCGCAAACCAATTGGCTCAATATATATGAACAAGAAGTCCAGAGATTCGCGCTGTTACGATGGGCAAGGCCAGGGATCCAGCATCCGTGTCAACTTCAACGGGCCTTGGTCGAGCTTTTCATGTTTAGCTTATATCGATTTCGTTCTTCTTTGTAAGCTAGGCACTCGAGCAAGATGTGTTCTACAGATTCTACCGCGAAATGGTTACCACAACATGGCTTTGTAGCCTGTCCATTGCGGAAAAGATGATTGTTCATGTATGTAACGTTCAGCCGAAGCCGGTGACAGCGGGTCTCCAGATGGCGTGGTAGTCATTGTGGTAGCATTGATTGGAGTTATGAGATGATGTTGAATAAAAACTCGTAATTGCCTGAAGGTCAAGACCACCTTCTACGCCGTTCACTAAGTACATATCGCTTCACCAAAGCTGAAGCTTCACTTGTAGTAAAAAGCACTTTTATAAATTTTATGTCATCATGTCCTTTGCGTTCTGCCTCTGCCACCTTCCGGGACCGCAATGTCCCGGAAGCCACTGAAGTGCTAGCACATGCCAAGTGGTGTAGGTATGCTATGTCCTGGACCAGAATGCAATTGCTTGATTTATTGCTTTTCGTGTAAAGGCTTTACAATGCTGCTTTCGAGTCTGCGAAGATTGTCCATTGTTGTTGAAGTTGCCGTAGTACGTATTTTAGCGCCTGTTTCATCGCGTACAGCTCAGACAGTGTTGATGACGTCACTCGCTGTAAACGCCACGAAATTGTCTGGTCTGTGGAAGGGGAGAATATACCACAGGGAGAGCTATGCTGCGTAGAGGAGCCGTCAGTAAACGTGTGCTTCGTAGTGGAGCACTTCTCACTCATGTAGGCCAGTGCTGTCTGTAAAAGAGCGGCTTGAAGCATGTTCTTCTTGGACTTTATTCCAAGGATGTATTTTCGAATATCTATAGAGACAGCTTCCATGGAGGGAACTGTAGTGGCATGATCTGTGGTGCCTACTTGGGGATATTGAGTATAATTTCGCCAACAGCTTGCCTAATCCGGAATTGTTTTGCATTTTGATAGTACTTAAAAATAATTCTTGGTTTCGACGAAGTGCCTTATATGTGTTCGGGTGTTTTCCTGAATTCGTAGCAGGTCAAGACTTAAACAGTTGGCGTCGGCTTCTGTCCCTATACAAGAAGACCTCTTCGGAAGACCGAGACAAACACGCAGGTTATTGTTACGTGTCGATTCTAAGATTTTCTTATTAGTTGGGTACAGCCGCTGCAGGATAGGAAGGCTATAGCGCAGGAGGCTATCAATATAAGCATTATGCATCGTCACCATCGACCGGCAGTCGCTAACCCACCGGGGTCCGGCAAGAAAACTAATAATTTTGGATCCGCCGGAGTTTCTCCTCCGCAACATTTTAGGTTCCGGTGTCCAGGAGAGGTTACGATTAATCAAGGCCGTGAGAAAGCGATGCTTCCGTCCGTATAGGGAAGGGCTTGACCACCAAGTATGAGTGGGTATCCATTCGCTTGCGAGTAAAGGCCATTGCAACGCTGTTCTCTGGTGATAGATGTAGTCCCTGCAGTGTAAGATACGACGACATGATGAAAAGCCTCGCTGTAGTCGCTGCTGAGTTACTCGACGAGACCCTGACCCATTCCATGTACAAATGTCATCAGCGTACAACGTTATATGTGCCCCAGTTGGTAGGCTCTTTTTCGAGTGAACGCGGGGGATGTTAAGTAGTAAGTGGCTAACGACTGCCCCTTGTAGAACTCCCTTTTCAACAGCATAGCAAGATGTCAGACCTTCTGTAGTTATTATACAAAGCTGCCGTCATTCGATATAGTTGGATAGCAATGTATAGAGGCGTCCTCAAAGGCCTACAGCTTCAAGGGCCTCAAAAACTGAGTGATGCAAAAACGGAATTGAAGGCGGCTTTGATGTCAATGAAGATGATTGGAATATGTCCAGTAGTTAGATGCTCTTCTACCGAGAAAATCAGGGATATTATATTGTCCGGTGCTGATCTATTCGGCCGAAAGCAATTAATTTCTTTGTGATGGATAGATGGATAGCGCTGTGTCCGCGTCTTGCCACGGTCTTTCGTCCCTTTTCGTGCGCTAAATAACCTCAGTTATGGGATAGATTCCTCGCGTTTGAAGGAGCCATGTCATTCATTTATGAATAATTTTTTCCAGGAGACGGCAGTGGCGGGAAAGGTGCCCTATAGCTTGATAGTTGACTTTGTCGAGGCCGGGAGAATACTTTTTGTTGGCAGCAACTATAGCCGCTGAAAGTTCTTTCATGGTGAAGGGGAGGTCCATTGCATCCACAGATGTTCGCGGAGGCTGTATGCCACCCGAAGACACGCCGCATGTACCGCGATGCCCTGATCCAGAAATAAGCCTGCAGTATTCCTCTGCAGTTTCTTTCGCGGTTAGTCTTTCATGAGGGAGCGATGATAAGGTATAACTGCTCGGCTGGCATCCGCAATCGTCTGATTGCACGCCAGATAATAGCCGCGGGTTTACGTACATACAGCGTCGCGCAGAAATCTCTCCACCGTTGCCGACACAATTCTGTGAGATAGCGTCTTATTAGACGCTGTGCTCGTCGAGAAGCACGCAGATCTTTCAAGATCCTTAGTGGGCAGTGCTTTTCGCTGCGCACGTCTTTGCATATCGCGAAGGTGCTGACACTCTTCATCATTAGCCGGAACATCAGGGTGCCGGAATGTAGTACATGATGTTTTCTTCAGGCAATGGACTATTGTCGGTACAAGTTCACTTTTTCGAGTTGCAGCTGTAATACCTCGACTAGAGGTATCTCTAAAAGCATACCAGTCTATGTATTTCATTTTTACTTTTAGTGAAGGCATTTGTAAACCAGAAGCCGATATCAGAATTGGGTAGGGTTCACTGCCCCTTGTCTTGAAGTCCATGCACCAGCTAAACCATTGAACAAAATACATTGACATAAAGGATAGATCAATGTAGCTGGTGACTCGTGGCTCCTTCTTGAAAGTAATGGTACTATCCTTCAATGGTTCAATGCGATGGTCCCCGAGAAATTAGCCAGCCTACATTCTCGCCCGCAGGTGCGCGTGCGGTCCCAAATTATGCTGTGGGCGTTAAAATCCCACTGATAATGCGTGGGCCAGGTGTTGAGAACAAAATTCTCGGTCTTGGCACATCAAATACTGCCCCCGGCTCCAAGTAGGCAGCTATTAGAGTAAACGTCTGCTTGCCAATCATTGTCTTCGCGCAGATGTATTCATTCGTGCTATGTGAAGAGGCAACAGTCTTGGCTATAAGAACGTCGTTGCGAAAACCAAACAGTAGTCGGCTGATACGATTCGTCCGCTGCGAATGCAGGAAATGGCAACCACTTATCCGGAAAGTCCGGTCTACACGGGACTCAGATATTACCACAAAAGGAAATTTGTAAGTACGTATAAGGTACTGAAAATCAGAGAGCTTCGAACGCAGACCTCGGGCATACCATTCAAAGATAGTAAACGATTTTAGATGACTGCTTGTGGTAACTGCTGGCCTTGAGCGACCCGACGAAATCATTGTTGGTTCAACGAAGAAATGCGGTTTGACGTGTTACACGCTGTAACTAGGGGCTCAAGAGCCATGACAGCCTCGGCCTCCGGGAGATTACTAACTGCATGATTAGCGCGAAGAAGAGCTTTGATTGCACCGAATAGCATAGGTACGATCAAATATGCGATATTAATTTCAATTGTGGTCGAAAGCGAGGCATGTATGTGAATTTCCCTGGTGTTCTGGATTGCGGTAATAGGTTGACTAGATGTTGGGTCTTGTGATGTCTTGTGCAGTGACTTGGCATGGCTCTCGTTATTCCCAAACAGAAGAAGCATAAGTCTTTTTTGGCGTTTGTCCAAGTTGTGGTGTGTCAGAATCGACAAGGCTGTTTTTCGGTGTCGATCCGTGGTGGGACGCGTCGCGGTCGACAGACGTCGGGCTCGTAAATACCAGCTCTGGATTCGGTGGGGCCTCTCGCAACGACGGGGGTTTTTCTTGTTTTTGTTGGACTGCATGTGCAAGTGTAGCCTCCCTTTCCTTCGGGTATCGTCCGTACGACGCCGGATGAGGTCCACCGCAGTTAGCACATCGCGATTGTGCCCGAGAAGCGCAATCTTTGTGCGAATGGGGTCCAGCCCATACACTGCAGCGGCTAGTACCTTTGCAATATTTTGCAATATGACTATGTCTTTGGCAGTTGTAACATTGCGTTGTAAATCCCATGTACTTTTTCACAGGGTAGCTGCTGAATCCAAGTAACACACGTTTCGGCATAGGAGAACCCTTGGCTAATATAGAACCACTGATCTTCGACGTGCTTCTGTAGCGGTTCCTTCCTGGTCAGCGAGGTAGGGAACTTGCCTACGAGGTGACAGGACGCCTTGTCGCGAGAGGTATTCCTGTACCTCTTTATCAGAGTACTCAACAGGGACTCCTTGAATACGTCCATAAGTGACAAAGTACGAAGATGGGACGCGAGCTTGCTCATAGTAGTGGCAATGAGCAGGCGATTAGCGGTGGTGTGCGGCGACACTTTCACCATGAGGCTGCCGTCCTTATTAAGGCGATGACTGAGGACTTTTTCTTGTGCTGTCAACACGATCGATGATGCTAGAACGTTCGGGTTTACTTTCCACAGCGTGCGCTCAGGTCGCGCTGGCTGGAAGATAACCGGAATTCCAACTTGTCGCTGTTTATTTACGCGGCAGCTGTAGAACTTGCCTGGTCCATTTCTTCGGCAACATCGTCTGTCGATAAGTTTGTGTTCATGTCATCGTGTCGTGGTCTCTTTTTCAAATTTTCTTCTTCACGTTGCGGACGTTTATCGTTTCTCGTGGCCTGATGAGGGCTGCATGGAGTGCAGTAGATGGCGGCCGCCCGACTCGAAGCTGCTTCCGTGTACCACACCCGCTTCACTTGTGGGGATTGCCCAACTCGCCTGTTGGGGATCCTGAGGCCATCAGCAGTCCACGGTTAATATCGAAGGTTTAAAGGGCAAACTGTAGTAACTAAAATTACTCAAAAACTGGCTGAGCAAGAGTAGGTAGGCTGATATCCGTCATCTTCGTCCTCCTCCTACTATGTCTTTAAGCAAGCCTCAATTACCCATCAATATGCGTGTTTGTCATGTGCGTGCAAGACATAAAAAATCTGCCATTATCCTCTGTTAAGGTGGGTGACCAGCGGAGCTGTATATATGGTGATAAATACGTTGATTGAAAATAAAATCCGCATACCACAATGAATTTCGTCTTTTCACGATTTTTCTTGTTGCTTTATTAACTTGCATACTCAATACTTCTTTAAAATTTTTAACCTTCTTTTGTTTGCTTTTCTGGATTTATTATTTGGCCACTGAGCTGGATATTGCTTTGTGGTCGCTGCGATATACGGCCAGTGGCTCTGTGCAACACTGGAAAGGTTCTTGGCTAATGTGAGGTCTATACACGACCGATGACGCGTCGCGAGCACACTGATGTTTGTTTGACATTGAAATCGAAACTTTCGACGAGAAACGCCGCTGACCATTTTCCGTATGGCCGAGACACGTCTACGTTGATATCACCGACAATTACGGTGGAAGTGGAGTCGGTAGGAGTCATTCAACCAAAGGTGCGTACACTTGGCGTTTGCGGCACGATTTTCGTTCGTCTTACGGGCCGCCCGCCATCGCTGCACATTCCCGCTTCTGTTCACGGCGCCATTCTTCGTAGGCGCGCTGTTTTTCCGTAGTCCTCAGCACACGCGGAATACCCATTGCACGGGTGGAGATAGAGAGAGGATAGACACTTTTATTAGGTAAATGCAGCTTTGGAGAGGCGTCCTCATTCCAGAATGCCTTGAGCTCGGGCCGCGTCCTGGGCCCTCGCAATCAGCCGTTGCTGATCCTCGAGGTCGGAGCTGGCCAAGGCTCTCTTGGCCAGCACGCGTGGAAGCGAACTGAGATAAAGTTACGTGGTTTGCCCATTGGTTTGCCTACAGAGCCCGTGACGTCCAATCGCAATCCATACTAAACCGTGTCTGTTCCGGTTTAAATTTTTGTACCGTATTTTCTATCACAATAAGTTTTGACACTCCTCGCGATTAAACGCAGATGGGGCGTACCCGGCGACAAGCTTTTGCTCTATGCTGTAGCTCTTTTAGCTCTGGGGTGGCCGCCTTATTTTTTTCCTACGCACACAAACCGCCATAACCTAGCGTATAACAGCGCTGTCGAAATAATGGGCGCAACGTTTCATTTACACGTGGGCTAGCGTATTTTGGGTGACGTTTAGAGAGCGTTATTGCTGTACTCGTCAGCAAATATTTTTCAGTGAAAGGACAACATGCTAATGTGCATAATGTGAGGTTCGTCATTTCGTAAAATAAATTTAATATGTCTGATTAAGATGCCCAATAAGTCTTTCTGATCTCTATATTTCCGCGCCCTCCCCACACACACAGAATATAGAAAAGGAAGGAAAGCGTGCGGTAGAGATTTTTATAACTCAAAAAATAAGTGTCAGTGGTGCTTTAAGCCACACACTTGTCTGCAAGTGGCAAGATGCTGCACTCCTCTGTTTTACGATCATCTGAACATTGCTAATCCTATGTATGCCGAAGTTGTGAAATAAGCAACTAAAGAAGTGTAGCACTGAGCACGAGTTCGCGGGATCCAATTCCGGCCACGGCGGCCGCATTTCGATGAGGGCGAAATGCGAAAACACCCGTGTACTTAGATTTAGGTGCACGTTAAAGAACCCCAGGTGGTCAAAATTTCCGGAGTCCTCCACTACGGCGTGCATCATAATCAGAAAGTGGTTTTAGCACGTAAAACCCCATAATTAAATTAAATTAAAGAAGCGTCACAACAACGTATTAAATTGAAAATAAACACCAACTTGTTGATTTTTCTCATTTCCAGCAATCTTAAAACTAAGGAAGACGACCAAGAATTCTCGCTTTTAATAATTCGAAACTCTGGCGAGCTCATGGCTTGATCTAACATTTGTTCTGTGAGTTCTCGAACACTGTTGATGGAATTTACGTATTTAGCCAGCTTTCTTTTATTCCTTTAGGATGAGCTGTTCAGTAATCTTGAAATGCACAAAATGAACCTTCCTGTATATAGACGCTTGCGCACAAGTTCCTACAGGTTCAGCGTGAAGGGTTAAGACTGTTCGGATTGCATAAGCATTCACAATTATCAAAAAATAATCCTTGCCTAAATAAAAAAAGGCTGTATAGTGTCACTTCAATAAAATGTGCATAACAATATACTCACATGAACGATCCATAGACAAAAGATTGAATAAGCTGAATAACATCGCCTGATACAGAACTACGCTTATAGTAAATGCATTCTGGTTGTTTGCCGGAAATATAGCGATTGTAACTTCGGCGCAGAATCACTAGATGGTGATCATGGTTGAAGAACTGCAAAAGAGGGATTGGTAAATAGTATGATCCCCCAAAGTAAGTCCCCTGCACGATGAAATTCTCTATCAGTGATGTAGTTAAATATGTCCTGAGTTTGACAAGCCCTTGATCCCTCCTAGACAAGGCCTAGAGGCTCGCACTTGTTGCATCATTCAGCAACCTTGCAGCAGCAGCAGACACGTGGCCGGCATGGCCAACAATTTGCAGACAGGAAACTCGAGACAGTATGGGGAACGAGCCCCTTTGCAAGTTGCTATAACTTCGTACCATTCTATATTTTTTTTTGAGGATCTCCCATAGCGGGCTTGCGCTAGTCTCGAGGAAAATTCAATAAAATCAACTCGAACGCACCGCATTGTGATAATTGTACAGCGCCTGACTGTGCGACACGGAGACGGGCCCACTGAAAACCATTTGCCTGCTCCATTGTCAAACCATTTTGAGTTACCAAAATGGACGCTCAGCAGGGTAACCTCGTATGCCATAAAAGAAAAGAAAAAACAACAACTATGAATGCTTTAATAAAGGGAGAATGAGACATTCACCCAATCGTAGCAATTGCTACAAAGGAAACCCATACGGGTTCCTGTTTCAACAACTCCTGCCTTCGCTCCGAGTTGTTGATAAGTTCAATTTCACCCTGCCATCAGCTAGCTGTCTGGCTAGCTCAGGTGGTGGAGCGGCTGCCCCGCAAAGGCGGTGGCCCCTGGTTCGAGTCCTCGACCAGGACGAATTTTTTTCACCTGCGAGGCTTCCAAGGTAGCCGTATGGGTTTCTTTGTAGCAGTTGCTATGATTGGGTGGATGTCTCGTTCTCCCTTTATTAATTACTTCCGTTCACCTCACAGGTTTTTCGCAGAACTATGACGTCTAAGAATGCTTTGTTTAGGAAGTGTTTTAGGGACAGGGGGTTCAATAATTTTTGCCGGTAGTTCTTCTCCCGGGGGATGCGGATTCCGTAGTCTAGGAACGCGTGGAATCATACTGCCAGCTTGGCCCAGTCTACCAGGCGTCGCTGATCCTCAAGGCTCGCGCACGCGAGGCTATCCTCCCATTGCTATTCGGTCGAGTCTGTGAGAGAGAGAGAGAGAGAGAGAGAGAGAGAGAAGGGAAGACAGAAAGGCCGGGAGGTTAACCAGACTGAGTCCAGTTTGCTACCCAACACGTGGGGAGGGGAATGGGGAGTGAAAGAGAGAGAGAGAGAGAGAACTTAGGTGTAGGATGTTTATAGTCGGGCACTCAAGTCTGTTGCTCTCAGGTAGCGAAAAAGCGCTCCAGTCTGTAATGTAACGTAAAGGCCGAGTCTGTAATGCTGTTTAGTCTTGGGTTGTGCCCACACTCCAAAGTTAAATTTGAACACATAACCGGTGCAATAAGAGTTAAACTGACTTTCAGGAGTCTTAACAGATGTGTATCGAATGTATTTAACTGGGTAATGATGCGTTAGCATTCTTAGTGTAATTCACGCACTTTCGGATAATTCTGTTTGTACCTATGTTTCTGTCTAACCTAACCATGTCTATTCCATGGTCAGATGGTTAGCCTATCGCGCAGAGGCGCTGAGAGAACACGGTTCCAAACCAACTGTCGGAACAACTTGGGCCACTGAGTATGTGGGAGTACGTACATATGTGCCGCTCTTCAATGAGCCTCCTTCACGCCGACATGGCTCACAGTAGATGCGGGACTGGGTCGGTACCACTGTTCAATGAAACTCTTTCACGGTAGATGTGTGCCGCTTTTCAGTGAAAGTCTTCGACGCCAAATTGGGTAACTAGGCATGTGGCACCGGAAATGCGCCGCTTTATCATGACGAAATAAATCGGCTGAATGCATCTCACGATGACTGTCGACGGTGATATGTTTAGCATTGAGTCAATAAAGCGCCACAACGTATTGCCACTGCTTCCAGAAAAAAAACTCGGCGCCAGCTAGCGGCCTCCGAAATACATGGCACGCCGGTGCGTGCGAACGCTGAGAAACGCGTAATGCGTCAACCAGGCTGGTCTTTCGCGCTTCTTTCTGCACACGCTGCGCCATCTCATGGCGCTGCCAAGAAGTTTATGCGCAGCTTCCGAGACAAGAAACGCGGCGCACTCGTGCCTGCGAAAGCTGATAATGGCTCTCTCGCTTGCCGCACAACCTGTCGTGCATGTGATCAGTGACCCAAGTTGCGGAGATGTTAATTGGAAAACGGCACATTTCCAGTGAATTCATGGCGCAGCTCGTTTAAGCGTTGGGGTGAAAGACGTACCATGAAAAGCGGCGTATTGTGCCGCAGCCTACTGAAGCTTCAGGTTGCTGTCCTTGAAGAAGTCTTGTGACGTGGCCTCGATTCCACCCAGCATCGAATAAACTTGAAGTATCTTTTTAATGCGTCAGCATTCTTAGGGTACCTCACGCACTTTGCAAGGGCTATCTATCTAATTAATATTTGTATATAACCGCGTTCCCACCCGCATGGGTCACTGGGTAGTCCGTGGTCGAAGCGGTAGCGCGTCGGGCTGCTGTGCTGAGGGAACAGGGTTCGAAACCAGCAGTTGGCCCAACTTAGGTCACTGAATATGTGGCGATGAGTGTATACGTGCCGGCCTTGGACGAACTGCTTTCACGCCGACATGGGTCAGTGTAGACGCGTGACTGGGTAGTTACCGCTTTTCGAAAAAAAAAATCCTTGGCGCCGACTTGCAGTACTGGGTAAGTGCCACTCGATCTGAACTGGTCTCGAATGAACCTATCTCATGCCAACCTAGGTCATTGGTATGTGCCAGTAGGTGTGTGACAAAGAGAGGGAAAATTTTTCATCATTCGAAGGCTGCGGGCCCCACACTTGTCATCTCGGAGGCCATGCACGAGCTTCTCAGCAGTGCCACTAGATTTCGCAGCTTATCCAGAAATAAGCGCGAGGGAGGAGCCCAGTTGCCGCGTGACGAGTTGCTCAGCGTTCGCACCCACCGGCGCGCCATGCATTTGGGAGACCATGCGCACGCTTCGCGGCGTTGGTGCGAGATGGCCCGAAGTGTTCTTAGGGAAGCACGAAATCGGAGTCCCCTTGCAGTACATGCCTCATACATAGCCGGTTTCGACGGTGGCAATACGCTGCGTCGCTGTGTTGAATCAACGCTAACGCATTACCGTCGACAGACATCGAGAGATGAGTTCTGCTGAATTTCTTTTGTCACTGTAAAGCCGTCCATTCCCAGCGGCATATACCTAGTTAGCCAAGTTGGCGTCAAAGGCGTTCAGTCATAAGCTGCGCGCACCGACCGGTACGTATCCATTGTCCCAAGTAGGCATCAAACAGGTTCGTTGAAGGCGAGCACATACCGAGCGGCACATTCCAAGGGCTTCAAGCTGGCGTCAAAGAGCTTCGCTGAGCATCGGTACCTACCCAGTCGATCATCTACAGTGACCCATGTCAGCATGAAAGAGGTACGTTGAAGAGCGGCACATATGTGGATATAACTACACACTCTGTGACACAAGTTGGTACAACCGTTTGTTTCGAACCTTGTTTACTCAGCACAGCAGCCCGATGCGCTACCGATTCGACCATTGACTACCCAGTTTCCGAGGTAGCCAGGAAAATGGTTCGACACAGACATAGATAGATAAAAGATAGATAAATTGGAAAAGCCCGTCGTTTACCTAAGAATGCTAACGCCATTAGAAGATCGCTTAAGTTTATCCAACGTTGAGCGGAACTAAGCGGGAAATAGGCCAATAAGGCGTTGCGCACAGCGAGGCTGAACAGGACGCTAGCGAGCAGTTTTGAGCCATCCAGTGAACTATACCGCGCGGGCCGGCCAACCCTCTAGACTGAACATCCTAAAATGGGTCTGCTGTTTGCTGCCATTACACGTAAAGTCCGCATAAGAACTTTGGAAGGAGAGGAGCATCTCCTTTTGGGTGTTCAGTGTCTTCGCACAAAAATTATGTCGTCTACACACATTTAGGAGCACGTCAATGGTTGTGTGACTGAAATAGAGATTGGCGCGTGGTAGTGATTCCCGTACAGTCACACATTTGTTATTCAACGAGACCGTGAGTTCTGCATTGCGGTGTCGCGGCGAGTTCGGTCTTGCGCAGCGATGCCTCAGTACGAGCTGACCCCGTGCCCAGGCGATGAGACATGCAATCCTCTCGCCGTCGTTGTCACTTGGTGACACAATGCTTGAGAGGTGGTTACCATATATACTGAACAGCAATGACAAGAGGTTTCTGGAGACTACGCTGTGTGTCTCTAAGAGCCTTCCTTCTTTGCTTAACTTCAAAAGCTTCGCGAAAAGAATACAATACGCATCTTCGCACGCTACTCATATTGTATGCGACCTAAACCGCGGAAATGATATACTAAATATGGGGATGGTCAGTTCTCTGACAATGTGTGGCGACCTTTGTGCGCACTTGTCTAGTGGTAATGCTTACTGTAACGGCAGAGTGCGCTTCGCCCGCAAGCACTACAGTACGCTGTGATGTGTTCAGGTTTGCTCAAATTTCCATTAGTCACACCTTTACATACTGTCAATGACAAAACACAGTGGAGCTTATCGGTGCACATTCAGGATTGCAATTACAAACGCTGCTGTTGGATTGAATTGGAAAAAACTTTAATAAGAATCCTGCAGGATGCACGCCACCGCGCAGTGGGCGTCTCCGACGCAGGGACCGACAGGGAGGACCTGGCGGCCGCTGCGCGAGCCTGCTGAACGGCCCATTGCTGGTCTTGTACGAGCGGACTTCGTATGGTCTTCTCCCACTTGTCTGAGGTAGAGTCAGGCGGAGCGTTTCTGCACTCCCAGAGCACGTGTGCGAGTGTCGCCGTGACCCCGTACGAGGGGCACGCATCGTCGGGGTAGACGTCCGGGTAGATGATGCGTAACGCGTCCGGGTTTGGATAGGTATCTGTCTGTAACAAGCGTAGCGTTAGCGCCTGCGGCCTAGTTAGTTTGGGGTGCGGGGGTGGAAAGAGACGTCGTCCCAAGTAAAAGTGTTTGGTGGTTTCATTGTACGTTACTGAGGCGTCCCTGTTCGCCTCCAACTCATCGAGACGTTGTTGCCCGGGCGTGACGGCGCGGTCGGTAAGCGCTCGCGCAGCGTCGTGGGCTGTCTCGTTGAGGTTGGGCGGGGCGCCCAGGATACAACCCAGATGGGCGGGAAACTAGATCACGGTGTCATGTTTGAGGGTGCTCGGATCAGTGCCGCGGAGGACGCGTAACGCCTCTCCGCTCTCGAACGCTTTGATGGGCAGTCTCGAGTGCCTGAATATTGTCGTCCGCTTATCGTCGAGCATTGCCAGGGCTATGGCCACTTGCTCCGCCACCTCGGGGTCACGTGTGTGTACCGTGCCCGTGTTTAAAGTCCGTTGCGAGGGCGAGACCGCTACCGCAGCGAAGGCTCGGTTGCATCGGTAGGCGGCGGCGTCCACGAAAACGACGTCGTCCGCTTTCTTGTTTATGCGTTTGAGGAATGCGGTGGCCGGGGCTAGGCGCCTGCCTCGATTGTGTTTCGGACGTACGTTTCGCGGAATGGGTGCGATCGTGATCAGGTCGCGGAGCTCGCGGGGAACCGGCGTAAACTCCGGTGGATACTGGGTGTTCGGTGGGAAGTAGCCGAGCTCGCGCAAGATGTGACGGCCGGTCTTGGTCATCGTATCATCTGCGCTCTCTCCTGAGCCTCAGTGATCTCTTCGAGGGTATTGTGCACCCCGAACTCGAGGAGTCGATACATCGGCGTGGTGATCAGGAGCCCAAGGGCCCGCTTCACTACCTTTCGGATTAGTGTACTAAGCTTGTCACGCTCTGATTGTTTCCACTTGTGCATTGCTGCGATGTAGGTAAAGTGACATAGGACGAACGCGTGTACGAGACGTAGTAAGGTCGCCTTCTTTGAAGCTGTAGTGACGGTTGGCTACTCTGCGTACGAGTCGTATCACGTTGTCCGTCTTTGTCGTCAGCTTGTGGACCGTTTGGATGTTTGATTCATCCGCCTCGATAATCATTCCCAGTACTCGGATGGAGTCGACCCTGGGGATCGGGCCACCGTCTCTGGTGCGGACGGTGATGTTGCGCTCGGTCGGTGGTTTCCATCCCGTAGGCCTTTTACGTTGTCGTTTTGGGCAGTACAACAGCGCCGATTTGGCGGAGGAGCACTTGAGGCCCGTGTGGTCGGGGTAGGACTAAGCGGTTTCGACTGCCTCCTGCAGAGCGGATTCGATAAAGCCGTCCGACCCCGCGGAGCACCAGATGGTGATGTCGTCCGCGTATACCATATGGTTGACGCCTTGTATCTTCGAGAGGCGTTCGGAGAGCCTAATCATCACCAGGTTAAACAGCGTCCGGGGGAGGACGGAGCCCTGGGGGATGCCACGCTGACCGAGCTCGACATATTCCGACGTGAGGTCTCCCGCACGGAGCACGGCCTTGCGACGGGTTAGGAAGGAGCGGACGAACTCGTAGAACCGGCGCCCGAGCCCTAGGTCCGCGATCGTCTTATGTATTGCCGAGTGCTCGAGGTTGTCGAACGCCTTCTCCAGGTGGAGGCCGAGTATGGCGCGGGTGGCCCCAAGTGGCCCCGGCATCTATGATCTGGTATATGAGGAGAAGCATCGTATCCTGCGTCGATAGCCCCGGATCGGAAGCTGATCATGTGGTGTGTGAAACAGTACTGGTCTTGGAGATACCAACCGATTCTGTTGAGTACGACATGCTCGGCCACCTTACACACGCACGACGTGAGCGAGATGGGTCGAACGTTATCGACGCCAAGCGCCTTGCCCGGTTTTGGAATCAGGATCGTCTGGGCGAGTTTCCAGGCATCAGGTAACTCGCCCCGCCCCCACACGTCATTGATGGCGCCCGTGAGGTACACGACCGAGGGGTCGTCTGAGTTTCACAGGAGCTTGTTGACTATGCCATCTGGGCCCGGGCCGGAACGGTCGTTTAGTTCGTGGAGAGCCCGGCGTACCTTTTCGACGGAAAATTCGGCGTCGAAGAGGGTGTTGTCGGTACCCGTGTAATCGGGATGTAGGGTCGGCGGGCCTGTGGGTATCGGCAGGTACTTATGCACAAGGGTCTTGATAGTGTCATCCGGCGAAGCGGTGCCTTTGGGTATTGATGCCTGATGGTCTTTAGCCTGGTGAAAGACTTAGGTGAGCGAGTGGCGCTGGTTCGTGCGGGTGTCGGTGTCGTTGAGCAGGTGTTTGAGGATGTTCCACGTCTTCCCGTTGTGGACCTGACCGTCGACTGAGTTACACACCTCGTCCCATTGCTGTTTGGATAGGGTGTTTTAGTGTTCCATTTTGGTCTTGTTCAGTTCTGCAATGCGTTTGCGGAGCCTGCGGTTGAGACGCTGGGTTTTCCATCGTGTCAGCAAAGACTGTTTGGCTTCGAGCAAGTGAGCGAGCCGGCTGTCCATCTTCTCGGTTGGGATATCCGTGCTAAATGTTTTCGTGGCCTTACCGACGTCGGCCTTGAGCTGAGCCGCCCACGTCTCGAGGTTCGGGGCAGTGTCGGAGAGGGAGTCGTGAGGCACGAGTCTTGCGAGAGAGGTCCCAGTCGACCCACATGTACGACTTGGGCTTCCTGAAGATGCCGGGTAAATGCACGGCCAGTATGAGATGGTCGCTGCCAAGATCCTCCGCAAGATTGGACCAGCGGTCATCGGCTGTGTTCTTCACGAAGCAGAGATACGGAGTGGCGTCTCTGTTCGTGAACGTGCGGTAGGGAACGTCTTGTCTGTCACTAGGGTAAGATCCAGCTCGTTCGTAAGCTGCCACAGCGCGGCGCCCTTGGGGGTGTCATACACGCAACCCCAGGTGCGATGCGCAGCGTTAAAGTCGCCAGCTATCACGAGCGGGCTTGAGCCTGCAAGACGGATGGCTCTCTGCAAGAGGCGTCGGAAACGTTGACTCTTTTGTCTGGGGCTGCTGTACACGTTGAGGATGTACACACTCTGTCGGGACGCGTCACTTTGGAAAATCTCCGTCATGACGTTGTCCACCTCGGACGTGCCGAGGTCATGCGCGAGGCAGGTGAGCTTTTTAGAGACCAGCGTGGCGGTACCACGTTCTCCCGCGAGGCCTGGTAACCACTAGTAACCGGTGAACGTGGCGATGTGTGTTAGAGTTTCTTGCAGTAGGATTACGTGGGGCTTGGCGTCGTGGCTGCGTATGTATTGCTGCAGGGAGGCCCTTCGCCCAGTGAAACGCCTGCAGTTCCACTGCCAGATGCGGAACGCTTCATCTCGCCTGACCATCTTGATGCTTGTAGGGTCGGCCCAGGCGCCTGACAGTTGGAGGGGGGCCGCGTGTGTGGCTGGATTGGGCACAGGGTGTTGTGGCGAGACCGGCTTACCAGCGGCAATGGCGGGGGCTACGACATTTTCGAGATAATGTTCGGCTGTCCCCAACCGATTACCGTGGGTCGTGAGGGTGGACTGTACGCGGGCCATATTCCCTCCGAGAAAGCGGAGGCTCTCTTTAATGGCCGACAGCGATCTCTTCTAACTCGGGTTTCAGTTCTGGTAGAGCATGAGCGACGGCGCGTTTCTTGGGCGCGTTCTCGCCGTCGGCGCTACCAGCTCTAACAGGTTGCGGCGGTGATCACGGGGATAATGGCTGCGCGCGCCCACCTGTCGTTTTGTAGTTTGGTAATCGCCGCCGTAAGTTTGAGGATTGTCTCTTTCATAGCGGCGTTTTCGCGTTTGAGTAACGCTATCTCGGATTTGTTAGTGTCTGTAACGTGCTCTGGGAGTGAGCAGCTGCAGACCCTACCTGTGATGTGCTGTCGTTTCTCCTTCCGCGGACGACGTCCGCCCAGGTGAGGGTACCTCGTTTCTTGTTGCTCGTTGGTGGCGCCGGCGAGCTTGACAATTGCTGACAGGAGGGACCGGGGCGGTATCCAGAACGGCAGCCGGAACGGGACACGGGCCCGGACTTGGAGCGAGAAACGGAGTGGTCCCAAGATGAGTTGCTCGGCGCACCACGGGAGCGGTCCCTGGGTCGGCTCCGGGATGTCGATGCCCGCCTGGAGTGGTACCGAGATTGGCCCCTGGATCTGGACTGGGATCGGCTGTTGTCAGCGGCCCGGGCACCTCCAGGGACGTGCGGGTAGTCGTCTGCGGTGGTAGCGATGGCGTACTTGGGCATTGTAGCACAGTCGTCGCCGTTCCTCGTCGAGCGTGCTCTTTCCCATTGCCGTCGTCATACCACGTATGGAATATGGTAGCGTTCCTTGCAGACTTTGTCGGCGGCGAGATGGGGGCAGTGGCGTAGCAACAGGGGGGGCCGGGGGGCCGTGGGCCCCGGGTGCAAGGGGCCAGTAGGGGGGGGGGGCTGTCATATACGCCTGAAGACACCCCCTTTCCGCCGGCTTGACTGGGCGCAAATTGCAAAGAATGCTCCGGTATTCAGTAGCCCAAGCTCATGCACCCGATGCGTTGCGCCGCAGAATTGTCGGCTGCAGCTCTATCAACACCCCACGAAAGAATTGCACGAATGTGCGGGCTAAAAGAATTTAATTCGCGAAATGGTCGCTAAACTACTCGCCTTAGCGGAACGTTTCATGTGGGGTGCGCTCGCGCTGTGCGTTCATGCTGGGAGCAGGAGGCGCTACACATACAGTGAGGCGTTGTAAGGCGTTGTAAGGCGTTGGGGCTCTTGGGTCCCTCTTCCGTTCAGAACGCGCAGCGAAGACGAACAAAGACAGCAGCAAGAGGGCGTTCAACCAGCGCGCCGGGCGCTCGCGTTTACGGCGAAGCGTTCGTTGAGAGCGACGTTGCATAAGTGGGGCCGTCAAAAGTCGCGAATGGGATTCTCTGGATCGTCTTCGGACTCGGTTCGGCCGAAGAGTTTGGCGGTGTATGACTCAACAGGCTGTAGTCGCGGGCCCGCCACGATGTCCGGCTCGCTTTTACTTCCCCTCTTCCGCTCGCTCCGAGAAGCCGCTGCGAAACCTGCCGTTATGTTTCACGCTTTCCTTCTTAACCTCGAAAGTTTCAGAAAACTGTTGTTGTTGCGTGACTTCATGTTACAAGTACAGCGTCTGTATCAGCTGCACAGAACTTTATAAAGAAAAGGTGAATTTTGTAAGGATATTTCCCGATCGAGATTCTATGAAGTTATGTCTTTCTGTGATTACTAGGAACTCGGTAGCGCGAAAAATATGGCAGATAAAGTAATAACCATATCCTTAATAATCCCGTAATTAGTATTTATAGAGGAAGTACTTCAATTCGAGAATTGAGGACTTAAAGTCATGTTATTAACTCAACAAAAACTTCTTAAGAGGAAGCTTTAGCTCGGGCTCAACTCCGACGCGGCCTATTCAAATACATGTAAAAACGCAAAAACGTTTTTCTGAGATAACCCCTGGACCGATTTTAATGAAATTTGTTGCATTTGAGAGGGAAAGTGAAATTCTAGTGACTGTTGGTCAGGGAATTTCTATTTAGGTCCTGAATTTTGTTAAAAAGATTTTCAAAAATTCGAAAGTTTGAAAAAAATAGAAGCATGAAGTTCACAAATTTATAACACTGCATCAAGAGCAGATATCGCGGTTCTGTAAACGAGATCCATCAGATCATTGAAAGCGGACAAATTCGATACGTCATTTTATATCTTACGTGAATTTGTTACGTTGTTTAGAAGGGTTCTGCAAAACCTATATTTCCATTTTACAATATTTTTTGACATTCATGTGTAACCCATCAATTTTGTCCGCTTTAGATGTACTATTAGATGCAGTTCACGGAATTGTATTATCAATTTTCGTTGCTGAGTTACAGAGCTGTAAACTTGAAAGTTTCGTTTTTCGAAAATTTTCAATATTTGCCAATTTTTAATAAAAAATTGACAACCTAAATAAAAAATCCGTAACCAACAGTCACTAGATCTTAAGTTTTTCTTTTAAATGCAACAAACCTCGTCAAATTTGGTGCAGTGGTTGCCGAGAAAAACGAATTCTGCTTTTACATGTATTTAGATAGGAGCACCCGAGCTAAAGCTTCCTCTTAAACAAAATCGTTTTGGGTGCTACAACCTACAGTACTTTGGCACTGTGCACACGGCGCCCAGTATATGGCAGCAGCGAAAGAAATATGAAATAGTGGACCAGTGACGTTGATCCCTTAATCCTCTCCATTGCGAGTGCAGACCAACAGTAGTGCAAGCTTTCGCTGGCACGGCGTCATCGCGGACTTTTCTTTCTTTTTTTATGGTGACGCCAAGAATCGACGCAAAGCGTGCTTTATTCTGTTCCCAATCTTGCGGTGGTACCGCAGCTCGGTTAATCACGTTTGTTAGTATAGCAGCAAATGAAAACAATGCTTTATTGATCAGAGTGAAGAGAACTCGTAATTGTCATAGCATTGGCGCCCGCGCAGCGGGGAGGCAGGTACCGTTTTCTAATAGGGTGGGGAGATCAGCGTCACTGACAAACAATTTAATTTTCGTTTTCGTTCAAGGCTGCCTACAGACAAAATACTGTGTGCCATAGTGTCTACGACGATTTTTATGAAGTTTTTGTTGGGCAAGATATGAATGTCGGGCTTCAATTTTGCAAATGCAATATTGCCGCTAAAATTGGTAATTAAAACTTTATTATAAAGATAATTTTTGTTACTTGTGACGTGAGCCATATTTTCCACGATGCCGCATTTGTATTGGCTGCCAAGCCTTACAGTCTGACAGAAGATGTGCACGTGGGCTTATCACACGTTATCAGTGCAGCACCCTGTGTTACTTGGCGCAGGAAAAACAGCGTGTATATTTGCTGCATTCGCGATCTCTGGGAAAGAAAGCGAAGGAGAGGGGGACCCGGGGAACGTGCGCGGTATCCAAGGCGGCTGTACTGGTGCTGAAACCCGGAAATTGTCGATATCCTCGCCTTCCTCGACTACATCAAGGGGGGGGGGGGAGGTGACAGAAGACCTATGGGCCCCGGGTGCCAGACGACCTAGCTACGCCACTGGATGGGGGCCACCGCATAGCTTACATTTGGGTGCACAGTGGTGCTCCCGAGTGGGGTTTGGGACACTATAGCCTCGGCAGATAACGTCCCCGGGGTTTTGGCACACGTCGGCACAGTGGCCGAGCCGACCGCAGGCCTATCATACATCGACCTGCCTGCGGTATAGCGTGCAGTGCATGATAAGCGATCCATAGCGCTCGAAATTGGGCACTCGATGGCCGTCGAATGCCACGATTACTGCGGTGGTGGTGTCTATGCGCTTGGCGGCCAATGCCAGTGGATTTCTGTCATTGACAATTTTCGAGTCGATGTCCATCTTGCACGGGGACCCCGCGAATGACTCCCTTGCAAGTGGACTGTGGTGCAGCTTCGTAGGCACTGACCTCGTGGGTAACGCTTTGTATCCAAATTTGCTTTACTCGCACGTAGCGGTTAGCATTTTCTCTGTGCGGAGTGTTTGCCACTAATATATTCTGTTTGTTGTTGGGGCATAGCGCATGCGAGTGTTGTGCCGGGCTGAGGCCGGCCGAGGCGGCAATGGCGTCGGCAGCCACCGCAGGGCCAACCTATCTATGTTAAGTCCCCCACGAAGCCTTATAATAATACAGATGTCATATTTTGGCAATGGCGGCATTCTGCTTGCGCGGGTAATGGTGTTTTTAACTGCTGTAAAGCAGTGATTTGGGCTTGTTGGTAAGACAACGTGAGGCTTATAGCGCGTGAAAAAGACAAGGACGAAAGTGAGACGTGACACACACAGGCGCCTGTGTGTGTCACGTCTCACTTTCGTTATTGTCTTTTTCATGCGCTATAAGCCTCACGATGTCTTACCAATAGCGCCTGTGTGTGCCACGTCTCACTTTCGTCCTTGTCATTTTCACGCGCTATAAGCCTCACGGTGTTTTTAACGTTTTCACGACGGCCACGGGTTTCAGTTCCTCCATGTTTCAACAGCCCACATGGCGGAGTAGGGTTAACGCTCTCAGGTTTGGCTGCGGCGTGGCGAGACGTGGCAATCTGCCAGCCTTGATCCGGGGTGATTTCCTCCACGGCAATGTCCTCCCCGGCTACTTGGTATTCCATATCTGTGCACAAAAATTGCAGCCCAAGCGGCGGCGGCGACGACGTGGAAGAGCGCCAGATGCGGCGCCGCGCTAGCATGCGCTCACCACGTCGGATTAGAGGTTCCCCTCGTTAGGGCTAGCGAGGTGGCGGCCGAGCGACGATGGTAAAACCGCTGTAGAAGGTAGAGATAAACACTCACAGTGTTCAGGAAAGTGTCCACAGAGTCCGTGCAACTTCACGAAGCCGTCGTGCAAAAATATTCCCATGAAATCGTGAAAAATTGCCACAAGAACATTGGTAGAAACAAGAGCCGAATTGAATTCGTCCGCACACTTTGGCCTCTGTGCTACTTCGTGTTATTTATTCCTCAAATCGTACTTAAAAATACAGGTTACAACAACGCATTCTTTACAAGTGCTGAGGCACCAAAGACTTTCCGCGGAAACTAAATAGAATTTTTATGGGTCAAACGGGTCACAGTGTCATTGCTAAATACTTCTAAGACTTATGTGACGCGTTGCGAGAGTGCTTGGCTCGCTGTTGGTCATGCATTTGCGCACAGACGATACCAAGACATATGTTGAACACTAAAAAGTAACTTCAGATGCGCAGTAATAGCAATGGTTAACTGGCGTTATTAAATTTTCGTCTGGTAGCGCTTTGGTTATGAAGACAAAGAACTTACCAACTTAACGTCTTGTAGCGAAGCCCTGCCTCTGTAATCGAAACTTGATGCAGCTAATTGAAGAACGCAAATTATAGCGATTAAGCGCATCCTTAAGCCTTGTATTTTGACACGAAGGGAAACGTACAATGCCGTTTGGATCCGCGCGCTACATAATATATCTTCTTACTTATTAGAATTTCTTTAGTAATAATTATTCCTAACGATGTATGCTTGGCCACAAATATGAATAAACAATGTCATTGAATTGGCCGGAGAAAATTCTAGGCTCTGCGTCTTTTGATTTCTGACATTTGATTTTGACATTTCATTTGACAGCTGTCAAATGTCAAAGGTTTGTGCAATACGTCTGCTTGCTAGCAGCACCCGCCTTGATCGTAAGTAGAAGCAACAGGCAAGGTAATAATTTATTGTCTCGAGATTGGCAACAGCGTCATATTTTAATTAAGAAGTAGTGCCGTTCTTAATCCTAAAATCTTTGTAGAGGACAATTAACAGAACCGCCAGGATCGTTACCAGGGTCGTTAGAACTGTGAGTAGACAAAAAACTCACCAACAATTACGATACTACCTAATGCGAAATTTGAACTCAGCTTTATACGTTTTCGTTTCGCGATAAATTGGTTGGCGCGGACAATCTGCCTCGTGCGGCACGTCGCAAACGGAGTGAAGTGTGGCGTGACTGCCTCGCTAATTGGGAGATCGCGAGAGGCAGCGCGCGGGCAACGCGTGGGCGCGATTGACAGCAGCCGGCGCAGGGAGACCTCCGCTCAAGCAGCGCCTTGTTTCCATATATAATATAGGTGGCCTCATCAGGGAACCGTTGTCAGATGGGAAGAGGACTTGGCACCTTTGAAGGCGCCGCGTCCATGAGCGTTCATGCACTCATCAAACCAGCATCATCCGATACATTGACCCCGGTTCCACCCCTCAACCCGGGTTGACTGGGCGGGGGGCTTCGGTTCGGGCCAACGGTCCTTCCCGGACAAGGGGCTGTTGTGGTGAAGCAACACAGAGTTCAGGGAAGCGACGATGCGCGCTACTCTGGCATCGTCTCGTAGTCATTGTCACCGCCGAGCCCGTCTTGCGCGGCATTACTAAAGCCCCTTAAACTTCGTAAAGTAGCGACACGTTTTGAAGAATGCCGCCTCCTCCTCGCGCGCTCTGGCCGAGGCCGACGCGGTGTCGCTATTGGCCTAATATCATCACGTGGGCCCTCGCGCTTTGCTTCAGCGCCATTTTTGCTCAAGAAGCGTCTACGGAGTGGCGAGGAGCGCCTGTTGGCTCCGTTGCTATGCTCTAGCAGTGTAGGTGGCGCCACGGTCGAGGAGGGAGAGTAAAAGAGAGGAGAAACCAGTAGGAAGGAAGGCGGAGAAGGAGAGTGTCGCTACATTACGAAGTTCAAGGGGCTTTAGGCACTACACTTTTCTTCTCACCCTTTCGCCATACCCTCCTCCCCCGCTTTCCTACTCGCGCTCTCTTCACTATCGCCATTTTAGAGCGCAGCTCTTTGGCGTCCGTTCCTGGGTTTCGCGTCGTCGTCGTCGTCGGCGTCGTCGTCGGCGTCGTCGTCGGCCTCGTAACCAGCTCCGCCCCCCTTTTCATCCCCCCAGCGCTAGCAGCGACCGACTGATACCGCTGGATGCCGCTGACGCCGCTAGAGAGTCAAGATAACGTGACTGCATAGAACACCGTCGCCGCCATGCAGAAAGAGGAGGAAAGGGTCCCCCCCCCCCTGTTCTTGTGTGGCGGATAGCTGGGGTTGACTCACTATCGCCGTCAGCGGCATCAGTCAGTCGCTGCTATCTCTTCCCTCCTCCCTTTATCGTGTTGTCCGCTTGCTGCGCGCGCTTCTGCCCCCATCGTTTGCCGCTGGGTGTACACGCCGCCCCCCTCCGCTTCCGCTTACTGCTGGTTGCTCTCGACGGCGGCGATGAGCCTCCGCTTCGGCGGCGCGAACTGCAGGGTCTTCTCGGCGGCGGCGATGAGCTTCTGCTTCAGCCTCGCTTACTGCTGGTTGCTCTCGACGGCGGCGATGAGCCTCCGCTTCGGCGGCGCGAACGGCAGGGTCTTCTCGGCGGCGGCGCTTAGCCTCTGCTTCCCCCACGGCTGTGACAACCTCGCGAGGCACTTGTATAGATCTCGTCTTTGAGAATCAAGCATTGGTGTACCAAGTCGAACATATATCAGTCTATTTCTCCGACCACAAAGCTTCCTTCATGACTGTCAAGAACTGTTAGTGGAGTCTTTGTTAAAGGAATACGTGTGAAAAATAAAAAAAAATTATGTGATAGCGCATACATGTGTTGCTCGATTTCTTTGCCTCAATCTATCCAAAAGGTGAAACAGCTTATTTGCTGCGCTCAAATTTCGCATTAGGAAGTAACGTAATCGTCGGTAATTTTTTCATCTCCTATTGTGCTCCGCGTTGGCTCTTTCTTCATTCGCTGTTCTCGTTCGCTCGGTTACGAGAGACGCCGACGCCGACGCTCGCCGCAGAAACGGGTGTCTAGGAGCTGCGCTCTAAAAAAAAATGAAGCTCGGCAGGTGTTACAATTTTGTAACAGAAGAAGGTGAAAGCCTGCTGCACATTTGGTAACACAAAGTTATACAATCGCTGTGTTACAGCTCTTTGTATTACCCTTATCACACGGGTAGTACAAGTATAATTGCAGTTAAGTTAGATGGCAGTTGTGACTAACTGCAGTTACATCCAGTCACCCGATAAACGTAACCGTGTTTATTCCGCCAACAATAGTTGTCACAAATTGAGGTTGGCCACCTCCGTCAAAGCCCCAACTGACAAAATGGTGGCCCCCAGCTGGGAAGTCTGCAGCTCGGCTCGCAGCGAAACATGCTCAGAAAAGCGTGTCACCTGGCCTGTCGCGATGACGGAGGCCATGATACGCATTTGGGAGGACAGACTAACCGCTCTGCCTTCAAACACACGTCATATATACCGTCATGGTGGGGACTCTCAACTCCGGCCTGCCGGTGGAGGAAGGTCCATATAATGTTAAGCAGGTTCGTCAGGAGCTTGGGAATCTGAAAAACAATGCCGGTGAATGATGAATTATGTCGGCAATTCTTGTGACGTGTAAGCACTAGCGCGGAACTATGTGATGGGCCTTCGCATTCACACCGCTGCGGCGCCAAGTTGGAAACAATGAAAGATATGCAATTATCTGGGCTAAGTTTTGGTGAAACGCACTGTTCTTGACCTTGCGGGACCATTTGTTACTAATGACTTTATGAATTTTCAACGCCGCTGGGCTGTTTCATTGCTTTAGCGACGGCTCGCGTTTAGCTGACTTAAGTTAGAACTGCACTCGTGACACGCGTGCAAGTAGATTAGGGGCGCCGAAAGATCGTGTATATATATTTCATGTGCGTAACATTTATTTACGAATTGTGGCATTTCCTAAACTTTACCTGACTGCCTGACAGGTACATATTGTCGCGGTACGACGCGGAGAGATGACAGGGAGACGTTTTTCAAAGACAGTAGGACAACCTGTTGAAAACAAGCAGAACAGAGACACGTCTTCTTTGTCCTCGCCAAATATAAATACATGGAATCCGCTGATACCCCCATCGTCATTGTCGTCTGCATAGAGTACACGCGTCATTTGTCCCTCCCTAAGAGAGCATCGCCCCGGTGCTAGACGAGGAATGTCACTTGCGGAAGTAAGGGTCTCTCGCATTGTCATTCATTCAGATACGGCCTCACGCGTACAACGTACACAAGTTCAGGAGTGTGCGGGCGCGCCACGTCCAATTGGGACTATTGGGAACGACCTCGTATGTGACATCACTGAGTCGCCGCAATACTCGATATGGTCCGAAGTATCGCCTTAACAGCTTCTCGAAGAGGCCTCGTTTCCATATGGGTGCCCAAACAGTGCCATAGCCCTGAATGGGCTGCAGTATGTAAACATAAAAAGAAACCACACTCGGTCGCCGACTTCATAGGTTACTGTTCCACGGTGAAGATCATAGCGGCCTGCGTCGTAGCCTTGCTGCTGGCAGACCAACAAGCGCGCGAGCTGCCGAGCCTCTCCTACGCATGGCGTAAACACATCGGCGTCCGTGTCAGTGTCGTCAAAGTCGTAGGGAAGCATCTCATCCAACATTGTTCGTAAACACATCGGCGTCCGTGTCAGTGTCGTCAAAGTCGTGTGGAAGCATCGCATCCAACATTGTTCGTACATCCCGTCCGTGAACAAGAGTGAACGGAGCCAAATGAGTCGTTTCTTGTTTCGCCGTGTTATACGCAAAAGGGATATAAGGTAGAACGTCATCCCAACTTTTATGTTCAACATCCACTCGCATTGAAAGCATGTCTTCACTTGTTTTGTTTAGGCGCTCTGTCAATTCATTGGTTTGTGAATGGTAGGCGATTAACTTCCGATGAGCCGTTTCACTTAGCAGCAAGACGTGATCCAAAAACGCAGCCGTGAATGCGATTTCTCGGTCTGTTATTACGACGGTTGGTGTGCCGTGTCGAAACACAACATGCTCAATAAGAAGCGGGTCGCCTCGGCTGCTGTACCTCTCTGGAATAGCTTAGTTTCAGCGTAACGTGTGATATAGTCGGTCGCGGCGATAACAAACGATTCCCAGCAGTAGAAGTAGGAAGTGGGCCCAAAATATCCATTGCGATTTGATCAAATGATCTTCGAGGAACCTGGACGGGCTATAGGATGCCGGCTGGTTTCGTCGGAGGCGACTTGCGCTTCGCACAGTCGAGACAAGTGCGACCGTGATGTTTCACGGCGGTGGTAAGTCTCGGCCAGTAGTACCTTTGCTGCACTCTGCGCAATGTTCGCGTGTAGACTAAGTGACCAGAAGTCGCCTCGTTGGGAAAGGCTTGAAGTACTTGCGTACGAAGAGCTGCAGGAATGACGAGCAGATAGGGGACCCGGTCGAAGAAACTTTTTTTTTTTTGTAAAGGACCTTGGCCCGTAAACGAAACGATAACAATCCTGTTGCGAAAACTCTAGGCGGTTTCGCAGCTCTACCCTCTAAGTAAGTGATTAGTTCAAGCAACTCAGGGTTGCCCTGTTGTTGCGCGATGGTGGATGTGCCCAGAACACAAAGAAATGCTGAGTCTTCTAAGGGTTGAGCAGGCCACTCTATCGGCTATATGACAGGCAGTAAGAATCCGTATGTCATTTCCCCTACTTGTACATGGCACTCACGTCAAACTCTTGCAGCAGTAGGCTCAAACGCACCAGTCGTCCTCCAGAAGGTTCATTAAGGTTCGTCAACCGACACAGGAAATGGTGGTCGCCGATAACTTTTAAATAGCAGCCATACAAATATGGGCGAAATTTCATGACCATCCACACCACGGCTAGGAATTCTTTCTCAGTTTTCAAGTAATTAGTCTCTGTGCGTGAGTGCGTTCTACTTGCATGGGCAAGCACTCCTTCTGTGTCCTCCTGCCGCTGCACAAGAAGAGCTACCAAGCCAACATTGCCGGTATCAGTGTGGAGCAATGTAGGAGCGGTCCCATCAAAGTGAGCGAGCACTGGAGGTGTCTGGAGACGTTGCCGCAAGTCGCTGAACGCACCTTGCTTTTCGTCGCCCCATAGAAAAGCAGCGTCGTCTCTCATGAGGCGAGTTAACGGCGACACAATGCTATCAAAGTCTGCAATAAACCGCCTGTTATCGGCACAGAGGCCGTGGAAGCGCCCGACAGCCTTTTTATAGGATGGTACGGCAAACTGTGCGACGGCGGCAGTTTTTTCAAGATCCGGGCGGACATCTGCGTGGCTGACGAAGTGACCAAGAAACTGTAGTTCCGGCAAAGCCAGAGTGGCAATTCTCCAGCTTCAGGGTGAAGCCGGTGGACCATATGGACTGCAGAACCGTTTCGAGCCGTTCGAGGTGTTTTTCAAACGTTGAGGAGAACACGATGACGTCGTCGAGGTACGCTAACCACGTTTTCCACTTCAGACCCGAAAGCACAGTACACATGAGGCGTCGGAATGTAGCAAGGACAGAGCACAAACCGAAAGACAGTACTTGAAATTCGTATAGCCCCAATGGCGTCCGAAAAGCGATTTTTCCACGATCTCTCGGGTTTGGCTCTATTTGTCAATATTTCGTCTTTAGGTCGATTGAAGAGAAGTAACGTGCGTGTCGGAGCCTGTCGAGTGAATCGTCTATACGGGAAAGCGGGTACACGCCATTCTTTCTCACCTGAGTTAGTTTTCAGCACAGAAACACCAGCTGCCGTCGATGTCTTGACTAGAACTACAGCAAATGCGCAGGGACTTTCGATGTTTGTATCACGTCGTCTTCAAGCATTTTTGTCACTTGTTGTATAGCTTCACGTTCTCCGGGAGCCACACGATAAGGATTTTGGTTGATTGGTCTTGACGTATACACTGTAATTATTCGGTGCTTTGTTAGAGGCGTCCGACCGACGCCGGACGTCGGCGCAAATTAGTCATAGAACTTGGCCAATAGCGTAAGAAGCCGTTCTCGTTCTAGCGGCGACAAAGCTGTGCTGATGTCAAGTACAGGAGCTGGGTCTTGCGTAGGCCCTGCTTTGAGTAATGAAAAGCAGCCGCGAACATGCGCAACACCGTCAAAATAAGCCACAGCCGTGCCATTTGGAAGGTGCCATCGCATTGTGCGGAAGTTTGTTAGCAAAAGGTTCGTGCGACCGTCGGCGACATTTACGATTCCTCGTGCGACCGAGATACCATGGGTCAACAACAACGTGGGTATTTGGTCGGAAACTCCTTCGCACTGAAACGGTACGTCACATGCTACCGAAACAAGAGTACATGATCGAGGTGGGATGATGATGCCGTCTTCTGTTAGACGAAAGGAGTTGTGTTGTGGCGATAAGCAATACACTGAAATAAGGATTTTATAAAACGGCACAATGCGGTCCGGGATGTTAATTAAGGCGCCATATTTTTTAGGAAATCCATTCCAATAATCAAATCTTTACAGCACACAAGGAGAATGATGAAAGCGGCCACGAAAGAAGAATCTCCGATGTTATTTCTAGCAGTACATCTTCCAGTAGGCATCATTAATTCAGCAGCGTCGGCCGGTACTCGCAAAAGTATCTGATCTCCTGCCGAAAGGCATTCCATGTCGTCAGGCTAGCTTCTCGGTTCTCGTGCCAAGTATGGCCACTGTTGTCAAGAGCGAAATAGACATGGGAGAGCTTTTGCTACTCGGTCCACTGGTTATTCTGTGCGACGCGTTCATATTTGTCAAGCCAGTCTTCAATGTCTTCGAAGATTGCACCGAGATAACGATCGGGAACCAGCCTATGTAGAACGGTTACCTGTTATGCATTGGGGAACCGGCTGCTTTGGGGTGCTTGCGGTGGGCTGGTTTCGGTCATTGCGAGATGTGTGGAACTCCTTGAGAGAAGTGGTTGAAGAGGGAAGAACTCTGGGCCAAGGCCTAGGAGTTGATGACTGAAGCGATGCACGGGTGTCGTAACTGGTGACAATACGTCTGGGCTAGATGAACGACTCCCAGAAGGATCCCGGAGCATCAGGCGCAGTCAGTACCCTGCACCTCCACCAGTGTCGCGGTACAACGCGGATTGAAGACAGGAAGACGTTCTTCAAGGACAGCAGGACAACCTGTTCAAAACAGAACAAAGACACGTCTTCTTCGTCCTCGCCAAATCTCACTGATCCACCAGACGGTGCACGTTAATGCCCCCATCGTTGTTGTCGTCTGCATAGAGTACATGCGTCAATATAACATCTCCTATTAATGAGATACAGGCCCTTTCTGCCCTTCTTCAAGCTGATAGTCCTTACTGCTGTATGTGAAAACGCGTAGCAGCGCCGCAGTGCGGTTTACGGTAACTGCGGTTACGTCAGGTTGCTACGTTTGGGTATAACTGTGGTTCAGGCTGCCTGTGTGACAAGGCTATAAGACATATGGGTGATGTGTTAAGTTATACAATCTAGGCTATGCCTCTTGCAAGACATGTCGACTCGCTATGGGAAGTACACATGTGGCACAAAGACGACCGCCTCACTAAGGCGCAAAGGCGCGCTTCTTCCGCAGGGGCCTACTTGCGCGGCCGTCCTCGCGAGCCGCAAGAGCGTGCGCGCTCCTCTATCGCTCGTCGCCGACAACCGCCTTCGCCGCCACTGCAGATCGGTTGCAGATCGCGAAGCATCAACCAACGGCAGGTTGGTTGATGCTTCACACCGCTTTAAATCCAAGCGCTTCGAAAGGTGTACGTTACCTGCGGGTCTCACTGGGTGAATACCTTCGCATTCATTTAGGATGTGCTGAGTGGTCTCCACAATCTTGGTGCACCAGACACATCCCTCATCTTGTTACGAATATTGGCTTCGGTATGTTTTGGTCCGTAGGCAACAGTTCGATCCCGAAATAGCAAGGCGCTGCCTGTTGTGCTATGGTACAAGTGTCATCCTTTTAATTTGTTTCTTCCGATTTTTGTAAATCTCAATGGTCTTTTTTGTGGCCATTATTTGCATCCCATTCACTCTCCTTGTTTCTTCCGCATTCTTTTTGGTGACTGCTGGTTGTCTAGTTACGTTTCATTTACCTTGTACTTGGCTTCCAACTATCTTGACTTTTTCCTCCATTCTTTGTCTGAGATTTTCAGGTACAGATACTTGTGTTCTGTGCTTTATCCGCCCATTTATTTTCATCCGGGTCAAAAATAATTTTTCTCTGCGTTTCTGTTGCTTCAAAAGAGGCCCTGCATTGCCACGTTTGTGCTTTTCCTATTGGCTTCCTTAATTCAACCAGGAACTGGCAGTCAGGCAAACAACGTGTTTCGGCAGTTTCTTGGCGCTTTTTGTGCATGATCTGCTGGCTTTCAATCTGCTCTGCTAAAATTTCTGTGCAACTTAATTGTGACTGCATCCTGTGCGAATATTGCACTGGGCATAAAAGAATGTCAGGATCTCTTTACAACGAGCTTAATGCAGTAGGATAATGCGCGCTTTACATCACCAACATTAAGCATCAACCTTCGTTTTTAATTCGCTGCTGAACGCCAAAAGTTAATGAGTTCAATTAAGCACGCTTGGCCACCTTGAGTGACAACACGCTAGCAGAATTTCCAGGTTCACTGAGAGAATATTTTTACCGCAGTAATAATAAAAACGCTTAATTTATGTTACAAAGATGCTGCTGCATGGTTACGCGCTAAGTTGAAATTACTTGAGAGGCTAAAATCTTAAGGTTGGTTTATTTCAGCTAGTAATGACCACTGTTTTCCGTCCAGCTAACAACTCCACAATGAAGAGCGAAAGGAAGTTATCGCAACAGCCCTTAAACTCAGTGTTTTGACGCCCGACGTTTGCGGACTGCTGTGTCACATATGATCCTACTATAACACGCTATATTAGTTTTCGTACCGTAGCAGCCAGTCAAAAGACAAAAGTTCTTGGTTTACTTGCAAAGCAAAATAAGTTCACCCTCGTGTCATCATAACCTCATATTAACATAACTCCTCAGGCCGCCGAGTAAGCATTAAACGAGAGTTATGCAATTATCGCCGTTATCATGTTGTCTGCCATATTCTAAAGTGTATGCCGGCCTAATGAGTCCTTGCTAACAATTTTTTTTTCTTTACTGCTGAGGGATCACATAAATTGCGGAGGGACGAACACATCGCGACAAGTCGTTTAAACGCGGCATTTCCATATCACTAAATCACTTCATTTCTTTTAAACGAGACATAATGCCTTCTCTGGTTTACTGAAAACGCAAAGCGACCATAAAATTGGCATGATTGTGGAGAAAGAACGGACGATGCGATGTTCACGCATCACGCACTCGACATGTGCAGCCACTGATATCACCGCAGCGCAAAGGCAACAGTGTTAGTACATATACTTGTGTACATTGTCAAAAATGCAGACCGGCATTTATGGCCATGCTACAACCACAGAAGAAACGGTGCTTAAGAATACGCAAGCCGTACGCGCTTATGTGAGCACCTAGGGCGCAGCAGACGACCTGTGGCGCAATCCACACGCACTATCCGTGGTTCAGCCAGTGCTCGCCGGACGGTGACGCTGCTCGATCTCGCGGCCAAATAATTTTTATATGCAGCCTGCTAGGCTCGGCACGCAGAACTTGTTTCCAGTCACTCGTACACGACAACTGTGCATTTTCTTTTGCGCATTTTGTTTGATGAAATGCGAGATAGTTTTTATTCATTCATAGAGGAACTCAAGCACGCGATCCTTGATCTGCTGGTCACATTCGCGTCGCATAAGCGAACGTCCTTCCTCCGCTATTACACCAAACGGTAGGAATTCTAACAGCGAAGATGTAGGTTTCAAACCGGAAGTCGCATAGCAGAGGGCATGCCATTTTGCTACATTTCTAATAAACCGAATCTGTCTAATGAGAAAGTCTAATTGCGTCATCGCGTGCACAAGAAATGGCGTAGACAAAGAAATATTTAAAACTACATCCTGCAATTCCATGCTCCGTGGGGATGACTAATTTAATAGGATGTTCTTGCAGGCTAGTTGGTTGACAGTTGAAGGAAGGTTAAAACTGCGCGGAAAAACCAGGAGCCGCGGAAGGACACAAAATGTACCACGAGCGCAGACTGGCAGCTATTTATTCTAGGTATCCAAAGCACCCGCCGTGGTTGCTCAGTGGCTATGGTGTTGGGCTGCTGTGCACGAGGTCGCGGGAGCGAATCCCGGCCGCGGCGGCCGCATTTCGATGGGGGCGAAATGCGAGAACACCTGTATACTTAGATTTAGGTGCACGTTAAAGGACCCCAGTTGGTCGAAATTTACGCAGCCCTCCACTACGGCGTGCCTCATAATCAGAAAGTGGTTTTGGCACGTTAAACCCCATAATTTCATTAGGTATCCAAAGCATAGGTTATTTCGAGCGAGACCCGAGGCACGTTATCACATCGTCACTCACACATTGTGCAGATAACATAAGAGAGAGTTCTGCAGACTGATTGTGTAACACTGCTATTGTTGGATGAAAAGAGTTTAGAAATGCTACATATTTATCTAGACTGTCTTGACTAAGTCCCCATATTATGAATATGTCGTCTATGTATCGTAGGTATGTGTGGGGCTTGTCAGTGCAGCGCGATAGGAAATCTGTTTGAAGATAGGCCCTCCTATCGAAACGTTGACCAGCCTTTCTGAGGCACCTGGTCCCTGTTTACAAACTTTATACCAGAGGACGGCTTATGTCTCTTAAGAGTAACCGAAGTGCAGGCGATAAGTGAGGGAATGAAAAAGCACGATAGTACCTATAAAAGGCGGTTAAAACAAAGTAAACATGAGTGACGAAAGAAGGGGTCGAAAGAATGCGAAGATGTCAGAATGACAAGACAGCAATCTACCGAAGTAAAGGCGAAGGTGACAATATTAAATAACCTGAAAACTTGTGAAGTATAGCATGAGGGAGAGTAATAAAACACGGTAAACAGGATGAAGCTTAGCTTGAACTCGCAGGCGATTACATTCGTGGGAGAAAAAAGAAACTAAGCAAAATGCGCCTGAAAGTTAGCAGTTTCTACAAGTGGCTTCCAGAAAAGGAATTTCTTCCTGTAAAAGCGAAACGAACAGCGTACTGACAGACTTATTGGTAGATTTTATGATATGAAATGCTTCGACAATCTCCCTTTCGGTCTGGTCTCTCAATCTCGGAAGACGGAAAACATGACTTTTTGGTTCAGAAGGGAAAACTGTTAAGCGCTAAACATTTTTATAGGTAATTATTAGCTTTTCTTTTTTGTACTTGTCTCTTCGATGTCTTTTGACTGCAGTTCAATTACATCTAATTAAATGGAACCTAGCATTGCTTCCAGATTACTGCTAAAGGGATTTTGAACACGTGTATTTATTTCCCCCCCTCCCCCCCCCCCCCCCATGTATCAAGATGAGAAAATCGCTCACATAATTGTGTTTGCAGATGACCAAGGACTCCTGTCGCAAGTAGGGAAGCAAATACGGTATTAACCTCAGCGAAATTACTTGAAGAGCAGTGGAAACGCTCCCACCTTCGATTTGGCGACTACTTCTCAAGAACTGCAGTTTTGTCCTGTAGTATTTCGTCCCCATGTATATGTCAAGGACGTATACATAAATGTAAGTCCCTTTAACAGGGGCTCCGCTTGCAGCTTCACAATGAGGTTAATAGTGTGCTTTGTAAAGTCGACGTAAGAAGACAATCTGTACATCAACTGGCAAGTGGTCCTAGCTAGGGGCGATCCTTCTGTGCAAGGAACCTTTTTTCTTACCTGAGGGTAAAGAAACTAGAGAAATCTTTTCTGCAGCTCGGACATCACACTGCCATGTGACACGTAACATCTACAAGCTCAAGTTCCGTCGCGTTTTGAAATTCGCGGAAATGGCGGGGATTGAGCTGATATGACAGCATAGCTTTAACACCTGAAGCAACAGTTTTCAAAGAGAGGACGTGCCCGCGTATTTCTCACAGAAAGCGTGCTTTTGAAATATTCAGTGAAATACCATTGGCCTTGGGAATCTACCAACTTTATCGGCTTTTATTATTGCCCCACAAGACCCCCCCCCCCCCCTTTTATTTTAAACTTCGGTCATGTCTTTCCCCATCAGTTGTGACTGATATTACATAGCCCCCATTACAAGATGTACGCAGACATAGACTTTTCAAATTCTTTATAGATGTCCTCCCGTGTCACAGTACTATGCATGCCATGGACCACAGTAATGAGCTACATACATATATAGCTATTTCCATGCCGTACTTTCGCCGGATAAAAGCTGGTGAAAGCTCTCTGGGCGCAGCGTCATTGCGTAGACTCAAGAAAGCTTCGGTGCGCTTGCTGACTAGGTGGTTAGGACCACCCTGTCGTAACGCGATCGTCGCACGAACCGAAATCCCAGCTGTCAAAATGAAGCGCGACAACGCAAGATTTTTTGGAAAAGCTCCGCTATCAGGCGAGTGTTTGCGAAGAGAAGAGGCCCACCTGTGGGTCGGCTGCCATCGGCCGGACCGCCATCAGCCGCGGACCGGTCGTGAATCCTCTGCGCGCCTTAGTTTGGAGAAGGAAACTGTTCGCGAGCGTCTACAAATGTTTACGCTGACTGATAACGCACCAAACATGGTTGTGCAGCTATCGTGTCACTGTTTGGCATTGTTGGCTATACGAAGCTATCCGCTGGGCAATCGCAGTTAATTAACGAGATTAAAGGTTTAAAAAGCGGACTAGTCGAGACTAACAATTCGATTTCTGAACTAAACAGAAGAATGCATGCCGTCGAGAGCCGCTGTCAACACATCGAGGACCTGCAGCGACAGGTTGAAACATTTAAGACTTCTGCGGCCGTGACGACACGGGCAATCTCCGATATAGAAGCGCGCATCGATGACGCAGAACACCGAGCCCGCCGCAACAACCTTGTCTTCTTCGGTATCCCCGACCCAAGTGCGTCTGCATCTGCCGCTCAGGCAGAGGAAGAAATCATTCGGCTTTGCGCCGACCAATTAAACATAACCGTACATCCTGAGGTGATTGAACGTGCGTATCGTCTCGGCCGCCATTCTGATAACCGAAACCGTCCTATAATCGTAAAGTTCCTTTATTATAAAACAAAAGAAAAAAATTCTGTCTAACGGTCGCAAGTTGAAAGGGACTAACTAAAGCATTCGCGAAGACTACTCTCGTACTGTGCAGAATGCCCAGAAACATCTTTTGGCTTTTGCAAGGACCAAGTCAACTGCATTTTCATTGCGCTACAAAACTCTTTTTATGGGATCTGCTAAGTACATGTACGACGAAACTACAAAATGTGTAAAAGAAATCCAATAGCAATCGCTGCACCACCGTCATCCAACACGCCGTTCGATAACGACAACCCGCCCTAACAGTACTATTTCAGCGGCTGATTTAATTTATCTTCTTGGGGATTTCAATTATCCACTAATCGATTGGACGAATTTATCATCTCCTTGTCATATATCGTCTGAATTCATCAACTTGTCTTTAGACTTTAATCTCTTTCAAGCTGTCACGAAACCCACACGTGGTGCCAATGTTCTAGATCTCATTCTTAGTACAGCACCTGAAACAATAGGCCACATAGAATATTTGGATGGTTTCAGCGACCACCATTTGCTCCAAATAACGATAAACACAACGCCACCGGTTACGGGTAAAACGACAAGACAAATTCGTGATTACAATAAAGGCAATTATAAAACAATAATCTCAGAATTTGAAACTTTCTTCGAAAACACAATGTGGCCATCATTTTACGATAGATCCGTTGAATAAAACTGGCTCATGTTTAAAAATACACTGTGCGCATTAGTAGACAAGTATGTTCCACTCGTTAATATAACTAACGATAAGTTGCACCCTTGGTTTACTAAAAAGCTTCAGCGCATGAGGAACAAGAAGAAACGCTTGTATAATATCGCTAAGCGAGATCGTACATCAGCAGCGTGGCAGAATTACAAAACGTACCTTAAATCGTACTGCTCAGCTTTAGGCGAAGCTAAAGATATGGATGGATGGATGGATGCAAAACTTTAATAAGGTCCTGAGGTACGCTACTCAGCGCGCTGCGGGCCGCTCCCACGTTGGGACAGTCAGGCCTTGCCCGACCGCCGCATCGTGGGCCCTCTGGACAGCCCATAGTTGCGCCCCGGCTAAAGATAAATATTTTTCTAATGATCTTCCTGAGCTGCTTAAGAACAATCCTGCCAAGTTTTGGAAAATAATAAAGCCTAACGACGAATCAGATGAATTATCATTACAAAACAGCAGCCATATTTCTATTCCAGCCAGTGAATGTTCGGAGGTCTTTAATTCATTCTTCAGCTCTGTATTTACACAAGAGAACACTTCAAATATACCTTTTGTTTCAGAATTAGGCTACCAATACATGGAACCTATTGAAGTCACTTTGGAAGGCGTCTCTTCTCTCATAAATAACCTTAAGATGTCTTCTTCATGTGGCATAGATGGTATAAACTCAAAGATTTTAAAGAATACGGTAGAAATGTCTAGCAAAATTCTTTTTTACATATTCAGACAATCACTTGCGACAGGCCACCTTCCCGCAGATTGGAAGATGGCGAAAGTTATACCTGTATTTAAAAATGGCAACAGGAACTCCTGTGAGAATTATCGTCCCATTTCATTGACATGCATTCCCTGCAAGTTGCTTGAACACATTATCGCTTCGCAGATTTACAGACATCTTGAGACTAACAAATTCATTTTTCATAATCAGCATGGCTTTAGGAAGGGCCTCTCGTGCGATACACAGTTATTTGAATTTACAACAGACCTACACACTAACTTAAATTATAACTTACAAATTGATTGCTTGTTCCTTGATTTTTCGAAGGCATTCGACCGTGTCGCACATTGTCGCCTAACATCAAAACTCTCCGCACTTAAATTAGACTGTCTTACCTTGTCATGGCTCCGAAATTTCCTGTCTAATCGTCAGCAGTTTAATATTGCAAATAACTACCCTTCCTCCGTAACAGACGTTTCTTCTGGTGTACCACAGGGTAGCGTCCTCGGTCCCTTGCTTTTTCTAATATTTATTAACGACTTACCTCAAAATTTGTCTTCCACCATCAGAATATTCGCCGACGACTGCATAATTTATCGCCCTATTAAAAACTCAGATGATCATCTCGTTCTTCAGCAAGACCTTCAACAAATCAATAACTGGTGCAATAAATGACTAATGACTTTAAATACCACAAAATGCAAAGTAATGTCTTTTACCCGGAAGTCGGCAACCTCACAGTATCCCTACAACAGCTACACAATATAAGTATCTAGGGGTTCTATTCACATCAAATCTTCCTTGGACAGAGCATATCACGTCCATTTCAGCTAATGCCTCGCAATCGTTGGGGTACTTGCGACGCAACTTAAGAAATGTTCCTTCAAATGTTCGCAAGCTAGCTTACCTAACTCTCGTTCGTCCCAAGCTCGAGTATGCATCTCCCATTTGGTCCCCTCACCAGAAATACCTAATTGAAACGCTAGAACGGATCCAGAATAGAGCAAGCCGCTTCATCATAAACGATTACAGCTACCAGTCTAGTGTTACACAAATAAAACTTAAGCTTTCATTACAATCTTTGAGCACTCGCCGAGACATTGCCCTTTTAACACTGTTCCACAAATTCCTTCACTCCACTCGCACACCCGCATGCTTGAAACGACCCTACTCCACGTCACATAGGCTTCATAATCATTTCAGCTATGCCCGCCTTTACGGGTCTACAAAGGCATTCCATTACTCTGCTCTTCCTCGTGCTATCAGAATATGGAATTCGCTCCCGGACAGCATTGCAAGCCAATCTAACTACGATTCATTCCATGATGCCTTGACTGAATACATGACTAAAGAAAAGTGAAGTTTTATGTTTGTCGCACAATGCTTTCTATACTTACACTATATTTACAGCTTATTTTCGCATTATTACTGTTATGTCGCTATGTTTACCGTTTCGTTGGAATGTCGCGTCCGTAACTTTTCTGTCATTGTTTTTCATCATTACTGTTTCTAATAATTACACGACTTCACTGAAAACAATCTGTGTGATTTATTCCTTGTTATTATATTATGTTTTTTTATGTTTTCTTCTTTTCCCTAGTGAATCGTGATCTAAATAATTCTTTTTTCATCTCAGTTGTACTTTGGTTGTAGGTTGTAAACAGATACGGTTTATAGATGTCTTGTATTCAATGTATTTTCTATGTACTGCCCCCCTTACTCAATGCCTCACTTTGAGGCCTGTAAGGTATTTTTAAATAAATAAATAAATATATTCTAACATACGTAACTTGCTTTCCAAACGTGACGTTGTATCTAATCTGGTCTTATCATCTGGATTTAACTTGTTGATACTTACCGAAACCTGGCTAACCGCTGACGTATCCGACGCGGAGGTCATGGATGACCTACCCGGTTTCCATGTCTTCCGAAACGATCGCTAGCACTCTAGAGGCGGCGGGGTGCTCATCGCAGTTAGTAATACGATACCCTGCTCCGCTGTTCACAACCCAAGTGACCTTGAAATATTATGGCTACTCTTTCGTGCAACCCCGCAAACTATTTTACTTGGCGTTTGCTACCGCCCCCCGCGAGCAGACACTAGCTTCACTGACAAGCTCAACCGCGTCCTAGATGTACTAATGAAAAAATACACTAACGCTCAGATTTTGCTCTTTGGAGACTTTAATTTCCCTAATATCAATTGGGATAACTATCCACCTTCGTCACATAATACGCCCGAAAATGATTTCCTCGAAGTCTGCTTTAATTTCAACTTGACCCAGCTAGTCTTAGAACCAACACGCGTAATGAACGACTCGGCCAGCATTTTAGATCTCATATTAACCAGCAATCCGTCTAGCCTATCTTCGATATCCTATCTCCCGGCAATTAGCGACCATAAAGTAATCCACACTATCTTTAACTTTACCTTTCCAAAACGAGAATCGTGGAATAAAATAATACGCCTATACGATAAAGGCAACTACGAAGCCATTAACATCGAACTAATGTCCTTCTATGAATTCTACAACCGCACATTTCAAGCAAATTGGTCGATCTTCCAACAAAAAATCACCGACCTTGCTAATAACCACATTCCAGTTGTTTCAGTACCGACTAACAGCAATAAACCTTGGTTAACAAAAAAATTATCAACTCTAGAAAACAGGAAGAAACGATTCTTTCGGTCGGCAAAGCAAACCAATTGTGCTGTGGCCTGGGACAAATATTACGAGGCAGAGAAAGTTTATCTCTCGGCTATACGCCGCGAGAAACACTCCTTTTTCCATGACACGTTGCCTCGTGTACTCAGCACTAACCCCCAGAAATTCTGGCAGTTACTAAACCCCAAGCCACCGAATGCTATCACTATCGCCGACCATAACGATATAGTAGTCCCCGAAGAAGAGTGTGCCGATGCATTTAACCGCGCGTTTTCATCAGTATTCACCACTGAACCTGATGCTCTGTTACCTATACCACCGTCAGCTGTGCAATCTGTTATGTCACCCATCGAATTCACTGAACATGGCCTAACGGCAATAATTGAAAAGCTAAAACTCTCATCGTCATCGGGGACGGATGGCATCCAACTCTAAACTGTTAAAAAATACTAAACTCATCTGCGAATCGTACTTTAGATTAATCTTCTCACAGTCTTTATCCTCCTTTAGCATCCCCGTCACCTGGAAGGAAGGGCAGGTCGTTCCACTCTACAAATCGGGTAATAAAAACTCGCCTCTTAACTACAGACCGATTTCCCTAACTAGCGTACCCTGCAAGATAATGGAGCACGTCATTTTCACCAAAATTATGCACTTCCTTGACACTGACAACTACTTTCACCCATCCCAACATGGTTCTCGTAAAGGCCTCTCGTGCGAAACGCAACTTGCTATGTTCGTCTATGACTTACACGTTAATCTTGATGCTAAAACCCAAATCGATGCCATTTTTCTGGATTATGCTAAAGCATTTGATAAGTTACCTCACCAACGCCTAATACTCAAGCTCTCCCAGCTGCACCTGCACCCTGACGTCTTAAATTGGATTATTGAATTTCTCACTAACCGATCAGAGTCAGTGCATGTCAATAATCGCACCTCCGCCCCCCTCCCTGTAACTTCTGGCGTCCCACAAGGTAGCGTTCTAGGCCCCCTACTTTTTCTTATTTATATTAACGACCTTTCCCTTAATGTTTCCTCTCAAATCCGTATGTTCGCTGACGATTGTGTCACCTACCGCCCAATTACTAATGACTCTGACCACAGTATTTTACAAAATGACCTTAACAAAGTGCAAGGCTGGTGCAACGACTGGTTAATGACCCTGAACGCCAATAAATGTAAAGTAATGTGCTTCACTCGCCGCCATCAGCCCTTATACTCACCGTATAATATTACTAATACTACCTTAGAAAAAGTGGACACATTTAAATACCTCGGCGTCACCCTTTCATACGACTTAGACTGGTCTGCTCCTGTAACGCGCATTACTGCATCCACTAACAAAACACTGGGATTCCTAAAACGCCATCTAAGTCATGCACCGCAACACGTCAAACTACTAGCATTCAAGACGCTCGTACGTCCGAAAATTGAATACGCATCCCCCATCTGGTCACCACATGAAACTTACCTTATCAATGCACTCGAAAGAATTCAGAATCGTGCGGCAAGATTCATTCATTCTTCGTATTCTTATAACACTAGCGTATCACTACTTAAAGCACAGTCCGCCTTAAACACGCTATCATCCCGGCGTCGCATTGATTCGTTAATCCTCTTTCACAAGTTCTATTACAGCTCGCTCCATCATTCACCATATGTGCTGGCCCCACCCCCTCGCCATTCCGTGCGTACAGGGCATTCCTTGCAAGTAACCCGTCCGCGCAGCCGAACTACAACGTTCTCTGCATCCTTCTTTTGCCGATCATCAAGAGACTGGAACGGCCTGCCCTGTCACATAACCGAAATCACCTGTTCAACGACGTTTACTGATAAGCTTAATACGAATATTCTTCATTGAACTCATGTGGCCACCAATTAAAATGCACATTTGTAAACCCCATCCCTTATGTAATACCACCATTGAGGGGTCTTTAAGGAAATAAAAAGTGAAGTGAAGAAGCCTTTTCTGTTTAATTTTTTCGATGCAATGCTGAAAGTGATGACCTGATGGACTGATTATCGTTCTGGGAATCACTTTCTAGCAGCTGCCTGGCACGGCCGTTGACTGCCGCACGTGAAAATTTTACGTGAATTCCCGCATCTCGTCATAATGCTTGAAGAACTAGTTTAGTGAAGGAACCGCACATTGTGTCATTGAGGTATACTGTTGGGGCTGCATCATCCTCTACGTGTGTTCCAGTCGACTATATCGGGCCGTTTCCTGTGGTTTGATTCCGTGAAAACGATGCACTTCAATGCATACTGCACTACGTCTCATTAGTCCTTTAGGCTGCATTAGCGCGCTAGGTAATCTAGGGTAAACAGCGTAGCGGAACCAATGCTTATTTCTATAGAGGTGCAACCTACCCTCTGTAGAAAACACACATGCTTGTCTCTGGCCATACTGCCCTGCCCATTTGCGTAAATCACATGTTGGCATCTGCCCTCTAGAACAATGCTTCTATAAAAAATAAATTAGTTGCTCAACGTTAGAGAGCACCGTACTGTGGTGCACGTGCTTTCGAATGTATATGTCGAGTCACCAGAACTGAAATTGGTCTCCCTTGTGCAGCATTCGGCCGCTACCTCATGACTTTTCCAATTTACTCATGGGCCTCAGTCCCCAGCGGCTGCGGAGCACCTGACCAAGACGGCGGTCCCACCATCGCCGACTGTATCTACTATGGCTTGGAGATTATATTAACCCCGTACCGCATATCGATGACGCGATAGACTGCCTTCCTTAAGCCTTTTACTTTTATTCCACAGACCTACACTCATAAAACCCTTAGCTTCTAGGTAATAGAAGCTTTACTGCACACGAATGCGAGTTCTGACTACACCTGTGATGCAGAAATGCGCGGTTCAAGCTGTGCATTAATCTGACCACCTGGTACGCAGATATACTGCTGACAAGGTAATTCGATTGAAATTAGCCATGAAAGCTTATTTACTGGACTCTCAGTTTCGTATGCCACATCTCTCATGATCTTTACTTGCCAAAATAAGGCGGCAACCAAAAAAAACCTAATTTGTCCTCACCAACGATTCCATCTAACCCATTAAACTGAGGGTGTCGGCCATAGGATAACCAAGCGCTCTTTATACATTAATGAAGATGTTAAAATGGTTAGTCTTTGTGGACTGTGCAACGCTTCAGCAACTTTTGAAGAGATCCATCCCTACAACCCTGCATAGATACAAGAGGCAAGATACAAGATACATCTGCTACGTCGACCATGTCATCGGTGGACACAACTTTAGTAGGCACAGCTGATATAGGGATATTGTCCTGAAGTTCATCAAAATTATCTGTCTAGCAGTGAACTCAAAGAAAGGAAATTTCGGTGACGTTCAGAGTTTGCGTCTGGTGATCTTCTTGACAAATAACAATGGCATCCGCCCTGACCCACGGAAAAGCGCGCCCACTGAACGGCATTGTCTATTGTCGTTTGGGAAGGAGATTTATAAATTTCTCGGTCTTTGTTTAATTTTCGGTAGCTTTAACAAATTTTCTGCCATCACCTATTTGCCGATATACCCGCCTTTAAAAGAAAGACGCCCCATTTTTGCGAACAACACAGCTGGCTCTGCTGTTGATTATTGAAAATTTTGTTCACAATGGGCATTAAAGTTCATCAGAGATGCGAAAGCTAGCACATGTGTGAGCTGTGTTGGAACCGGTACCGTGTAGTTGAATGGTTCGGGGACAATGAGGCTGCGATTTCCACTGCATGTAATTCAATAACTAAACCTGAGCACTATTGCACAATCACGCATATACACAACACCTCACACGCACGCAGGCGCGTACGCATTATCATGCTGAATAATGAGTTGCCCGTTGAGCCCTCCCCCAACATGGTAGGAATCTGTTTTTTTTTTATGCGGCAATGAAACTGTGACGCTTCCGGGCACAAAAAGCAAATCTGCCAAGGAGGAGGAGGAGGAGACAAAGGGGAGGAAAGACAGGGAGGTTAGCCAGTGTAAGTACCGGCTGGCTACTCTGTGCTCGGGAAAGGGGTAAAGGGAATAAAAGGAGAAAGAAGAAGAAGAGGGAAGAAATGGAAACCAGAAAATTCACACAGTAACGCGATACTACACGCTACAACATTCAAAGGCGGTCGCACAATTCGCATGTCCTTAAAAACTTGAGCAAAGCCCTTAAGGCTTTCAGTGCCGAAGCCCGTCTGGACCAGTGTCCTCGAGCTTTTTCCTCTGTAAAGGGGCGATTGTCCAGTTTTTCGAGCGCGGTCACGGGCACTTTTCTTGGCACTTTGTAACGGGGACAGTCATAAAGGAGGTGCTCAATCGTCTCATCGCAGCCGCAGGTGTCACAAGTAGGGCTGTCGGCCATTACAATGCGGAATGAATAGGAGTTCGTGAATGCCACGCCGAGCCACAGGCGGCACAGAAGTGTTGCTTCCGCTCGTGGTAACCCTGGTGGTAGGCGGAGTTGCAGTCGTGGATCCAATCTGTGGAGACGTGCGTTCGTGAATTCACTGGTGTTCCATAGATTCTGCGTAAGCTCGCGGGCGAGGGAGCGAAGACTTGTGGCTGCATCTGTTCTTGACAGCGGTATGGGTATAATCTGGGCACCATCATGGGGCGACCGGGCAGCGTCATCCGCACTGTCATTTCCCGAAATTCCGCAGTGACCCGGTATCCACTGGTAGATGATGTTGTGCCCTTTGTTGATTGCGTGATGGTGGAGTTGTCGGATGTCTGCGACTAGTTGCACATTTGGTCCGTGGTTGAAAGGGGACATAAGACACTGGAGAGCTGCCTTTGAGTCACATAAGAAGGACCATGAATGTGATGATTTGTGAACAATAAACTCCAGAGCAGCACGGATAGCTGCGAGCTCTGCAGCCGTCGATGATGTAATGTGTGATGTCTTGAACTTGAGGGTGAAACACTCTGCGGGAATCACCACTGCTACAGCTGAACTTTTAGAGGAGACAGAACCGTCCGTGTAAACGTGGATGTGCCCTTTGTGCTTGTCATGTAGCACTGAAAGCGCGGTTTGTTTGAGGGCGAGAGTTGACATCTCCGTTTTCTTTTTGATACCGGGAATAACAAGAAGAGCCTGGAGTGGATGGAGGCACCACAGCGGCAGAGATGGTCGTGCTGCAGGCGTGAAGTTTGACGGTAAAGTTCCATGGTTGGCGGCAATAATCTTGCTAAACGCTGAACGAGGTCGAGCGGCAGGAAGGGAGGCGAGATGATGCGATGGAAGTCAGGCCTGATATGCATCCGTAAAATGTCGACTTGAGGATACGTACTGATGGGGTGGTCATGCGCGATGGCTATTGTTGCACATATGGGAAGACCAAGGCAAATTCGCAGAGCTTGAGCTTGTACAGACTGGAGGGCATGGAGGGTGGTCTTACCGGTCCCTCCCAGTACAGGTAAGCTATAGCGCAGGAGACCAAGGAACAGTGCGTTATAGAGCTGGAGCATCGCACTCACAGACGCATCCCATGACTTTCCTGCAAGAAATCTGAGCGCGTGGGTTACCATGACTAATTTCCTTTTTAGGTAGGAGATATGAAGACTCCAGGAAAGGTCTCGATCTATTATCACTCCTAGAAAGCGGTGCGTCCTCTCGTAGGCCATTGACTGTCCATTAATTCTGATAACGTACGGTTTCATTGCTTTGCGCGTGAAAGCGACTATAGAGCACTTCTCGGAGGACAGCTCCAGACCTCGTGCTCGAAGATAACCTGATGTTAGTGTGGCCGCTTTTTGAAGTCTGGCGCGCACCTGAGGACGCGTCGCTCCTGATGACCAAATGCATATATCGTCTGCATAGATCGACACATGGACGGATTGCGGAAGGGTATGAACCAGGTCGATGAGCACGAGGTTAAATTGAGTGGGGCTCAAGACTCCGCCTTGTGGTACGCCACGGTAGGTGTTGTGTTGTGATGACGCACCATCCTCTGTTTGTACAATGACCTGTCCTTCAAGAAGCTGGATATCCACAGAAAAACAAGGCCGCCTAGGCCGACATTTCCCAAGGCGTCCAGCATGGCTTGATGGGTTACGTTGTCATAAGCGCCTTTAACATCCAGGAACATCGCCGCTGACAGTCTCCTGAGGCTTTCTTCGTGCTGAACAGACGAGACAAAATCTATGACGTTGTCTACAGAAGAGCGTCCGCGTCGAAAGCCTGCCATAGCGTCAGGGTATAACTTGTAGCGTTCTAGATACCACTCTAGACGCGTCAGTACTATCCTCTCCATCACCTTTCCTAGACAACTGGCCAGAGCAATGGGACGATAAGACGCCACGTCTGGGGGTGATTTACCTGGTTTGAGCAGAGGCACAAAGCGGCTGGACTTCCATGCAGCAGGAACTACTCCTTCACGCCATGAATTATTGTATACGTCTAGAAGTGCATGCCGGGCTGTTTGACCGTGGTTTCCAAGAGTTGCGCGTGTCACCCCGTCAGACCCAGGCGATGAGGAACGTCTGCACGCTGCCAACACCGCCTGCAACTCCTCGATTGGAAAACAGATTCTTCATATGAGAATCCCGCGAGATCGGAACATCACGGGGATCACGTGTAGCGAACGATGGCGGTAGACCAGCAACCTTGAAACAGAAGTCCTCCGCTACGTCGATCTCTCTTCTACCTTGGTAGAGAGCCAGGCATTTGAAGGGGTGGCGTTGTTGCGGTGATGTTCGAAGACCACGCACTGTTCTCCATATATGTGACAGGGGTTTATGCGGATCAAGGAAATCACAGAAAGTTTTCCATCTTAGTGACTGCAGGGAGTTGATCTGACGCTGGATCTTCTTCTGTATGCGTCTCGCCTCCTTTAGGTCGTAGGTGGACTTGGTGCGCCTGTACCTTCGTTCCACGCGACGGCGGATTGCTCGAAGCCGCTCCAATTCTGCTTCGAATTCAGAAAATTTAGGAATAGGCCTAACAGATCTTGTGGCTTCTTGAGTAGCGGCGTTAATTAGCTTCTCGATGTTGCCAGGTAGACAGCCCTGGATCTCTTGGCAATTCTTCTCCTTGAGCAACGTGTATTTAGGCCAGTCGATGTGATGAAGAACTGTAGTAGAGTGTGACTTGCGTATGCCATCGATTTTAGCGTATGTTGGAACGCGGTCACTACCATGCGTTTCGTTGTCCGTGAACCATTTCACACTGGCACTGAGGCATCTTGAAATAAAAGTTAAGTCCAAGCAGCTGCTGTATGGCAATCTCCGCAGAAAAGTGGCATTGCCATCATTTAGGCAGCAGAGCTCATGGTCCGACGCTAAGCATAGTACACGTCTTCCTCGACAGTCCATGTTTAAGCGTCCCCATAGCGGATGATGCGCATTGAAGTCGCCGGTGATAACCCATGGTCCAGGTGTCGCTGTTAAAATTGCACCTAGTCTTGCGTTGTTAAATCGACTCGAAGGTGAAACATAGGCACCTACGAGCGTGAGTGTGCCGTTCTTGCATACTATAGTCAAAGATACGTACTGACTGTCGTCATCAGGTGCCACTGGGTAGAAATCGCATTTGATATAAACGATGACATTGCTGCGGTCGCTACAGGTGGCAGACATGAAAGCTTCATATCCTGATAGGTGGATGGGGCTTTCAACCTTTGGTTTACAAGTGACTATTATTGGAAATTTGTTCTTAAAAACAAACGGGCGAAAGTCCGAAACGCGGGATTTAATGCCTCTGACATTACATTGGAAGGTAGACGCTTCCTTGACCTCTTTAAAGTATAAAAGTAGAGGAGCAGCTATGGTGCTTCTCAAGGCCAGACAGTACCGGATTCAGGGCATCCAGTACTTGAAGTGCGCCTCGAGCCGCCGGAGTGTGTATGGCGGTCAGTAGCACTCGTAGAGTGTTCATAAGGGCCCTTGCCATGGTGACAACTTGTTTGTCGCCGTCTTGGTTGCTGCCAGAAAATGAAACATGATTCGGCGAGCATGCTACATCTTGTCGCTCTGCTGGTGGATCTAGACGTCGCAATGGCGGCCACTCCTCGCATGAGGCAATGATATTGGAGACCTTCTGCTGAGGAACCTCATTGCTGCTATTGGTAGTTGTATGCGGAAGTTTGTGGACTGTCAGTGGACGCGGTGCATCCTTAGCAAAAGCAGTGGGTTTCCTTGATCTCCGGCGACGTGAACGTCGACGTCGCACCTTAGCGGCAGCCTCCCTGTGCGAGGAACCATCCCTGACCATTTGCCTCAAGACTGCCGCCTCATTTTTCAGATGTGGGCAATTCTTTGAAGTTGCATCGTGAGAGCCCGGGCAATTGGCGCACTTATGCTTTTCTGCACGACAGGCGTCGGAGCTGTGCGACCCAGAGCACACGGCAGCATTTGTGCAAACCGCACTAACGTGCCCTATCCTTTGACACTTCCTGAACTGCCAAGATTAGCATTACTGCTACGCCAATAATTACAATGAATATGTCGAAGGAATAAAAGCCTTTATTTATACAGCGCATATCTTTATTAACTAGTATATACACAGCTCTTATCATGAACATTGTACTGCTCTCGACCGCCACACAAGTAGTCGTACTCTCTCATGCAATTCACCGAAGTAGTGGCTTGAGCAATTTGGCTTTGCCATGCGTAAAGCTGGCATTTTGTCGACCCTGGACGAGAACAGAAATAAATATTTTATATGGCTGTGCTTGGTTAAAGATAACCTTATTTTCGCCATGAAAAATATTCAGCAATGTTTGCCGACTTTGTGCTGCGCAAATAACAGCTGCATATCTAATTTGATAATCTATGCGCACATTGCTTCTGGTAATGACAAACACCTCTGAGCACTTTATTTGATGTTACGTTGACAAATATTAATATTGCTCAGATAAAAGATACAGTCCCAAGTTTACGAAAAGCGTTTAATTTCATGGCCGTTTAAAAGCTATGTAGGTTCAGTTAAAGAAAAAATCTATGAGAGACATGAATAGGCACTGAAAACGAGAATGGTAAAGAAAATACTCGACTAGCACTCCCCAGACCACCATGAAAATTTAACGGAGGTGATTAATAATGAAACTTAAGACCCTTCAGGGCCAATTTCAGTATAAAGACTTTTATAACGTTAATTTAGAGTTTCTCCTGGTTCTTCAGAAGTAAAGCAAGTGGAGGTAAATGTAGGCAGTCGCATGAAAATTTTTTTTTCTCGTAGGATAAAGTTGATACCCTTTCTTTGTTTCTTGCTCCAATCAGCTCCATTCACCTTCCTTTCCTTATCTAAAGCATTTCATGCAGCAGTCATTGTGACAGAACTAACCACCTTACTGTTTTTGCTGAAAATTTCTTACGCTCAGTCTATTCGCAACCCGCCGTGGTTGCTCAGTGGCTATGGTGTTAGGCTGCTGAGCACGAGGTTGCGGGATCGAATCCCGGCCACGGCGGCCGCATTTCGATGGGGGCGAAATGCGAAAACACCCGTGTACTTAGATTTAGGTGCACGTTAAGGAACCCCAGGTGGTCAAAATTTCCGGAGTCCTCCACTACGGCTTTCCTCATAATCAGAAAGTGGTTTTGGCACGTTAAACCCCATAATTTAAAAAAAGTCTATTCGCAAGAATAGACGAAGTAGGTAAGACTGAAGCGAACTGTGATCCGGACACACGATTACCGAAAGTGTCAAAGCAATGCGAGTAACGCTTACGAACTGAAAGCTTCACGAATTCCCGCAGATTTTAATCTCGTGTTCTAGCATTGTTCTCGCTGTTCTTTATTTCGTGAATTAAATAGCATTTTCGCGAACAAATTAGGAGCTTCGGAGAAAAGACTATAAACAAAATCGGCACGTAGGTTGAATGATTTCTTTTTCAAAGGGAACTGGCCTAATAATTTAGGACCTGCTCAGATATAAGTTGGTTTTCCATGAAGGCGTTTAAAAATGCCACTTCAAGGTCGCTTGTTGGAAAATGTGTACTTGCTTGGAAGTTGTGAGGCACTGTCACGGAATAATCTTATTGCAGAAAAGAAAGCTCAGTAGTGGGGAAAGGAACGACAGCAGGCTAGTTTTACCTTATGCAATCGCAAGCTGATTTGGAAATAAGCTGTTTCTTTTAAGCTGATGTAATACCGCAACAGCTTCAGTCCCTAGTAATTAAGCTAGATAATGTAATACGGTGCATCTATATTACTGTTTGGTTTGAAACTATGACCGCATATAACGCTTTGGAGTACTTGGTGATGAATTTTTATAAAAAGCCGTAATTTATCCTGGCACATTTTACTTCCCAGAAGATTGGCCACAGGGCCTCCCCCTCCTCCCTCTCTCCTGCCTTGCTGTTTTCGAAATTTCGTCTTGGTTGTGGACACAGTTCATCCAGGGCAACCGGTAAATACGACATTGTTCATAAAACGTTTCTAAAAGCTCCAGATAACTGCGCCTATGTAATTTAAAGTAAATGCTTCAATTAGTTCCCCGACTTTGAATTTTCCTACGTATGATCCGCACTACATCCCTTATTTTCGGCAAATGAAAAAAGAAAGCCGCAGTCTTGCCCGTAAGGCGAAGCATCGCGTGCAATAGCAAATTAGTAGACAGCTATACGAAGCAAGGATAGTAGTTTTATTGGTGGTATAAACTTGGAAACATTCGCTAACTGAATTAACAAGCATGGTGTCAGCGCGCACAATGAAGCATGAACACATCGCAGTCGACGAGCGCGGACACTTGTCAAAACGCTGATGTCAGCAAGCGCGGCAGCAGCAGCGAGCGAAGTGACCTTTGTGTGTTCTATCACTTCAACGCAGAAACGGTGAGAACACCGCGCGCAGAAATCTTTGTGCCGTGTGATCCCTTTCAACATATAAATTACACAAACGTGTAATTTATTTCTATGGCCTCAATTAACCTATACGCCTTGTACTTTGTCAACACATCACATATTACCTGTAGCCCTTACTGTCGTTAAACATAAATAAGCTGCCTCGTTTAGTTTACCGAGGACACCAGGTGTACGTCACATCAAGCATAGAAATAAGGAAGGACTAATTCTGGGGTTTCACGTACAACAAACACGATTTCATTATGAGGCGCGCTATAGTGATGGACTCCGGATTAATTTTGACCAGCAGGCGATCTCTAACGTGCCACTAATGCACGAGACACGGGTGCTTTTGCATTTCGCCCCCATCGTATTGCGGCCGTCGCGGCCAGGATTTGATGCCGCGACCTCGTGCTTAACAACGCAACACCATAGCCGCAAACTCACCGCGGCGGGTACAAATAGGGAAGGAACGAGGGTGCAGCAATCGTTTGCAACCATTTTGATTCAGCTAGGAACGTGAAATGTTTTGTTACAAGATGCACGTGCTGTTGCCGATTTTTGTGAAAACCGGTAAAATCAGCATAAACACTTCTCGAGTGCTTCTAGTCCCATTAACAACGGCGGTTATATACAAGGTGTTCCAACTATCATGCACCGAGATTTGAAAATATGCATATGTCACGTTGATCGACGGAAGCAAGGTAATGTTGCTTGCCGTCGCATGGAGATACCCAGATATTTTTGCATCCGGCATAATTATACAATCAGTCTTAATTAATTATGCAACTTCTCAAATATTATAATTAGATGAAAAGTGTAAATCAGAAAATTGTAGAGCAACATGCAAAACTCCCTATACAGCTTTCCATCGGTCAATACCTGCTAGAGAAATGCTAGAGAAAAGTTTTTCCAAGCCTGAAAGAAGCCGGCAAATGCACGCAAAGTACTTGGAGCCGCCAGTCGCGACCGGCAATATTACATGTATTCGCGGGCTTCTTCCACTCTCGGAAAAACACTTTTATGTAACACGTAGATTGACCAACAGAAAGCTCTATCGGGAGATATTCATGATGGTCTACAAGTTTCTCATTGACACTTTTCATGTAGTTATCATATTTAAGAAGCTGCAGATTAATTATTTAAGACTAGTTATGCAATTAGGCGGAATGGTGTCATCATCTTAGGTACCATCATTCGGTCTCGCCGACGACAACAACGGGTTTTTGCGTAATAGGGCATGTAAGTCTTTCGCATTGAAACACATTGAAGCTTCCACGTTCCACTGTTTTATGACGAAATTTACTTAGGGTAGTGCGTTATATGGATGCTATAAATTTTAGGCGCATAACTTCCAATTGAGAACAATGGACAGAGGCAAACGTGTGTGACTTTGGGATGAATTTGTTACTGCGTTATGAAGAGAAAATTTAACGCAGTGATATGGCACACTGAAAACTAAATGTTCGAAGTTTGTAAAACGTCTGCAATATCCCACTGTAAACCGCAGGTTGCTCGGAAAGTAGTTTTCACAAAGAAGGAAAGCTGATTATTTCAAATGACTCTATAGGCTCCTACATCATACACCGATCAATTTACTACGGAACCCATTTTGAACAGTGAAACACAGTACCACCTATGCGTAAGGTTGACATAGCCGCGTAGTGCGTACTTCCTATGTAGATATTTAATAACAGTTAATTGATGAAAAGAAGAACTTTCCCATAAAAGACGCGTCTGTTTCCAGCTTGCCGCCGGCACAGACGCTGCTTATAATGTCGCTAACTACAGGTTAATGCTCCTGTACACTGCACGAGTAAACCATTATGGAAACCGTGAGCGAATGGCGTAAACTTGGATTCGTGCTTACCTGGTCCATCATCAAATGTTATCACAGCGCACTTGGCGTGCTGATCGTAGTATTGAAAGTAATATAGACGTGTGTTTTTTTCTGCATCGTGAAAAAAAAAAAAAACACGCCGTTGGTCATTCACCGTTCCCTGGTTACTAACCAACACAACAGGTATAAGCCGCATCAGGAACATTTACTACTGTTAATTCTTCTATATATGGTCTCCAACGCGGCACCTGTTCATATTCGCATATTAATATATGCGGTAAAATTACTTCCTTTGATGTGCCAATATGCTTGTTCTTGAAAAGAATAACTTGAGCTTTATATGTATGGTGAACAGGACGATAAACGAGGGCGCGGGCATAAACGTGATTAGTTCCAGTGCGACCAGTCCTCATGCGATCATGCTTGTTTCTCAAAGCCTTTCTGGCAGGCTAATGCGTAATGCGTCCATTTGTTTAGGGTTTGGGACTCAAAACACTACATAGTCACACATACATGCAATGACGATAATGTGCGCTAGCTTCGAACCGGTAGAACATTTCTTTCAACCACTTTCATTTATCGCTACCTTATATGTTCTATACTTGTATTGAAGCAAACAACTCTCATGACAAATATAATATTACAATATATTATATGGCTTTGGCTTCGACGAACAAACGTCGGGTACTTCGGTTCCCCTTCTTCTGATTGATTGGAATGAGAAAGTCTTTACTCGGGTAAGTTTATTAGCCAGCTGCTTGCTCCTGAAAATCACGTACTACGTGACGCAAGCGGCCAAAGGCTGACGAGCGCATCCAGAGTGAGATCTCGTTCACCATGTAACGAAGAGGAACCGCCATCAGCTAGGCGTCTCACCAGCGCTATGAATTTACCCAAGAAGAAGTGCCGCTCAGCCAGGCGCATCAGCAGCGTTTTATACGTACGGGCCGGTCCTGGCTGCTCGCAGGGTAAACACCTCCGCAACGAGTAGGACTTTTCTCGTCTTCCGTACCTTGTAAATGAACAACTTTACAAGACGTATAAATACCCATGAAGGTGGACGTGCGTACAACGGTCACCCTAGAAAAAAAGCGAAGGGACTGCCTCCAATGTCTGTTTCTTACTTGCTCTGCTAGCAACTGCGTGTAGCGGCGCGTCTATCGCCTCCAGAGCCGGTGAAGAAGAAGGCGGCTCACGTGCATGTAGCGCGAGAGTCGAACACGCTAGCACGCTCGACCAAACGCCACCTAGATAGCACAAGGCCTATTTACTCCGATTCATGACGTCACGATACCTGGCCATAAATTTCCATTGGTAAGGCTGGCGCGATGAAAGCGGTGACGTCAAAATCACTGTTGCCTAGTCGGGAGCGTCCCCATTAGATTATATGGCAGTCGGGCCAGGTAGCATGACGCCATGGATCGGAGTGAAAAGGCCTTGCGCTCGCTATCTAGGTGTTGTTGGCTCGACCCGCGGCTCATAACCGGCGACCCAGGTTGGCGTCAAAAGGAGTTCACTGAAGAGCGGCACACAAACAGTGGCACATACCAAGTAACGCAAGTTAGCCTGAAATGGTTAACTGATGAGCGGCACACACGCCCTGCCACATACGAAGTGACCCAAGATCATCCCGGTGGTTGGTTGCAAATCCGGTTCCATCAGCGCAACAGCTCATTCGCGGCGAAATCCGACGCAGTTGGCGCCTCATGGCGTAACTTCATTCATTCATTCATTCATTCATTCATTCATTCATTCATTCATTCATTCATTCATTTCCCAGTGACCCGAGATTGCGCGAAATATGCTAGATACACAGACAGGTAGAGGGACAATTAGCGCCGTAAAAGTTGGTGAAGCAACCTGAGGTGTTACTCGCATTATAATGCCTCTTCGTGGAGTATTTGCGCGAGTGCAAGCTGCCGTCGAGGAATGTTCAAAAGGGCTTTGCTGGCGCAGCTCCTCAGCAACGCAGCGGTGGTGGCAATGCTATCACCATGCGCTTGAGAAGCGTACTGCAGCCAGGTTCCTCTATGGCTCTTGCCTTTGGACACGCTGCGCCGTGAAGCAACGCCGCCACGCTGTCCCTGCATTGCCTTCAAAATGCACGTCGCACCATTGCTAGGTAGGGCCGCGCTAAAACGTCGGGTTGTTGTGCTTGAGGAGCCGTGTGACGCTGCTTCGATTCGTCCTATCACTGGAGAAAATTTGATTTTTTTTATTAGGGAGCAGTGGGAAGAAGGTTGAATACAGCCCTACTCCATACATGCAGACGCTGTCACGGCTGTCTAGAGCGCTCGAACGCTGTGCGGATGGATGGATGCTATGAGGATCGACATTGGAATGGGGCGGTGGGTTGGACCACGAAGCTGTTGTTATTGTTTTGCCTAATGTCCTACCTATCTTCAAAGAAAAGGCGAAGAATTCCCATCGCCATTTTGAATCTCTATTGGGAACTTTGTTTTTGTATGCTTCCGTTGTTTGTTGCCATTCTCCCTAATTTTCCTCCAGCGAGCTTCCAATCGCCTCTTACTAATCTATATTGCAGACATGTTTGCTTTCTCTCTGCTCTCGCTGAAACAAATGGTTTCAAGGAGGCCAGAGGAACCCAAATCAACCGCTGGGCAGATATCTCTACATTCTTGTAAAGCATGCTCCATCGTTTCCCTAGCTTTACCGCAGCAAGCACATGCTTCTTCTTCCTTGTTGTATCTTGCTTTATAAGTGCGTGTTCTAAGGCATCCTGATCTTCATTCGAAACGTAATAAGCTTCGCTTTGAGTTATCATAAGTTGTTTCCTTCCAGATTTAGTTTTTCCCTCTTCAGTAGTTACTCATAAGAGATTTCTTTTCGATTGCCGCCACCCATTACATTGTCTCATCCTCTCTGACTTTGCGCGTGACGTGCTTCGTTGCGATTTTACATACTATGCCTGTAGTGTACTGTACTTGATGGTAAGCTTGCTAGTTTTTGTGCTCTACTGCTAGCCAGTGTTTTTCCTGGACAGACGTCTGAACACTGTCCCAGACGATTTACTTTCTTCCATATTCCTCAGTCGTTCTTCATAATGAATTTTACTCTGAGCTTACCTCGCTTCAAAACTTGTCCGATGTAAAATCATGATGATGATGATGACGATGATTTACTGGCATCCCCTTTGCAACCGGACGGAGACAGATTGTCTCCTCGCCTGTTTGATTTACTCTGGTGTACTATCAATTGATTTACTTCAAACGTTCTTGTATACAATTCTTTATTATTCTCTATCTTCATTGTACCGCTGCCTATGCCTGTAGTGGATCCGGTCGCATCAGTATCTTTTCTGCATTTTTCTCTCCAATACTTCAAAAGTATCTTGCTTATCTGGACTGCTGATCGGATGATACTTCCGCCTACTTTAAATCCAAGCGCTTCTGGAAGTTGTACCTTACTTACGTGTATCGTTGGGTGAACCCATTCGGATTCCTTTAGGATGGGCTGAGGACCTCCGGATTTTCGGTGCCAGCATACACATGCCTCATCTATTTACGAATATTTGCACCGGTATGTTTTGTCCTTGGGCAACCAGCTCGAACCTCAAATAGCAAGCCACTTACCTTCGTGTTATTGTACAATTTTTCCCTTTTAATTTAGTTCTTCCCATTCTTGTAAATATCCATGATCTTATTCGTTTCCATTCTTTGAATCCAATTCACTGACTCTGTGTCATTTCCTTTATGATTACTCCTCGTTGTCGATCTGCACTTTCAATTACCCTGTACTTGGTTGCCAACATTCATGGCTTCTTCCTCTATTCTGTTCCCACGTTTTTCAGGTACAGATACTTGTGCACTTGAGCCGCCCATTTATTTTGATCCATATTCCTGAGTCTTTTTTCAAAACTAATTTTGACCTCCGCTTGTGTGACTTCAAACGAGGCCCAACCCATGTCTCCTTGCACTGCCTCATTTGTGGTTCTTCCTGTGGCTTCCACTGCTACCCGGCACACCGACATTTGATTAACTTCCAACCCCGACAATATTTCAGATTTTAGGCGCATAATACGATTTCCGAACGTCAACGCTGGCACCATGACTCCTTTCCAGATTTTATGCACCACTTCATATTTATCGTATCTCCAAAGTTCGATATATTTCATTAGTGCTGCATTACTTGTCCCTTTTATTTTCAAGTTATCTTGATGGGTGTTTGAGCAAGTCTTTCCTTCGTTTATGTATACGCCGAGGATCTCCGAACTGTATCCTTAGCGCTGCCTACCGAAGGAAGCAGGAACTAAATAGTTTGTTCTGAGCATGCGCTGCAGGTGGACAGATCTTCACTGCTTGCTGTCAAATCCATGAGCTTTGTGCAGCACCCGATTTCTGCCGATTCTTCCCAATGATAAGGGAATCTCGAATATACAAGAGCACAACGACTCATCACGCGCCGAGAAAGACGGCGCAAATGTACACCCTTTCACCGGACGAAAACATCTGAGGGGCATGAGGGGCCCCTCAGATGTTCATGTGTGGAAACACATGAGGGGCATAGCTATGACCGCTAGTGACGAAGCCTTGTCACCCGGAAGCGCATCCTCAGGGTCAATAATCTTGTTCCATTTTGCCCCAGTGGGCGGTGCTAAGGATTTTGGAAGCGCACTGCTTCCGCGCATAAGACAGCTGTGACGGGGGCAGTACATATATACCGGAAAGTTGATGGAGTCGAACAATGCTGATGACTTTGAAATTAAGCACTGGACCTCATAAAGGAGGTCCAGTTCTCTAAGAAGTTTGCAGGGACAACATGGCCACAATTAGCGTATGACGGGGATATTTGGAGAAGTATGGGAGAGACCTTTTCCCTGCAGTGGGCGTAGCCAGGCTGCTGCTGCTGCTGCTGCTGCTGATGATGATGATGACTGGACCTCATCGTGCTCAATTAAGATGAGGAATAGATCTGAATCCTAAGCGCTTGTCAAAATACTCAATAACGAAAGCGAACTTGCAGCGGCAAGAACAAGTGAACGCAATTCAGCTCCCTTTCGTTTGCAGTCAAGCCAGAGTTTTCGACTCTTTAAACCAGTTAGGAGAAGATGCAATAAAGGCACATTCATTACAAGCTTTAAATATTAGACTTACAATGGGTAAATACATGGAATTTCCAATTAATAGGATCTTTATCCTTACTGGAAATGAGTAAGAGGAATTTATTAAAAGAATCAAGCGGCACTTAGTTATCCCTACGTAGATGACTGCGAAATCCTTGCGGCCACGCCAGCAGAAGCGTGGCGTGTCACGTGACTAATGGTGTTCGCCACAAGGTGCGCACAACGGAAGGTCGTACGTTCGACTGCGAAATAAGGTGGTGGTTTCGATCGCCTTAATGAACTATATCTTAAGCACCTGTGCCTTTTAGTCTCCTTACTTTTCTTTTGCTGAAGATTAAAATGAACTTCCCCGTAGTTAACGCCAAAGCTCGTGGGTTCGGTTCCCACCTCATGTCGACAGTTTGACTCCGACCAAAGGTCGTGGGTTCGAGTGCCTTAACTTTACCTCAGTTAACTGTGCCTTAATTAGCTTCGCCCTAATTAACAGCAACGGTCGTGGGTTTGAATCCCCACGAAGGTCAAGGGTTCATAACCTTCGTGGACGATCGTGTGGTCACACCAACGCCGACAACGTCAGATTTTCCGCATCATGAGCCATATAATGCTTTCACATTAAGAAGAAGAAACTTCATTAAAAAGAATGGTTCAGCATCAGGTGGTGGCTCGAAGTCCTTGGACTCGGGTGGCATCTTCGGCTTGCCGATGGGCCCAGAGCTGGTCTTCAAACTCCGAACTTTTGAGAGCCGCCTCCCAGCGGCGGCGACGGCGATAGAGAAGGTCTCCGGCGGCCCCGCAGCTGGCGCGTCGTCGGGAAGATGCGAGCTCGAGGCTTCCTGTACGCTGGTAGCGGCCGCGGTTACGGACGCGTCGCGAACGGAGGTGGTTTCAGTACCGTTGTTGCCGGCACATTCCCAGAGCATGTGTCGCAGCGTTGCTCTCTGTCCACACGCTTTACACGCATCAGTCGGGTATAATCTTGGGTAGCAGTGGTGTAAGACGGCTGGGCTAGGGTAGGTGTATGTTTGTAGTAAGCGTAAGGTTACGGCCTCGTTCCTGTTTAATTTATCGCGCGGTGGCGGGAATGTGCGTCTCTCAAATCTGTAGTGTTGGGTGAGGTCTCTGAACGTGTTCAGGCGATCGCCCCACGCCCATTGTGATTCTTGTTGCTTCATTTCGTAGTGTCCCGATCCGGTAGATCCGATGCCCGTTCTCGGGGCCGAGGCGGCGGCCACGTAATCGGCGGTGACTGGGTGTGTGAGACCTCGAGCCGTGGCGTGGGCCGCCTCGTTGCCCGCAAGTCGGAACATCGGTGTTTGCCGGGGGGCCAGAAGAGGAGGACCGTAGAACTTCGGGGTTGCGAGGGCGATGACGAGTCACCGTCGTCACAAATTTGGAGTATGAAGGCCGCTTCCCGCGAGACGCGGCCGCGCGCGAAGCCGCGGATTGCAGCCTGCGAGTCGCTGACCACGATCGGAGCGTTCGGCGCCGCCGCGAGTGCTAGGGCTATCGCGGCCTCTTTGGCCGCATCCGTGTGTCCCGTTATGACCGTGCCGCTGTGCCGTGCGGTTTACAACACCGATCGCGTGTGCGCTTCTCCCTCCTCCGTACCGCGTTGCGCCTACGTGCACCGCCTCGTTGCCGTTGCCAAATTTCTTCTGAAGGTCGCTCGCTCGTTTGTTGCGTCTCCCGGCGTGGTGTGTCGGCTGCATGTTCTTGAGAAGCGGCGGGATGATCAGGCGGTCGCGGACCGAGGCCGGAACCGCCGCCTTTTCTCCATGCTGAGTGTGGTACGTGATGCCGAGCGACTCGAGGATGCATCAACCTGTCTTTGCCTTCGATAGTCATTCGTATTGCGCGACGTCGTGCGCCTCGATTAACTCGTCAATTGAGTTGTGAAGTCCGAGCTCTAGAAACTTGTCGGTGCTCGCGTTTAGTGGAACGCCGACAGCCCTCTTGAAAGACTTTCGTATCATGCATTCGACCTTGTTTTTTTCGGACCCTATCCACTTCAAGTAGGGGGCAACATACGCTATGCGGCTTATCGCGTACGCCTGCACGTGACGGATCGCGCAGTCTTCACGCGTACCATTGCGTCATTGCGTCATTGCGACTCTTGCGTCTATGCGACGCAAGAGTCGGATCGTGTCAATCTACCGAACGACGAAGTCTTCGCAACGTCTCTCCGCTATGTCCATTTGCCTGCAGGTGTAACCCCAGGATTCTAATTTTGTCTACGTGTGGTACGGGAGTACAATCTGCCTATATAATGCGTGTTTTCGAGTACTCCCGTTCCTCGTCGCGCAAGGTCTTACGACCTTTGCTTGTGGGTTTGTAGATTAAGAGTTCCGACTTGGTAGCCGAGCACTCGAGGCCTGTTCCACGCAAGTAATCCTGGACCGCATCTACTCCTGCCTGTAGTGTTCGCTCGACGTGACCGTCACATCCTCATCCGGGAACCCAGAGAGTTATGTCATCCGTGTAGAGACTGTGATGCAATCCTTCTACTTCTGTTAATCTCTCGGGTAAACCGAGTAGAAATAAATCAAAGAGTAATGGTGATATGACGGATCCTCGCGGCGTGCCGGACGGACCCATCTCAAATTCTGGCGCTTTCTCGTCGTCGACGACGACGCATGCGTGCCTGCCCGCGGGGAAATCTTTAATGTAATTATACGTTCTTTGGCGTAGTCCTAATGTCCTAACTTTTTTAAGATCGCTTGCCTTATCGATTGGATTGCCTTAGTCGAGCTGGTAGTGTCGTCTACGATCTCGTGTTTAAGCTGAACCAATATACGTCCTGTGCGGAGAAATTGTTGCGGCATCATAGCATGGTGTGCGGGAACGCGTCGCGGTCTTCGAGAAAGTCGGTCACGTGGGTGAGAACTCCGTGTTCCATGACTTTGCCGACGCACGACGTGAGCGAAATCGGTCTTAGATTATCGAGCGTAACTTGCTTGCCTAGTTTAGGAATCATGATAACGCGGGCCCGTTTCCACGCATCGGGAAGGGAGCCCCGGCCCTCGCCAGCACTCGTTGACGTAGGTTGCGAATCGGGAGATTGACTCGTCGTCTAGGTTACGGAGAGTCTTGTTAATAGAGAGGTTTAGCTTGTCCGGTATTCTGGTAAAACGCAGGCGGACGGGGTCCGTAGGGGCGGAGGCGTAAACGTGAGCGGTCTACATGATGCAGCCACCTGGTGGCGCAGTGCTCAAACAGACAGGAACAGCTAATATTGCAGTAACCGAGCGTATTTTACTTTGTTGCGGGTGTAAATTTTTGGCAGCCACACGATTACGCCAGTGCCGAAATTTTACACCAGCAGCGAAGAATACGCTCGGTGAATGCAATATTAGCTGTTTCTGTCTGTTCGAGCACTGCGCCACCAGGTGGCTGCACCATGCAGACCACTCAAGTTTACGCCTCCGCTCCAACGCCCCGTCCGCCTGCGTTTTACCGGATTACCGGACAAGCTAAACCTCTCCATTAACTAAGGCTGCACCGGCAGCATGCTAAGAATATCTTCGGCACAGCGTTATAAGCAGGAGGTCGGAGCGAACTTTCGCGGCCGTTCGGTCGCCCGATCGAGTCTTTAGTTCAAACAGGACTATCCGAATTTCTGCTTCGCTAAATTCCCTGTCAAGTTTCTTGTTTCTTCTTAATGTAACGGTCACGTATTGCGCCGAGGAAGTTATCCCCTTTATATTGTCTTATTAATCTACGAGTGTTTTGGCCTTGAACGGCCCGAGTCTCCTTCGGATCTAATAGGTGTCGAAAGAGGCGCCAAACGCTCGCCCCAGTCATCTGCCTTTCGAGGCCGTGGCACGTGTCTTCCCACTGTGCCCTGCGTGCCTGGAGTGCGTGTTTTTCGATTTCTCTGTCTAATAATGCTATGCGTTCGCGCAACGCCTTATTATGTCTTTGACATTTCCATCTCTTTAGGAGTGCTCGCTTTGCTTCCCACATGTGTAGGAGCCTGCTGTCACTTATTTCTGGGTTCGCTTCGGGCGGAACGTCGCTCGTTGCCGCGTCTACGTCCCTTCTGAGCGTCTTGGTTCACTCGTCTATGTTCGTGATCGGCTCGTCGCCTTGCCCCCCTTCTTCTCGTTTCTTGCGGAACGTGTCCGACCTCACGAGTTTGAGTTTACGGCCTTTGCCTTCAGGGTTAGTGCCGCGATCGCTCGGGCCCATGCCTATCGTGATCTCGATCAGCGAGTGGTCACTCCCCAAATGTTCCTGCGTATTTTGTCAGTGCGCTGTGGTTACATTCGAGACCAACGCGACATCTGGTAGCGCGTCTACACTCACGCTGTTCCCTCTGCGTGTATATTGGCCTCGAGCTCCACCACTGGAAATGCTGGCGCCACCGTCGGCGTGACGTGATAGGAGGGATCACGTGGACATAGCGGCCGCGTCGGCTGCTTCGGGAGCGCCGAAGCGAGCTGAAAAGGAGTTAAAATCCCCTCGTACGCTGCGGTCCTCATTTAGTGACGAAATTTTCCCACTTCGAGTGTCTCCTTTACAACGCTTGAAAGCACTACAATAGGTAGTGGCTGCCTTTGGAGGCGCGCAAAATAATAGGCTACCGCTCGGTGCCGCAGGGCCGGACGCACGTAACGGAGGCAAGTGTCAGCCTTATTCACACGTCCGCAGGACAAGAAGCTGCGTGAAGCTTGGCTCGCGAAACATAAAACCCGCAAACAGTCATCGGCTACAACTCGGGTATGCAGCAAGCACAGACGCGAGGAAGATTTCTGCTACGGCGCCGGGTCTGCGATGTTCTGAAAACGCGCACTGAGACGCTCGCCCGAGCCCGCTGCCCGACTAATGTCATGACGGTGTGATCTATGAATTTGTCGATGCTATAGATACTGGCAAGTTCAGTGGAGTGGAAAGGCAGCGGTAAGAAGCACATTTAAAAAAAGCATGGCATATGGTCATGTTTGTGTTATGAATTAATGCACTGGATTACAAAAAAGGAGCAGCGGGAAATTGCACGTTGAGAGCACCGATAAACATACAGTGCGACGCAACTCGAGAAATAATATTGAAAGGTCAAAGAATTTACAAGAAAAAAAGATTCAATCGTCGCGACGGCACATCACAGTCCCCGTAGGCGTCGAAGTCTCTACAATGAAATTATTTTTGAACAGCTCTGATAGCGCCGACGCAACAATGGTTGCTTGTATACTGTCAAATGCTCATATTCTGCGGCCTAACGCTCATGGCATGGTGCGAAAACGCGCGTGCGGAGAAAGCGAAACAGTGCGCGGACAAGCATGCAGACGCGCAGTCGGTCGCTGCGAATCTGCGCGATCGCTGCATTGAGGCTTCGTTCTATTAGGCTCCATTTAGTTATACAAACACTATAAGAACATATTTCACATAGTTTGCTCTCAGCGTTTACCTACCTTTCACGCAAGAAGCCGGTTCGGGAGACCCCATCGCGGCTACCGCGCTCAGTGGCGTTCACGTATTCGGTAAAGAGATAGCGTCTGTAAACGATTCTATGCTTTCAGTTTGCCCAAGATTATTATTTAGACAGTAAAAAACTTCTCTCGTTTCGAAAGTACTTACAGAAACGTCCGGGAGAGCTCGCGCGTGGTGTTTTCAGTGAGCGCTGACAGCAAAACCTATGAGGAGCGCGCCGCGTGATCCCTCATACTACGCAAGCGAGGCGCTTCCGATAGATGGCGACTCCGTAACTCCTCGCCGCCAATAGACCGTTTCATCGGGCGAGGAGGATAGGGCGCGCGGAGAGCCTTTCCTCCTCTCTGGCTTGGGCGATCCGGCGCGGCGCTGCTTGAAAGTATTGCTGTCGCGTGCTGCGGAACGATTTCGAGATGTTTTAGATGCTACTTTGTGAAATTTACGCCATATTCGTTCATATAAGGTCGTCAGGGAAGCCTTTCGGTGCATCGGTAACTACAGTAGGCGGAAATATCTCTTGGGGACGCAAAAACGTGACGCGTTTTATCAGCCGCGGTGTACGCACATTATCAGTCGCGGTGTGTATGTGTTGTGAACTATTTTGCTTATATCGGTTTTAATTCAACAAAGAAAACCGGTAACTCTGTATTAGCAGCATGAAATGGTAAATCTGCTCAATATCTGATCACTTGGCGTAGGGTGTAAAACATAAAGCACTAGAGCGTATGCTCGTGCACGGCCAACCTAAGGCAACCACGAAACATCTAAGCGGCAGGCGCTATCAAATATTTGTGATGCACCAGCATCGTACTCGCGCATTTCAAGTCTAGTAGGCTTCAAATTACCATATGTCTACGCTAGCCTTCCTGCATGAGGCCGATGGCGCTGCTCAACACAGTGATCACTGCGGTTGGTCAACCAGCACGGTACATACGTAAGCTGTGCGCTTCGGCATTGCCTTTTTGGCCTGCATACAGCCATAATATATGAGAGATTGCAAAAAAGGAATGCGATGCCTATTTTTGAGGACAAAATTACCGTAATACGTGTGAGTGCGTCGTAGAGAACGGAACGAACACAACCGAAAAAAAAATTCGGTTATCATCCTCTTTCTCGAAAAAGCAAGACAAAACGGGCTAACGCTGCAGTAGGGCCTCGCATAGTCACGCCGCACAACGTTTATAAATATATAATCGCTGATGCCGTATGCTTGGACCATGCGGTATATAGAACAAAGATATATGTAATCCAGCACTATACCACTACTTGGGACGCTCGCGCAGTTCGTAAACAGTCCCTTTGCTGGACAAGCGTAATTCAGACTGTAAGGTATGTTGCTATTACTTGCCAAAACTATTTTATTCAGGGGCGGAAACCTCATCCATCGAACCAAGTAGTCACGCAATGTAACCTGCAGCGAACAGTTTGAACGCTTGTCAAAGTATAACATCCCCGCTCCTATCGTAGCAGAACGGTACCCACGCTCACGGTGTTAGGATCGTCGCGTATGTTTCATGGCTCCTAAACCGCAGCTTAGAAACAGAGGATAGTACTGCAATAAGGTCACATTAGTGATTGGAACATTCAGATATACACAATTGATCTCCGAGGCTGATTGTAGACTCGAATATGCGCGCACGCATCACGCTGCGTGTTCCGTCCACCTCAACGCCAGCAGAAATTCCGGCCATGACGCCTTAAACCACTTCAGCACGTCTCACAGAACCGTTTACCACGTAGAAGACGCACGTCATACTAAACAGACCCCACGACCGCGAAAACAAACGCCAGAACCTACCGCGGAGCGTATACCTGCCATGCAAAACACCGCTTTCACCCAAGCCAGTATGGCGCTGCTCATAGGCGGCGCCACTGCGTTCACAATATGGCGGCGCCTACGAAAAAAACGGTCTATAGGGTCGGCGGGATTCGCCATGAGTTCAAGCCTTTGATCTTGCGGGTCTTCCCAAAGGTGTTTGCCTTGGGTGTTTCTCGGGCGTAGCCCAAGGATCCGTGGTGCGCGTTGAAGTCGCCCGCAACAAGTAGAGGCTTGACGCCGAAAATCGCCCCCCCCCCACCCCCCTCCCCCCCTGCCGGAGCAGGCCCCCAAATCGCTGCTGCAACGTGACATTACTGTACACGTTAATGACGAAGAATCCTCGGCTGCGTTTAGGAATTAATGCAACGAACACGTGAGGTATCTTTACGCAGGCAAGTTCGCGCTGCGCCGCAGTGATGTTACGTCGAACGAGCAGGGCGGCTACCGGCAACGGGCGTGGCAGGGGCGACGGCCGGCGCGCCACCACCGCCCCCGGCCCCGCGCCACCCGCCGCGCGGGGTTATGGTGGCGAGGAGCCATAGCCGGGTGTAGCCTTTTTCCATGTTTGCCTGTTGTCCGTCGCGGTCGCGTCTATGGCTTTGTATCCAGCTAGTTTGACCGGATGGTTTGTCTCCTGTAAAAAGATCACGTCCGGTTTCATCTCGCGGCTGCGTATGAATTGCTGGATATGACCCCGCTTCCTCCTATAGCCCCTGCAGTTCCATTTCCAGATTGTGTGCTGTTGATTCCTCGTGTTAGCGTGGTTCTTTGCGTGTGTAGGCATGGTGATGCTTGTGTTTAATTTAATCCGTCGTCATCGAGGCGACTTGGGTGCTGCTGCGGTTGCAGCTGTTATTGCGTCTGTACGTCTGTGAGCATGTTTTGCTGCTGCTGATTCTTTTGTTTCTGTCTAGTGCACGGCTTGCTCATCGTTCTGACTGGTCTGCCCGCAGCTGACGGCAGCCTCGCATCTATGTCGTCTATGCGCGCCAAGTGCGCGGCGAACATTTGTGTCATTCGCTCAGAAAGCTTAGCTACCGCGTATTGAACACTTCGGTCATATGTGCCGTCTGTTTTGCAAAACATTTCTCGAGGCTCCTCTCGATGTTGTTCACTCATTCCTGTAGTTTCTCGTAACGACCGCATCGCTGTTTGGTGATGGGTCTTGCGGGATCTAGTGCGATCCTTTTCGCGGTAACTGGGCGATCCTCGCGTCCGTCCGCCGTCTCCACCGAGCTGCTCTCGTCGTACGTGTCCATCCCAGCCGGCGCAGGCCGTGACATATCGGCGATCGAGGCGCCGAGGACGGCGGCATCCTCGTTTGTGGTTTCAGATGTTGCTGCGGTTGTTGCGGTCGTGGAGTCTCGCCTTTCCATTTGAAATTTTCCTCTCTAAGGAGCGCAGTTTCGCGTTTAAGCTCGGCAATCATCGATTCTAATGGTTCTAGGCGTTGTTGTAGCGTTCGCTCTATCGCTCGCTCTAGCTTTCCCACCCCCGCCGGGAAAAGCGGCGACAGCCGCCCAGCTCACCTGTTGCCCAGTGCTCCTGTGACCTTGTTGTTCTTGCGGCTGCTGCCAGGCTGCTGCTGCTGACTTTGTTGATTGATGTGGCCGACAGCTGCGATGCCCGGACCGGCACCACCGCGCGCCATCGACGTGCTTCTCGGCCTCTGTGCCCGGTTGCGAGAGCGTGATCGGGATTGGGATTTTCCCGCGCCGCCCTTCCCGCCGCGTCTAGTCGAGCGTCCTCTTCGGTTGTCGTTGACTGAATGACGGTCTATCTCTGGATGATTGTGGTAGTAGCCTCCGTTGCCATTACAGTCGCTGCTGCTGTTGTAAACGATGCTGTACGCTGCGGCCGCTTCTTCCTCTTCTTGTCTTTTTCGCTCTAGTTGGCGACGCTTGACTATGTATGGGGTCTTGTATCGCGCCTTGCACCTGCGGTCTCCCGTGAAGCGACCGTTGCCGCACAGTCGACACCGCGGCTTGCACCGATGGTCAGGTGATGGATTGTTGCGTCCGCATCCACGACAAATTTTGTCGTTGGGATTGGGGAAAACGTCGGCGCAGTGTCCCAGTCTCCCGCACTCGTAGCACACGTCTGCTTCCTGTAGAGGGAGCATCTGACGAGCATAGGTCGGTAGTATACGTATCTTGGTACGTGGAATTCGTCGAACAAGACGATTATGTTGTCCATGTTGCCCATACGCTGGGCGTGCGACGCTCTGGGGTTTTCTCCGTCACTAGATTAGTGGCGACGTCTGCCGGGCTCTCGGTCTTGAAAATGTTCCTAATTAGGCCCTTGGAAGTGTTCTCAGGGCCTTGAACTCTCGGTCTCCGATGCAAAGCTGGCTAATGGCTCCGTAACGTTTGCCTCTGTCTTCTTACGGCGTGTTGAGTACCACGACGTTCTGCTTAACGTTGAGGCAGATGCTATCTTCCCTGGCCGCTTCTCTGCCTACACCCGCCGCATTACGTATAGGTAGCAGAAAATAGGATCCATCTCGTAATCGCGCACGTTGAAACCGCCTCTGGGGCGTACGACGATATTGTAATCGTCCGGAGGTAACTCAGGCATTCGGCTTGCCATGGCAAGCTGCTGCACTTGACGGGCGTACTTCCTTTTGTACTGCGCTGTGGTGATTTCCGTAGTCGACATGGCTACCGTCCGTCGCTGCATGTGCAGCAGCTGGTTATGCGCCGACTTGGTCGCACCATCGGCCTGTTTCTTCCTCTTGACATTGCAGCATCCCGCTCCCTGGCCGAAATCTTCCGGTCTAATATCTGCTCCTTCTACCTGTACAACTTCCATTTAACGACGGCAAAGGCCTGGCACATTGCCGTCGGAGATCTGGAGCTCCAATGAGGTCCGGCGACACGTTAGGCTTAGCGCGCCCCGCTGCCGCGGCGATCGAGCAATGGTGGCGTACGTGGAGGTGCCGGGCATAGCTTTCCCCGCCTGCGTGGCGCGACAATAGGCGCTCACAATCGACCAGAAAATGGGCCACCTGACAAAACTTCGTGTCGGGGGAGCCCTTGAAGTCCAACTCCGCCAAAAACATAGGGAAGTAGCGGAGCTGACACGAAGCACGTCCGAACTCCGTGGTCTTCTCGCTCCTTTCCCCACTTTCACATTAAAATATTTTACTTTCTGTACAGCATAGCTGGTGCCGAAAGCTACCGAATAACAGACGCTCAGTTATTCCGGAAACTAGATCGCCCACTCTGTGCTTTCTCGACTTTTCCCAGCAGTTCCTCAGGATGAACTATACCCCTCGAGCAATCCAAGCTGCCACAGACCTTCATGCACCCGAACTGCTGCCCCTTAATTACCTTTCGTCTGTGCCGTGGCCTTTAGTGTAGGTTTATCATCCAGATGGGGTCCCTTTGATATGTCAATATTGACAATGTACGCATTCCTGCGGATACACACATGTTTTATATTGCGCATTTGCCAAGCACATTCTTAAATTAATGTTAACAGAAGAAATTACAATGCAGGTCTTGTTAAAACGTGTCCAACAGCCCTTAAGACAGCAAGAGAAATTTAGCTTTTTCAGGCTTCTTGGGCTGTGTGGAACCAAAATCAGTTGGCATGCAACATATACTGAAAATATAGCGTACTAGTTAACAAACCAGTACTCATAGCAGTGATAGCGACGCATTACCCTGTCAGTTCGTGAAGCTCCCAGTTTGTATGTGCAAGAAAGTCGTACAATTTTTTTCGAGCATAACCAACTAATTGACGAAAATTCCCGAAATGAATTCATATTTACATATCGCACATATCGCAATTTACGAATTGTAACCTGTTATCTTGCAATGCATATCAACTAGGAAAAACATTTTAAGGGTGGCACGGGTTGCGAGGTACACGGCATCAAATTCTCGGTAAATGTGCATGGTTGTGGCACGTACTTTTTTTTTAACAACACGCTCTTTTGTGCGCGAAAAGCAAATGTTACTGGAACGCCCTTGTATTTCGTCGCACACATTGGCAATCTCGAAACTGATGTCATCCTGAAAGTTCATTCTAAGTGGATACGCTTTGCGGAATCACCGGTTACAATTATTGGATCGTAATATGTGCCAAAAATGAATAATTAACAGGTTAATAAGTACATTTCCGTTGGTATGTTGAATATGTGTTTGGTTTTTCATTCAAATAATGCCCGCCTGTTTTAATACACCAGCTCAAGGAATATAATTATGCAACCCGCCACATCTGATTTTTAAAGATGGTGTAAAAGTTATAAAAGTTTAGCCGGTATTTATAACATTTGTACTGTACATAACAACTGCCAAGACAAACTGCGACATCGTCCTAAGTTTAGCAACATACGCGCACAAAACTGCTCAGCACTTCACCACCGCCTTCCAATTTTTTCTTTTTTGTACAAACATTCAACTCTGCTGAGCACTTCACCACCGCCTTCTCACTTTCTTTCTTTCTTGTACAAACATTCAAGTGCATGATCGCGCAATGAAGTTTTCGCGAAGTATGCTGATGACTGTTGAGAACTGACCTGTTCATTGGACACAAATGGCGAAGGTCTCCGAAAACTGCGACATGACGGTGAACTAGCTTCTGCTTTCTAAATGGGTGCTCTCATTACATTTGGTTGCTCATATCGCTCCTGTCCTGATTCCCACAGCTAACCGGATATCGCTGACCCTACTGCACCATCGCCCATACCTGTCTCGCCAATTGCGGGCCTCTGACACAGTCCCAAGAGGGGACTCGTCGTGGTCGAGAGATCGTCCACGTCTGCCGCATCGAGCCACACTACGACCAATTCACACTAACTCAGCCTTGGGTCACCAGCATGTTCTCACTTTTCACTGGAAGCCAATGCACCAGTTTAAGAAGAAGACGCCAGCAAGAGTGCTGGCCATAGCCGCGAGGCTACAGCTCGGGATCGCTTATTTTATGACTGTGTCGCCCTCGCCTGGGGCAAACTTGTGATGTTGTAAATAAGCCGAATTACATCTCCCTAACCTCTGACGTGTGTAGCTCTATAAGTCCCACATCCATTATCTCGAATGCCTCTGTACGCGTTGTATAATCTAGAGCTCTGAGGCGCCGCAGTGGTTAACGGATATCTTCAGGGCGCTACATGGCCGATCAGCAAAAAACGCAGTGCAACAACTCGCAAAACTTCGAACTTGCCCCTGATGGCAAAAACAACAGTAAGAACAGATAAACGGGTCCGAGCACGTCCGGGTCCAGAGCCAGAGCTACTGGCTTGTTTAACGGTAATGCAATCCGCACTTTACAGCGCTAGTGGTTGCTGGCTCACTAGCTTAGTCGATTTGATATCCACCCATTACTATTGCTGGAATGGCAAATTGCTTTTCGAGAAATTTGCAAGTGTTTCGAAAGGAATAAAAATAAAACGTCAGGGTCACATCACGCTATACTCAGATATGTACAAGGTGCTAAATACATTTGCAATCGCTTAGCAAGGAATAAATAAGAAAGATCAAGGTGACATCACGCTATACTTAGACTTCTACGAGATACGAAATATGTGAGATGGTGACGTACTACGCAGAAATTTACGGTTTACGTACTATATACGAAATAACCAACACATCTGAGATAGAGTTCAATATACTGAGAAAAGTATCTCGTTATTTCAGGATGTTACTACTTTGAAACTACAAATGGCTACAAAACTACAAAACAAAGCCCTGCCGCACTGTAGCGCTTTGTTGCGCAAAACAACGCAAAAGTTTTAGTTAACCAAAAAATGTTTGTTGAGCCTCGAAAAGCGCTGCTTTTTTGTCAGGCAGGCTGCCCTTGTTTTAAATTTTTTGTATATGTCACTGCCGACGCTGAAAAGCCGCTGTACGTGTGCTCCACAGTGCCACAGTGCTATGCGTAAGAAAATGCCACGAAAGGCGGCGGTTGTGGTATGTGCTGATGTGGTATATTGCGCGGCACTGACATACTGTAGTCGCACGATTCTCGTGTACCGGTACTTTCACTGTTTCCTGCCGGTGAGCTGTGGCAGCAAGAAAATGTTTCAGGGATCTCGAAGCAGGTCTCAAGACGTAAGATTTGTCGACGGCTGCCGTTGCACTGTGAATACCGCGACACTGCTGGCCTCGCAGTGAGTGTAGAACTGCAGGTGCAGGTCTGTGAGAAGTACGAAGCATAATGCTTGTTGTTTAATGCGTGTACAGGCCTTGCAGAGTCCTGATGCTCGCACCCACTGTAAGAAAGACGCTTCGCATGCGCTAGTAAGGCTGTTTTTGAAAAGAAACTCCAGTCAACAGAATAATAGAAGAAATTATTGTGCCCGTTAAATAGGCCCGCTTTTACGGTCACCGAATCGCGCTCAACTTTCCACTCACTGGGGTTCGGAGATGGTGAACTGATGTGCAAATATACAGAATATTCAAATAATGAATCAAATATTCTCCTACCTAATTCAGTCCTCGAATCAATTTAGTGACTACTAGCAAATGCGAATGTTTTTTCAATAGTTTTTGATTGCTTCACATGGCCAGCTGTGGACGATCAATGGTGTAACTGAAGCAAAGAAGCAGCAAACTACACCGCTGCCACAGTGGTCGCAACGAATGCTCGAATTCACGCGAGCAGACTCTGTCGTTACGGGAGTCAGACTATTCCAGTTAAACCACACACATTCACACTGATATTGTGCTCAAACAGGACATTGGGCAATATGTATTGTTTGGTACTATTCATGAATGCTGAAACTGTATTTGCTTGAGGTTACCTCTCTATACACTCGTAAGAAACATTATTTCATATAATCTTGCACCATATGAAGCGACAATATAACTAGGAAATAAGCGCTTTTTTTTCTGCTGCCGTCGACGTCCATTGCCATTGTAGTATGGCATGTATGCAGAACTTCTAATGGGCTAATAAGACTGTCTTTCAAACGTTCATTCTGATCATGCGTAACCATACATGCTCCTAGGAGGGGGGGGGGATAAACTTTTATTGTAGAACCAGCACTTTATGATGGCCGGGCCTAAGCCTCCCATGAGGGGACATCGAGGGCTTGCCTCGCCGCCGCCTCACAGGCGTGCTGGGTTGCCCAGGTTTGGTCGTCGAGGGCGGAGCTCCGCAGAGCCTCATGCAACCTCGACGAGAGGATCATGGTGTTAATGTGTGTGCACTGTGCTGGGCACTCCCACAGCATATGCGGAAGCGTAGCCGGGTGAATGCCATAGCACCGCCAGTTGGGGATAGTGTAAACGTCTGGGAATATAAGGTGGAGGCGGGCGGGTGAAGGGTACGTATTTGTTTCTAGCAGACGCAGGGTGGTAGCCTGCGCCCGGCTGGAGACGAGTTGGACACCAGGGACTTATAACATGCTCCTAGGAAACTTGATTATTTTTTTATAATGCGCCAACAGTGAGATATCTACGAGGACATAAAATTCTAGGAATAAATCTCGGAAGCCTTCTGTGCTCGCACTTCCCATATGAGAAGACAGCGTTTAGAGGGAGAAATGTATTGATAGTTGTTAGATTTCCTGTACCTCCAAATAGAGACGTTGATAAATGCCACCTATGGTTTCAATGGGGTTGCAATGGGGTTGCAATTCGACCGCCGTTTGTGACGCATAAACCAGCGCCATTCCGCAAGTGCTTCCTCTCAGAATTCCTCCGTGCTAACGCCGCAGATGTTCTTTGTGCTTTCCATCTCAGTGACAGAGCTGTGTGAGAGATTCCGTGCTACGTCCACACGCCGGGACCTCCACGCGCAACCCACAAAAAGAAGGGAAGAAGCTAGGTCCAGACGTTAGGTCTGAGCGACTGTAATGCAATAGAATTTCGAGGATTGCCCGACTCACGAAATTGACGGCAATGTCTCCAGGATCGGACCGAGTTACAAATCGCACTAAACCATTGCGAAGACACGTATCGTCTACTGCTGTAATAATCGACCTACTAGGTTATTACACTTTATCACAACACCCCCACATCGGCCCAGTTTGCAATTGCACTGTCTCTAGAATAAGCGGTGCCTAAATTGTGGCTTCGCAATCGCATTCGGCGCGTGATGTCTGGAAAAGCACAGTCTTCGATATCTATTTCTGTTATTAAGAGGCAATCGTCGCTGGGGCGTGTATTTGGATATTCCCTATAGGGCTAACCTTAAATCTGCGACACACGGTGGTGACACGCCAAATCCTGGCGTTGTAGACAAAGAAGGTTTTGCTTTAAAATATATTTATTTATACTCTCCTATAGCGGGCAGGCCCTCGCTAGCTCAGGGTTAGGAAATTGTCACTATCTGACATTTTGTGGCCCGATTCTCTGAAAAACAGGAGACACAAAAATAGGCGCCAGGATCTTGCACCATGGCGACCGTGACATTGACACTTAGAAAAATGCCAGTACACGTCATGAGTCAAGTATTTGTCGAGGTAATTAACTTCTGCACCTGCAACCAACCGGTCAAGGCTAGCTGTTGTAGAAGAGCCTTGAATGTATCTTAAGTAAGAGCACAAAACACCACAGATAAGTGTTTAACTTACACTAGTAAATTCTGTTTTGCAAACGTGTCTGTGAAATACCAAAATATTAGTAGAGTAGGATACTAAGATGCGCACACGCCTACAAGCCTGCACTTGACGACAGATACGTAAAAATATCGTTGTTCCGCTTTGTGTCTTCTTAGCGAACTCTCTTATACAGACGTGTTCACGTGAGTTTAGGGTGACAGAGCAAGACAATTCAGAGTGCATAAACATTTGCGATTTGCAAAGACAATTGATAACTTTGTAGAACGAATCTACCTTACATACTACAGTTACAGAAATGTGTGCATCAGAATATACTTACATGTACTGGCCATGCGTATAAGATTCAGTAGTCCTAATAACTTCCTTAGAGACAGTGGTCTTCTTATAATAAATGCACTTTGGGCTGATATTCTGACCAGTAATGCGATTGTAACTCCTCTTCAGCATTATTATGTTTTCATTAGCCTGAAAAAACTGCAAGATGAGTCCCATTTAATATCGTCAGCCCTTTTATGTCTATTGTAGGACAAATGTCTCTGCCAGTGATCAGCAGTTGCAACAGCCCCGAGTCTGATCTGCCCAGTCTATATGCCTGCGTATTTCTTAATCTAAGCTTTTCACACTATTCGCTGCAGCGCTCTCCCAGATTTCCTTGCTCTTGTGACGATATTTTTATTGAAACATAAAATACCATAGAATAAATACTGCACGCATTATTTACGCATAACGGCGGCACTATCCCCATTGTCAATTACATTCGAGTTCTCGACATGCTGATCGAAAAAATGGGGTGAACAGACAGACCGTTAAAATAGCTATGCATAAAAATACAAACGCTGTTAGACTCCTTAAAGGAGTCCCTCACAAGAGGAGTGGCATGAGGGAAGACAACCTTATCAGGGTGATCCACTCCTTCGTCATTTGCCCTATTGCATAAGTGACAACTTTGCACAGCTGGTACAGATGTGAGAGGGATAAGATCAATATAATCATCAGCAGGGTATACAAGACTGCACTCGAACTGCCAGTGGCCACCAGCACCGAGAAACTACTACAGCTTAGATGCGCTATATGAGGTGGCAAAAATACCAGATGATCTCGCACCACGTAAGACTCACTACCACCTCAGGAAGACACATTTTATAAACGCTAAACTTCCACACGGCGACAAAGTCGATATGCCAAAAACGATACGAGGCGAAATCCAAGTCGTCTCGATACCAAGGAACATGCATCCATCTTACAATCAGGGACGCAGAAAGGCCACGGCAATAACACTGATACGGAGATATCACAATGACAAAGAGGCAAGAATCACAGACGCAGCTGGCTATCCGCATGGCCGACAATTCGCAGCGGCAGTCGTCAACACCGACGGCAAAACTACGCAGATAGCCAGTATCGAGGTCAAACAACCCGAAACGGCAGAGGCAGTGGCCATTGCCATTGCTATGACTGACATAGAAACCCAAGTTATCCTGAGTGACTCGCGCACAGTTGTCCGAAATTAGGCCAAGGGAAGAATTTCGCCGGAAGCTTTCAGGATTGTCCAAAGAACAACTGAAGCTCTGGAAACCCCGATCACCGTGGTCTGGTTCCTCGCCTACATATACGCAATCTGTCCTAATCTTGCCAACATTAACGAGACGGCACACTCCGCTACACACAGCATAATTGACCGTCACGGAACAGCCGTCGAGGTTGACGCAGGCAAGGACAGGCTAACGAGCTACAATGAAAAAATTAAGGCTTTCTATCTGGCGCGATGAAGTTTCTCTCCACCTAACAACAAGCTATGCAGAGCCCAAGCGACCACCTGGCATCAACTATAGACTGATGCTTATCCAAACCCGCCAGCATATCATAGATTCTTTCCTGAGATCTATTATTGCAGCACCTGCGAGGTCTGTGGTTAAGAACCGGCTATACTAAACACATGCCCCGAGAAGGTGAGGCAAAGACTAAAGGCATTAATCCCGATGTTCTCTCGGCGAGGTGGGCCGATGCCCTGCACAGTTCCACGCTCACTGACCAAGTCTGAGCCGTTCAGCTGGCCCGCGAAACGTTGACCAGGAAAGGCCTGGAGGTCCCGACTTGGGTGACCTGAGCACGGGCCATCAATCTGCAGGACACTCAATAAAAGTTTTTACCGACCAAATTACTTACGCGCGTCACTCCACACAAACCAAATTGTACTAACTAAGTAATCAGCCCGCTTTGCTTGGTTATGTTGTATTTGGTTCGTTGTTTGAGGACCAACTACATGTTGCGTGCGCAGCCCCTGCTTTCTGAGCGATGAGGTGGTTGTTGCCTCTCGCTTTGCCTGGACCTTCTCAGCGCCCTGTAAACTACAACAGCGGCAGCCCTAAAATAAAGTTATTGTTCGGCATCAGCCAGCCAGTCGTTCATCCTACCGCACTGGGTGTAGTGGTTTATTGCGCTGAGGACGATCATGGATATCGACCAAGCGGGGAAAGTTGAGAACGGTGTTCTACTGCAACGTCAAGAATTGAAGAGAGCCATGGCCAGCTTCCAGCTACCAGTGTTCCACGACGCCAGACATAAGTATAGACCACAACTCATTAGGACAAAAGCGTAGTCGAAGCCAACAGCATTACTCACCCGAAAAATCAATGAGCTCGGTTCCTTGCAGCACTCAGCAGGCAGATGGTTCAAGTGCTAGTGGGAGTAATCGCACCTAGAACAACGAATTCCCTCACATATGGCGAAGCACTCGCAGCTCAAACCGAGTACTACGACCGGAAGTGCCATTAGACAGCAGAGGGCTACAAGCGTCGCCAACAGGAAGGAGAGTTCATGAGAACATTTCTGGTCGAAATGCGGGGCAGAAACGATAACTGCAACATTAGGAATGCGCTCAACCAATTTTCTAAAAAAATTACTGCTAGACGAGGTCTAATCACTGGCATGTTGAGCAGAAGCAGCTGACAAGGATGACGAAGATGTGAGCCCAGACTGTTTCTCATATTTACAAGTAGTAAGCTAGGTTTAGCACTTACAACACCAAACATTTTGTCTTCTCGTGCCTGTCAATGAGGCACAAGCCATGGTTCGACGATTAGTGCTCTGCGCAAGCTCATTGAAGCATCCGGAAGGTTTCACTGCTAGGGTACCGACCAGGGAACAATTTATTTCCTTCTTCTTCTTCTTTAGATTTCAGTTTAATATTATTTTTATTTATTTAGTTGATGTATAGATACTCTCAAAATCTGTGTTACCAGTTAAATGCCGAAATATTCGTTTTAAATGTTCGCCTTTAAACCTTTTGGAATGTTGCTGGGTGTCTGTTTCAATCTGTCCAGTGTGGCCAATCTCTCTGGGCGGTACGAGCCATGTTTTGAGGCAACAACTGCTGCCAGCAGTGCTGAAAATGCGAGCTGGGAGTCTTTAATCATCTCAAGGTGACCATGACTGAGGTACGTCGCAAACGTGCTGGCGACTTGCAAACGATGCGGAAGCTCGTTAATAATGCCTGCCGAAGGACAAATGTACGCCGCTTCTGTTGTGAGCAGTGGGGGGACCTGGCCACGAAGTTCAAAGCGCACAAGTAGGAGTAAATTCTACGAGATGAACAGCAAGGGTAAAGACGCGGGCAGTAAGAACTGCGTCGACCAACGATTACAGTAGAACGATCTTGATCAGGGCTAGTTGGTTCATATCTAGAACTGAGGTTGAACAGCGCGAATAAAAGAAGGACACGAGGAAACAAATACCAGAGACGAGCGCTGTCGGTGGCATTTGTTTCCTCGTGTCCTTGTTCTATTCGCGCTGTTCAACCTCAGCTCTAACGATAACAGCGACGAGTCTGACGGGGCAGACGTCTGGACATAAATTTTCGCAAGTAAGAGGGTCACATGCCTTCGCAGCACTCTCAACAGTCACATTTTACGCTGGAGGAGCGTCTCTATATGAGACCGTCGTAAGCGGCTTGAACATGGTAACTGTAAGTACTGGGTTCGCAGGTTGTTTTTATCTGTACACGTTTAATGAAACACTCAGGTGTGCTTTATAATAAAAAAAGTAGGTCGCACTAAAGACATTTTGTTCTTTTTAAACAAAAAGTCCAAACAAGACCCAGTGCGCGAAGAGCTGTATTGTGTATCGGACGGAAATAACACGCCGAGGTCTTGTTGCACACAACATGGAAACCAAGATGCATTTTCGGTAGTACGCACATCGCGGCGAAGTCTATATTTGCGTCGTTGCCACGAGAACGAACTGAACTGTCCGCTCGGCGTCGACGGCGACCTGCAGCTTGTGTTGCTGTCTGAACTGTGGCATGCTGAACACGACGTTGCCTGGTTGGAGCCGCGCGTGTAGGTTTACGATTCGCTTCGTCAGCAGCGGTTCGTACCTTGCGAGGAGGCGCCATTACGCGAACATAAGAGTAAATTCACAGGCATTCACACGTGGCACGATGGGAGGCTACTGCTACATGTCGTGACACCTGGTGGCATACAACGCAACTGCCGTGCAAAGTGTGCACGTACGGTAGCTACGCGCGCGCACCTCACATCGCGCAACTCCTCGCGCTCTAGGACGCCTGTGTATAGACCGTTTTTTCGTAGGGGCCGCCATATTGTGAACGCAGTGGCGCCGCCTATGAGCAGCGCCATACTGGCTTGGGTGAAAGCGGTCCTTTGCATGGCAGGTATACGCTCGGCGGTAGGTTCTGGCGTTTGTTTTCGCGGTCGTGCGGTCTGTTTAGAATGACGCGCATTTTATACGTGGTAAACGGTTCTGTGAGACGTGCTGAAGTGGGTTAAGGCGTCATGGCCGGAATTTCTGCTGGCGTTGAGGTGGACGGAACACGCAGCGTGACGTGCGCGCGCATATTTGAGCCTACAATCAGCCTCGGAGATCAATTGTGTATTTCTGAATGTTCCAATGACTAACGTGACCTTATTGCAGTATTATCCTCTATTCCTAAGCTGCGGTTTAGGAGTCATGAAACATACGCGACGATCGTAACAGCGTGGCTACCGTTCTGCTAAGATAGGAGTTGTGCTGTTATACTTTGACAAGCGTTCGAACTGTTCGCTGCAGGTTACATTGCAGGACTACTTGGTTCAATGGATGAGGTTTCCGCCCCTGAATAAAATAGTTTTGGCAAGTAATAGCAGCATACCTTACAGTCTGAATTAAGCTTGTCCAGCAAAGGGACTGTTTACGAACTGCGCGAGCGTCCTAAGCAGTGGTAGGTGCTGGATTACATATATCTTTGTTCTATATACCGCATGGTCCCGGCATACGGCATCAGCGGTTACATATCTATAAACGTTGTGCGGCGTGACTATGCGAGTTCCTACTGCGGCGTTAGCCCATTTTATCTTGCTTCTTCGAGAAAGTGGATGACAACCGAATTTTTTTTCTCGGTTGTGTTCGTTCCGTTCTCTACGACGCACTCACACGTATAACGGAAATTTTGTCCTCAAAAGTAGGCATCGCATTCTTTTTATGCGATCCCTCTAATATATTATGGCTATATGCAGGCCAAAAAGGCAATGCCGAAGCGCACAGCTTACATATGTATTGTGCTGGTTCACCAACCTGCAGTGATCGCTGTGTTGAGCAGCGCCATCGGCCTCATGCAGGAAGGCTAGCGTAGACATATGGTAATTTGAAGCCTGCTAGACTTGAAATGCGCGAGAACGATGCCGGTGCATCACAAATATTTGATAGCGCCTGCCGCTTAGATGTTTCGTGGTTGCCTAGCTAGATTGGCCGTGCACGAGCACGCGCTCTTATGCTTTATGTTTTACTCCCTACGTCAAGCGATCAGATAGTGAGCAAATTTACCATTTCATGGTGCTAATACAGAGACACCGGTTTTCTTTGTTGAATTAAAACCGATATGGAGCAAAATAGTTCACAACACATACACACACTGCGACTGATAATGTGCGTACACCGCGGCTGATAAAGCGTGTCACATTTTTGCGCCCCCAAGAGATATTTCCGCCTACTGTAGTTACCGATCCACCGAAAGGCTTCCCTGATGACCTTATATGAACGGACATGGCGTAAAATTTCACAAAGTACCATCTAAAACACCTCGAAATCGTTCCGCAGCACGCGACAGCAATACTTTCAAGCAGCGCCGCGCCGGATCGCCCAAGCCAGAGAGGAGGAAAGGCTCTCCGCGCTCACTATCCTCCTCGCCCGATGAAACAGTCTATAGGGCATCTTTCCGCAGCAGCAAGCAAGCGCTGGCTGGCACTGTCGTGGCGCACCTGTAGAGTAGCTGACTCAGTAGAATAGCTCACTCAGAAATACCCAGTTCCCGGCGGGAACCGGGTATTTATTTGCTCATCCCTCGCGATAGCTACGACGGAAACCGGCGGAGGTGGTGGCGGCGGAGACCATCGCCAACCAAAACCGCCATTGGATTGAGCCCCTACAACTTAGGCTGTAAAAACTGATCAGAACCACCAAGTACGCCCGGTGTTTCTTTGGGAAGATGAGGAACTGCCCTTGGCAGCAGACGCGGGGTCCGCTGTTTGCCTCATATACGGATAGTTTTACGAATGACACTGGGCAGAGTGTTCATGCTTGAATTCACCACGAATGAAGTCGTGGCGCTACGTTGGGCAACTGCCCGTGCTGTATGAACTATAGAACTGTTGGGTGCAGTGCAAGAACATGTGTACTTTGTGCATGCTTGTTGTTCTTGACTTCAGGACTGGGCTTCCGCAGTGGCGTAGCCAGAAATTTCATTCGGAGGGCTTACGTTGCAGCTCGGTCTCCTCCTTATAGAATTTGTCGAGGGATCAGATACATGAATAATAACTGCATTGCAAATTGCCAAATATGCTGCAAACGAATTTTTGAACGCTATGCACTGTCAAGACAAGTAAAATGTGTATTTTTTTCATAAAAGAATGTATTCGTATGTCCTAAAAATTGTGCCCGAAATAACTGATATCAATGCTTCCATGTTTTTTGTCTATTTAATCACACGAACTTTGGAAATACATCAGTTCGAAACCAGGAAAGCAATGGATGCTGCTGAAATGAAACATATCAAAGCCGTGAAATGAAGAAGACGAGGACAAATATTTTAATGAAACTTTGTCATTCAATGACCTTGCTTACATCTTTTGTACATATACAACGGTCAGGGAAAAGTGTCAGTGACGCTGTCCTTTGTTCTAATGCATTGCGCTGGAGCAGCTGTCACCGGTCGTGTATTGTAATTGCATCGAAATTATAGTGGCAACGGAGAGCACATATAAAAAGCAGGAGTTTTTCAAAATGTACGAGTGCGAGTTAAATGAAAGTGAGTCAATGGGAATATATCACAAACAGCGCACTTTATTTAAAGGTAGTCTCCATGTGCATTGAGACATTTGTCCCACTGACTAACGTGTCGCGTGGTTTCCGTCTCGTAAATCTCCTTGGGTTGCTGCTTCAAAAAGTCTGCCACTGACTCTTTCACGTCATCGTCTACACGAATCTGGTTCCGTTGAACTGCTTATTCAGTGCCCCAAATTGTGGAAGTGGCAAGGCGACAGGTCTGGGCTGTATTGCGTATGTTGCAGCGTTTCCCACATGAACTTTGCCAGTTTTGTATTAACCACATCAATGACGCGGCGACGGAGTCGTGGAGTCAGATGACCCCATTCGTCAATTTTCCACATTGTTTGTTCTTGATTGCGACACGCAGCCTATCCGGCGTTTCACAATATCGGAAACGATTCATGGCCTCTCCTGGTTTAGCAAATTCCATCAGTAATGGCCCCTGACGATCGAAAAAAATGTTGACAACACCTTTCCGGCGGAAATGGCGGCCTCTGCTTTCTTTGGAGGTGGTGAATTCGAATGTTTCCCCTGTAAGCATTGCCGTCGTGTTTTAGGCTCGTAGTAGTGGCACCATGATTCGTCCCAGGTGACAATTGCAAACAAGAAGTCGTCACCCCATTGTGATACCGGATCAGATAAGTCAAGGCAGCGCCGAACCTCTCCATCTTCTGGTGGTGGTTCAAAATCTTGGGCAGCTATTGCGCACACAAGAGCCGATAACCAAGATGTTCATGAATTATGGCGTGAACGGTGGCGGCGAACCGAATCGTGACTGATGTTCACACGCTCTGCCAGTTCATCGATGCTTATCCTCCGTTCTTGTCTAATCAGTTCATCAACCTTTGCAATTGCGTTGGGGGTGATAGCACGGTGGCTTTGATCCGGTCTTGGATCGCCTTCGCAACTTTCACGTCCTTTGAAGCGTTTGCTCCAATGCGTGACAGTGGCCAATGAAATGCAATGAAAATGCAATGAAAATACACGGCAGCCACACGTCGACTAATTTCTTTTCTGGAAACACCTTCAAACTGTCAAAAACCTCACGACACCACGCTGTTCAACTTTCGGAGCGTGCATTATGTCACGCAATCATGTTCAACCCAGTGTATGAGAGCATTCAAGAACATTTATCCTCACACCTGCGTGTCATTTTTCTAAATGAGAGATGCATCTGTGCTACGCGCATGCCTCGCAGATAATGAACCGAACCATTATTGCGCAGGGTGAGTTGGCTCACTTTCATATGACTCGCCCTCGCACATTAGAAATGCGAAGATATGATCGAATATAGAAAAGCGAAGATACACCTTGATAAAGGGCAAGAACGTGCCACTGCAAAACAAAGTTCACTGCACGTATACACAAAACCTCGCAACAATATATTTAAATATACGTATTAGTCTCCAATAAATCTACATATCTAAGAAACAATCACTGTATATAATGCGCCAAACAAGCCAAATAAGTATGTCGGGCAATCGCAGATTCACAGGTCACAGAATCCTAGGCCCGCCCCCTTCCCCCTTCCTTCACTCCCTCCGATGTATCGCGCGCGGCGGAAGGCGCCGCGCTCCCTCCCCGCTTTTCTCCCTTGCGCACAGAAGACCGATCCACCATCGTCGGCTCACCCATGCCACCCCCCCCTCCCCTACGCTTTCACTTGAACGTAGGGCATGCGGCACGCGGTCACGATGTTATCGCCCTTGGATTTTATACGGAACATGACGGCGATCGCAGGAATGCGCCTGGAGTGTCCACATACTTCTATCCCAATAATATAATAAGAGTATCCGGCAACTGAAGCGTCCCGTGGCCCTTTACTTTCCGCAAAAGAAATAACGAAATCGAACATTCACCATGCGGCAATTCGCTGCGACGCAACAATGTCTTTTTTTCTTTTGTGGGGCCGGAGCACCGAAATGAAAAAAAAAAAAAAACGCGAAGGAAAGCATGCTGGCCACAATCGAATGCCTACTTGGGCACCTAATGTTGCTAACGAAGGAATATTGAAGAAAACGTGAGACGCTTAGTCCACCGAGAACCATACTCATATTGCTCCGTATCCTACACCGGCGAGAAAAGACATTCTGGAGAGCTTGCGCTCAAGAGAACGCGTTGCAAACAGTCGAGTCCCCGCGGCGATGGCGGCGAGCGACCATTGTTTCTTTACACTTCTGCTAGCTAGAAAGCATCGAAAACTCTGCCAGGCGAAAATCCAGTCGGCCAGACAAAAGCGAACGCGCACCGAAGTGCGCCGCGCGGTGGTCGGGGCACACGAGAAAAACGCCTGCGCTCTGGCTAGCTCTGGCAGCCCGCGGGCAGCGACAACAACAAAATTGAAGAGGCTCAATCTGTCCTCGCGAATAAAAGTCAAAGTAGAAAAATAAACAAGAACGTAGGTACCTTTGCTGGCTTTAGCGTCTTGATATGGATGCTTGGGCGCCGGTGCAAAAAATTCTGATATTCTTGTCTCTGACACGACGGCACAAATAAACCACCAGAACGCCTCACCTCATCGGACCTCGCTGCGTGCTTTGTCAACTTGTCTGATAGTGTGTTGATTAGGCTTGTCTCGTTGTATGGTCCGATGTACGACTTTAGAAAAGTTAACGCACCTTTGGCGACAGAAGTTTATAGCAACAGTAAACCAACAAAGTTGCGGAATCGAAAATCTAAAGCACGACCACGGTGGTAGAATAGGAGAGGCGGCCAAACGGCGCCGCTCCTGCAATGCGCCGGGCAATACGCGCTGGCTCTCCAATTGCCTCGGCTTTCCGTAAGGTGGCAGCAGGGGTAGTCTGGGCCGATCACTCCGCCCCGCCGTACTTGAAAGTAGTACGTAGCCGGCGGGAATCGCAAACATCCAAACTATATTTTTACTTTCTGACCTTTGAGAAAGCGCTGAGCTTTGTAATGCCGTACACAAGAGAGTTCATCGATCACACTGAATAGTTACCGTCGCTTAAAACAGACTTCTCGCGCGGATTTACGCGTGACTTCAGACGCGTCGTTTATTTCTCGTTTATTTGATTTGGTTATTTTTTAAATTTTGCTGGATAGAAATTGGTTCTGAGAGCCGTACGGTGTAATTTCCAAATGAATCACGTTTGAAACGAATACATTTTTGATGTGTTCACGATCACGTACATCGTTTTCTTCTTCCTTATAACAATATTAATAAAAAACTCGTTATTAGCATGTACGACTATGCAGAAACAGTCTTCACTGTCTTCCCAAAAGTACTGCCGTCGTTTTAACCAATATATATTGACACATGTACTTAACTTTATCGGGCGACCACGTTTCGCCGCCTAACAAATGTTATCGCACAGCGCAAGACGCGCCTGCATGTAAAAGAAGTTTCTGGAACGTTATAGATGGTTCCGTCCACTGTCTTTCACCGCAACTTGTGTAATCTGATTGCATGTATGCGCGACGCGAATAGTGTCGAACTTTGTGGAAGACACGCGGGTCTCAGCGGTTAATCTGGAACATTCGACGACCGATCTATAAAAGCCGACGCACTTGACCCGCTGATCAAATTTTCGACGATCGCCGACCATGTTCGCCGCTATCGTTGTGCTATAAGTGTAGCCTGTTTTTGTGGGCACAGGTTCGCCCAATAAAAGTTAGTTTTGTCTTTCACAGTATTTTCTACTGTGTTCTTCAACGTCACCACCACGTGACAATATACAAGGTGTCCTAGCTAACTTGGACCAAGATTTTGAAAATACCCCAGAGCTCTAGAGAAATCGTACCGACTGCATAGTAGCCGTAATCGTATGTACTTACGCCCAGTATTTTTTCATCACGAAGTATTACTTAATTAAATACTTTTAATTATTGAACTTTTAATTTATTGCTTGAATCGCAAACATATAAATTACAAAGTTGTAGGGCACCTCAAATAACCTCCGAATCAAGCATTTGTTTAGTGCTCAGCTTTGCCTCGTTGGTTTTTCCGCGAAAAAACAAATATGCTCGAAACATCCAAAATACGAAATAGATACGCGCTCGCGCGCCGCTACTCAAGCGCTCCCAAACTAATAGCCACGGATGCACGGCTTTGCCAGCGGCGCCAGCTCGATACAGGGCTTCACGCCATGTGATGGTCGCGGCATCAAGAGAAAATGCCGCTGACGCATTGGTAAGCGTAGCGGAGCCTTGTGCGATGTGGCGATAATAGAATGCAGTCCTACATCTTTCAAGGGCTGCTTGAAGGCGCTTGAGTAGCGGCGTGCGAGTGCGCATGTATTTCGTATTTCGCGTATTTCGCGGGCTTTGTCTTTTTCAAGAAAAAGAAAACAACCAGGCCCACTTCAGCATGAAATAAATGCTTTATTGGAAGGTTATTTAGGGTGCACTACATCTTTGTAGTTGATACGTAGGCGATTAAAACAATAATTAAGAAGTTAACTAATTAAAAGTAATTAAGTAATACTTCGTGAGGAAAAAAATACTGGCTGTAAGTACATACGACTACGGCTACTATGCAGTCTGTACGATTTCTTTATAGCTCTTGGGTATTTTTAAAATCTTCGTATTTTTAAAAGTTCTCCTGTAGAGCTTGACAGTTCGTGAAAGGAGTTCCCATAAAGTCGCACACACAAAAAGGGGCCTGTAAGCACTGCGGGGCGCCAGCCAGACCGGCAACCCCTCGAGACAACCAGAACAAATTGTGAATTCACCCTTCGTTTCGATGAGGCTTGGTGGTCGAGCATCCTTTTTACACGGGGTGCTACACGCCAACCCTAACACTAGACGAAGGGGACACTGGTACATCGTACCTCATTGCGACTTTATTAAAATCAGGAGCAACGCTGCGCATGTACAGCACTAACTCTGGCTCTTTTGTACTCAATCTTTCTTCGACCTTTGTATATGATCCCTTCAGTTTTTACAGCAAACTATCAGATAAAAAATAAGAAACGAGCAGAGTCTTCTGGTTTTCGCTCGGTTTTCGCTCCGGCGTGGCGAAAGCGGGTCCGTTCCGGTTGAACTCCGCAGCGAAAAAGTCAAGTTCAAATCGGTTCTAGCCCGTTCAAGCTGATTCGCCTACCCGACGAATACTGAGAGCAAAGCTGCATAAAATTTATATTGTAAGAAAGCTCAGCACCTGTGATAAGCGGAACGGAAAGATTACGCGTTTTTCTTCAGGCCGGACCTAGTTAATAATTACAAAGACAATATGCAGATCCAACAACTATGCTGGGGCAAGAACCAGTGTATTGATCATCGTATGGCTAGGAAGGCTGCCTGGACTCAATGTGAAGCGAAGCTTTAATTAGAGAGAGAGAGAGAGAGAGAGAGAGGAGAATTTAAGGAGCAAACGCAGAGGGGTCCTGTAGCCTCTTTGGCATATCTGCAGAGGGAATGGAAAGAGCCCGAAAAAAGAATTATGACGAGTTATGATGAAGACAGACAGCAGGACAGTACTGCATTCGCGTTATTGTCCCAGTGGCCCATTCAAATGCTTGAATCTAAGCCGGCACTAAGTAAACATTCTGAGATAGCCTTGATGGCTTTCTTCGCTGGGATCTCTTCGATGGCACTCTTGTGCGCCCAAGCCTTCTGTAAAAATTTTTTGCTCTTTCTCAATCTTGCGCAGAAGCGCGACCACCACCACCAAACACGGCAAGGTAGAAAAGAAAAAACCCTTTGCTTTTAACCCTTTAAGTGATAAATAGATACGATTCAGGTATCATATTGCGAAAATAACACAGCCAGACCATACTTGTATAAACAGAAAATGAACGGCGAAATACTGAACCCTAATTTTATAAGCAAACTTCAAATTACGTTGAGGTATACTAGTTAATATTACAGGGAAAACTTTGATAATCAAAATCAGATGCGAATGAGAGAGTCGATTTTGCAGAACACCGTGAACGAAATAAACTACTTCATCTAGCCGCTGTCATATGAGGGAAGTAGATGTAACGTAAATAATGGCCATGAAAGGATGCTTGTGCGAGATAATTTTCCATTTCATTTCGGCACAATGCAGCGTATCCTGATGCTCAATGTCAACAAGCTTGTTGTAACTATATTGCTCAACCATTGAAGAAACTGCCCGTAGATTGGTCGAAAACGACAATTCATCCAGTGCTGTGCATATCGAAAGGACGTCAACCATAACAAGAGTTAACGAGGCACTTAGGGGAAATTTTCGTAAAGCTGAGAGAAGTCTTAACGATTGTGCTTATACCGCGACTAATATCTCTGGGTCTATGTTTTGTTTATGTCGTCGCCGAGCCTTGTGTAATCCGATCGTGTGCGCGAAGAAAAATGTGGATTACCTTCTATAACTTACGGCAGCGCCATAAAGTGTCGGTGCCGTCATTTCTACACCTGGCCTCCGAGACGAGAAGCGCGGCGGGCCTGTGCGTGCGAACTCCGAGATTTCTTCCCTCGCTTGACGCACACCCAGCGGCATATACTCTATGGTTCATGTTGGAGAAAGGTTCACTGAAGCGCTCCACGTGCCCAGCGCATTCGTGGCGCAGCCAGATAAAGCGATGTCGTGAAAGACGTTTCTTGAAAAGCTGCTCACGCCCAGTGCATGTGTGTTGTAACATGCCAAAGCGCCGTGTTCCTGTGCTTGAGAAACCCTTGAGGCGTGGGCTCGATTCCGCCCAGCATTGGATATATTGAAAGTATGGATGTTTTTGGTCATTGCAGAGCGGCACACACCTACTGGCGCAGGTCCAGTGGCCTAAGCTGGCATCAGAGAGGTTCATTGAGTACCTGCGCAGACCGATTGGCACGTAGCCGTTGCTCCAAGTCGGCGACAATGTTACTACCGCATCTACAGTAACCTATGTCGGCGGGAAAGAGGTCCGTTGAAAAGCGACACGCATGTACACATCGCCGCGCAATTAGTGACTCAAGTTGCTCCAATGATTAGTTTGAAAGCCTGTTCCCTCGGCACAACAGTGCGATGCTTCATCTATACGACTATGAAGTACACAGTCATCCATGTTGGCGGAGAAGTGGTTACATACAAATGATCAGACACTTAGATATACTATAATTATCCTCCTAAACGTCCGTGAAGTACCCTGAGAATGCTAACCCATTACAAACGGCAACATGCGAAATGTAGAGATTGGAGCTCAGGTAAGCGCGTGTGTGGGATTCTACATGCAGTGCCCTCAGTTCGTAAAATATAAAGCAGGATCGAGTAAGAACACGTAGTCACTTCTAAAACAAGCGCGGTGTAAGTTTGTTAAGGGAGTAGACTCGTGGTGTCCCAAAACAGACATACAGACAGATGTAGACCCAGACTGAAATGTAGAGCAGAAATGTAAATCATATAAACATACAAAAAAATCGTTATACCATAGTCAATAACAATGTAATAATGGTTAACCAGTACTACAATTTTTTGCCCTTGGAAGGGTGTTACTACGAACAGGAATAACTTACCGATTTAACATCGTTCAATGAAGCCCTGCCGCTGTAATCAAAACTAGCTGCAGCAAATTGGAGAAGGCAGATTAGAACGACTGAACGCATTGCTGAGTTCTATTGTGATTTCAAGGCAACCTTAGTTCTATGTTCGCATGCACACCGCAAAATGTCTCGCATATGTTTTGAAACCTTTTGAAACTACTATATGCAGGAATTCTTCTTTGGAGCTTTTATTGTTCGTATTTCTCCTTGCAAAATATTGTTGAGGATGGAACTGAATATTAAACAAGTAATTACCATTTGACATAGCTGTGGACTTCTAGAACATGCGTCAATAATTTTGAAATTAAATAACTGAAGTTAAATTATATGGCGTGCATAGCTACATCGACAGTGACCATAAATGGAAACTACAGTGGAATTGTCTCTAGTGCTGAGATGGATAAAATGCAGAACATACCAAACGATAAGCCATAAGTGGCGCATTCATTGACGCTGGAAAATACATGGTGATTGAGTGTTAAGAGAATCACAAGGTCACTGTCGCGAGAGAGAAGATGTCAAACAAAGTCGTAGAAACGGCGTAGACCTGCGCGCTGCCCGTTTGGCTGCGTAGAGACAATCTACATACGATGACGCTTAACCCGCCTCAGGTCTTAACTAGACATGATGTCGTTAGGGCTTTTCAGACATGTCGACGGGAAAGTGTCAAGACTCAATAAGAGCACGCATATTAAAATATGAGAAGGATGTTGAATGAGAAATATTTGCGGCTTATTTCACGCAATGTTTCACGACTTTGTGTATCATAGGCTTAGCTTCAAGTCAATCTCCATCCACAGGGCAGGAGATGCAAAGAAACGTTTGCATGTCGACGAACTTGCTATGCTGATATTAAAGTAGCCATATAAAAAAATTGCTGGCTCTCCCAAAAGGTAGTAGATGTAAGCATGAAATGGTAACCGGCAAAGCAGATTGGTTGGACATGATACTAGCCACGTTCTTAAAATGGGTGCAGTGCATGTTCGAAACGACACACCACAGCACACTGCACCACGCCATACTGCGCCCTGGTACATATGGACCATGCTCAGATAGAAGACAACCGGCTGAAGGCGGAACGACATATCGCACTGCCCAGCTGGAGGAATAAAACCGTCTGAAGTAGGCGCCACGAAGCGGGGCGCCATCTTTCGAGGTGACGCAAGACCTGCGGAAATCATGGACCGCTGGTGTTCAAAAGAGCACAGGAAACCCAGACTCAGCGCGAAAAGAATCAATGCATTGTATGATGCCCTGTATCTGCCCTTTGATCATCGCTATTGGTAATCACAAATAAAGCTTTAACGTTTCAGAAGTTATTGCTTGCGTGATAGCGTAAACAAACAAATATTAGGAACAACTCGGAATTAATAGTTTTGTAACTTGTTTGGGCCGTAATTAGCACACGTAATGCGGTCCTTTATAAAGGGTTGGGGACCGGCGAAAGCGTTCTGCTAAATTTAGACAGGTTGCCCGGATGGTCTTGTTTTATACTCGCAACTTGCCGGGATGTTCTTGTTTGAGTGCCCGTCACTTAATTTCACTTAAAGGTAGCCAACAACGGAAGCAAAAAGCATTTCATGCTTTAAAAAAAAACATGCTAACAACCCACATTAGTGATCATAAAATGTTCGCTTAAGTGCTATCGAAGAGATTGAGCACAACACTTGCGTTCAGTCCCCCAAACGGTTAGGTTATCTTTGCAAGAGGATCAAGAATGATTCACATTCATGCCATGATTCACATGATTGAGAAGTCTGGGCAATGTAATGAACGTCAATACAGTCTGTTAAAAAAATATGAACGAACCTAGCAAGTGTACTACTATGGCAAGTTCGCATGGGGGTTACCACCCTGGGCGGTGACTTGCAAGAATAATCAAAGCAATCAATTGCTCGTGTAAAGTAACTATATAAGTTAACAACTTATGTACAAACATTGCGTCACATGTCAACACTGAAAAGTCTAAGCTAATCATTATCAAAAAATCGATCCTTGTCTTCAGGTTATAATATATGTATGTAGGTGAAAATAACAGCCATTAAATTATTGAAGTGAAGCTTGTATTGACTCACAAGTGGCGTTGTCGTGGTCTCGCAAAAAAGTCCAGTTGCTCGCAGAGCAGAGCAGCTGCGGGAAAGGGCGGTTTGACGAGTTGACAGCTGCGCCGGCGCTGGAGCGTGAGTCAGTAGCAAGGATTCCAGCTGCATTTAGCTCGCTCACGCCATGCGAGCAACCAATCAGACCGTTTCTCTTTCGCATGGGAGGGAAAAGGCAGGTTAGGGCTTCGCGTGCGCTCCGACGGCTTCGTTTCCGCTCAGTTCAGTGATTCTCCGTGCAGGGAATTTTCCCATTTTCGGGGAATTTTCGGCCACAAATTTGAACGAAAGGGAAAAAGGAAATCTTTGCGATTTTGCAGGGAATTTTAAGATTGATGAGGCAAATATTAGAATCATGTCTTTGAGCAAGCCATCACTTTGACAAACGACAGCACACCTTTTCCAGTGCAGGGAGCAAACTTAAAGTCGGTTATGTTCAAGTTCCAATTGCCTTTCTTTTTTAAAAGCTGGCGTGATGTTTCAGTATAAAACGCGAACTTCAATTTGTTGCGCCAATATTCGATAAAAGGCCCAATCAAAATCAATAACAAGCTGCGAGCCACCTGTGTGGACGCTTGAGAGCTCTGTCTACGCAGAATATATGTCGGGAAACATTAGAAAGTACGACATTAAAATTGAGTTCTCGTATTGCTGTTAGGCCGAGATATCGACTAATATATACAATGTTCTTGAACACACACAAACTCGCATGCGTGTGTGTGTGTGAAGGGAAATTTGAGGGGATCGTTTTGGGATAATGCAGGGAAAATTGTCGCATTTATGAAATTTTCGTGCATAAGAATGTGAATTCTGCTGCAAGTAAGACTGAACTGGTTCAGTTTAGTCTCGCAGAAGGGACGGCCAGGCTTTGTGCGTTCCCCCTAGGAACTGGCAGCGTTCTACGAGCGGCGGCGAGAACTCGCCCGTGAAAGGGCTCGCCGTCGGCGCGCTGATCCAGCTGTTTGAGCCGCCTGAACCCAGGCAATGCGATATCAACGAGAAGAAGATCCCGAACTGAGGGAGGGGAAGGCCGAAGAAATGAGGTACCGTTACCTGGGGGTTACTTAACCGTGACGAAGGCCAGGTGCACGCATGACAAGCTTCACTTACCCCCATTTTGCGGTACAGAAAGGGTTGGTCATTTTTTCTTGAGCACGTGGGACCATAACGCACAGTTGGCGGTCCAACCCCCTGCAAGTTTCTAGGACAATGTATATAATAACGCAGCCGTCCCGATTTCCGCTTTGTGGAACTCCGGCTCAGCAGTTCGCGTATGAACACTTTACAGCAGCGGCGATGTGTGCCGAACCACACGTGGTATAGCGAATTTCGTGCGCCGCAAACACGCATATATCTCTTCTCATCAAATGAAATAGATTTACTAAAGCGTTTGGTGGCACCGATTGCAGCTAAGATATTTAATTTACAGATAGACCATAATGATAGTATAGCGATGTCCAAGATTCTCCGGTCTGAAGGATTGACATATAGATCAAGCACGCTGGAAACTAACTAAAAGACGCGACTATTAGCACGGCTCTGCATGTACGTGTCGTCATCTGGGAGTTAAGGCTGCATCACAATCTACTTCTTCAGCAATTTCGTATCAATTGCGGAGTACAGGAACTGTCCAACAGCAGAGGTTAGTGAAGATGTTCGAAGTTGATGCGTTGGGCGTCTGCAAAAGTCAGTCGCCATGCAACGCCTTGCGAATAGAGAAAAAAAGCCGGAGGCACATTGTCTTCCATATGGATGGTACTCTAAAAAAGGATATATGTGAGTCCAATGTCCAAGAGTTCCAGGACACTCTATTCACCTTTAATGAATTCACTAAAAATTTCTGTTTGGAGAGAAGAATCTTTCCTCCTCCACATGAAAAGCTCACAAGACCTCAGGCCATTAGGACGCTTCAAACTAGCTATTTTCCTAGTCTCGAGTTAATGCACAGTTTATTCCCGGACGTTTATAGGTCACAATGGCATCGCTGTGGAGGGACATGCAATTTAGATCACATGCTCTCGCGCTGCCCTCGTTACGATAGGATAAGGACATAACTGAGCAGAAGTGAAACTCGGACATCAAGGGCACGGAATATCATCGTCAGCTTTGGGCTGTCCAGAGCACGCGATGTGGCGCTTAGGTTGGGCCTAACTGTTCCCACGTGGGAGCGGCCAGCGGTGTCGCCCTAAAGGGCGGCGCTTCTCAGGATGCTTTTAATAAAGTTCCTCGTATCCGTATCTGTATGTAGGTGTCCAAAGATCGCACTGGCAGAGAGTGACAGGCATATTGCCTGCCGCTCCTTGCCAGTGCAAGCGTAGCTTCCAGAAGTGTGAACTTCTGAATACATTAGTTAAAATGGCACTGAAAGATGACAGTCCCTCGTTCTCTCTATTTAATGCATACTTTGTATTTTATTGTCAAAAAATTGACGTTCAGGGGAACCAAGAGAAGTGAGTAAAATCATCTGTCCGACTAATTTGACTTTGGAGATCTGAATATGTTCTGGTTAGTACGGATGAGTGAACATGCACGCAGGTTGTAGCTATGCCACCTGCTCTGAAAAAACTGTTATCGGCCCAAAACAATGCAAGGAAAGTGCCGTTGTCCTAAATGTCCCTTGTCCTAATTACTCTATTTGCCGAGTTATGCAGGATTGAATCCTTGCACTCCTGCGAGAGATATTTCTACGGCGGCTAAAGCTTCTGCGTGTTCACGAATACTGGCTCGCATCCCCCGTCGCTGCTGGCAATGTCTAAAATGGTTGCTTCAATTCCAGAAATAGCTGGTAAGTTCGATGTTCTCGCTGCACAAACACACAATTAACATCGTTAAATTTCGACATTAGACACGAGAATAACGAACGTATGTACACAGAATTCGTGTCGGAATCAGAGCTCTGGATGGTTCTCTCTACCAGCATACGAAAAGAAACTAGAAGAGAGGAAACCGACGTACCAGATTTTATTAATCATACCATAAGCAAAAAAAAAAAAGCACCAGGGACAGCACAGTGGAAATTACACTTACTTACGAACTGAATTAAGGAAATGAAGAATATTGGAAATGAAAATGGATGAATTCTAAAATTGGTACAGCGCAGCTTGGAAACGAAGAAACAAGCCAAGCCGGCCAGATGAAGGAACAGAGTGCTGACAGTTGGAAGTCAGCGTTCTGTTTCTTCTTCAGGCCGGCTCGGCCTGTTTATTCCTTTCAATGTTGCGCTGTACCAGTTTTAGAATGCAATAAAACTCACCCAATCCTGAACCCTAGTGAAAATGGATTAAACATAACTGGCCGCACGTGAGGAACGATCCCACCTGCTAGCATTACGCGTGCGATGTTCTTACCAAGTGAACTACCGCGGCACCGTATTCCTGTCCACTCTCTGGGGTGTTCATCTTGTACTACTAGATTTGACCCTGGTAGTGTCAGCCACTGTCGCCAGGAGCTTGAATCCCGCTGTCTTCGCAGTCCACCTTCTATCCTGTAAATTATGACCTCTGATTCTCCCGATCAACTACTTCCGTCAGCGCCACCCCTCCGCGAGCCCGAGGCCAGTTGGTGAATCTTGACATCATCCTCAGACGTACCTTTCGCTGGATTTTGTCAACGCGGCGGTGCACCAGCCCATCATCGGAGCCGACATTCTTTGGCACTACAAGTTCGTCGTCGATGTGTGGCACAGCCGCATCTTCGACTCCGAGACGAGCTTAACTGTCCAAGGCGTTTCCTGTCGCCCTCCTCCACTCCGGCTTCTCCAGGCACATATGACAGTTACCGACCCTTGGTCAGCCGTGCTTGCCGAGTTTCCAGACATCTTTCCGCACCCCTCCTTTAAGTCCTCGGTCGCTCACAGCGTGACACAATAAATTATTTGCTTGGCCTCGTCGCCTCGCGCTGGATCGTCTAGCTGCCGCCAAAGAGCAGTTTGAAGACATGCTTGACCTTGGTTTCTTTCGTCCCTCCTCCCATCCTTGGGCCTCTCCACTCCATTGGTGCCCAAGAAGACCGGTGACCGGCGCCCCTGTCACGAGAACCGTGCTCTCAATAAAGCCACTGCCACGGACCGCTACCCAATACCTCACGTTGAGGATGTCACTTCGCCGCTGCACGGATGCACCATTTTTAGCAAGGTCGACAAGTTGAAAGCCTACCACCAGATTCCTATGGAATCCTCAGATATTGCCAGTACCGCCATTATAGCACTCTTCGACTTGTTCAAATATCTGCGTGCTTTCGGTTCTAGTAGTTGCGGCCCAGACCTTTCAGCGTTTCATTGACCAGGTATTGCGTGGCTTGACCTGCTGCTTAACCTATTTTGACGACATCCTTGTTTACAACACAAACCACCGAAATTAAGAAGCTTCATCAGTGTCAAGTTCTCGCAATACTCTGCAAGTTCGGTCTTGTTGTTAATGAGCCGAAGAGTGAGTTCGGCGTTACCAGGTTCGATTTCCTCGGCCATTACGTCGACGCACGCGGCGTTCGTCTACTCCCGACCCACGTCATAGCCAGCTGCGCGAATATCTTGGCTTCGCCAAGTATTACCACCGCTTCATTCCTCGCTGCGCCTATGTATTGCAGCCTCTCCACGCCCTTTTCTCCGGCTTCAAGGCACCGAATTCTACCATGGACTGGCACGACATCGCTGACCGCGCGTTTAGAGGCATCAAAGAAGCCATTGCCGGTGCAACGCTCCTCGCCCTGCCCAAATGCGACGCCCCAACATCCGTCATGGTTGACGCATCGGACACCGCTGTCGGCGCAGTCTTGCAACAGTTAGTTGCTGGTGCTTGGCAGCCCATTGCCTTCTTTTCCAAGAAGCCTGTGCCCCTGAGCGCGTCTACAGCGCGTTCTGCAGAGAGGTGCTCGCCATCTATTTCAGTGTGAAGCACTCTCAAAGTTTTCTCGAGCGACTCTCCTTCCATGTCCTTACTGATCATAGACTACTGACTTCCGCCCTTGTGTCCAGCGGCACCTCCTACGCTCCCCGCGAAATCAGACAGCTCACTAAGATTTTTGAATACATCAGCGACATTGGTGCCATCAGCGAAAAAATCAGCGACGCCATTGGCGACGCACTTTCTCGCTCCGCCATCCATATAACGGATCACGGCCAACCGGTCATCAATTTCACGGCCATGGCTACCACCCAGAGTGTTGACGCCGAGCTCCAGCTGTTTCGAACGAGCAGTATCTTTCTGGTGTTTGAAGATATCTTGCTTCATTACTGTGATGTGCCCCTTGTTGTGCCCCTGGATGTGCCCCTGGACCTCCTCGTCTCTACGTGCCTCGTCCACACTGCCGGACCGCCTTTGATTCTCTCCATTTCTTCGCTCATCTTGGCATTCGCGCAACACAGCGACTCGTCACTTCTCGGGATAAGTAGCCCATTATCAACGTAGACGTTCACAGCTGGTTCCGCGCGTGCCTCAACTGCCAACAGCCTAAGTGCATCGCCACACTTCGGCTCCTCTTGGCATATTTCCTTCTCCGGACGTCCGCTTCAGCCATCTGCACGTCGATATTGTTGGCTTCTTTTCTCACTGCGGGAACCATTGCTAGCTCTTAACCTGCATTAACAGGTTCACCAGATGGTCTGAAGCGATACCCCCCCCCCCCCCCTGGACATAACGGCGGAATCGATAGGTCGGGCACTCATCACACACTGGAATAGCCGGTACGGTGTTCCTCCACCATTACCACTGACCATGGTCGCCAATTCGCCTCAACATTGTTCGCCAATCTATCTCGGCTACTCGGTGTCAATCACACCAAGACTACCCCTTATCACCGGATATTCAATGGGATCCTCGAACGTTTTCACTGCCAACCGAAGGCTTCATTAATGGCTTTGACTTTTCCTTCATCATGGTTCGAGCGCCTTCCTTTCGTTATGCTTGGCATCCGCACCGCTCTTCGCAGGGGCTCTTCCTTCAACTCCGCCGAGCGTATGTTTGGCACCACGCTTCGAATCGCTGGCGAATTCTTCAACAACTCGCCCAACGTACGTGCTGACGTTTTCGTCTAAGCTTACCGTCTACGCAGCGCTACGCGTACTGTAGTTCCTCCGCGACAACCACATTTCTACCGATATCAATACGTAAACCCTGGCCTTGGCAACTGCACACACGTTTTTGTGCGACGCAAAGCTGTGTGTCCTTCCTTAAGGCCACCCTGGGACGGTCCGTTCAAAGTACTTCGTTCAAAGTGAAAAGGCGATGACGACACGCCCAGAACAATGACGGTGCGCGAGAAGTGTAATCGGCGGTTGCGAAATCGAAGGCCAGTGGCGCTTGGCCCCGCTCCCACCAGATTCAGCCGGCTCTTTTGAAATATAATTTGTGGACACCATACACTAGCGTCTGTCTGGTTTTTCTTCACTGAAAAAAAAAAAAAAACGAACAGCTATCCCGCACAAGGCTATTTTATGAAAGCCTTTTAGCAACACACTCGCAGGGCATGTCCGTGCTTTTTAATACAAATCACTGGGTTCGCTTCAAGGCTGTAATGCCCGTAAGCAGATCGTAGAACACAAAAAAACTTCTTTGTTTCGATTCCTTGGTTGACGTTGACAGGACACCCAATTGCATAACTATGATGAGGGAGAATTAATTGTTGGGCTTGTTGATCTTACATTTTGCTGATGAGCACAATTAGCGCAACAAAAAGACAATGCGCACAGAAAAGAAAAACAGTGGCAAGCGCTTGTCCATGTACTCCCTTCCCTTGTGCGTTGACTTTTTTATTTGCGCCAATTTTCGTCATAGGTAAATCAGCTAGTACCGGTGAGGTATTCTTCGACGCATAGGTCATGATTCTCACTAATTAACATTCATTCTTATTCACGGGACTCTGATTTCACAGAATTGGGCTAGAGTATGCGTGAAGAAAGATGTGGTTGTACGGGGATATGAATGACGATAAAGAGTGCCGGTCCGTTTGAGTGGACGTGAATAAGGAGAGGGGTGAGTGCCGCTTAAAATGAGCATCAATAGAAGTCAGCGTGAACGAGTTTGATAGGACATGAGTGTAATCGTGAGTGTCAGCGCATGTGAGAGCATGTAAGTATGACCACCTGTGACGTGGTTGTAAGCATGAATGAATGCGATTACGAAAGCGAGTGAGTGCTGCGGAGTATGTTGAGGGAAAGTACGAGCATTACTGAGTACTAAAGTCGATGAAGTGGAAGGGTTATATTATTATTTATAATATAGAATCTATTAAGCAGAGCAAGGAATGCCGAATATTTTGCAAATGACCGCGATTATTTATGACAATACAAGTAGGTAAACACATCATTTACCACACGGCAACACAAGTTTTCTTGAAAATCGCCGCCATCAGCTTGAAACTGAATAGAGCTAAGCAGCTTTCTTGTCGCTAACAGTACTGCAGAAATTGTTTGTATTGATTAGCAAAAATATGCCTTTGTTACATTGAAAAAAAAACTTAATCAACTGCTAGTGGTATTAATTTACTCGGCTTCCACACGATACAGCATACCAGTGATCGGCAAGATTGGCATCTTTCGTACGACAGAGAACACCTCTCGTTTCGCTGCGTAGTTCTTTAAGGAACTTTAAAAAGGAGGAACGTGAGTTACAGGCCCCTAATTTCGACATGCATACCGGCCAAATAAATGTCGCAATTTATTTTTCGTAGAGCTGCCAATTTTCTCCGGAAGAGAGTTCATGAAATGTAGTAATGTTGTTGCTGGTAAAGGTATCAACTCATCAGTAACTGAGGATGTAGTCAACAGTAAGTATAGGTCTTCTCTTCAGAGATAGGTATATGTTTTCAATGCGAAAATAATAATCGCATGAAATTGTTGCTGTTTGCATACTGGGCCGCGTCAACGAAGAAGCTGCCGCCAGGGAGTTCTGTTGCGCGGCGTAGGTTCATATGCCAACAGGTTCATATCCCAACCCGGCTTTATTCCACAAAATTTATCCCGACACCTATGCCACTAGTTCTTGCAGGCACTGCAATGATATCGCTAGCCTAGACCATATGCTCTGGCGTTGCCCCTCGTTACGAGGCACGGAACAAATCAATGAGGACAAGTGGCTCTCCGCTATCAAGAGCCCCGATGCCGGGGCGCAACTATGGGCTGTCCAGAGGGCCCACGATGCGGCGGTCGGGCAAGGCCTGACTGTCCCAACGTGGGAGCGGCCCGCAGCGCGCTGAGTCGCGTACCTCAGGACCTTATTAAAGTTTTGTATCCATCCATCCATCCATGGTCACTTAAGCCCTAAAGGCAAATAACTTTCGATACAAAGTCAAGCACAGTGGTCAAAATATTGTCTAGGATGTTAGGTGATGTGGAAGTGGTACGCGTGGGTTCGTGCGAGTTGTTGTGGAAAGAATTGGGGAGAAGAGTTAATGAAGAATACCTTAGTAACTTTAGATTCGCTGATGATATTGCCTTGCTTAGTAACTCATGGGACCAATTGCAATGTATGCTCACTGACCTGGAGAAGCAAAGCAGAAGGGTGGGTCTAAAAATTAATCTGCAGAAAACTAAAGTAATGTTTAACAGTCTCAGAAGAGAACAGCAGTTTACGATAGGTAGCGAGGCACTGGAAGTGGTAAGGGAACACATCTACATAGGGCAGGTAGAGACCACGGATCCGGATCATGAGACTGAAATAATCAGAAGAAGAAGAATGGGCTGGGCTGCGTTTGGCAGGCATTCTCAAATCATGAACGGCAGGTTGCCACTATCCCTCAAGAGAAAAGCATATAACAGCTGTGTCTTACCAGTACTCACGTATGGGGCAGAAACCTGGAGGCTTACTAAAAGGATTCTGCTTAAATTGAGGACGACGCAACGAGCTGTGGAAAGAAGAATGATTGGTGTAACGTTAAGGGATAAGAAAAGAGCAGATCGGGTGAGGGAACAAACGCGAGTTAATGACATCTTAGTTGAAATCAAGAAAAACGAAATGGGCATGGGCAGGACATGTAATGAGGAGGAAAGATAACCGACAGTCATTAACGGTTACGGACTGGATTTCAAGGGAAGGGAAGCGTAGCAGGGGTGGCAGAAAGTTAGGTGGGTAGATGAGATTAAGAAGCTTGGAGGGACAACATGGCCACAATTAGTACATGACCGGAGTAGTTCGAGAAGTAGGGGAGAGGCCTTTGCCCTGCAGTGGGCGTAACCAGGCTGATGATGATGATGATGATGATGATGATGATGATGATGATGATGATGATGATGAAATCCATGCTCTCCGGCAGGGCCGAGTAACCAGTGTCGAAGCGATCGGTGGCAGCCACCTTTAATTTCTTTCGGAACGGGGCAGCCTGCGGCTATTCAGATAAAAATTCAGTTTTATTCGGCATATTAATGCATCTTTAACGCGTACGCTTCACTTTGACGCGGTGAGTTGTTGTGGTTTTGTAACGTCGCGTGAGAGGCAGTTGAAGGGGGTGCAGCCCGAAAACTTTTGACCAATAGCCGAGGGCTAATGGCAAAAAGGCGTGGAATCAGAAATAACTGTCTTTGTTTTGTTCGGTCAAATTATGCACAATCAGTGTGCACACGTCATATCAGATGGGGAGTTATCGCGGTTTTTTGTGAAGTCGCGTGACAGACAGGGGAAGTGGGGGTGGTCCAAAAAAGTCTGACAGGCTAGGCCTGTCGGTCCCGACGTGGGAGCGGCCCGCGACGTGCTAATACGCGTTTTGCAGGACTGTAAAATAAAAGTTACTCAATCAATCAATCAATCAATCAATCAATCAATCAATCAATCAATCAATCAATCAATCAATCAATCAATCAATCAATCGCGGTGGGCTGATTGCAGAATTGGAATATAAATGTTTGGGATAGCTTTACGTTATATCGCCCCTGACTACGCCCGTGGCTTTAACAGCTCAAAAGTTCGCGTGCAAACACGCATTAACTTGCAACAAAAAGTGGTGCAATGTTTCTCAGCATGCATATGAAGTTGTCTCTCGGAGGCCGGAAGGCAAGAAATGTTTTAAAGGCTGTGTAAAGAAAACTTCATACACGTGTGATAGACAATTACGTGAGCATATTTTGGCTGCTGAAGCCAGCCGAATAATGGTCCTCGCCAAGGGAACTATCGTGCCTGCAGTTATGTCACTGACCGTTAACCGTGACCGTCATTCATGACTAACCGTCATTCACAGCTGCTGCACGTTTTCGATATATGAAGTACAGACACGTAGATATAAACGCATTTCAATTGTTCACATGCGCACATTTTATGCAAAGCGCATTTTCACGATTTTCACGATTCATACCGCAAAGTTAACAGCTGCTTGGCAGCAGCAAATCTGCATGTGGAAAAGTATTGAAGATGCACGAGCTTTTACATACAATTTATTTCACACAAGGGCATGGATAAACAATGGCTGGTGGCAGAAGGGATGAGTGCTGGTTCTTGGTATCTTGGGGTGCAGAATTCAAAGCCACTAGAAAGGTAACAAGTTATTAGGACTAACAACAGGTTATTTTAATTGCACTAACCACATAAGATGACAAATTTGCAAAGTAATTACTCGCACACTGCTGACTGTAATACGACCACACAATCCTCTTTACCTCTTCATACTACTCGGTTTAATTTACTATAACAGAGCGCTTATTAAGCGTACAAAAATAATTTCACATTCCTTATGTCGACTAAGGCTTATCGAACACACAACATATTGCGGGCAGTAAATGCTGAAGCTGTCACAGCTGTCTCATTAGCGGGAGCGCACGATGTTTTCGCTTACTGCAAAACAATGAAAACCATTACATCAACCGACCTTAGATCAAAAATCAGAACGCCGACAAAAAAAAAAAAGAAAACAGACCAGGGTGCAGCGGGCAAATTGTATTTGCTAGCATTTACCCTGTTTCGAACACACTGTTCTAGAGCCGAATAGGCGGAACAATCGTACAAGCAACACAGCCAATTGGGCGAGTTGGTAAGTTAACATTCTTGGCGTTATGTGCAGCGCGTCACAGACGTGTCGTTCATTGTCCCGCGTGTGTGTCGCGCTGCACATATACACCGAAAATTGCTCAAGTGAACAACCTCTCATGCCAGGCGTACGCGCATCAGCGTGTACAAGATTATTACACGAGATAAATGTTGCTTTAGTCTAACCAAGCAGAACTCACCTCTGTAAACAAGGCGAACGCACCTCGCATATCCCAGTCCCTTTCGGAGCCGGCCGGTCTCATCCGTTCGCACGGCACCGCGCAAAAAGCTTTGCCACCTTCCGTGCGGTTTGTGCAGTTTGGTGCGCTGCACCCCATCATACTGCAATACGAGCGTCACAATGATGTGTTTCGTATCACTTCATCGAAGTAATTAGCTCCATATCTATCTATCTATCTATCTATCTATCTATCTATCTATCTATCTATCTATCTATCTATCTATCTATCTATCTATCTATCTATCTATCTATCTATCTATCTATCTATCTATCTATCTATCTATCTATCTATCTATCTATCTATCTATCTATCTATCTATCTATCTATCTATCTATCTATCTATCTATCTATCTATCTGTCTGTCTGTCTGTCTGTCTGTCTGTCTGTCTGTCTGTCTGTCTGTCTGTCTGTCTGTCTGTCTGTCTGTCTGTCTGTCTGTCTGTCTGTCTGTCTGTCGGTCTGTTTGTACTTTTACGGCGACACTGTGACCGAAGTTGCGTTCCTTCATGGGTTAGGAACTATTTGCTCCTGGTTGTGATGCCGTCGTGGTCGTCCAGTTGCCTTCATTGCGTGTCATGATATTGTTACGAACCATCTCCTTGGACTAACGAAGCAGACAATCACCGGAACGCTGCGCGTGTTCACCCACCTTGGCCATCTCTGTAAACAGTCTGTGTTGATAAAGCGTGCTTCGCTTTCATTCATTTGATGCACCATCACACATTGATGGAGGTGCTGGGCATTTTCTCAAAACAACGCAGATCTGAAGCGGTCGGCACTGCGGTGCGACCACCATGTCAAATCAGGCGGAATCTACTTTTGCGCCGCGGACTAGAATTGCGTTAGCCCACCCTCGAGATCATGGAATGTTGAAGGGTACCGATGACACCGACGTTGCGGAGTGCCTGATGCAAAACGAACGCGTGATCGATCACAATCACTGGGTCCTGACAGTGATGCTGGCCAATTGGGTCTTTTGTCTGAGTGGAATGGCGAAGTTGTTGTATCACAATCATCAGGCAGAACTTTGGAGCTGGCACATATTTAAGCGAAAACTCTGTGGCCTGTTCAGTAATGCCTCCAGATAAAGCTTCTAGTCAAAATTAATTGCTGCGTAGAAGCAGCTGTCATCTCGAACTCAAACGCCGACGGAGTCGTACCTGCCGTACATACACGACGTGCTGGCGCAGTGCTGTAAAGCTTACAGCAACATGCCAGAGTCTGTTAAGGTTGGCCACGTGTTGAAGGGCATAACGGGCGACGCATTCAATCTGTTCATGTGCCGAAGTTGTACTACCGTCAATGCCATGCTCCAGGAGAGCCAGCGGTTGGAGCAGGCCAAGAGCCGTCATATTAACCGACCATTCGTCAGGCTTCCCAAAACCGCCGCTTCGTAACTGTGTGAAGAATGGCCGCAATCTCACCTTTCACCGCCTTCGACGTAAATTGACAAGGATCGTCCGCCGCGAAAGCGAAGTGTTGGCTCTAGCTAACCTGTTTACCAAGTTTAACGACGGCCACTGGCGTGCACCAGCGGTTTCACTCGTCCAAGTCATCGCGCGAAACAAACTCGCGAATCTTGGCTTTCACGTTGCCTGCGCCGTGGTCAGTCGTACATACGCTTCTGCAGCCCCGACATCGTTCCCACGTTGTCAACAGTTAGCTCCACGATTTAGGAATCCCGCTAATTGGAGAGTAGAAGTTGATTGGCCTATCTGCTTTAACTACCAGTGTATCGGGCACGTATCTCGCGAATGCGACAACCGCTGGTGGATCCCGCAATGTACTCCGTCCTTTGGCCTTGCATGCCGCTTTAAGCGTAGCCGTTTTGAGCCGCTATCTTCAGCACACCCACGCAATACCGACGCTGCCCCGACATGGTCCAGCCACTGGCCGTCACCTAGACGTCATCAGTCGCGTTCGCAACCCTTCCGCCATCCGTTCTCCCGCTCCCCTCTGCATCGCCGCGCGACGGCACCGGACCATTGTGGCTCCTTCACTCAAGAAAACAAGACGATACAGCTCCAAGCGGTAACGCTGAGGTCACCACATCGCACAAAACTATAGTTGGTCTGTAGACTCGACGATGTATGCTTGACGTTGACATTGACGGCGTGGCCTTTTATGCACATGTCGACACCGGGATTCATATCTCTGTCATGAGGCCCGGTCTTCGCCGTCTTATAAAAGTAGTGCTCATACCTGCTCTATTCGGCACTGTAAGAGTGGCTGATAAAGGAACTCTCGCCGTCCTTGGCATGTGCACCGCTCTCCTCGCCCTCGGCGCTCACCCAACTTATGTTTTATTTGTCCTTCTTAACAGATGTCCTTGTGACGGTATACTTAGTATGGATGTTTTATCAACTTCTTGTGACCTAATTTACGATGTGTCTGGTCTCCTGCCGCTCGAATTGTTTCAGAAAGCCAACACTCCAGCGACGTCTTCGTCCCGTCTCTCTGCTCGCTCAACTATGTGCTCATTCTTGTAACTCCAAAATCTGACTTTTGCCATGTCGTCGTCATCATTCCTCTGTCGTCATGTCATCGTCGTCACGCTGTCGTTTTCCAATCGCTGTCACTTCAGCATCGGCATGTCACTTATGCCATCCGTCGTCATCAAACCAGATTTGTCGATCCATTGATGTCATTTCTTCTATGTCGTTTTATTGCAATCATTCATCATCATCATCAGCCTGGTTACGCCCACTGCAGGGCAAAGGCCTCTCCCCTACTTCTCGAACTACTCCGGTTATGTACTAATTGTGGCCATGCCGTCCCTGCAAACTTCTTAATCTCATCCGCCCACCTAACTTTCTGCCGCCCCCCAGCTACGCTTCCCTTCCCTTGAAATCCAGTCCGTAACCCTTAACGACCATCGGTTATCTTCCCTCCTCATTACATGTCCTGCCCAAGCCCTTTTCTTTTTCGTGATTTCAACTAAGATGTCATTACCTCGCGTTTGTTCCCTCACCAAATCTACTTTTTTCTTATCTCTTAACGTTACACCTATCATTCTTCTTTCCATAGGTCGTTGTGTCGACCTCAATTTCAGCAGAACCCTTTTCGTAAGCCTCCAGGTTCTGGCCCATACGTGAGTACTGGTAAGACACAGCTGTTATACACTTTTCTCTTGAGGTATAGTGGCAACCTGCTGTTCATGATTTGAGAATGCCTGCCAAACGCAGCCCAGCCCATTCTTATTTTCCTGATTATTTCAGTCTCATGATCCGGATCCGTGGTCGCTACCTGCCCTATGTAGATGTATTCCCTTACCACTTCCAGTGCCTCGCTACCTATTGTAAACTGCTGTTCTCTTCTGAGACTGTTAAACATCACTTTATTTTTTCTGGAGATTAATTTTCAGACCCACCCTTCTGCTTTGCCTCTCCAGGTCAGTGAGCATGCATTGCGATTGGTCTCCTGAGTTACTAAGCAAGGCAATATCATCAGCGAATCGCAAGTTGCTAAGGTATTCTCCATCAACTTTTATCCACAATTCTTCAAACTCCAGGTCTCTGAATACCTCCTCAAAACAAGCTATGAATAGCATTGGAGAGATCGTATCTCCCTTTCTTTACCCCGCAGGGGCGTCTGCGTCAGCAGGCGTTTGGTGTGTTGCGACACCACGTACCCGAGCACACGAGGGTTGGACCCTCCCGCGTCTAACCGTGCGCGGCCTAGCCGTGTCCGGGGAAAGGGGGATCCTGGAGGCTGAGCCGATGCCGTGTGTTCGGACCTTTAAGGCCCCCCGGCGGAGGCAACACACCTCTTTGGCCTCTACTTCACGTAGACGGCACCCCCGGACTGACCCACCCGGGGGAAATCGGCAGTTGCCTTTTCCTGTCTCTCTCTCCCTATTATCTTCGTCTTTCCCTCGCTTTCCACCTTTCCTGTCTTCTTCTGGTTTCCTTTTACTTCCAATTTTTCCAGGCAGCAAGGGTTAACCTTGTGTGGATAGCCAACCTTGGTTATTTCATATTTGGTTATAGTGGTAATGTACAGCTGGCGTTTGCAGGCCGTGTTTCACAGGTCCTGCAGCGCCCCCTTGTAGGACTCCACGGTGGGTGGCTGGCATTACTGCCGAAATCTCACATATCTTATGGCTAACTCCTTCCCCCCACTCCTTGATCGCCCTCAGAAAAGAGGGCGCACCGATGAAGTATTCAAATTTTTTGGTCGGGAAAAAGAATCTTTCCCTCGTTTCCACGTCATCCATTCTGAAAAACCAGCTAAACCAGTGCGAACAATTTCCCCATTCCTTGTATCGAAGTCCCTTACCGAAGTTTTTGGCCCAGGCTATAAGGCGTCGAGGATGGCTAGCGGTGACCTCCTCTTGGAGCTCCGCGATCAGAAACAATTTGAAAAACTGCCTAAACTAGTATCATTTGGGGAGACCCAAATCGTAGTAACCCCGCACCGTACGATGAATACAACCCGCGGCGTTGTGTCGGACGATGATTTGCTGGAGCTCTCTGAGGCTGAACTCTTGGAGGGCTTCAGTGAACAGAATGTTATAAATGTCAAAAGAATCAAGATGAGGCGAGATGGTAAAGAAATCGCGACCAAACACTTAATACTCACCTTCAATTCAAGTGTCCTGCCCGAGTCAATCGAGGCCGGGTACATCAAGCTCCGAGTAAGACCGTATGTGCCAAATCCCCTGAGATGTTTCAAATGGCAACGTTTTGGCCACAGCTCGCAGAGCTGCCGAGGCCGCCAAACATGTGCAAAATGCAGTGCCCATGAACACACGTCTGAAGCTTGCGCGAACTCTTTGCATTGTGTAAACTGTGATGGAGAGCACGCCGCGTACTCACGGTCGTGCCCATCTTGGAAAAAAGAAAAAGAAATTGTCACGATCAAAGTGAAAGAAAATATATCATTCAAGGAGGCACGTAGGCGGGTGGCATACCTGCCTAAGAACACATTTGCCGAAGTGGCGCGTCAGGGGGCAGCGCCACAACGGCCTCCGGCGGCTGTCCGACCCACACCCAGTGAGGCGGCAGTGATGCCATCCGCCCCCTCGGCGACTGCAGCTAACGCTGCTACGCCAACACAGCAGGCGGGGCCAACGACCCCGAAGGTGGGCGCAGCCGAGGCTACCCCAACCTCCCCGGCCCCATCCAGCGCTGGCAACAGCCGGCGCAGCCAGATCCCTCAGGGAGCCCCATCGACCTCCGGGCTGGTGGGCGCAGGGGTCTTGCCTTCTGAGGCAGGACCCTCACAGAAAACTTCTTGCTCGCAAGAGCATGTGTCCGGCGCCTCGCAAGAGGCAATGGACACTTCACCTGTCCTCACGGCACGCCAAGCGCCTAAGGAGCGGCGAGGCTCCCTCGAACGCTCCAGAAAGGGCAAAACCCCGATTACAGGGCCTCGAAAGACCTCTGTAATCTAAGGCATAATTTCCATTTCCGTACACACAGCACTTATTTACATTAAATATGGATACACAAATTATTCAATGGAACATCAGAGGACTCCTTAGAAACCTTGATGACTTGCAGGAACTCATCCACAAACATAATCCAAAGGTGCTGTGTTTACAGGAAACACACCTAAAATCGAAACACACAAACTTCCTCCGAACGTATGTTACGTTTCGCAAAGATCGCGATGATGCCGTCTCATCATCCGGTGGTGTTGCGATTCTCACTCATAAAAGCATAGCCTGTCAACATTTACAGCTACGAACGGCCCTTGAAGCAGTGGTGGTTCGAATTGTTTTGCTAAACAAACTTATCACTATTTGCTCGATTTATATACCCCCACACTACAAACTAAGCAAACATGAATTTCAGTCCTTCATAGATGAATTGCCAGAACCTTACGTTGTACATGGGGATTTCAATGCGCACAACAGCCTGTGGGGCGACTCTCGAATAGATGCGCGAGGTCGTCTTGTTGAACAGCTCCTCTTCTCTTCTGGTGCATGCCTGCTGAATAAGAAGGCACCCACATATTATTCTCTAGCCAACAGAACATTTTCATCAATTGACGTCAGCCTAGTTTCCCCGTCTATACTGCCTGAACTCGAATGGGAAGTTATGAACAATCCTTACGGGAGCGACCACTTCCCCATACTGATAAAAACATCTAAAGAAAACGAATATCCTCCACAAGCTTCTAGGTGGAAGATAGACACAGCCGACTGGCAGAAATTTCGAACTCGCTCTTGCATCTCATGGGTTGACCTGTCTTCTTTAGAAATTGATGCTGCTGTGGATTATCTTACAGCATTCATAATAGATGCCGCATCAAAATGCATATCCGAAGTAAGTGGTTTGGAATGCAAACCACGTGTACCGTGGTCCTGGAACAGCGAATGTCGGACCGCCCGTAAGAATCAGAACAAGGCGTGGGGGTTGCTGCGAGCTTCTCCCACCGCTGAGAATCTTGTCAACTTTAAAAAAATAAAATCCCAAGGTTGGAGAACCCACGGGCAGGCCAGAAGAGAAAGCTGGCACAAGTTTTTAGCGAGTATTAACTCGTTCAGAGATGAGGCCAAAGCCTGGAACAGGGTTAATAGGATTAGAGGGCGGCAAACATATTCACTCCCTCTAGTAAATACACAGGGCAATACACTGAAAGATCAGGCCGACTCACTTGGGGAGTACTTTGAGAGTGTATCGAGCTCAAATCATTATTCGCAATCTTTTCTAAAATATAAACAAATAGAAGAATGCAAGCCACTCATCAATAAATTCCGACAGAATGAACCGTACAATTGCCCTTTTAGTGCTGCCGAGTTCAAAGCTGCCTTGAGCGCATGCAAGAGCTCTGCACCGGGGTCCGATAGAATCATGTATGAAATGCTCAAAAACTTACACAATGACACGCAAGTAACACTACTTACACTTTTCAACACTATCTGGGACGCAGGGTACCTTCCAACGGCATGGAAAGAAGCCATTGTGGTCCCTGTTTTGAAACAAGGGAAAGACCCTTCTTCAGTGGCAAATTACAGCCCGATAGCCCTCACAAGCTGCATGTGTAAGGTATTTGAAAAAATGATAAATCGGCGACTCATCCATTTCCTTGAACAAAACAAAATGCTTGATCCCTCTCAGTGTGGCTTCCGAGAAGGGCGCTGCACAACCGACCATCTTGTACGTATTGAAGGACATATTCGTGACGCGTTTGTACACAAACAGTTCTTCTTATCGATATTCCTCGATATGGAGAAGGCGTACGATACGACCTGGCGCTACGGAATCTTGAGAGATTTGTCAGAAATGGGCATTCATGGTAATATGCTAAACGTAATAAAAAGCTACTTGTCCAATCGTACCTGCCAGGTGAAAGTAGGCAATGTGCTGTCACGTCGTTTTGCACAAGAAACCGGTGTACCCCAGGGCGGCGTGCTCAGTTGCACACTCTTTATTGTTAAGATGACAACACTTCGTGCTTCCTTACCACCGGCCATTTTGTATTCCGTCTATGTGGACGACATTCAAATGGGTTTCAAATCCTGTAACCTCGCAGTGTGCGAGAGACAGGTACAGCATGGTTTGAACAAGGTGTCAGGGTGGGCAGAGAAAAATGGATTCAAAATCAATCCTCATAAGAGTTCTTGTGTTTTGTTTACAAGGAAGAGAGGCCTGGTTCCGGATCCCTGCTTAGAAGTGTGTGGACAACAGATACCTGTAAACAAAGAACACAAATTTCTAGGTGTCATACTTGACTACAGACTCACTTTCGTCCCCCACATTAAACATCTTAAAGAAAAATGTCTGAAAACAATGAACATAATGAAACTTAGTGACAGGAAGTGTTTAATGAATCTATATAAAAGCCTCATTCGATCGCGACTAGACTATGGTGCCGTGATTTATCACTCTGCCGCCCCGAGCGCACTAAAGATGCTAGACCCAGTGCACCATCTAGGAATCCGACTGGCCACTGGCGCTTTCAGAACGAGTCCCATACAAAGTTTATATGTAGAATCAAATGAGTGGTCACTTCATCTGCAGAGAACATACATCAGCCATACATATTTTCTGAAAGTCCACTCAAATCCTCAACATCCCTGTTTTAATACCATTAATGACATGACATGTGCTACACTCTTTCACAAGCGTCCCTCCGTAAGACAGCCTTTCTCGCTGCGTGTGAGGGAGCTTAGTAAAGAAATGCACGTTCCACTCCTCGAGCTTCGCCTAATGCATCCAGCCAAGCTGCTACCTCCTTGGGAGTGGCAGCTTATACAATGTGATATATCTTTCGTGGAAGTCACAAAGCATGCTCCAGAGATTGAAATCCTAATGCATTTCCGGGAACTCCAGCACAAATACTCCTGCACGGAGTTCTACACAGACGCATCAAAGTCACACGACGGGGTGTCCTATGCAGCCGTCGGTCCATCCTTCTCGGAATCCGACGTACTGCATCCGGAAACTAGCATCTTTACGGCTGAGGCCTACGCACTGCTGTCGGCCGTAAAACATATAAATAAATCACAACTCCCGAAATCAGTTATATATACGGACTCCCTCAGTGTTGTGAAGGCCTTGATGTCTTTCTGTAATCACAAAAATGCAGTATTTAATGAACTCTACTCCGCACTGTGCAAATCATATATATCTAACCAACATGTGATCATATGCTGGGTGCCTGGACATAGGGACATCGAGGAAAACGTTCTAGCCGACCAGATGGCCACATCAATCTCATTGCATGCAGTTAACTCTACTGCTTCGGTCCCTGTCACAGACCTGAAGCCTTTCTTAAGAAGGAAGCTACGAAACCACTGGCAACGCATGTGGGACGAAGAAATAAATAATAAACTGCATGTAATAAAGCCACAATTAGGTTTCTGGCCTCCTGTAACAAAATCCCGCCGGACAGATGTTCTATTCTGCCGTCTAAGAATAGGACACACTTTTGGCACACATAACTTTTTACTCACGGGAAACGAGCCTCCAACCTGTGGTAGATACGGGGAAAGGCTGACCGCCCTCCACGTCCTACTGCAGTGTCGGGAAGCCGAATCCGAAAGAAAAAAACATTTTCTCTTTGCATACCGCCACCACATCCCCCTTCATCCTGTTATGTTACTTGGTCCAGAACCACTCTTTGACACCAGCGCCGTCCTAGGTTTTTCGAAAGATGTTGTGTTGCATGTTATTAGCCCCACACGTTCGTAGCGCTTCCTCTCTCCAGAGGATGCCGCTGCGATAATTATTTTGAATAGCACATGCCTCTAGGCCCTTGTGGTTCAAGGGCTCGGGTGAGGCAGTAGTGCTGTAAGCAATTTAACATCTCGCATATTTTAAACAATGCATCATTCTTTTACGATGGATTTTAATGTTCATAGTCATCGCCATAATTTTATAGCACGTAGATTTACGCACTTTACAGCGACTATTTTTAGGCCACTTTACAGCCAAGTCACATCTTCCATAATACATCGTTAACACTACCACTTGTCATGGCGCTCTTTGGCCAAACCTGGCCCTTGCGCCACAAAATACCACACATCATCATCATCATAATTTTATAGCACGTAGATTTGACGCACTTTACAGCGAATATTTTTAGGCCACTTTACAGCCAAGCTACATCTTCCATAATACATCGACAACATTACCACGTGTCATGGCGCTCTTTGGCAAAACCTGGCCCTTGCGCCATTAACCACTACACATCATCATCATCATCCCTTTCTTTATTGGGATTTTGTTGCTTTCTTTATGGAGGACTACGGTGGCTGTGGAGCCGCTATAGATATCTTCCAGTATTTTTACATATGGCTCATCTACACCGTGATTTCGTTATATATAAGCTATATATAAGGGTTGGTTATATTGCGCACATTTCTCCGTCACCTGATTGATAGTGTGAATATGGTGTATTGTTGAGTAGCCTTTACGGAATCCTGCCTGGTCCTTTGGTTGACAGAAGTCTAAGGTGTTCCTGATTCTATTTGTGATTACCTTAGTAAATACCTTGTAGGCTATGGACAGTAAGCTGAACGGTCTATAATTTTTCAAGTCTTTGGCGACTCCTTTCTTATGGATTAGGATTATGTTAGCGTTCTTCCACGATTCCGGTACGCTCGAGGTCATGAGGCATTGTGTATATAGGGTGGCCAGTCTTTCTAGAACAATGTTCACACCATTCTTCAACAAATCTGCTGTTACCTGATCCTCCCCAGCTACCTTCCCCCTTTGCATAGCTTCCAAGGCGTTCTTGACTTCTTCCGGCGTTGCTTGAGGGATTTCAAATTCCTCTAGACTATTCTCTCTCACATTATCGTCGTGGGTGCTACTGGTACTCTATAAATCTCTATAGAACTCCTCAGCCACTTGAACTATCTCATCCATATCAGTAACGATATTGCCGGCTTTGTCTCTTAACGAATACAACTGATTCTTGCCTATTCCTAGTTTGTTCTTCACTGCTTTTAGGCTTCCTCCGTTCCTGAGAGCCTGTTCAATTCTATCCATATTATAGTTCCTTATGTCAGCTGTCTTACGCTTGTTGATTAACTTCGAAAGTTCTGCCAGTTCTATTCTAGCTGTAGGGTTAGAGGCTTTCATACATTGGCATTTCTTGATCAGATCTTTCGTCTCCTGCGATAGCTTACTGGTCTCCTGTCTAACGGAGTTACCATTGACTTCTATTGCGCACTCCTTAATGATGCCCATAACGTTATCGTTCATTGCTTCAACACTAAGGTCCTCTTCCTGAGTTAAAGCCGAATACCTGTTCTGTAGCTTGATCCGGAATTCCTCTAATTTCCCTCTTACCGCTAACTCATTGAGTGGCTTCTTATGTACCAGTTTCTTCCGTTCCCTCTTCAAGTCTAGGCTAATTCGAGTTCTTACCATCTTATGGTCACTGCAGCGCATCTTGCCGAGTACGTCTACATCTTGTATGATGCCAGGGTTAGCGCAGAGTATGAAGTCGATTTCATTTCTAGTCTCACCATTCGGGCTCCTCCACGTCCACTTGCGGAAAAAGGTATTCATTATCCGCATATTATTCTGTTCTGCAAACTCTACTAATAACTCTCCCCTGCTATTTCTAGAGCCTATGCCATATTCCCGCACTAACTCGTCTCCAGCCTGCTTCTTGCCTACCCTGGCATTGAAGTCGCCCATCACTATAGTGTGTCTTGTTTTGACTTTACCCATCGCCCAACCACGTCTTCATAAAAGCTTTCGACTCCCTGGTCATCCTGAATGGATATAGGGGCGTTGACCTGTACTACCTTCAATTTGTACCTCTAATTAAGTTTCACAACAAGACCTGCCACCCTCTCGTTAACGCTATAGAATTCCTGTATGTTACCAGCTATATCCTTATTAATCAGGAATCCGACTCCTAGTTCTTGTCTCTCCGCCGAGCCCCGGTAGCACAGTACGTGCCTGCGTTTTAGCACTCTGTATGCTTTTGTCCTCCTAACCTCACTGAGCCCTATTATATCCCATTTACTACCCTGTAATTCCTCCAATAACACTGCTAGACTCGCCTCACTAGATAATGTTCTAACGTTAAACGTTGCCAGGTTCTGATTCCAATGGCGGCCTGTCCGGAGCCAGGGATTCTTAGCATCCTCTGCTGTGTCACAGATCGGACCGCCGCCGTGGTCAGTTGCTTCGCGGTTGCTGGGGACTGAGGGCCGGGGTTTGATTGTTGTATTCATATAGGAGGTTGTGGCCAAGTACTGCACCAGGGTGGCCAATCCTGCTCAGGTGAGAGAGTGCGTTACGGGTTCTGGTAACCGGGATCAGGCCGCAATCCAGACCTGTTTGTGCAATTTTCTCAACACACTGTTATTCGTTTTTCCGGTGGAGAATTGCGCGGCACCGGGATTCGAACCACGGTCCTCTTGCACGCGAGGCGGATACTCTACCGCCCCCGCAGGAGTTGTACGCCTCATTTAACCTACAGTGGTGCCTTGTTTGATCAGTCCAGGTGGACCAATCTGAGCTCCGTTATACCGCACGGATGGCACTCAACTAGAGAACCTGGTATTTATGACCTGCACATGTGTGGCCATACATAATAGAGAAGATTGTTTTTTAGGAGGGTCCACGTATTGTGATAAAATAAAAAAAGACATATTAAAAAGGGGGAAGAAAAAAAAAGGAAGAGAACAGGTGATTTGAACTCGTGACCTTTGGATGCTGCCCGAAAAGATAGCTCAGTCGGTTGGTCCGTCAGGCCCCAGGTTACGTTGAAGCGCTATAGCTCCTGTACCGAGCCTCATACTTACTTGGAAAGGGACTGATGTCCGCGATGGTCGATTGGTTGGAAGGCATACTTTCTTGGAAAAATGGCAGCCCGTGGATAAGAGCGAACTCGAGTGGCTTTAGAGACTAGGACAAGCTTGATGATGTGCTAGGCGAACGCGGCACGCTTAGCGTGGGAAGCTAGCCCGAGTAACTATCTCAAGGACTGCTGCCCACGAGGGCGAAATACCTTCGTGTAACTATAATAACCCTAATAAGACTACTTTCGAAAAGGAAACGTCCCAGAGGGCTGTACTACGAGTGCTATGACTGATATATATATATATATTCATCTATGGGATCGAATGCGAGCGCTGTTGCTTTGTCTCTGCGTATATAGTAGTTAAGAGAACGAATTTAAGGGAGGAGAAGACGAAAACAAAGGAAAGTTTCTGAAGCATAATTGCAGCGCCGTGGTATTAAAGCGCTAAAATCAACCAACACTATGAGTTGTGCCTTATCGGCGTGCTTATAGGCTATGATAATTAATTTCGATGCGGATGAACTTCTGTCTTTAGGTGGACTATACAAATTTAGAACGAAAAGTCATTGATAGGCCCGTTTATTAGGTATAATTTCAATGAATGTGTACGCCGCCTTCTTACATTCCAAGTCTATTTGGATGGCTGTGAGATTTCTATGCACCACAAACACCATGGCCTGGGAGCGGCTGCATCGAAGAATTTCTGTGTAGGTTGCATAGCCTGTTAATTGGGCTGTAATGCCAATCTCTCGGAGTGCCAAAATGTCGGGTTTTTCTTGCGCATCTTGAATTGTGAATAATAGGGCTCGATGTTTTCATCTGAACCCTCTGCAGTTCCCTTGCCACATAATTATAGGTGCTCTAGCCATCATGAACGTCTATGAGGATCCAGCCGCGCCGAGCCTACGCTGTGCGATCTGATTGGTCTCCCTGCCGGGCGTTGAGCATCTGCCTTCGACGTCGAAGCTTCAGATGAATCATTGCCTCTCGACAGGTGCGAGGGATTTGCCAGCGGCTTACGTGCCATTGCGAGGCCTGCATGGGGGACAAGTTCCTGCACTGTCATGCTTAGAACAACAATGTTTTAAGTTTGTTGCTTAATTTGATCGGTTTAACGGCTCATGGCATTCAGAAAGGGCTCGATTCCGGTCTCAAGTTGACCTACGCTCGCATCTACCCCTTCCGATTTACCTTTATTATCATTCCGCATAGATGCTCGAACCGCAAGCGCAGAGCAATAACATGAGCAATCCTGCAAGTGCGTGGCTAGGCCCTCTTGCGCGGTGTCTCAATACGGCTGTCGATAACCAAGAAACACACGTTGAGAAATGACGAACTACGTCAAACAAGCGCACATGTGATTTTGGCGCAAGCTTGTTTTGGCAGCGTAAATGTACATGTGGAGCGTTTCGGTGCGTTAGCTTGTCGTACTGTAACGGCCAGCTTGGGCGGGCTGCGGTGAAATGTGTAGGAGTAACGTGCACCGGCGTCATAATCGCTCTTCCATATTCTTTTCTCGCTTGGTAAAACCTGCTCTCTTTGCCGAGCGTTTGAACTTTTCAGTGAACGAATTTCGATAATAACGCCTCCAACGGCTCGCTCAAAGTAACAAGGCACGAATTAAAACACAACTTTTTGAATATCGCGCCGTCTTCGCAGAAATATTTCTTTTTCCAATCCACGAGGTGTTATTTTAGTTCATTTTGAAAATATATTTCAATGCCTAATATGCTCAAAGTGTGTCGAAAAGTCAAAGCGCGTTCTGTCAAAAGAACAATGCCTTCGCATTAGGAATAATCACCGTCGAAGGTTCAACTGGAGTTTTTCAAATAACCTTTCGTTTGGTGAGCAAATTTTTAATTATGCAGGCGTAGCGCAAACTTGCCCAGAAATACTTTTTACGGGTAAAAGTGCCGAGAATTGGAGTGGTTACTGTACTTATTGTGCTTAACTCATGAAGCAAAGAGATGTCAGTTACATGCCCCCGTTAAATACTAACAGCAGTACCCGGACCGGAACAGCGTGTGCATTAGCGAAAACAACCTAGGTTACTGCCGGCGTTGCCACGGGTACCTTTCTTCGCTTATGGCAGCGAACAGTAGCACGAATACATTACAAAAGAAAAAAAGCCCGAATGCAGTAGATAGGCTAGTAGTTATGCGTTGTTTTCGATCAGGTTTATTTTAGTTGCTCCTTTCGGCTTTTTAATTTTTATCTGCAAGCCGTCGCGAGGGCACTCCCGTGCATGCTCGCGCTAGCGAACGCTGGTTGGCGCGCAGCGAAGCATAGACAGAACGCGCGGAGTGGTAACTTCACCTAATTTCTTGCATGGCTTTCACAGCATTGACTGCTATGTATGGAGCATAGTATAGGCAAGAAGGTCAGCACGTCGTACAAGATATGCAAGCTACCACGCGGAAACAACGCATGCCCTGCATTTGGAAAGACATGCTGGAGCTGTGGCGAGAAAAACCATTTCGCGACAGGCTGTCGGCGAGTTCAAGAATTTTCCGGAAAGAACATGCATCTAGCCTTCGTCGAGGAGCTTGAAATATTGGTCGTCACAACGCGGGCTGGGGATTGTTGGCACTGGACTGAACCTGTACGGCTCAAAGGGAAAGTGGCACATGTCAAAGTCGATACGGGAGCTCAGGCGAATCAACTTGCTCCAAGTTGGATTCTTGGGACCCTAAAAACTGGAGACGATTCACTCGAGGTATGCAATCGTGCGAGTTTACAGTGGTAGCGTCATTGAATACACGGGTACCGTAACATTGAGCACTATGTGGAAAGAATGCAAGGAACTGCTCAAATTCTTCGTCGTCAAGAAACACAATGGCGCAATACTTGGCCTTCACGCTTGTGAACAACGCAGGTTTCGACAGCTTAATCGCTAAAGGCAGCAGTCGCAACGGAATTCTCGGAAGCTTTTGACGGTCTTGGGTGAGTAAAACGACCGTACAAGATCACATTACGTGAGGGAGCGCAATGCGTAGTGTCGCCAGCGAGACGCGCGCCTATTGCACTGAGAGACCCATTGCGAATGAAACTGGACCGCCTAGTTGTAGCGGGGATTATGCGACGTCTTCAAGAACCGCCAGATTGGATGAGTGGTCTTGTCGTTGTACTTAAAACGAATAGACAACTCAGAGTGTCTATCGATCCGCGACACATAACGCTAACATGAAATGTGAGCATTTTCAACCGCCCAAACGCTAGCGAATCCAGGCGCAACAGGCTGGCACGTCTTGCTTTCGGAAACTCGACGCAAATTCTGGGTTCCATGAAATTCCGCTTTCATACCAGAGATTCCCGCCAAATTTAGCCGTTTCCTATGCAGATCGAGTTGAAAAGCTACATCGAACACACAATTGTAGGCACTCCTACGTACGAGCACTTCGAGTGTAAAAGACGTGCATCTATTCCTTCGCTTGAAGCTGCACTTATGTGCTTCAAATAAATATGAAATGCCGTGCCACAAAAGGGTGATACGTTCAACGAGGACAGACTTTTCCACTCGTTGCATTACAATGCAAGGTATTTCCCGTGAGTTTAGGAAATTTGGCACTGGCCACATTATTTGTCATCGCATTATGCGCCTGAGTCAATGCATTACGTGGCAGCGCTTACAGCGTATACTTACCGTAACTGAAACGTAAGGTGAGCGAGAACTTCCCAGCTTAGCGATCGGTACTCCCGTAGCTCATTAAGGATGTGCCTGTCACACCATTCAATAAAGACGATAAAAAGATTCGCTACAGGTTTGACAATCAGCGCGACAAAATATAGCAGTTTGACAGAACCAGTTCTGAAGTCCTGCTGGCGGAACTATGATCAGCAAGGGTGCAGTGGAAATAGGAGAGATATCACCTTCTGAATAAGCAAAGGAGTAGCATCTTGTTCAGCATGACAAATCTGCCGAAATAGGACGCCTTACTCACAAAGGAGCCCGGCTTACCACAGTTTCTTCTTGAGCGCTACTAAGTTCACTTAGGTACTCGACCACTCGCCATTAGAGGACATGCAGGTGTTAAGCCGCGCATACAGGGGAGGTTGATTGCTGCAGGCAGATGAAATGTGTCTTATATCGAAAGACTCGGGCAACGGCCCTTGGAAAAGGCGCTCAATTACAGATTCAGAGCTGCAACCTCACCACCCGCTGAGCAAGGCGACGATTCGACTTATGCAAGCACTGCCACCACAAGTGTCTGTCACCAGGTCCCTCTGAACCGCGAACAAGGCGTCGCCCAAGTTGCTTTCAAATATCTTCAGCCTGTACGCTATCGCAAGACTTTAACGTTCGGCATCCGTGTAAGCACATTTCACTGCACCGACTTGTCCCTAGAAAAATCTAGTCCTAAAAAGTAAATCTGCAATAAAAGTGCAATATTATAAGGGATATCCAAAATGTCAGTCGCAGCCTTTCAACTTGCCGCAAAGTTACATCGGCTATCTTGGCGTATAAGCAAGGCAAAATGAAAGTGATAGCTTGGTAGCATAACTACTAGCCTATCTACTGCATTCTTGCTTTTTCTTTTGTAATGTATTCGTGCTACTGTTCGCTGCTATAAGCGAAGAAAGGTATCCGTGGCAATGCCGGCAATAACCTAGGTTGTTTTCGCTAATGCACACGCTGTTCCGGTCCGGGTACTGCTGTTAGTATTTAACGGGGGCATGTAACTGACATCTCTTTGCTTCATGAATTAAGCACAATAAGTACAGTAACCACTCCAATTCTCGGCACTTTTACCCGTAAAAAGTATTTCTCGGCAAGTTTGCGCCACGCCAGCATAATTAAAAGATGTGCTCACCAAACGAAAGGTTATTTGAAAAACTCCAGTTGAACCTTCGACCGTGATTATTCCTAATGCGAAGGCATTGTTCTTTTGACAGAACGAACTTTGACTTTTTGACACACTTTGAGCATATTAGGCATTGAAATATATTTTCAAAAAGAACTAAAATAACACCTCGTGGATTGGGAAAAGAAATATTTCTGCGAAGACAGCACGATATTCAAAAAATTGTTTTAATTCGTGCCGAGTTTGACTTGTTACTTTGAGCGAGCCGTTGGAGGCGTTATTATGGAAATTCGCTCACTGAAAACTTCAAACGCTCGGCAAGGAGAGCAGGTTTAACCAAGCGAGAAAAGAATATGGAAGAGCGATTATGACGCCGGTGCACGTTACTCCTACACATTTCACCGCAGGGCGCCCAAGCTGTCAGTTGCGGTACGACAAGCTGACGCGCCGAAACGCTCCACATCTACATTTACGCTGCCAAAACAAGCTTGCGCCAAAGTCACATGTGCGCTCGTTTTGACGTAGTTCGTCATTTCTCGGCATGTGTTTCTTGGTTATCGACAGCCGCATTGAGACACCGCGCAAGAGGGCCTGGCTACGCACTTGCAGGATTGCTCATGTTATTGCGCGGTGCTTGCGGCTCGAGCCTCTGTGCGGAATGATAAGAAAGGTAAATCGGAAGGGGTAGATGTGAGCGTAGCTCAACTAGAAACCGCAATAGAGCCATTTCTGAATACCATCAGCCGTTAAACCGATCAAATTAAGCAGCAAACTTAAAACATTGTTGTCCTAAGCATGACAGTACTGGCACTTGCCCCCCATGCAGGCCTAGAAATGGCACGTAGGCCGCTGGCAAATCCCTCGCACCTGTCGAGAGCTGAAGCTTCGACGTCGAAGGCAGATGCTCAACGCCCGGCAGGGAGACCAATCAGATCGCACAGCGTAGGCTCGGCGCGGCTGGATCCTCACAGACGTTCATGATGGCTAGAGCACCTATAATTATATGGCAACGGAACTGCAGATGGTTCAGACAAAAACATCGAGCCCTATAATTCACAATTCAACATGCGCAAGAGAACCCCGACATTTTGGCACTCATAGAGATTGGTATTACAGCCCAATTAACAGGCTATGCAACTTACACAGAAATTCTTCGATGCAGCCGCTCTCCGGTACAGTGCTTATGGTGCATAGAAATCTGACAGCCATTCAAATATACTTGGAATGTAAGGAGGTGGCTTACACATTCATTGATATTCTACCTAATAAACGTGCCGATCAATGACTTTTCGTTCTAAATTTGTATAGTCCCCCTAAAGACAAAAGTTCATCCGCATCGATATTGATTATCAAAGCCTATAAGCATGCCAATAAGGCCCGGCATTCAGCCTGGGGCTATCCAAATGGTGAAAATAAAGGCAACAATATCTGGAAAAGAGCACAAGCCTATGGCTTCACCCTTATTGGCGACCCGGAGCGCCCCACGCGCATTGGCAACAATGAGTCGATATACGTCCCCCGACCTAGCCTTCGTGTGAAACATCGCAAAAGCGCATGGGACTGTACTAAAATGAACGTGAAAAGTGATCACAACATTCTAACTATCGCGGCATTTCTAAAGGGCTACAGGAAACGGAAACTTACTATCGTGCATACACGGTAGGACGCTTTTCGTTACGCTCTCGATCATCGACCTCCCGCAGCCATTACTAACCTCAAACAGCTCGATGAATGGGTCGATACCATACTCCAAGATGCCTACACTGAAACCATAGAGAGGGAAATGGAAGATGAAGGCCAATTTCTACACTGCCAATTTTCTACGTTTCCTCGAACATTTCATCCAGTTTCTTGGCTACCTCTTCCGCTTCGACACATGCGAACGCTTTGCGCCGATAGATCTTGTTCCGAGAGCATTCGCGGACGCACGTTGCGGATGGTGGTGCCGTAGACAATCTGGTCCAGGAGGAGGGAGCACGTTAACTGGGAGAACTGACATGATTGGATCCTTAGCTGCAAGTCACGCAAGAGCTGCGCGAACGGTTCGCCTTCCTCCTGAACGCCCACGCGGAAAACGTAGCGTCCGTGGGTTTCGTTCTTTTTTTGGCACACAGTAATTGTGAAACTTTTTGACGATTGCGTCATACGTAGTTTTCGACGTGTCTTCGAATGCGTGATACACAACGTGAACCTTCTCACCAGCCGCACAGAGAAGCAGTTCTATCTTTTCCTCCACTGTGAATCAACGCTTTTTCTATACAAATACCTCAGTACTCTACCAGCCTATTTACTTTCTGCCACATTCACCAGTCGTCCTTCATAAATAATTTTATTGTGAGCTTCCCTCACTTGAAAACTTGTCCAAACCATATCACCCTGCACAGCTTCATTTGTAGTCTTCCCGTAAGCGCACAATGCGACGCGTCCCACTGACCTTTTGTTCCCGTCCAGTCCTGATTGAACCCCTGATTTCATGTGAACAGCCGCATTTCCAAAAGTAAGTCCTGAAACCATGGCACCTTTCTGCATACCTCGGAGCGCCTCGTACCTATTGTATCCCCGTAGCGCTCTGTGCTTCATTATGGCTGCATTTCTCTTCCCCTTTATTGTTTTTTTCCTGTGTTTCTATACATCTATTGGCTTCGTTTATCCATATACCAAGATACTTATATTCTTTTACCCGAGCTTTTTAACTGTATTGCCACTGTCTCTTCGCTGTTTTTATTGAATACCATAACACGTGATTTTCTAACGCTAAATGTCAAACCTAAATTCTCGCCTTCCTGTTGTTAAAAGGCGCAGCAGCGCCCCTGACGGGGATCAGTGATTTTTGCGCGATAGCTTTAAGGCTGGCGTTCAGCGGAAAAGGCGGCAGCGCACACGGCGTGTCGAGAAACCCACGTCATAGTCACGTCGTGGAGCAGTCGCCGAAACGAGACGTTCAATTGAGGGATCGCCAGCCGCTTGTGCGAAGGCGCTAGTAAGAGCGGGCGCGAGAGAAAAAATCTAGGGGCTTTTGTTCCTTGAATATATGACTCTGCCTAGGCACTACGGCGGAGGTTCCTTAGCGCGTGCTGTAGGCGTTTGTCCCTATAGGCGTGCCGTCATTGCGGAGTGGGGTCGAGTCTGTTTACGCTCGGACGCTGGCTGCCGGCGCGGTAAAAGAGGTGAATCAGCGGGCACTGACGCCCGATTTGGCGACCACTGTGTCGGACGGAGTGTCTTGCACCTGCGGCGTTCGTGCTAAGTTAGTCGTAGCGGATCATAGCTTTCTCGCGCCTTACGACGATGTACCTTCTAAATAACATTACAGATGTTTCAGTGGGAGCGACCGCAGTAGAGCCCGGGCCGCATATATTGAACATCTAGAAGGCAGAGCGCCTTAGCAATCGTGGTTGAAAGCAAGTCGCTGAAAGGCCGCCGGTGACGATGACGGACTCAGCACCAGCGCCGCAGGCGCGAGAAAGTCTGTCCGACGTACCTTCAGAGGCATAGTTCCGACTGGTGTTGCAGAAGTCGCGGGACACGGTAGTGCTAAAGTTAGTTTCTAAAGCTGGCGGCTGGACGAAATTATATGTATTTAGTCGTGTTTTTTACTAATTGCAAGAGCGTGGCATTTTTTTCGCATTATTGGCGGCGCCTCCAGCACACCAAAGCCGCAACGGGGACACCAAAGGTAGAACCCGGACTGGTCTGTGGGTTGGTGCTCGCCGACGCCTGCGCGTGCCAGGAGTGTACAAGGTTGGCAGTCATCAGACAACCATTTTTTATATCCGAACACCCCCTGGCACGCTTCGGCCTCCGCGGCCCCAACCCACGGGCCGCCCTGCTACCAACTTTGATCCCCCCGCTACCCCTAGGGTGCCCTGGACATCCTGCGCCGGAGAGCACCTGAGCAACCTCAGGTGCTCTGCTGAGGTTTCCGTCTTCCGGTTGAGTGCGCCCTCCTGGAACAGTGCTTGTAAAATATCCAATCTATCGTCGCGACGAAAAAAGCGACCCGTGACTTATACACCAGTCAAAGCCTTGCCCCTTCAGACACAGCGATGGCCAAATGGGGCGTCCGTGCCGCTTGCCTCACCGCGCGGGTACCCAGCGGCGGAGCGTAAAATAAGCTCGACCGCACTCCGCAACGCCGGCATGTCTAGGGGACAAACGCATAAAACACGCGCTAAGAAACCTTCTCCGCAATGCCTAGACAGAGTCATATATTCAAGACAGACAGACAGACAAAAAACTTTAATTAGTCCTAAGGGACTACGTTGTCGTAGTCACGGGCCGCACCCGCGCCGGGGGCGGAAGACCGTGATCTTAAGCCCTGTCGCAGGCCCTTTGGACAGGCCGAAGCTGGACTTGAAGGTCGTCGCTCTTGATGGCTTCTTCCCAGTCTTCTCGCCTGTTGAAAGGCGAGTGGCGCAACGCAGAACATTGCCACAGCATTTGGTTCAACATGAACCGTTCCTCGCCGCAGTCTGGGCAGCGGGGATCCACACCCGGAGTGTAGTGGCTCAGCCTTGAGCGAGACGGAAAGGAGCCCGTCTGCAGCATTCTCAGCACCGAAGCCTGGGGTCTGCCTAGCTTCGGGTGAGGAGCCGGAAACTGCCTGCGTCCCAGCTGGTAGTGAGCAGTTATCTCGTGGAAAGTAAGCAGCGGGTCCGTCGTTCGGTCGATCCCCTGCGAAGCCGGGTCCCTCGGACCGGCGCGGTTGATGAGACCTCGCGCCTGGTCGTGGGCCAGCTCATTCGGGTTGATCGAGCCGGGGGAGACGTTCCGGCCCATGTGAGCCGGGAACCAAGTGATGAAGTGACGGGCCGTGCCTGTCTTGCGGGTCCTCAGCACTGCCGCAGCCTCGGCCGAGACCAAGCCGGCGAGAAAGGCCATCGCCGCCGACCGGGAGTCCGTGAAGATCTGCGTGCGCCTCGGTTCGCACAGAGCAAGCGCCGCTGCGACTTGCTCTGCGACGGACGCCGTCGAGCGTTGGATAGACGCCGCATTCAGGATCTTGCCCTGGGGGTCAACCACCGTGGCCACGTAGGAGTTTGATCCGGGATACCGTGCCGCGTCGACAAAGGACGCGAGCTCTGGGTTCCGCAGGGCAGTCTTGATGAGTGCTCGGGCTCTGGCTGCGCGCCGGGCCTCGTTGTACTGTGGATGAACGTTCCTCAGGAAGGGGGAGACTCGAAAGGCGTCCCTTTCACCCTCGCAGAGCGGGACTGCGCACGACTCCTCGGCCATGGCTGCCAGACCCGCCATTTCGACTATTCGACGGCCGGCCTTGGTGGTAGAGAGGCGAACGATCTGTGCCGTTTTCTGTGCTTCGATCACTTCGCTGAGGGTGTTGTGGACCCCGAGTTGCATCAACCTCTCCGTGCTGGTCATCACGGGGATGCCGAGGACTCGTTGAATGCTCTTCCTCATGAGTGCGTCGATCTTGTTCTCTTCCGACCGCGACCAGCTTAGCGCAGAAGCCACGTAGTTGATATGGCTCATGAGGAAGGCGTGGTAGATCCTTATGAGGTTGGTTTCGCTGATGCCCCCCTTCCTGCTCGTCACTCGCGAAACGAGTCTGAGCATGTTCTCAGTCTTCGAGCTCAGGCGCGCGATCGTCTGCGCGTTGCTGCCATGTGCATTGAGGACTAGTCCAAGCACCCTGAGAGAATCCACTCTCTGAATGCGCTGACCCGTTTTCGTTCTGAGTTCGATCGGTACCTGGTCCAGCGTCGTGTCGAACTTGCGGCCTTTTCTGTCGGGCCGATATAGCAAGAGTTCAGACTTGGTCGGCGGGAGGACCAGCCCCGTGCCCTCTAGGAATTCTTCCGTGACGTGCAAGGCCTCTTGCAGGGCCCGCTCCACCGCTGCGTCCGACCCACCGCCGCACCAGACGGTGATGTCGTCCGCGTTGAGAGCGTGATTGAGATTGACGGCCCCGATTCGGTCGAGTCGGACTGATAGGTGTCTCATGGCGATGTTGAACAGCAGTGGAGATAACACCGCACCCTGCGGCATGCCGCAGGCTCCCAGCGCGGATCCATCCGACTTGATCTGGCCCAACTTGGTCGTGGCCTTGCGATCTCTTAGGAAAGAGCTCACGTACGCGTGAAAGCGTTCGCCAAGGTTCAGTGTCGTCACAGAGTCGAGGAGGTGCTTGTGTTTGACCGTGTCGAAGGCCTTGGCGATGTCCAGCGCCAAGATGCCTCGGACATCTCTCGTGACCACGTCGACTATCTGCCTCTTGATCAGCAGCATGACCTCGTGAGTGGACAGCGAGGGTCTGAAGCCGACCATATTCGGCGGGAGGAGGTGTCGTTCCTCTATATGCCTCGATATTCTGTTGTGGATGATATGCTCCGCCACCTTGCCCACGCAAGGCGTGAGCGAAATGGGTCGCAGACTGTCTATGGCTGGTGTCTTGCCCGGCTTCGGAATTAGGATTAGCGTGGCTTCTGTCCAGGCATCCGGTACGATGCCGGCCTCCCAGACAACGTTGATTTCTATGGTGAGCAGTTCGATCGAGCCGTCGTGCAGATTTCGAAGGAGTCTGTTCGAGATTCCATCCGGCCCGGGCGCCGATCTTCCGTTGAGGCCTTGAAGGGCCGCTCTGACCTCCGAGACGGAGAAGGGGGAGTCGAGCTCCTCGTCCGCCTTGCCGCCATAGGCCGGGTAATCATCTGGCCCGGACTGCCCGATGGGGAGGTAGCGACGCGCGACTTCGTCCATCACTTCGTTCGTAGATGCGCCTTCGCTATTGAGCTTGTGGACCAGCCTGTCGATGGCCAGAGTGTGGTTTCTCTTGGAGTGCGTGTCGTCCAATAACTGCTTGAGGAGGCTCCACTTGCCTCCCGCACGCATCTGGCCGTCGACCGACGCGCAAACTTCGTTCAACTGCTGCTGGCCGAGCTCTTTACAGTGCGATTCGATATCGCGGTTAAGGGCCGCGATCATCCTCCGGAGGTTGCGGTACAGCTTCTGCGTCTTCCATCTGGCCGTGAGGGAATTCTTCGCTTCGAGCAGGTGCGCCAATCGAGTGTCCATGCGGTCGACCTTGAGGTCTGTTTCGACGGTCCTGGTGACCGCAGCTACGTCCTTCTTGAGCTGCACTACGAGGTCCGCAAACGACTCGTATTTTTCGTGGTCGTCCTTCCTTCTCTTTCGGAAGGCGTCCCAGTCGACTATTTCGAAAGCCCGCTGTGGGGCCGCGCTGACCGGTAGGGAGATTTCCACGATGCAGTGGTCACTGCCCAGGTTTTCTTGTAAGTTGTGCCACTCCGCTCCCGGCGCGTTCTTGACGAAGGCCAGGTCTGGGGTGGTATGTCTCGAGACCGAGTTTCCCATGCGCGTGGGGTAATGGGGGTCGGTTATCAGTTCTAGGCAGCTGTCAGTCGCTTCCTGCAGGAGTCTGCAGCCTTTGGGAATGCTTCTCACATAGCCCCAGGCTTCGTGCGGCGCGTTGAAATCTCCAGCCATAACGAGCGGCATCTCCCTCGCCTTGGACGGTGCCTTGGTTGTTAGGCTGTAGAGGGTCTGCCGGTTGTCCCTAGGAGAGCAGTACACATTGATAACGTAGACGCTGTTCTTCAGCCAACCGTTGGGTTTGATCTCGACGAGCAACGCTTCCAGTTTGGTGTTGCCAAGACGGATATCGTGCTCCTGGAAGGCGCACTTCTTTGCAATAAGTATCGCGATGCCGTGCCCGTTGTCCGCCAACGAGGAGACAGCTCGGTATCCCTGGAGGGAAATCGTTTCCATCCCCGTTTCCTGTAGCAAAATGACGTGGGGCCTCTCTTGCGGCTCTCGGGCCTTGATGAACTGCACCACTTGAGGCCTGCGCCTCCGGAAGCTGGCGCAGTTCCACTGCCACACGATGAGCTTACTATCCGGTCTGGCCATGGTTGGGCATGTTGGACCGGAGGTGGGCTGGGGTGCCATCTTGCTCGTCAGCCCACGACTGCTGATTGTCTTGTATCATGTCACTGGACACCGCCTCCGGCCTTGGCAAGCTTGGCATCGCTTGGCAAGCTCATTCTCAAGCAGTTGCACTCTAAGTAGAAGGGTCTGGTTACTCTGTACCAGCTCGGCAAAGGATTTTTGCATGCGGTCCAAGGACCTCTGCATGGCAGCCTCAGCCGTGCTCACATCCTCAACCGTACCCTGGGAGGTGGCGGCTCTACGCTTGACCGCCCTTGCTGTGGCCCCTTCTTCCGTAGACGTTTGCCTTGCCGCGGCCGCTTGGACGGCGCTGGCGTTTCGGAAGGCCTCAAAGTCGGCCTTCATTCTCTGAATTTCCTCCTTGAGACTGGCGTTTTCGCTCATCAACTGCGCGATCCTGGGATCGTGCGCCCGCTCGCTCTCCTGTGTGGCGGCGTGTTGCGTCCGGCCCGTCTGCTTCGTCTGTTTCACTTTGTCGGCCCAGGTGGGACCTCCTGCGATGCGCACCTTGGACTTGGAGCGGCCCCTAGATTGAGAGCGCCCTCGTTGCACGGAGCGCCCACGTGAGCGGGAGCGCGTTCTAGAGCGGGAAAGGCTGCGTAAAGCCCCTCAATCTCCCAAAGTAGCGCCATTCGCTTCCCTCCTCCTCCGCTCGGCGCGGCCTCGACGGTGGCGCCGCCGGTGGTGGGCCTGCCGTAGCAGACGACGGCTAACACGCTACGGGAGGAAATTCGCAGAAAAGTTCGTTCGAGCCCTGCGGAGCGGTTTTTTCAATCGTGATCTTTCTTCGTCAGTCGGTAACTGGCCTTTAGAATTTCGTATTGGAACTGCGGAAGAAATAGAGAAAATGGCCATTATTCAAGGCGTAGTTAAGGCGTAAAGCGCGCGACGTTGAGAGTTCGTGTTGATGAAACACGACGCAAGCACGCGGTGTACTAAAACTCGCGCATAATTACCAAAGTTTCAGGTGTTGACAGCGTGAAAGTATGTGCATGTGGTTTCGTAGGTTCATTCACGTACCTGCAGGACACTTTTGTTCGGTCGGCGCGTGAGAGATTCCGGCTGTGTGCGGTCAGCAACGCCTGGCATGACGGCCGTTTTTTTCATTGCGGGGTGCTTTGGTAATCGTGACGATATATTGTTTTTTTTTACAAGTACTGCTCCAGGAGGGCACATGTAATGGCTAACGGAGGCCTCTGAAGAGCACGTAACATTACACTAATACAGGCGTCGCAGGGAGTGTTCGCATACAAAATTGGCTGTGTGCGACCATATTCTCCCTTGGCATGCACAGGCTTCGGCGAGCCCCATCCAGCCCTGGTTCTAGCTTTGGTGTTCCCGTTGCCGCTTTGGTGCCCTGGAGGCGCCGTCAATAATACAAAATAATTACAAGTTGTTACAACTAGTAAATAAACTTTATTGAAGAAATACAATCGCGCCGAGGCGCCAACTTCTAAAGCAGCGCTAGCGCGCCAGTATTATGAAGCGCCAACGAGGAATTTACCGGCCCACGTACGACTCTACGATCAAAGTGCACGTTAAACATCCCCAGGCGAGCTAAAGTTATCCGGAGCCATCCACGACGACCTCCTAGCTTTAGTCGCTTCGGAACGTTAAAAACGTTAATCACCACAAACCAAATCAATACATGCGGGCGTACATTCGAAGCTAAAAGACTGCATCGTAAGTCATAGTGAGCCTTCCAAAAGCGTCGAGAATGTGCTAACTTCTGGTGGAGCTCAAAACACACCCTGAATAATGTCGCTTTTATGTCACAGGCCAGCTGCAGATGCGTCCATTTCACCGCAAGACGAAACTACATGAAACAAAGAGAGCACATTCGAAAAAAAAGTCAAACAACGCGCTAAAAACCACGCAGAGCATGAACACACACTTTTCCGAAGCGGAAGGCGTGAACTAGGCTCAAAATAAGAGGTTGTGAGTAGCCGTGGCACTTACTTCACTAAGCCGTGCGTTCTTTGCCACTTCCTGGAAGTCAGCCCGCTCGATCCTGCGACTCCACACTTCTTTTTGCGTTGCGCCCGCCGGACGGCAAAGCAAAAAGCTTTTTGCCCTCGCTGTGTCTGTGGCGGCAACCGAAGGCGCAGCAGCATGGCATCGCACTTATGTTCTCGGCCCTGCACATTCTATTACGCTAACGCACTCCCTCAGTCCGCCTGCCGTACTTTTGTTCGGCAGGCCCAACAATGGAGGTCGGCGCGCGCTGGAAAGAAAAAATATACAAAAGCGCGGCGCCTGCTCCGCGCTGGAAAGAAAAAAATATACAAACGCGCGGCGCCTGCTTTCACGTGACACAGATTGGCCAATGGGGGAACGGAGGAGGCTGGGGAGACAGGAGGCGTGGAGGAGGACACGCCAGGGTGAGCGGGGTGGCGGAAAGATCTAAGAATGGCGCTACTTTTGAAAAATTGAGGGGCTTTAAGGCTGCGCGAGCGGGAGCGCCCCCTCGAAGAACTCCTCTTCCTTGGCGCTGACGTCAGGGCCTGGTTCATCTCGCGTGTCGCGTTGACGCCCTTCTTGGTGTCGCCAGTTTTCTTCCGCCGGCACCTTCGGCGTCTCTGCCTGACGACATACGGCGTTTGGAAGCGTTGCTCGCACTTACGATCAGCCGTTGGGTGAGGGCCTCCGCATATGCCGCATTTCGCCTCACACTGGTGGCCTTCAGGGCAGCATGCCCGCTCCGCACATGAAAAAGTTCGGCACCCTCAGTCCGTCGAACAAGACGATAACCATGGTGGTGGTCTTGATGCGACGCACCTCCAACGCGGTGGGGTTCCGCTGGTGTAAGATCATTGCGCGGAGCTGAGCGTCGTTGAACTCGATGTCAACTCCCCTCACAACACCCTTGCATGTATTGTCCGAGGCGGCCATGTACGCGGCCACTTCAAAGACCCCTTCGCGCAGGTGGATATTTTGAACCATTGAGTAAGCACGCGCGTTCCTTTCTTCTGGTGTTGAGACGACGTAGATGTCTTGGCCAACCTCGTCGGCTGAAAGCGCCACCGCCATAGCCAGCGCTTGTGCCACCCTAACAATGCTAATATTTTTCACGTCGAGGCCACCCCTTGGCCTAACGATGATTAGAATATGGTCCCGTAGCAGTCTCGGGAGCCTTGAGGCTGCGGCCAGCTTCTTCAGCGCGTTCCGCGGGGCTGCCGTGCGGCGGCCGCCCCTGCCACCTCCCTGCTTTACCGGGCTCGGCGTCGACTTGGAAGTTTCTTGCCTTGCCTTCTTAGTCTTGCCCGTTGCCGTGGTCCAGCCGGGGCACCTTGCTTCTTCAGGGGTGATTTCTACCCCCTCCACCATCTCGACTTCGGGCATGATGCCCCACCACCCCGGAGTTAGGCCAAAGGCCTAGCCCGTACTTGTCACCAGCGTTAATCCGTTAGGGTTAGATCCGCCCGGCGTCGCGAAAAGTTCAAGGTCATATAAAAGTTCGAGAAAAGCATCTACCGATATATATCCGGTATCGCCTTGATCCCCGCAACAAACTGCGTCGAATGATGCACAATGTTCAAGCGTTTTCGCCTACTGTGCCACTGAAAACATTTGAGGAAACGGAGCCGATGTTTGCGGGTCCGCACTTCTCGGCGCCCCCTGGCGATCATATATTCAAGGAGCGAAAGCCCCCAGATTCTGTCTCTTGCGCCTGCTCTTACTCGCGCCTGCGCACAAACGGCTGGCGATCCCTCAAATCAGCGTCTCGTGACGCCGAAATGCGTGCGCGGGAAGCTGCGGCGAAACGCCAGAAGCGAAGCCTCGCATCGCAAACCACGGATTTGAATCATGACCGACAGGAGCTCAATAGCGAACGCCAGACGCATTTGGCGCGACAAGCGGAGGATAAGCGACTGAGGTGTCAAGAAGACCCTACAAGCAGCGTTATGTGCGTAAACTGCACAGTGCAACAGCTTGCACACCACAATACAACAATACCGAACCTGTGATGTGATAACCGTTATAAAAGAATGAATGCGAACAAACAAAATTGACTGTGTAAGAATAAAGAGTTAAAGACCACTGAAGGGAACAAAGCTATCGTGTCATACCCTTAAAGGCGCAGCTTAAGTGTCCCCCTGTCTCTTTTTTTTTCGCTACATTCGAAATGTCCCTACCAGCCGGCGGTCGCGCCACTAGACCGCGTTCTAGTTTACTGCACCCAAACCATATAGCTTCATATTTAATTTCAGTTTCATGATTACTAGAGGGAACTCTGGCGCTAGTGTCTACGGGAGTGGCAAGGAGTGTGATTCCGCCAACATAGGAGTCATGGTTAATATATAGATTTGCCTAATCGTCGCGGTCCTGACTTCAAACGGATTCGTGAATTTGTAAATACGTCATTTTAAATAAAGTACCATGTTATCAATAAAATGAATGGACGCCATAATAGTATACGACGGCAGGTTTCGAATGCAAAACGTCTACTACATAAGCCCGATATTGAAACCGTTATGCGACGGACGTTTTTTTTTTCTTCATTGCATTAGGCTAAGGACGCATGAGTTGACAAGTGGCACCAGATACCCTTATAAATTTTTCTCTGGCAAGCGAGCGGGTCGAGAAACTTGGCGTGTTTCGATGCGGCGACCTCGACACGCAGAACCCCTGCAATTAGTAGCAATTAATGTGTTTTCGTAGGGTGACCTGCATTTATACAAGTATACAGAATGTCCCAGCTAATTTTGGCAGAGTTTAGATATATGCGAATGCCACGTAGGTGGACAGAACCAAGGTAATGTTCTTTGCCGTCGCTTGGAGATACTCAAATTGTTTCTTTTTTCATTCCGCCTAATACGATAATTAGCATTGCTTAATTATTCAACTTCTCAAATATAGCAATTACACGAAAAGTGTCAATGAAAGAATTGTACAGCGACATGAAGAACTGCCGATGCAGCTCTCTGTCGCTAATACGTGCTACATAAAAGTGTTTTTCCGAGCGTGAAAGAAGCCCGCGAATACACCCAAAGTGCCTCGAGCGGCCAGTCGCGCGGCAATTCGCTCGCACAATCTGGCTCGCACACGCGATATTGAGCCGCGCTCGCCGGCTAACCCCCATACGCTTTAACCCGCACTTACAGCATACGGCGCGCGGCGACGATTCTATTGCTCTTGACTTTTTGCGGAACCTCACGGCGACGGCATAAACGCTCCGTAAAAACTTTGACTATGGCAACTTAGTGCCCCTATATAGATACGTGCGGCATTTTGCGATGAGTCTACAAGCGTGCACAATCGCCTCTCATTATGCCGACCCTGTTAAAATAGGCGCGTCTTACAGACCGGTGCGGCTTATATACAATTCGTTTCTTCGAAGCTGGTAAAAGGGGGTGGAGGGTGGGGGAAGGGCTTGGACTTGTACAAAGGGGGCGTCTTGCATACAGTCCAGAAAATACGGTTCATGAAGAGAAGAAGCGTTCTTTTTAGAAGAACGAAAAATGGACTTTACTCTTTCTTGTCGTCTAAGCGACAAACATAAAAAGAAAAGAAAACGAAAAATGGAAGCAGGCATTTTCTCTAGGGATAGATTAAAGCACGAATTATCTTTCCCACGTATCTCTGTTCGCATCTTGTATATGTGCGCGGACAAGTACGCGTCCGGACGCGGTTCGCGTCTTAGCGTCCTCCGATCCTGGCGTGGCTCATTCCAAAGCGCTGGCACCCAGGGCGGCGGACGGGGCGATGGAGACGGTAGTGAGTACCGTGCTCTTCCTGCTGCGCGAGGTGTTCGAAGGTATCACAATGTTTCGGCCAGCCATCTCCTCCTGGTAGCGCAACCGTGTCTCGGCGTCGGCTGGACCGTAGTCCTCCTCAGGCTCCAGCGCCGCGTAGATGTCCTGAGAGGGATGGTCAACATAAGCTGCGGAACGGCTCGCGCGTACACCCGTGAGCAAAAGTATGCGGACCAGGGACTGCGCGATAAAACTAATTTTCTGCTCTGTCTGTGAATGCAGCTTCAAATTAAAGACTGCAGTCCGAACTTGGCATTACGAATTTTCTAGTGCACTCGTCAGTTTCAGTTGATGCGTGTTAATTACGAAGAAATTAACTTTTCCCGGCGACCCTGCGGTCCGTAAACTTTTACTCACGGGTGTACATCGGGAACAGCTGCTGCCGTGGTTGCGGCGTTCTGCTGCTGTGCAAGCAGGTGGTGAATCACACGCGACTGCCACGTTGCTGCTGTGCAACAATGTGGCGTCCCCAAGTCCCACTGCGCAGTGTTTGTGACGTTACAATACAATTAACATTTTTTAGGCTGACCTAAGTAGGCGAGACGTCTATCGAATATTTTGCCGGGCTGTTGCGTCATTATGAGAAATGATGCGCTATTGAGGGCCGCAGAGATGTGTGGCAGGGTAATTTTAAACGTTGGCATGCGCACTCTTGATAACCTCCGATAGGTGATTTATATTGGCCACACTGCACTTGACGGCTGTGACGTCAGTATGCGAGCAGCAGCGTTGTTGCTGACTGTAAACGAAATTTGTTCCACTCTTTATTGCCAAGGGCGTTTGCGTACAACTTATCAGTAATGTTGAAGTGGTGTAATGAAAACTATTTAGAAAATTAGAGGTGCGTTTGAATATTTCTATGCTCTCAGAAGTGAGGTGTAAAGTGTGGGTTTGGACTTTACGGCAGCTCTTGGGAACGAATTATTAGGCTGAGAAAAACATCAAGAGAACATACGTGCCTGTCCATTCTTCTGACTTCATTTTTTTTGTATGCGTTGTTAATTTGCTATATTGTACTATTATTTAGTTATGCTGTCCACCTGATTATCCGAGTTTTGCTCTATGTTTTTGTGATGCAGATTTAATTATTGTATTCGGCGTATTTTACGCATACAAGTTCTGCAGCACATATCCAGTTTGTGTGCTTGCTGTCGTGACAATTTCGTACGCACTAGGTATAGCACATATATTGGTGTACGCCTTGCTGCACAGTTTACACAAACCAAGAGCAGTCATACTGGGGCTGAAGTTGTATTTCCTGGAAAGGGGGAGGGGGAAGGGCGGACACACTGTCAGGCTTCTGTAATTTTATTACCTTTCGGCCGTCCTACAGAAACCTGTATTAGCCTTCCGCGATTTTCTAAAATGAAAGTCGCATATGATGCCTGTCCCTCTCACTCGCAAGATAAGTGTGCTCGAAAAAAAAGAAAGTTGCGCAGACACCATCGACGCTTTCAACTTATGCGATTCGTCGAACGGTTCTGGAAAGCTGCTCATTTTGTTAAAGTGCTTATCTAAGTGCTTATATTCGTTGCAGAGATGATATTTGGGTAGCATTTGTTGTTGCGTTGCGTTCTTCTGTCGAGAACCCAACCGTTCACCGCGCAAGCTGCTGCGGTAGTATGGGTGGCTATAAGGCAAATTCGTCATACGTGTGTGTTGCCATCCTCCTCCCCAGCCATCGAAGGAGAACAAGGCGGGGAAGAGGAGGAGGGCTGTCCTGTCCGTGCGCTCCGCCACATCATCTAAACACACAGACGCCTCAAAGGTCTCGGGCGAAAGCGCCTCAAGGGGCAACTGCGTCCTGCAACTAGCTCAGCTGCGCGACAGCGCGTGACCTTAGCGTTGGCGGGGAAAGTCCGACCACCACCGGCTACGAAAATGGGCGACAAGGATAAAGAAAACTATTCGGTTTCGTATTCGCTGGTGTAGAGGTACACGGCAGAGTTGAGGGAGTTGAGTACACGGCAGAGTTGAGGCGAGAACTTTAAACAAGGGAGGAGAATCTGCCTCTACAAGATGGCGGAGTAACGCCAGCTTCCAGCGTCACCGAACATCGCAAAGAGTGACGTCAGCGCCCTTCCATACTTCTTCCTTCCTCCATGGTTCCCGGTGATTTCCAACGCGTGCCATGTTTTTGTGCACACTGCTGACTACCCTGAAGCGCGATAACCAGTGATTAATGGATGTGCTGAAAAAAAAGTACACGTTAATGAACCAGTAAATGTGAAACAAGCAAGGTTGCCGCGCAAAACATCAATACGTTTCGCTTTTATGTCACTCATCGAGTCATCAAAAGATTTTTGGAAATGGAAAATTTTACTTTGAAAGCAATCCTTGGTGTTGCAGCGTGAGATATGATCGTGAACAGCTTAACACGTGTGCAGTGAAAGAGACGCTAACTTCACTGGTCAAGAGCGGATAGCTATACTCTAGTGTTTAAAAGAAGAAGAAAAAAAAAACAAAGCAACCCGACATCCTAGGCCAGCGTCATGCCCGGCTTAATCAGGGATTGAAGAAAAAACATCGTCAAACCAACGAGGCATATTTTCACTTATGAAAGCCTCAGTCACTACAGAACATTTCCTTTGTTGTTATGGTTTAGAAGGAGCCTAGGGAGTGCTGAGCCTTTGCTCTATCTCTTGGGGCTCTCCCCCCCCCCCCCCCCCCCCCCCTCTATGTAAGGACTTGGCACAGCTTTGGAAAAGAGGAGCTCATGACAGGCTGTCACTGCAAATGAATATGTTTGGGAGATATTTTGATCGTATGAACTGAATAGATTGTCCAACCACGTCATAGATTCGTAACTTCTAATTCACGCAGCTAAGATGTGTTTGTTGATTCTATCGAACAAGTAGACAATAAAAGTTCAGGTGCAATCAAAACACTTCACGGAAGAGTGAAGCGCTCATCTCAAACAGTAAACGCGTCAAGAAAAAGTAAAGTATTGACTTCGTACATTTGTTAGACAAAGAAAGTCCCTAAAGTATGGGCACTGGATTGACCCGGCATGGGCTCCACATTTCGAGTGCACGCGCAATGCTTCTTTCGGGGCTAATGCTAAACATTCCACCGCACATAGGTAGTCAGACATTCGCCGAAAGCAAATTTGAGAACAAATTTTCTTTAAAGAAGAGTAAATATTAGAGAATACAGGCAACAATAGCATGCAGAGACAGCAGGCCATAAAACTTGTTATTGTGTGAGAGAAAGTTCCGTAACAATACTTTAAAACTTGCTAAGACTTCAATGCTATGTTTTTATTACTAGGCACGCCAGCGCTAGTAGTAAACAATTCTAAAGTTTTCTTTTATTGTAATCAGAGCAATGAAATTGATCAGCACAGCCACTGAAGGAATGGGAATGGACCAACTCTCAGCATTCTGAGGAGTTAAAATGAATAAAATTTCAAGGGCACTCCACTCTCCGGAATGGAGTGAGAATGGAAAGGTGGTTGCCCCTACGCAGCCCCAGTACACAGTGGCAGGTACAGTTTCCACTAGAGAACTTGCTTTGTCATCGGCTCCACACATCGCGTCGAGCTTTTGCCCTCGAATGCGTCGAAAACGAGTGGCTGTCAGCTCGGCCCCAGGTTCCTCAGAGCAGGCGATGCAGAACACTGAGTGGAAGATGTACGCATCTAAGTGTTGCACTCACATTATTGTTCTCTGAGAGTATGCGTAGTATCTGCGTCGTAACCGCGAAAATACAGCTGAGGATGATGGCCAGTGTCACTAGGCCACTCCATTCAGGGTTAGGGTAGCGGAACAGCTCGGTCCTCTCTGACGTCACCGTGCCTAAGGAGACGATCTGCATGCAACATGAAAGAACAGGCAGCACCCCAAGGAGCCTTAGATGGAACAGCCCCCGTCATTTCCTTCCTTCCTTCCTTCCTTCCTTCCTTCCTTCTTTCTTTCTTTCTTTCTTTCTTTCTTTCTAGAAACCGCAAGAACCAAAACTGCAGGAAACTACGAAAGGCTGAGCAGCCTAACGAAGGCATTCCTTATTGGAAAATCTCGTATGCCTCATATGCCTTGTATCCATATTGCTATATTATTTAATATGATCCTGTATGAAAGCCTGCACGGTCTAGCATAAGCCCATATGATAATAAAGGATCATGGTACGGGGCATATTGGTCTTTTCCAATAAGCTTTGCTTCAACTACAGAGCGACACGCCAGCTAGCATGCAGTTTTGTTACAGTCACATCTACTAGCATATCTTAAAATCAAAAGAAACAGCCTAAGATGAAAATAATAAAGGGAGCTTTAGTATTTCGACTTTGTCGTAGGTATGTGCAAAACGCGACACTTAAAAACTTCCCTACATTGCGTAGATAAAAGACGAAGTCGGCGAAGATGATCAATATAGGTTTTAGTGTCGTGCATAGGAAGGTCGAAGTCTGAAGCTATCGCCACGCGCTTTACGTTTCTCTGTTTATTACCGCGTACCAGGTTAGGGTTATTTAAGGCTCCTTAAACCTAAGCCACCATACTTGATCAAAATGCATGCTAAATTGTATGATCAAATAGGTATATCGCATAATAATGAAAAAGATATTGATATTTATTCATACCTCGTTCGACTAGAGGTGGCGACTAAGTAACGTAGAGTAGGTATGCTATGTATACCTATATATGCGATGACGGGTAGAGCGCTTCACCGAGCTGAGTCCTTAAGCTCGAGCCTCTGTGGCTCGCGATGCTGTTGGAATCCTCCAGGCTACGTCCAGCCATTCTTCTCCATTACAATAAAGTCAACTAACAATGACACCAAAGACAACATTGGGAAATTATCCGTAGTTCTTAGTTGAATTAAAGAAATCGTGAATAAGTGGAAATGAGAGTGCAAGAAAAAACAAATGGCCGCAGGCGCGATCTGAACCAACCTCCTCGCATTACGGGTGCAATGTTCTCACCAACTAAGTTATCGGGGTGCCATTTCCAGTCCATTTTCCGGGGTATTTATGTTTCTACTAAAACTAACCCTCGGAGTGTCAGACAGTGCCACCGCTCATGGCCTTGGCTGCGGACGTGGAACTTCCTTTCTTCCATCGGCCTGATGTCGACGCGATCCTTTTGGGTGAAGGCAACTGGTAAATAAACCCACTCATGCTACCTAAAGGCATCAAATCTGTCGGATTCGAGATCCTCACTACGTAATGAACAAAAAGAAAGGAAACCGAGTCGTATCAGAAGAAGCCAACAAACAATGACACCAAGGACAGTATTGGCAATATATATATGTATAGTTTACAACGGTGCTGATTTGATCAAGTTCAAACAGTTCAGGCTTGATGATGGTGAATAGCATACTCTGTGAACAAGGCACTGAAGGAACACGAAGAAATCGAGGACACAGCACTTTTGTTTTCGCATTTCTTCAGTCCCTTGTTCGCGTAGTGTGCTATTCACCTATTCACCACACACACACACACACACACATATATATATATATATATATATATATATATATATATATATATATATATATATATATGTATATATATATATATAAATATATATATACAGGTTAATAATACCCGCGGTGTTTGCTCAGTGGCTATGGTGTTAGGCTGCTGCACACGAGGTCGCGGGATCGAATCCCGGCCACGGTGGCCGCATTTCGATGGGGGCGAAATGGGAAAACACCCGTGTACTTAGATTTAGGAGCACGTTAAAGAACCCCAGGTGGTCAAAATTTCCGGAGTCCTCCACTACGGCGTGCCTCATAATCAGAAAGTGGTTTTGGCACGTAAAACCCCATAATTTAGTTTTTATACGTTGATACATTGTACCTTCTACAGTTATATGTGCGTCACCACCCTGCGAATGCATTTTATTTGCCTTTTCGTCCAGCACGACTCCAATGGTCATTTGGATTGCTCTTATACGCTCATAAACTAGCAGTATCAGTGTATCTTTTGCGAGAAGCCGCAGCGATAAGCTTACACGTGAAATAATGAAGCGGCAAAAATTGTGTGCTTCGTTCAGCCATCTCACACTCAAAGATGCACTTCACATAACGAGTTAATCTTCCCGAAGAAAGTGAATCACGCATGTGTAATGGCGATTATTTTTCCCTTTAAACACCAGTCGTCAAAAAAGAAAAAAAAAACATTTTGTTGGTACACGGCTCTCGCCTGTCATTTCTTATTGTCCGTTTGTGTTTTGCTGCGCTACCATTTGACATGTTTCGGGAGAACGCGATAATATGCGTATAATATTTTCGAGTGCTTCTACTCGCACTAGTCATATCATAAGAAGCCAACAAACACTGACATCAAGGACAACACAAGGGAAATTACTTGTGCTTAACAAATGAAAAAATGAAACTATAAATTAAGGGAAAATAAAGTCGACGAAAAAACAACTTGCAGCAGGTGGGAACCGAACCCACAACCTTCGCATTTCGCGTGCAATGCTCTACCCATTGAGCTACCACGGCGCCGTGTACCCACCCACAAAATACTTCAAATAGGCGAAATTCATGTTCCACGCAGGTACCTGCGCAACGGAAAAAACAAAAGCCTTGGTTTAACGTAATAAACGAGAAGAAAGGGGGTTAATCGAGGGGCCCGATTTTTATTAGTCATACCATAAGAAGTCAACAAACACTGACACCAAGGACAACACAGGGGAAATTACTTGTGCTTAATAAATAAGATAAAGAAATGATAAATTAATGGAAATGAAAGTGGATGAGAAAACAACTTGCCGCAGGTGGAGAACGATCCCACAACCTTCGCATTTCGCGTGCGATGCTCTACCAATTGAGCTACCGCGGCGCCGTTTGCCCATCCACTTTCTAGGGTATTTATGTGGTATTTCAGCCGCAGGCGTCACGAGACCGTGATCTTTTTTTTTGGGGTGAAGGCAACCGGTCAATAAACACACGCATGCTACCTGAAGACATCAATGTTGCCGGATTCGATATCCTCGTTATCTAACAAACGAGAATTACGGGGGTTAACCGAGGGGCCAGATTTTTTTATTAGTCATATCATAAGAAGCCAAAAAACACTGACACCAAGGACAACATGCGAAGGTTGGGGGATCGTTCCCCAGTTTCTTCATCCACTTTCATTTCCATTAATTTATCGTTTCTTGATTTGATTTATTAAGCACAAGTAATTTCCCCTATGTTGTCCTTGGCGTCAGTTCTAACGCGACAGCGTAAAGGCCAGAATACATGGAGCGAACTTTCACGACGAAGTTCGGGCGGCAGAAAATCTGCCACGCCGCGACGCCGTATGTTCGTCGGGCTGCGCTACATGGAGCGAAGACACGGCGGCCGCCGCCGATGAGTCGCTGCGTTGTTATCGGCGTGGCTGGGCAGTTTAATTCGCGCTAAGCTACTACTTTAAATATAGACGAGGCAAATGCGCTGTAGTGAAACACATAAAACAAAAAAAAAGAACTTTAACGACAACTATTATCGCTTTTGAATTGCGGAACACCCTAAAAACGCGTAAAATTTTGTTTAGAAATGATTTCTAATGTTTTTTATGTGTTTGAGACATTCATGTGCCGATGTAGTTTAAAGAAAGCAGCGATGCTATGCGTTGTGTCAACACTGGGCGGGTAAACAACTTTCGCCTTTCTAACTCCGCGGCTCTGTTCTGTGGCTCAACGCGCGCGCGGCCGAAGCAAGCAGACCCGAAAGTAGCGCACGTGAGCTTGTCTAACCATGGCTGTTATTAACTTAGTAACCGCTTTGGATGCCATGAATACGAAAAGCGGGAGACCGGCGTGAACGATAGAGCGGGATCGGGATACACGGACAAGCGGGGAAGCCTAGCCTGAAGTCGGGGCGGATAGTGAGACCTGATTGGCTCGCTTTGGGGCGCCGCTCGTTTGCCGCTTCCGGTATCGTCGCCGCCCGACGAACTTTTCTGCGCCAGCTGGATCGGCGGCGAACGACGTTTTCTTCGCCGCCGCGCGTCGCGCGTACGCCGCCGGGCGTCAAACGCCGACTATTCGTCGCATATTCGCTCCATGTATTCTGGCCTTTAAGGAGCTCGTGTCGCAGAAAAGCCGGTGTAGTCGGCGTCCGCGGCGTTGGCTGTGAGCGATAAATCCCGACAGGCACTTCATGAATAAAAAACAAGTTGCAAGGTGTGCAGAGTGGGAATCGAACCAGGGTGTCTGGAGTGTAAGACGGAGACGCTACCACTCAGCCACGAATTCGATGCTTCGTAGCGGTACAAATGCGCCTGTAGTGAATGCGGTGTTGCCTCAGAAACGAGCCGTAGAAAGTTATACTGCGGTGTATATCGGTAATTATGAACATGTAACTTACAGAAGTCGCAGTTACACGAGTAGCGAAGTGCGTTTCCGCTACATTTCTTCTGCGCTTTCCGCACACACAGAGCCATCTTGCGGCAAACACAGAAGACCCCCTCCTCTGAATGTACGGCGCTGCCCCGACAGGTGGCGCGCCACGCGTGCATTGGGGTTGTGCGGGGACCGGTGCGAGGCGCGTCGCCGCCCGTACTCCCGCTCCCCTGACGACGTTTCGCCTTGCTCCCTCACGGGTTGCAGAATCAAGCGTCCTTCCTTTCTTTAGATCACTATCTGTCTATCTCTCTGCCCGTGCCGAGCACGACGTTTGGCTGGCGTGCATCGTTTCCCCCTCCGAGACACCGAGTTCTTTGGTTCGTTCCGCTTGCTCAGGCGCACGTTTCGTTGCCGCGCCGAACGCTGCGTTGCTCGACGCTCACCGCGTCCGATGCGGGGCGCCTCGTAAGTGATTGCTGCGCCGTAGCCCATTGTCTTACACCCCTTGGCGGGTCGACGGGAACGCTGTCGCGTTCCAGTCTTCAAGGCGAAGCTTAAGCGTCCTCCAATTTTTTGTTGACTTCTTATGGATATGAGTATAAAAAAAATTGGGCCCCTCGGTTAACCCTCTTTCTTCTCGTTTTCTACTCGCACTAGCAGCTTTGCAGCAAAACAATGTTGTATACTTACAATAAGCTTAATCTTTGCGTGCATTCACAACCGCTTGTATAGTCAAAGTAGTTTTGGTAGCATAGAAGCCGCCTTGCCCAAGCAGCAGAGCTGATAACTAGAGTTCGGGCGAATATCACTTTCTCGAATATGATTCAAATATGAATAGTAAGTATCGAATACGGCATCCAACAGCCAAACGCAGACACATATAATAAGAGCAGAAATGTTCATTTCGCTATAATTGGGTATCATACTGATATTAATCAGTGCAAAAGATTATCTCTCAGGGACAATGGTTCAGTTTTAAATGCAAGAACACTTCGTGTCAATAAAAATACTGTGCAAATAACATTCTACACATCTTTGCAGTTTGACTGCAACTAAATTTTCAAATAATCAATGGCTACTGTGTGACTACCATTTAAAGAAAGACTAAATGAATGGTTTCGAAAAAAGTAGAATAACAAGTTGTGAAAAGACAGAAAGGCGAGAGCCTGCTGCACATTTGGTAATAGATGACGTTATACGATCGGGGTCGGACATCTTGCGAGACATAACGAGCCGCAATGGTAAGTACACGTGTGGCGCTAAGGCGACCTCCTCACTGAGGCGCAGAGGCACACGCTTCTTTCTTTTCGCAGACGCGCACTTGCGGGGCAAGTCCTCGCGATCCGCAACAGCGTGAACGCTCCTCCATCGCTCGCCGCCGCAACCGCCGCCGCCGCCGCCGCCGCTGCTGCTCCGACTGTGACGTCATTGCGCTGAGCACGCGCGCCCGCTTGGCGCGACAGCAGTTACTAAGCCTAAAATTCTGCAGACACTTTAGGCTGCCTACGTGTGGGAATGCGAGCGCATTATTCCGTTTGTGGACCTCGGAACGTCATCAACGCGCTCATTTCACACGCTCACGACGTGACGCCACCTCCTCCGCACACGCCACGCGCGCCTCCCAGTGACGGACGCACTGGTCAGTCAGATGGCTGCGACGTGAGGTGTGCAATCAGGCACGCACGAGTCACACACCTTTAGTCAGCCAGAGCCGTCGAGCAGTCGTGGTTTCAGGGAAACGTGCACGTCTCGCACCCCTGAGGCCCGGGTTCGATTCCCACCCGGACCTAAATGTATGATATTTTTTTTTTCAGAGGCACTAATTCACCTTGTTTATACAGGAACCTCCCCGAGAAATGTGAGGTCAACGCGAGCACTTTTTAGCGTCTTCTTGCTCTTTGCAGCGTCGGCCTCTTTTCGTCAGGGCGCAGTTTCACCAGGGGCACCGCCAACATATACCTAAGCCTTTTTCTAGCCTTAGAATACAGTTGAAACATTTGTGTGCCGTGACACATGTAAAAGAGCCGGTTGCAAGGATAACACCATGGTGTTCTAGAGTAGTAGATAAAACTGTTACCTGTCTACACTGCCAAAACAATAAATGACTCACTACAATCAAGACACAGGTCGTCATTTATTTTCCCCCGCGAAACACACACAAAAAAAGGCTTGGATTACGTAATCTCGCTACTGCATTGACTCATGTCGTTGTTTCAATTCTGATAGTTGCAACACTTAGTTTAGCAGACGGAGAGCAATAACCAGAGTCGGCTGTCGAACCTTTAGGAGTCGGTTGTCGCGAAATAAGCTATTGAGTTCGGATATTCGAAAATACCGAATAGTTCTCTTTTCGAATACGAACGTGACAAGTTAGTGCGTAATATTTGATTCGTATTCGAAATGTCGAATATTCGCACAGCCTTTACTGGTAACCTAAGTCTGCGTAACTTATTGACCCGAATTTGAATAACATTTAAGCGGACTTCGCGGGTCTCTGGGGTTAGCTTATATGACGCATATCTCAGAAAGTGACCTCCAAAATTTTCACCGTGCCGTACACAATATCCAGATACCGAGGCCATGGGAAGGTTGCGCTGTTTCTCAACGGTTCGGGTTGTGTATTATTGTGTATTCGGGAGTGGTAATGGCGGCATGCTCTTCAATTACAGCATCACGAAGATACACTTCTGCTTTCTATTTCTTATTTTTTAATTTTTTATTATCACCACCACTGACCTTTACCCCTGATCAGGCCAATGAGCCACCCTTGTTTTCTCTCTCTCTCTCTCTCTGTTTGCGGGCTGTCTATGACACATGTGCATGTATTTCAAGCGTAGACATTTGCAGAGAAGTTGTACATCTTCCTTAGGCTTTTACTAAGTTTTTCCCTGCCACTTTGATTTTGAGTATGGAGCTCGGCTTCGGCGTTATTTCGAACGAACAGAGCTTTTCTTGCACACAAAGTGCGCATGCGCGAATGTTGCGCGCGGTATGTGCCTGTCTAGGCAGCGAGTCTGAAAAACGTTGCATAATGCAGTTTTTTTTAGTGAGCTTTGCCGCAGTACAGCGCTCAATGCTGGTCAAGCATACGTGACGTATTGCGGTGAAGCATATCAAAAGTGGAAAGAGGACACTGACGCGAGATTGGTATGTGTTCCCTGGTATGTGCTCCTCAGTTATACACTCGCAGTGTGAGAATGGAGACACCCAATAAGCGTACTGGCAAGCCTTCAAGGCTATTTTAGACGTTGTTGTAGCAATTTGGATCCTTTGTCTTGCCCGTCTTACGCACCCCGAATATGAGACCATAGCGGTACATAGTACGCGTCCCTTAAGTTATACATGCGCTCAAGCACCGGCTCCGGTCACAGACCGAGCACCGAACTGTACCGGCAGCCATTCAGAGTTGTTTCTAACATTGCTGCTTCGATTTAGGCCCCTTGTATGTGGGGAAAGAAGTGCGGCCGTAAGAAACTAATATTTTTTGTTGAATAAGCCGATGTCGTGCGGTTCATGTTTTCTGAAGTGTTGAATTCTTTACGCAAGAATAGCTATGTTCGTTTGTTCGTTTCTCGTCCAACTGCTTTTTTCACGTGCAACTCAAGACGTTCTATTTGCGGCGTCGCTGCTGCCCTTCGTTTCCTTTGCATCTTTTTTTGTTTGGCAACGGCTCCTTTCAGGGCCTCGCAAATTGCATCGGTAGGGTTCGTGCCATGCTATAACGAGCGCGATTCCTCCATGTTCGCCTCTTTTAAAGAAGCAAGGCCATGACCCCAAAACAGAGGACTTCCCTTACCACGGCAAATTAGTGGCCCTTTTTCACTTTTAATACGCTTCATAACAGAATTAAACTGTATTGTATGAAAACAGACATTGTAAAAAGCGGCATTATGCAAGGTTTTTTTTAGGGCCTCGGCCTTGAACAAGAATAAGAGTACGAAAAAGACGGTGCAATGCGTGTGGTTGAACTCGTGGACGCCAAAACATGCGTGATTATATTGATATGGCGCGTCGATTGTCTCCACGTTTGCAGGTCTAAAACATCATCTTACCAACTCAAGTCCCTAGATCCCGTGAGCGCAATACAGAGGTACCTTTATTTGAAGTACTCTTCAGAATTTTTCACGCGGCGTTATATTCAACAACACCAGCAGGCACGCGAGCAGAGACAAGGCCGTTCATGAATAATCCCACCGGTGCCAAGCACTGTTGGAGTCGGTTTAAGCGAACAGTTTTTTTTTTGATGTAGTGGGCAGTGGCCTAGTTAGAATTATGGCTGATAGTTGGTAGTGGGAAGTGCTGCACCGTGACTAGAGTTCGCAAGTCCGCTCTGCATACCAGGAGCCAGCACCCATAAAGTAGGGAGAAGGGACAAATTAAGCTTAGCATATGCAGGCCTACCAGTAACAGTAGTCACCGTTCAAGCCTATAGCATCTGCAGCCGTGTTTTCCGTTTCATTATTCTGGCCACAAAGGTGAGAGCAAGAAATCAGTTGCCTAGCTTGATCAGTGCTCTTTATTCTTCCGCACCTGAACCGCAGGCAGTATATAGTTCATATTTAGCTTCGAAACTTCGTTTGAGACATTTGTAACTTACCACAAGGGCCAGAGGACAGATGTAGCGCCAGCAGATGCAGAAGTAAGCACTAGGAAACTGTTCTGTCATGAATCGAATGTCAAGACGCAACCTCGCCGTACCTGCCGGAGATCAAAAGAAGTGGTCGGCATAATCACTCGACTTCGCGATAACCATGTAAACATTTTCAGTAAATAGTGTAACATCTAACTGCAATTAACTGTGTATTTTGTTCTCTTAAAACAGTCCTACACAATAAAATTTTACACCATTTAGGTTGTTTTTGATTTGTAACAAGGTGACACCTTATGCTGGAATGCAAAGCCCCTAAAATGAGCGCTGCGGCGTTTGGTGGTATTAGTAGCGAAATATAAAGCAAGCTTTCCTAAGCATGTCCTGCTCATTAACGTTACTACTCTCGAGCAGCTTACGAATATTGTGTGCTGTGAGCTGGAACCCGTGTGTTCTGCGGCTCTGTATCTTGCTGTCAGCGATGCGATAGGCTCACTCCTATGGTTCATCTTAAAAATTAATTAAATTGTGGGGTTTTACGTGCCACAGCCAAAACACCTCGGCTCTCTCGCATATTGCCATTCAGCTTCGCCGACGCCGAAACATTTATTTTTGTTGCTACCTAATGCTTCGCTTAACAATGGGAGAACCTATTAGGAAAACTGTTAAGAACGAGCAAGGTGGCTCTAGCTTTCCACGTATCTCACCGTATCCTTGGACGATGAGGATGACCTCTGCTAGAGCGATCCAGGGCAGCAGGTCGAGGTATATGGTGGCGTCAATGAGGCTGAGAATGTACAGGCCTCCCTGCAGAGGTCACCGTCAATGACAGCAACACACCTCAATGTGAACAACACATGCGGAATGGATGGAGCATAATTTTGCCGGTTATGCCTTTTATAGTGCTTCAGAATGCAGTAACTTGTTGCTCCCGCCTCTGTGTTTCCCTTTGCAAAGCAATACATTGCGTTTCGCAAGACCAGATATACTTAGCTCGATTTGCCAGAACCTAACCAGTGCTTTTTAAATGCGCCACTGTCACTAAATTTGGGCCGAGCGCTGATATTCGAATTATACTGAATGTTCTAAGATTTCACAGGCGAAGATTAACGAGATACTATCCCACAGCAATACGAAGTCATCTGAACCATAAGTTCTGGCCACTCGGGTAAACGACTGCCGGTCTCCACCATATGATAGTCGCTCACTTGAGCTGTTATTTCACTTCAGTGGATCGTACCGCCAAGCGGCGTGACCACGTAGCTTGTCGCTCAACTAAATGTTACTGCTAGTTTTTCTACAGTTCGCCGTTTCTGCTGGAGCTGCATTCCGACGTTTCGGAAAGAAGCGGTCTTCGTCAGGTGCATTGCCGTGGTCAGCGAAAGCACAGAAGATGTAGCTTTTGAACTGGCTGCCACCAGGAGGCGTGGCGCGTATCATCACCACTAGGGAATCTCTCGGCATCTTGCGATACCGCCTTTGCTATAAGAGCAGACTGCCAGCCACCTGTCCTTTCACTTGGCAGTGGTGACCACGCTGCTCGGCGCTCAACTAAAGGTTGCTGCTTGTTTCTACTACAGGTTAGTGTCCATTGTAAATATACATTTGCATTTCTATTTATACTATTTCGTTGCCACTGCCAAGTTTGAGTGTGTATTTGCTTGATTCGTGCATCAGTTGCTGTATGTTAGGATTGCCGATATGGCTAAGGAACTCGCAAAGCTGAAGGAAGAGATAAGAGATGAATTTCTCAAAGAAATTAAACAGGAATTCGAAGCTTTCAAAGACGCATCAGAATGTGACCTCAGGAACGAGATCCGGGAGGTGCGTATGAGTAAGGGTATTGACTTTCTGCATGAGTTAATCGAAGAAATGAGACAAAGGCTCAATTCTGAGCTCTCAAAGAATGCTAGTCAGGCAAAGGAAAATGATGAACTGCGCGCTAAATGTGCTGCTCTGGAAAACAAGAAAAGCAGCAGAACTCGAAAGGCGACTCACAAATTCGGAGCAGTACTGACGAAACACTATTCTGGAAATACAGGGCGTTGTAAACAAAGCAAATGAAGACCTTGCTACTATTTTCTCTGATATAGGCACTGTAATCGATGAGCCAATCAGTTCATCTGACGTTGAGTGTTTTCACGGTGTTCCAACACGCAACCCGGATAAAACAAACATTGTCGTTCAGTTTACATCTAGAGCTAAACTTGACGCCACCTTGAAGAAAGCGAAGAAAACAAGAATCACGAACAGTGTCCCAGGATTAGACTCTACATGCCCCGTTTACGTGAATGAACATTTGCGCCCAGCGCTAAAGAGGCTGCTTGGCATGGCAGTGAAAGGGAAATATGAACATGAATGGAAATCAGTGTGGACCAGCAACAGGAAAATCTATACAAGAGAAAATGATACCTCTGATGCCGTACAAATATCGGAAGAACGTGATCCTGCTAGGATTGCGTCCGCTGTTTCTGACATGACTGGGAACACTCGCTAAAAATTGCCATGGAATATCATGATTTCATGTTACCGCATCGTTTACAATTACAATCTAACTCTAGCATTTCCGTTCTACACTTGAATGCTCGATCTGCAGTCAACAAACAAGAAATCATTAGTAATTTTTAAAATCTGTTTTCTTTCAAGTTCGATGTCATTATGCTAACCGAAACATGGTATCATGACAGCAGTGTTCGGCTGTACCTTGATGGCTATGCTTATTGCGTTTTAAATCGCACTGATAAGCGAGGAGGGGGTGTAGCAATCTACGTCGCGTCGGGTTGGAACTGTGAAGAAGTATCAGAATTTTGTAAAACAACATACGAGTATGAAGTTTATTGCTTAAACATTACTCCGACATAATTTCGGTCGTATATCGCCCTCCAAATGGAAATATTTTTGACTTTTTAAACTTCTTTGATAATTTACTGGAATTTGTTTCTGCTAACGAATTTCGGCTTGTCTGCCGGGGAGACACTAACATAAATTTTCTTGAAAATACTGCTCCCACACTGGATGTTACTAATAGACTTAACTGGGCGAGATTTGTCAACCTAATTAGCACACCAACTCGTGTTACGTTGTCTTCGTCTACATGTCTTGACATTCTTATCACGAATATTGACACGGTCGTAGAGCATACTGGAACAGTGATGTAGGACGTCAGTGATCATTGTCCTGTATTTATGCCATATGGTATCAATGAAAACGAGAAAAAGTTGTTGTGAGTCAAATGTGTTTGTTATACAAGATATAACTGATAGAAATATGTATCTTTTTGAACGCAGAGTTTGCAATTATGACAGGGCTTTCCCATACGAAATCAGTGCTGTAAATGTCGCGTATTCCAAGTTTATTTCAGCGTTTCTACAAATCTAAAGCACACATTTTCCTTTCAAAAAGATTAAGCACACCAAAAAGATAAGAAAGCCCTGCATTACAAAGGAGCTTTCTAAAATGATAAAGGTAAAATGATAAAATGGTAAAGACAAACTTTACCACAGATTTCTTACTACACGCTCGCCTGAGAGGCTGGCACTGTTTAAGAAGCACAGAAACAAATTAAATACGGAACTTAGACGCTCTAAGAATGCTTATCATGAGCATCTGTTTGCAGACGCCACTGGTAAACATCCTGAAGCCTTGTGGAGAATTATCAATAAGGTTCTTGGCCGCGAAAAGCTATCTCACCAGACAAGATAATCTATAATAACAATGAAATTTCAGGTTTAGCGCTTGCAAACCATTTCAATAAGTACTTTGCAAGTATAACCGTGCCACAGCAAACTCGGCCTGATACGTCATCGTTTCTTTCCGTTTCGAACCGCTCATTTTTAAATCCCACTAGTGAATCTGAGGTATTTAGCACTATTATGAACCTTAAATATAGTAAAGCGCTTGACATCGATGATATCCAAATAAAACCTATAAAATACGTTTTAGAATACATCACTCCTGCTTTAACGCATATATTTAATCTAGCTTTACAGTCTGCGGTATTTCCAGAAAAAATGAAAATGAGTAGGGTAACTGCACTTCTTAAAGGAGGCAACAGAAACGCCTTGTCCTATTACAGACCCATCTCAATCATTCCAGTATTTTCCAAAGGATTAGAAAAGCTTATTTTTTTCTCGCTTGTCAAACTTTCTCGACAGACAGAACTTTCTATCTAGTGCTCTGTTCGGCTTTCGCAAAGGCAGGTCAACAGAAACTGCTTTGCTCACACTCAAGGAACATGTACTAAGAGACACAGAAAGAAAGCTCTTCACGTTGGCACTATTTTTTGATTTCAGTAAGGAATTTGATTGTATAAAAAATAAAATTTTTCTGTGGAAATTATCAGAGAATGGGCATTAGAGGTACTCCCGTAACATTATTTCAGTCTTACTTTACTGATCGAAAAGAACGAGTATGCATAAAACACGAGAAGTCAAGTTTTGTTCCTTTACTAAATGACGTGCCACAAGGGAGCGTACTAGGTCGTATGCTTTTTAACCTCCATATTAACGACATCACTAATATTGAAACAACTGTAAAATGTATCGTGTATGCCGATGACACTAAGCTTCTTATTGCTGGGGCGAATTCCCAATAATTAATGGGAAAACGTAATTATCTACTCACTAAGCTATCTGAATGGTCAGTCGCTAATTGCCTAAAAATAAACCCTACGAAAACTAAAGTAATGTTATTTCGCTCAAAAAGCAAAGTTCTTACTAGTAATCAAACGTTAGTGTATGCTGGTAAAGAACTGCAAATAGTTGATGAACATCAAATATTAGGCATCACTTTTTCTTCGCACCTTACTTGGGATAAACATATTGAAAATATCTGCACAAAAATGTATGCTATCACAGGTGTTCTGTCTCGATGTCGGCGTCTTCTTCCAACCAAAGCAAAACTGAACATTTATTATGCCTTATTTCCTTCCCATTTAAATTACTGTAGCTTAGTGTGGGCGACTACAGGAAAGACGAATATTATGATAATGCTTTCTTTGCAAAAGAAAATGATTCGGCACATTGACAACATGGGCTATCTGGAGGCAACGCGGCCTGCATTCTTAAAGCATAAAATTATAAATATTGAATATTTCTACACGTTTCGCCTTCTAAATTCATTTTATTTCTCAAATACTGCCTTCAAAAATATCCTAGTGTCAGTGCATCTTTGACACCAAAATTCAATTCTTCCAATACAAGACATAGTTATACGTGGTATGTTCGGTGCTTTCGTAATAAATATAGCCTACAGTCATTGCAACATAAACTGTCATACATTTTAAATAAATATCAAGGTACATGTACCTCTTCATCCAAGGAACTGCAAATGCATTTTGTAAACATGTGATCACTGATTGTTTATCGTTTTCAGAGCCAACTGTGTTACTCATATTGTAACCCATACACATATATTTCTATCTTCTAGTGTAACGAATATGCTGTTTTTAGTCTGTATTATCTAGTCTCTATATCAGAGCGAATTGTGCTAGCTTTTCCTTTAGTAAGCCTTACAACACATACTCCCTTTTTTTTCAAATGTGTTTTTTCTCTCAGTCTCTATATTATTTTCGGTCTTATTCTGCATTTATGTAATTAATTTATTCTGAGTGTCTAACAATGTTACGATTTTTGATGCAACCACGATGCATGCCTTGTAACGGACCACCGGCCCCGTCAAGCTGTTTTTCCAACACCTGTCAGCATTTGGGATCCACCAGAACACTTGTAATTCTGGAAATAAAAAAAAAATCTATCCATCTAAACTTCTCCTGTCTTCGTTGGCCCGTCTGGTCGTCAATAATATCTTAGTTTGCACATCGTACATCGAATAAAAATATGTGAAACTTGACAATGTCTTACACGCTGGCTTAACTGATAACGGGGCCGCCCTAACGCGATGACCAGATGATTTTTCAACCAGAAGGACAACGAGTGGTGAGATCTACGTTTAAAGAAAGTGAGACCAAAAAGGAATGATGGTCTAGAGAGGTAGCTTGTTGATCACCTACTATCTCCCCTCGCTGTCCTACTGATGCTGCAAGGGCCATAGCGCGAAAAAAGAGAAAAAATATGCCGCGGTCATTGCCACTCATGTCCGTAGGTGCAGAGAAGTACATAGTCCTAAGAATGTCACATAAGCTTTGCGGGAATGCACAATTTAGCTGGAGGAAGTTCCCTGCAAGAAAAATTTTCAAATCCTCTTGTACTGTTGTACAAATGCTAATAAAGAAAAGATAAAAAAGCGTATACGAGTTTCCCGCAAAGGAAATCCAAAGCCCCATTGGTTTCCTTTGAAAATTCGCGTTATTGGCGCGGCTGCTGTCACTATTTTAGGCTGCTAAGCAATAACTCGACATACCAGATAACATACCGATGTTTGCAGAAACTGCACCTATGAAAAGTTAGTAAACACTGAGTGAACGAGGGACGCCTCGCTCTGGAGCCAACGCTTCTTCAAGTGGACTGGCCGTCTGTCAAACATATATAAACACTGACAAAGCCAATGCTCTTCCGTCCAAATGCTTTCCCCGGGCTGAGGAATGCTTTGTTCGTCCACTCGTTCGTATACTTGAAAGGCGTTACACGTGGCTTAGCAGTCCAGTAACCAGCCCCATGCATCTTCTGCATGGTTCTGGCACACGTAAGCTTTGTTTGAAGTCAAAACTGGTTAAACAGTGGTCTTGCAATGAGAAACACTAGCGTGGGGAGGGTTTCAATCATTGAAGTATAGAGACTATCGAGAGTTTTTTCGCATCCCCCATTCGCCTATTTCGCGGCGCTTACGCTGGGCCATCTGTCCGAGTTCCGTGAAATGGCGTACTTACACCGGTAGCTGTCGGTAGGGAAAAGCAGAATAGTACAGCACAGGTGGCGAAGCTGAAGCGCGTCCGGCGGTCCCTTATGGACGGGTACATGTCCTCGAAGGCCGACATTGCCGTCACCAGGTAGGCCGACTGGCGAGAAAAAGAGTTGGGAGACGCGGTCAACATGGGAGCTCGGGATAGTTGGTTCGACACTTGGGATAGCAAAGCAGTGCGAAAGACATGGACAAAAGGAAGGTACAGGACATGGATAGAATATAGGAAGACCGAGGACATTGCCATTGCATACACGGAAGAAAGGAAGACACAGGACATCGATAGGATGTAGAACGTAAGACATAGGGCACCGACTTTCGAAAGGAAAACATAAGATACGGATAGGACATAGGAGAGAAGACTTAGGCCATGCGCACGAAATATATGAAGGAAAGGACGACATACGACATCGATAGGATATAGGAGATAATGCGTAGGAGATGAACATGAATGAAATGGACTAAAAGAAGACACGATTAGCATACGGAACATAAGGCATAGGGTATGTTCAAGAAAGGCATACACGAAAGGAAGATATAGGACATGCATAGGATATAGAACATAAGACGTAGGACCCACACGCGAAACACGCAGTACCTAGATAGAATATATGACGTTAGACAAAGCTCATGGACACAAAAGACATGTACGAAAGGACACACATAACATAGGATACAAATGAGCAAGCTCATGTCTTAGGCCATTCCTTCGCCTAGGTCTCTCGCACTGGTTTGCCACCGTGGCAGCGCAGTGGCTATGGCCCTGCGCTGCTGTGCGCGATGTCGCAGGCAGGATGCCGAAGCGAAGTATTTTCGGATTAGGCTCAGCTTCAGCTCCGTAGCGAAAATTGTAACAGTTTAGCCGGTTCAGAGTATTCTGAACCAATTTGTTCGAGTTGAAACGGGTTAAACGATTTAAAAAATATATTGGGGCGCCTTCTGTTGAATTATGCGCAATAATTTTAGGGAAAGTAGTTCCCTTGGCTACTAGCTGTGTAAGACCGTTTCCTCTTACAGGGGCGTTAACTTGACACACGCCATTGCAAAAATGATGCGCGATATGTAGCTGTATGTCGGGGATGGAATTTGAACATTCAGCGAGATTTTTTATGGCGCCCTGTGCGCCTACGCAGTGGTGTACCGCGATACCGGGCTCCCAAATGTTCTCCTTCGTTGAATTTTTGAAGTTACCCTCGCGCGTTATCTATACCGTGCGAAATGAATATCTCATCGGCTGTTAGGTATCCATGCGTTACATGATCATTTTATTTCCGCAGGTCGGCCAGTTCTAAGAGAACGTGTAATATCATGGTAAGAGTAGTTGCCGAACCAGTTCGTAATTCGCTAAAAATTGAGCAAGAAAACAAGACAGGACAAGTGAGGCAAGTGGACTCGACTCACAACTGGGTGCATTCCGCCCAAGTTTTACACGGGTGATGCTGAGTAGGAGCGAGAGTTATGTGGCGGTGAGGTTTAAGGTGAACAGAGAGATCGGCAATGTTGGCCACCAAAGGAGTGATGCATACTATATATAAGGTGGATGCCAATTGCGGATACCGAGTAGCTTTTAAACAATGTGAGTAAATGGGGGGGAGAGCGCAAAGTACTTGTATTTTTTCCCCGAAGGTGGCTTACATGTTCGGTAAAGGTTAAGTAAGAATAAAAAAACAACACTGAGAATTTTCGTTCATTGCGTTTGAGGGCACTACTTTTTAAAGGAAGAATGGGGTTACAAATTCGAATATAATTTTTGGCACGACCCTTAGAGAAGTACAGGAAGCACCATTTTTCTATGCTGATGGTGAGTTTTGTACGACGCGCCCTGCCGGAGATAACATGAGTGCCTCGCACCATTCCTTCCCTATCCGAGTGGTTGGTTGCGGAATTGACGGCCACCTATCGTCGGCGTATGCCTGCTTTGACACGCCGGGCGGTACTAGGAGATTGAAAGACCACAAACAATATTATTTCATGCATAGCACATGACATGTTGCGGAGCGCTCGCGGTTTCCATTTAAAGCTGTGGTTTACGCCTCGGTGGCGCTGGAGCAGTAAACGACAGTTTTGTGTTTGACGAAATATTTTGTTAACTGATGGCAAAGGTTTTTAGAAATGTTATGAGGTTTGAAAAAAAATATTGCGGTAGCAGCCATCTGACAATTCTCGTCGACGGTAACGCGTTAGCATTGAATCAATGTAACGCTACTACGTATTGTCACCATCGAAACAAAGTATGTATGAGCCGTGTACGGCAGCTGGACTCCTCTTTCCTGCTTCCACAAAGAACACATGGCCCAATCTAGCTCCGCCGCTGCGAAGCCTAAGCGTGGCCTCAGAAATGCACGGCGCGCCGGTGTGCGGCAACGCTGAGCAAGGAGCCATTCGGCACCCGGGCTCCTTTCTCATGCTTCGATAATTTATTGGCATTCCCTTGGAAATGGGGTGGTGACAAATAGCCACCAAGCCTGCTTGAGTTACACAGGTATGCTATATACGGGCTTTTCATCCTAGCAGCATGTCTTTTTAGACACGCTGCGCCATCTTGTGGCACTGGTGCAAATTACGCGCGTAGCCTCCGAGACGAAAAGCGCGGCGCGCTGGTGCCTGCGAACGCTGATAATTGTTCGTTCAATTCTCGCACACTCTGCGGCACATAGTAATCCATGTTGGCGAGGGGCTCATTAAAGAGCATAGTGCATTCGTGGGGCTGCTCGCTAAAGCGTTGGTGTGAAAGCCGTTCATTGGAAAGCGGCACGTACCCAATGCATTTGTGGCGCAGCCTGCTAATGCGTCGGCTTACTGTCCTTGAGGATCTTTTCTGAGGTGCATTCGATTCCGCTCAGCATCGCAGAGAATTAGACGATCTTCTTTGTCATTGCAGAAAAGACACATTTGCAGTGTGACATACCTAGTTACCGAAGCTGACGTCAAAGATGTTTATTAAAGAGCGGCACACACCTGCTGCCATATGTGCACTAACCGAAGTTGGCATCAAAGAGGTTTATTGGAGACTATAGCAAAGACCGAGTGGCATATACCCGGTACTACAAGTCGGCTTCAAGGAGTTCCCATGTCAGCGATAACGGCGTTCATTGAAGAGTGTACATGTTGCCCGCATACTGAATGACTAATACGTTATCTATTAATGAAAAAAAAAACTGCAGAGATTCTTTTAAACGATGATGAGTTTTTCGAACCAATAGGAAGGCAATTAAGTTATAGAGTGATTGCAGAAACTTCTGGGCTGCAAACTTTGCAAGACATTTTAGGTGGGGCTTGTACTGACCTAAAAGAGAGAATCGCATGTTTCTATGGTAAGAATTTAAGAGTTTTGCTAACGAACTAGTCGTAGCAGTACGAAGCGAGAGCAAAAGATGGCGCACCATTCATCCAGCTGTGAGGAATGTGCGATTGATATGCAGGTTTAGATCGAGGGTTACTGAGCGCTGCGAGATCATTGGCGGATGCGAGTTGTAGTGACTATGCACCATGCGTATCTCCGCCAACCAGGCCACAAAGTAGGCCACGAGTGGAGCATGAGGCTGCTGCATAAACTGCGACGATGACAAATATAGAACAGAGATTCGTGCACTTCTCCGCTGCTACCAATTCTGAGGGGTGAAAAATAAATGTATCCATTAACGTGTGGTAATAGGTCTAGACAGTACCTGGCGACAGTGCGTACGGCTTAGTCCGCCAATGAGATCACAGTGACGAGTGGCGTGACTGTTACAGAGGTGACACTCCATCCGCTGCGATGACGCGACACAAGAGACATCGTCTACTCTCGTCAGCGCAGGGAGCTGTACGCGCGCACAATTTCAACATACGTGACCCTGAGCTGAACCTGTGGTCGAACCAGTTCGGAATGGTTACTTCAAACAGTTCCGCTTCAAGTTCGGTTCCATGATGGCGGAAAACATATCGGTTCTGTTTCGCTTTGGCTGAATAGGATGGTTCAGCTCCGGTTTTCGGTTCAGTTCCGGTTCGATTCAACACCCTGCACGCGGGCTTCGTCCTGGCCGCGGCGGGCCGACGTAATGATGCGGCTGCCATGTAATAACGTCGATCCAGCTGCTTTGATTTCAGAATCAATCAATCAATCAATCAATCAATCAATCAATCAATCAATCAATCAATCAATCAATCAATCAATCAATCAATCAATCAATTGATTAATACATTTATGAATCAATCACTCAATCAATCGATCAATCAATACATCTATGAATCAATCAATCAATGGGAATCCACTGGCGTTTTTTGGGCGCAATTTGGCGCGAGCAGGCCTTCTCACCACGCCGCTGAATGCCAGGATGGAGAGAAGCAAGTAGAAAGCAATGCACCAAAGCTCGGCGTGGCTGAAGTGTTTGACGCTTTCGGGGTACGCCACGAACGCGTACTCGTACCCTGCATAAGAGCCAAACAAAATGAACCGACGTCAAGCGCTATTTTACTAAGAGGTGCTTTACAGATTACACATAAGATGACGCTATCGGCACTAGTTTTATTTCGTACTGTATTGTTTTATGGCATAGAACAAAGGTGAGCTCACTTTGCGGCAAAATTGCCGCGTGACAGGCCGCTCGAGGCAGGTTGCGTGTATACGCGGGCTTCTTTCACGCTGGGGAAAACACTTTTATGTAACACGTATTCAGCAACAGAAAGTTGTACCGGGTGTTTTTCATGCTGCTCTACAATTTTCTCATTGACACTTTTCATCTAACTATAATATTTGAGAAGTTGACTAATTAAGACTGATTACCTAATTAGGTGGAATGAAAAAATTCGGTAATCTCCAAGGGACGGCAAACAACATTATCTTGGTTGTGTCCAGCTACGTACATTCGCGTATTTTTATACTGTGGCTAAAGTTAGCTGGCACACCCTGGATATGTACATTAGCGTCGACGACGGGACCACCACCCCGAGGAGCCGGAAGAAACCAGACACGCGTGACGTTTCGACGAAACCACCACCACGGGAGAGTGGAAGGAAAGGAGATACACAAGCGCTTGGAACGCCGACAAAGAGAGGACGGTGCGAACGTAGACGTGGCCGACACGGGTCAAAGTCTATTATCGGTGCTTATGAGCTGAGTATCTGATGCGGGTTCCATTTGGACACAAGATATTAAACTCATTTTTGGTAGTAGGCGGCGTGCTTGATGCCTGCGTCACCTCCGCCGTGGGTCGGCCGGGTATTGAACCACCTTCGGGATCAGCGCACGTTTCTGGCCTACGGACGTCGATCCGCTGGAAACTAGCCATATGTTCCGTAGTTTCGCTGTAGAAAAATTCGCTCTCCCCCTGAACACCCCCATATGAAAGAGAGGTGTATTGGTAGTTAGTCTTACCGGAAACGACGATGTCGTCGAGGTCTATGCCGTACAGGGTGGTGGCATGGCCGCTTAGTGACAACGCCACGCAGCCGGAGAGGAGGCTGAAGACGAAGTCACTTATGATAAGCTTCACAATGTTCCTGCACGCATGAAAAACGAGATCCTTAAGCTCTATCACGTCAGTATTCCTATACAGAGGAACCAAGAGCCGAGGCACAGGCCTCAGCATTCGTTTCGGCCGCTGTCGTCGTTTATGCACGCGATGCAACGTAGCCGCAATACTCCTTCACTAAATTACCTGGCCAAGAAAGGGGCAGTTAACCTGAACGGTTACCGCCCTCGTTTCGACTAGTTATCCTATCATTACATGTCACCTTTCACCTTGTAGCATACACACATATAAGTAAACAGTTTTAATTGCTTGACAATGGCTTTCATCATCCATTGGAACTGTAGAGGTGCGATACATAATTTAGGTGACATAAAAGACATAATGAATAAGTTCTCGCCAGTGGTATTTTGCCTTCAAGAAGCAGACCTACGGGCCAAGAACAGTCAAATCTTTAAAGGTTTTGCCGTTGTTCGAAGGGACCACGAACACTCTAGCCGTTTATCAAGGGGAGTCGCCATAGTCGTTCAGGGCGGCACCCCTACACGAAATGTTCAGTTGAATACCTCATTCGAGGCTGTCGCCGTCACCGTTCTATCGCAGAAATCCATCACCATTTGTTTACTATACATCGCAGCCAATACTCATTTTACTGCTAGACAACTGGAAAATCTAATACGCCAGTTAGTTTCCGAAGCCTTTTGTTTTAGTAGGAGATCTTAATGTTCATTGTACTCTTTGGGGCAGTGTAAAAACTGACCAAAGAGGGCAACTCGTCGAAGACTTCACTCTGTCAACTGACATCTGTCTTTTAAACTCAGGTGCACCGACCTACCTTTCATCGACTTCCCGCACTTTTAGTTGTTTAGATGAAGCTTTTTGCTCACCATTTCTTTTTAGTGATCTTAAACGGGAAGCTCTCGACACATTATATGGTAGCAATCACTTACCCGCAGTCATCAAACTCCTATCATCACCACAAACCTTAGTAACTAGGCCACGCCGGTGGAAATTACAGCTTGCTGACTGGCCGGTTTTTATGGAAAATGCGAAACTGAAAGTTGTCTTTTCACCAGAACTAAGCATTGACGAAGTTAACAAAAAATCACTTAGGTTATAATATCAGCGGCAGAAAAGGCAATACCCCAGACATCCGGTATTGTGGACAAGAAGCTAAATCCCTGATGGACAAACGAGCAAACTGAAGTGAAAAAAGAACAAAATAAGGCCTGGGCAATTCTGCGGAGGTATCCTACCTGTAGCAACCTTTTAAATTTCAGACAAGTCAAAGCAAAAGCACAATTTATTCGAAGAAAGGCAGAAAAATCGTCATGGCAAAAATACATATCTTCAATAAATAGTACAGTCGCATCCAAACGAATGTGGGACCAGGTGAAGAAATTTAAAGGAGAGTACTCATCATACACAATACCACTACTTACATGTAAAGGCCCACAAACAACACTAAAAGAACAGGCCAACTTATTAGGCGAGCACTTTTACAGCGTTTCCAGCTCGGCGACCTACTCACATACATCCTTACAATGTAAAGAGTCGGCGGAGAAACAGAGACTGCCCACCACTGCGGCTTCAAATGAACTTTGTAACAACCACCTCACAATTAAGGAATTGAACAGGGTTCTTTCTGCCGGTAAAAAAACGACGACAGGTCTTGACCATGTCCACTACACAATGCTGGCACACCTATCTCAAGCATTGGTAGATACACTTCCCAAATTTTTCAACAAGATATGGGAGCCTGGGGTAATGCCTATAGATTGCAAAAACGCGGTAGTTGTGCCTTTTCTAAAATTTGGTAACCCCGCAGCATTCCCTAGTAGCTATAGACCCATTGCACTAACAAGTTGTCTAGCCAAATCTATGAGAGCATTATAAACTAAAGACTCACACTCATCCCTGAAACAAGGAGCCTAATAGACAAGCACCAGTGCAGATACAAAAAGGGCTGCTCCACCACTGACCATATCCGTGCGACAAGAACATGAGATACGTGACGCCTTTCTACACAAATAACACTGTCTCGCGTTTTTTTTTATTTAGAAAAGGCCTATGATACCACGTGGCGATATGGAATTTTGAGACACCTGGCTGACCTGGGAATTCGTGGCAGAGTGCTAAATTGTCTATACGATTTCATGTCAAATAGAACGTTTCAAGTACGTCTCGGCACAGTACTTTCACGCACATTTACACAAGAAAATGGCGTTCGACAAGGTTTCATTCTGAGCACGACATTCTTCATAGTCAAAATGGACTCTGTTAATAAGATCATCCCATCATCTGTTATGCACTCAATATATGTCGACGATTTACAAGTGGCTCGACGCGCCTAAAACTTACCCACCTGCGAAAGAGAGCTACACAAAAAACTGTTACAGTTCTCTTCTCCCAGAAGCGAGGTTTACACTGTAGTCCAGTTCTCACATAGTATGGTACAACGCTGTCGGTCAAAGAAGACTACAAATTTTTAGGCGTAACTTTTGACACAAAACTGAACTTCCGGGCCCACACTGACACAACTAAAATTAAAGCAAATAAAACACTAAATATCCTCAAGGTATTATCGCACAAGCACTGGGGGTCGGAACGAACATGTCTACTGCGTATATACCGGTCCTTTGTACGTAGCATCCTCGACTACAGTAGTGTAGTTTATGGTGAAGCTAGGCAGTCATACGTTAAACGACTTGGTCCAGTTCATAATCTCGGCTTACGACTGGCGAGCGGTGCCTACAGAACATCACATGTCCAAAGTTTATACTTTGACTGCAATGAGCCCTCTTTACGACACAGCAGAGCTCTACTTACACTTTGCTATGTAGTGAGGGTGCGGTCATCACCACAACATATATGCTACAACATCGTAACGCAGTGCAAATCACGGGTACACTACACAAATAAACCAAACATGATTTGGCCGCTTATCTTACGACACAAATAATACTGTCAGACTTATGATGTTCCTCATGAAGTCCTGTAGGTTGCTGAAAGACCACCAAAATTGCCTCCGTGGAGCAATTTTACTCAGCTATGTGACTGGACACTAACACATCTAAAGAAAAAATATATTCCGCAACAAAACATAATACAAGAGTTCCGAGCTTTTCAAGAAAAATATAAAAACTACACGGAATTTTACAATGATGGCTCTAAAACACAATACGTAGGTGTCGGGATCATAACGAAAAAGTGGGAAAATAGCATTCGGAAAAATAATTTTTCTTAAGTCTTTGCCGCCGAAGTTAACGCAATATAGAGGGCAGTTAAGAATACTGCTACCGACAAACCGAAGAAGGCTGTTATTTATACCGATTCATGAGTACCCTTCACCTCCCGAGAGTGTTTCACATATGTAAAACTTTTGTTAGTGGTGGTACAGAATGCGGGCATGGGATTTCTGCAACACGGTGCCATGATTGATGTGTAAATGCTGTTAAGTATATCGTACTGTTATGAAATTGCTATTATTAAAAAATTGCAATAGGAAAAACCGTTCTTGGTGAATTTTTGCTCTCAACTGAAAGTGCGTGTTTGTTTCTCAAGCCTGGTTATTCGTTATATATATATATATATATATATATATATATATATATATATATATATATATATATATATATATATATATATATATATATATATATATATATATATATATATATATATATATATATCTTTAAATATTCAATGACGCTTGTGCTTACAATGATGCTTACAATTATGCCGCAGCTATTTATTATGCGATTATGAAAGCTTGATCTGGGATTTCTGGCTGGTTTTGTAAAACATTTTCTCTACCACGGTAACGTCGTGCGAAGCTGCAGTTGCACGACCCAAGTGAACGTAATAACTAATTCCGCGCCAATTTAAGCAACAGGCTTACGGTGACACCGGCCATGCGAAGGGCTTGTAGCTCGCATAGCAGGTGACTAATCCAATCCCAAGGCCCGTGCTGTACAGTAGCTGCTGCGTCGCACTCCTCCACGTCTGTCAGAAGAGGAAGAAGGGAAAAAATTACTCTCCATGACAAACAAGAGCGCGTTCCAGAACTAGCAAGTTTTTACACCGTCTACGTCAACAGCTAAGGAGACAGCTACGAGATCAAGCAATGAAACGCATCCGGAACCGTGTCTAAATATATCTGCTGCATGGCGCTGCTATGTGTCCAACAAGAACAATCTAAAAGAAAGAAAGCATATATTCCAGGCGTAATTGAAAACGTTGAATATGCGAACTTATAAAAAACACAAAACCGCTTACAATAGGCTCATTAGAAAGCGTGACTGCATTTTACTGTGCGCAGACGACCTTCCTGTCAAGTTTCAATAACGTCTGGCCAGCCGTCATCTTGCCTGTACAGCAAAGTAGCCAGCGCCATTTATGACTTCGATGCTGTTTTTAAGATCTCCTTTTTTGTCGCTTTTTAAGGATTAGAACTCGGCTTAAGATTGCCGTTGTCCACTGGCTGTATGTTTAGCTGTGAGCGACGGGTATTGGAAGATGCCTAAATCGCATCACGACGAAAGTGCTTGTAGCAAATGTGTCTTGGATTGCTCTGAAGCCTGCAGAAGTACCATGTATATCAATTGAAATACGATAAAAAATTGTTGATTGAAACACCTGACCGTGCAATCGTACTGTAACCTGTTCCTAAGCATGGGGTTAGCTCGAAGCATACGTTTTGGAGTCTGAATCAGGCCACATTTAAAAACACAGATGAACGTAAAAACGGAACAGCCCAATGAAGTACTTTCGAAAGCGTTCGCGTCTGAATTTATGTTGACAGTATAATTACAATCCAAGATGCGTAAACTGGAGGTGCCTTCCACAGAATGCAGCAGCTGTGCCTTTCTTACTTGAATTAAAGCGGTAAATACGGGCGAAGGAGGATACGTCTAATACCATGGTCAATTTTAATTAAAAAAAGAATTTAAAGCAGTGCATTAAAACGTAAATTACCCTGAATGGTATGGCCACATATACGTAGGGTAGTATTAGATTATCTACAAAGTACTGCACGACATTATTCTGTGACCGGAGCAGCAGTGGCAGCCATGTATTTACCAGTAAAGTGTACTGCATATGTGAACAAGGCAGATATAATATGTGCATGATGCAATAGCATAATATAACTCATGGTAAAGTAACAAATTAGATGTATACGCTGGTAGTTCAACATATGTGCAGATCAAAAAAGGTTCTGCATTGATTACTCCACGTTTTGCTCTCCAAATATGTTACGCGGTAAGTTATCCTAATCAAGTCTGCTATACTTAAGAGAAACAAAACGAGTACTTTTATTAATTTGTGCGCGCGACTATTGACAAAAAACAACTCAAATTAAGAAGGTGGATATTTTTAGCTGATAACGTTTGCAGATAATAGCCGTCGTACATAGAAAGTGGTTCCGTGTGAGAATATGAAGCGAAACAATTGTGAGACAAAGGTAACATACCGACTGTAAGCTCAACATAGGAAGTGCTTCAATACAAACCGAAAATCTGCTTCAACCATAAAAATGATATTCGAGTGTAACTTCGAAAGCCCATTTTTTGTTGTACAGCTTAGTCGAAACGGACTGAAGAATAGCATGAATAATAACAAGATCAATAAAAACAAAAGACGCCGACCAAGGTGAAATCATTAAAACCTTAACGGAAGCCTTAATCAAATAGCCTTGTTAGGTAGTAAACAAGGCTCCTATGTGAGATGTGAGGGCGGGACGTCAAGTTTTTATTAATTTCTTCCCCTTGGTCCGCGTGTGTTCTGTTTGTCATCATGATTCATCTTGCCTAGATGACACTTCGTTAGACTCGTCAGATTCCGTCAATAACATCATTTCAGACAAACAGAAACATCACGGCCTTCACGTGAAGTTTAAGACAGCCGAAATGGCATGAACATTTCTGTCAGACTTCGTTTGCAGTGTTACAGGAATATTTCAGACTATGTGCACAGTACGTAACCTGGGGTCACTTCATCAACAAGGAAACAATGAACGCTCAAAATGCAGTTCAGCAGCACCAAGTAACGCTCTGCAACGACCCGCGATTGAACGCAAGTCCGCAACAGTGTTAACCCGCACACGAGCCTGCCTCTCACTCTTTCCTTGCGCATCAATAAGCTTGAATCATACGATTAGACGAAAGTCCTGGCGGTGACCATTACATAATTGTCCTGGCGGTGACCAACTGTCCAGGAACACGGTCCCAGTTGGGGACAAGGTCAATGAAAAAACACTACGAAACTTAGACAACAAAGCAATAAGCTGCTTCCTCGTACACATCAACGAAAGCCGAAACATGGGCCACATCCCGTGTTCATGGTCCTAAAACCAAACATGCCACTGGACATTCAAAACCTCTGCCCCATCTCCTTCACTTAGCGCATGGGCATGTTCTTCGAACGCATGGTACGGAAAATACTCTCCCCCTACCTGAAAAAAATGACCACTAGCCCATCGCTATGTAGGAAGCGAAAGCACAGCTTGCTACGCAGGAGAACATCCTACCATTGAAGCAACACGTCTTAGAGAACCTCTGCACCCACAGTGGTAGCGTGATCCCTGCCGTTGACGTCAGAACAGCATTTCACAACGCATCTCACTCAGCAATCCTTACCAGCCTCCAAACAACCAACTGCAGCCTGAAGATCTCCAACTACGTGTGTAACTTCCTCACAAGTAGCACGGCCACAGCCAGCCGCCTCTGCCCAGTCCACACGAAAATCGACGTACCGCAGAAGGGAACGCCCCAAGGTTCTGTGATCTCCCCTGTTCCTCAGTGTCGCCATGCGGGGTCTACTACCAATCCTAGAAAGCATAGCAGGCATCAGGCACGCCCCATACGCCCATGACCTGACTATGTGGACGAGGACGGATTCATCTGGAGAACAGGAGAAAGTGATTCATCATCATCATCATCATCATCATCATCATCATCATCATCATCATCATCATCATCATCATCATCATCAGCCTGGTTACGCCCACTGCAGGGCAAAGCCCTCTCCCATACGTCTCCAACAACCCCGGTCATGTACTAATTGTGGCCATGTCGTCCCTGCAAACTTCTTAATCTCATTCGCCCACCTCACTTTCTGCCGCCCCCTGCTACGCTTCCCTTCCCTTGGAATCCAGTCCGTAACTCTTAATGACCACCGGTTATCTTCCTTCCTCATTGCATGTCCTGCCCATGCCCCCCCCCCCCCATTTCTATTTCTTAATTTCAACTAAGATGTCATTAACTCGCGTTTGTTCTCTCATCCAATCTGCTCTTTTCTTATCCCTTAACGTTACACCCATCATTCTTCTTTCTATAGCTCGCTGCGTCGTCCTAAATTTAAGTAGAAGCCTTTTCGTAAGCCTCCACAGGGTTCTGCCCCGTAGGTGAGTACTGGCAAGACACAGCTATTATACACTTTTCTCTTCAGGGATAATAGGAACCTGCTGTTCATGATCTGAGAATGCCTGCCAAACGCACCCCGGCCCATTATTATACTTCTGATTATTTCCGTCTCATGATCCGGATCCGCCGTCACTACCTGCCCTAAGTAGATGTATTCCCTTACCACTTCCAGTGCCTCGCTACCCATTGTAAATTGCTGTTCTCTTCCGAGACTGTTAAACATTACTTTAGTTTTCTGCAGATTAATTTTTAGACCCACCCTTCTGCTTTGTCTCCTTAGGTCAGTGAGCATGCATTGCAATTGGTCCCCTGAGTTACTAAGCAAGGCAATATCATCAGGGAATCGCAAGTTACTAAGGTATTCTTCATTAACTTTTATCCCCAATTCTTCCCAATCCAGGTCTCTGAATACCTCCTGTAAACATGGTGTAAATAGCATTGGGGATATCGTATCTCCCTGCCTGACGTCTTTCTTTATTGGGATTTTGTTGCTTTCTTTATGTAGGGCTACGGTGGCTGTGGAGCCGCTATAGATATAGTTCAGTATTTTTACATACGGCTGGTCTACACCCTGATTCCGTAATGCATCCATGACTGCTGAGGTTTCGAGAGAATCAAACGCTTTCTCGTAATCAATGAAAGCTATATATAAGGGTTGGTTATATTCCGCACATTTCTCTATCACCTGATTGATAGTGTGAATATGGTCTATTGTTGAGTAGCCTGTACGGAATCCTGCCTGGTCCTTTGCTTGACAGAAGTCTAAGGTGTTCCTGATTCTATCTGCGATTACCTTAGTAAATAGTTTCTAGGCAACTGACAGTTAGCTGATCGGTCTGTAATTTTTCAAGTCTTTGGCGTCCCCTTTCTTATGGATTAGGATTCTGTTAGTATTCTTCCAAGATTCTGGTACGCTCGAGGTCATGAGGCATTGCATATACAGGGTGGCCAGTTTCTCTAGAACAATCTGCCCACCATCCTTCAACAAATCTGCTGTTACCTAATCCTCCCCAGCTGCCTTCCCCCTTTGCATATCTCCCAAGGCTTTCTTTACTTCTTCCGGCGTTACCTGTCGGATTTCGAATTCCTCTAGACTATTCCCTCTTCCATTATCGTCGTGGGCGCCACTGGTACTGTATATATCTCTATAGAACTCCTCAGCCACTTGAACTATCTCATCCATATTAGTAATGATATTGCCGGCTTTGTCTCTTAACGCATACATCTGATTCTTGCCAATTTCTAGTTTATTCTTCACTGCTTTTGGGCTTCCTCTGTTGCTGAGAGCCTCTTCAATTCTATCCATATTATGCTTCCTTATGTCAGCTGTCTTACGCTTGTTGATTAACTTCGAAAGTTCTGCCAGTTCTACACTAGCTGTAGGGTTACAGGCTTTCATACATTGGCGTTTCTTGATCAGATCTTTCGTCTCCTGCGATAGCTTACTGGTATCCTGTCTAACGGGGTTACCACCGACTTCTATTGCACACTCCTTAATGTTGCCCACAAGATTGTCGTTTATTGCTTCAACACTAAGGTCCTCTTCCTGAGTTAAAGCGGAATACCTGCTCTGTAGCTTGATCCGGAATTCCTCTATTTTTTCTCTTATTGCTAACTCATTGATCGGCTTCTTATGTACCAGTTTCTTCCGTTCCCTCCTGAGGTCTAGGCTAATTCGAGTTCTAACCATCCTATGGTCCCTGCAGCGCACCTTGCTGAGCACGTCCACATCTTTTATGATGCCAGGGTTAGCGCAGAGTATGAGGTCTATTTCATTTCTAGTCTCGCCGTTCTGGCTCCTCCACGTCCACTTTCGGCTATCGCGCTTGCTGAAGAAGGTATTCATTATCAGCATATTATTCTGTTCCGCAAACTCTAGTAATAACTCTCCCCTGGTATTCCTAGTGCCTATGCTATATTCCCCCACTGCCTTGTGTCCAGCCTGCTTCTTCCCTACCTTGGCATTGAAGTCGCCCATCAGTATAGTGTATTTTGTTTTCACTCTACCCATCGCCAGTTCTACGTCTTCATAGAAGCTTTCGACTTCCTGGTCATCATGACTGGATGTAGGGGCGTAGACCTGTACAACCTTCATTTTGTACCTCTTATTAAGTTTCACAACAAGACCTGCCACCCTCTCGTTAATGCTATAGAATTTGTCTATGTTAGCAGCTATATTCTTCTTAATCAGGAATCCGACTCCTAGTTCTCGTCTCTCCGCTGAGCCCCGGTAGCACAGGACGTGCCCGCTTTTTAGCACTGTATATGCTTCTTTTGGCCTCCTCCCTATTATATCCCATTTACTGCCCTCTAATTCATCCAATAGCATTGCTAGACTCGCCTCACTAGATAACGTTCTAGCGTTAAACGATGCCAGGTTCAGTTCAGAAAGTGATTTAAGGGGCTTGAATAAGACTGAACACTACCTCCACGAAAGGGGCCTATTCTGCTCTCCGGAAAGATCGGAACTTCTCGTCTTCCCCCAACGAATGCGAGGCAGATCTCCTCAAGCAACGCCAGATCCCGAAGTCATATAAACGGAGTGACGATCAATAGCGTGCTCACTCTCCGCATCTTCAGACTCCTCCTGCAGGGTGACGGATCCAAAGCCTATCAAGAATTAAAACTTCGAGACCATCATGCACGTCATGCACGTGGTGAAGAGAGTGGCCAACCGAAGACACGGCCTCAAGGATCAGGACACGCTCCGCCTCGCGCACGCACTCGTTATCAGCCGGGTTATGTGCGGTACACCTTTTCTCGGCTTAAAGAACTCCGAGAGAGAAAAGTCGAACACCCTATTACGCGAGACTCACAAGCCTCCATCCACCATGTTCACGGAGAAAGTCCTCAACCTGGGCGTTCACAAGACATGGGAGGAACTTTCATTTCGAAGCGCAACGCACCAGTCAATTAGAACGGCAGAAACTGAGCGGCTGAAACAGCTGATCGACTGAAAGAAGGGGAGGCGAAGCAAAACGCGGCATTTGTGACAGCTGGCCTTGAATGCGTTTCTGATAGTTAAGCGTTATGTGCGCATTTGTATACTTTCTGTTTGAATTATCAACGTGGCGACGCATTCTTCCTTCTCAATTTTACTCTTTGTTGTTAAGTCTGATTAAAGATAATGTTCGCTTGAAGATTTGTGGTGGGCTAGCTTGCTTTCACTGTAGACTCATTTGTTTCCGACCTAATTATTGTTCTGCCCTGAAGATCTTTGGCCGTAACACTGTTTACTAACAAATGCAATGACAATGTACGAAGTTGAGTAGAAAAAAATAATGCATATTTTGAAACCCCAACACCTGCAGGCCTCATTGTATCATAAACACTTTTCGTGATTGGCTGCCAATCCCCTTCCCGCTATGCAGGTTTGCATAATTTGTGCAAAGAAACGGCAAACTGCAACAATATTTCTTTGGTGGAACTGGTTATAAACCATTTACAAGGCATAATTCGAACAATGAGCTTTAGTAGTATTTTTTTACTATGCCCAAACTTGCACGGAATGAGAGTTTTGCTTGCTGCTCCAAAGTACATTGTTGTCATTTCCTTTGCAGATGTGGCACCTACCTACCGAGGGCGATCAGCCAAGGAATGGAAGGTTTTCACAGAAGGACTAGACGCAGTTTAGAAGTATGTTTATGCGAAAGTCGGGCTTATCCTTCTTTTCCTCCTCCCCCGCGTGTCATGCGAGCACAAGTCCTTCCCGCAACACTGCGGCGCTGTTTCACGCGTGCAACTTGCACAACTACAAGGGCGTAGAAACCGGCACGCGTAAGTTGAAGAGGGCTGATGGGTCAGTATACTTCGATAGAATCTTCTCAAAGGACCGCTAATTATACAATGTTCTAATAATCACCCTTTAAATAGTGCCTAAGCAGATGATGCATGCAGCTGATGTTTAGCGGATGTCACTTACGTCCCAGACCACCAATGAATTTTTTCAGCAGACCCCGAGCAGCCGTGGTCACCGCCAAATTTCGAATGTCATGCCGAGGAGCCGCTCTGGCTCCAAGTGTTCTGGATCGTGCATCCCTTTTGGCGAAAGGTCATATCGACGTTTTTTGTGGTGAGTTTCAGGATCGAAAACTCCTATTTTACGAGCCTTTCATGACTGATCCACTCGTATTTCAAATGCGAAATTTCGCATCTAGGCTACTGTATTTCACCTACACTAAGTGAAACAAGGCTAGTAAAATCGTTCGAAATTTTATTGCACTTGGCATTTAGACAGTAGCAATGCTGCTATAAGTTTCAACGACACCAGTCCTCATTTGTTTAACAGGAAGTATCCATTTTATTGTGGTACCATGCCATTTCTCGCACCGACCTTTTAGCGCAGATTCTCCATGAATACAAACAAATTTTTTGTCGGCAAAAATGTTTTAATTCATGCTTGAAGGAACACGCATTTGTCATAGAGGAAAAAGGAGCTTCACGACTGTTTGAACGAGAACAGATGCTACATCGCCCATACACATGAACGTGTATAGTATTCTGTGTGTATAAAAGTTAGTTCATTGGGTTTAATGGCAAAAACGCGACTTAGCCTAAGCTGCGCCATGTGTATAAAAGGTAGACAATTATGTTAAAAGGAAATCCACCTGTTTTCTGATACATGCATAGAACGATTTCTAAGGAAATAATGTTCGCCACGGCCGATTAGGGGCGATGGCGTTACATGAGCTGCTGAGTGCTACGGCGTAGGTTCGTTCCCGGTTCGGCCGTCCAGCATTTCGGCAAGGGCGAAATGCAAAAACTCTTTCGTATACCAAGATTTAGATGCACATAGAGGAAACCCAGGTGCTGAAAATTATTTCAGAGCTTACCAATACGGGGGGTGCAACTCGTAATAAAGTCGTGATTTTGATGCGCAAAACCCCCGGTTCTTTTTTTAAAGACGATAGTGAGGATCATCTTGCATCGTCGTTTGCAGGGATACACTTGTGGATGCATGTACAAAGACAGAACTATACAAAGCCGTAAGTAGACAAATACGAGTGCTAAGGGCAGGGAACCGAGTAACTAGAGAAAATTCAGAAGCGATGGGTATTAACCGGATGAAAGACGCGTGTACCCACTCCTATTCAGGGTTTTTTACTGACTTATGTACTTCTTAGGGGGCTACGCCCCCCCCCCCCCCTTCCCTTATCCGTATCGTGGATGTGTGTTTCTAGACCTTTTCGTGAGCCGATCCCTCAGACAGTGCCGTATTAAAATGCCAGCCAATTCCGAAGGAAGCGCATTGTAAAGCTGTTCCGTGGGCCAACGAAATCTTAATTAGTAGACAATCGTCGTATGTTCTCGCCGCATACGGCCCCTTCAAAGCGATCGTGTCAGTTGAGCCGGAACGCCGCGCTCACGAGCACACTTCGACGGAGCAGAGCGCGTGAAAGGGAACACCAGCCGACGCAGTAGCTTGTGAGATGCTGCGCGAGGCGATAGAGCATCGTCGCGTTGCCATCTCAACCTCGCAAGCTAGTGTTAAGCGCACGTATCTTGTCCGCGCAAGCTGTCGTCTGCACTCGTCCAATTGCGCCTCGGTGACGCCCAATGAAAACGTGCCATGCATGTAAATGGGCTTGCTTGCCCGCGAGGTGTTCATAACTCGAAGGACGTTCAGCGGTGTTCAGTAAGACATTGCGCCATCACAAACGTCTAGCTTCAAGTTGGCCCAGCCCTCAATTTCAAACGGCCCATTTGCAACTCCGAGTTGGTTCACCCCCAAATTTTTATTTGGCTTATCCCCAGATGCAAGTTTGCCCATGTCCGAACTTCAGTTTGCTCACCCCCGCCTCCTACATGCAAGTTTGGACCGCCTCCAAATTTCAAGTTGGGTCAACACCACATTCAAGTTGTCCCACCCACAAATTTCAAGTTGGCCTACCCCCAATATAAGTTGGCCCACTCCCAATTGTCAAATTGCCCCACCCCCAAATTTCAAATTGATCCGCACCCAGACTTCAAGTAGGTGCCCCCGAATATCATTTGGCCCACCCCTACTGTAAGCTTACTCATACATCTTCTATGGAGCGCTATGTATCTATAAGGATATATTTTTTTTAAATAATTGCTCTTATCGTTTATAAAGCTACCAATCATCTACATTTGCACTATCATATTAACTGCCCTAACTTTGCAAATTATGCATTTTCGTGCAGATACGAGACATTACACTTTTCGCATGACAGGGCTGGGGAGCTCGCCAAAGAGTGCTTACACATTAAAATATGGCCGGATACCAAAGGTAGTGTAGTCTAAGCATGTAGCTCGTTTCCGTCGGTATGTGCAATCTAAATATGTGGGCCGATTCCGAAGATAGTACAGTAAAAAAAAAATTAAGCACTCGACTTTCCTCCTACTCCCCTCACGCGAGAAAGGCGCAATATGCACCGGGTGCACGATGAGATGGAATCGGTTGCGGCTACATGCGGTGGCGCCACGAACGTAATGGCATGGCATGGCCGGGCCGGGCGCAGCAGGTGCTGCCGCCAGCTACGTTGACTTAATATGTTCTGTTGTTTTTGTTTTCTGTTTTTCGCTGCCCAAATGCCACGTGCAAGCAAATCTGATCAAACACGTTGTGTTTTTGAGTGCGCGAAGAGTTACTGAAACATGACTGCACCGGCTTAGGCCATTCGCTACAATCGTTTTTCGTCGTCGCCTCACCAGATGGGACGACGGGACGACTGGATACGCGTGGTCTGTAGGCAACAGTACTTACAGTGGCATTTGAGACGCGATAATCGAAGCGCATGGTCACTGGTGCTTTTTGCACCGACTGTAAGCGCTGGGCACACCGAGCTGATGCATCACGTTATAAAGTGAAAGCGAGAACCTCTGTGACGCATTGTGACAGCATTTGGTCCCACAGCGATCAGCTAATGATCACCTGTGGCGAGAAAAAAAAAAAAAAAACGACGGGGCCAGCCGCGCGCTCCGAGCATTGCATTTCAATCGCTGAGCACTGTATATTTTTGACGCTGCTTTGCTATGATCCAATAGTTCAAACATTAATAAAGGAACCGTTTGCACGGGAGAGCGTCGCGTCCCGTGGGAATAGCCCGTCTTCGCCTCCACAGCTGTAACGGCTCCGAAGTTTGGGCTACGAAGGCGAACACTCACATATGCAGTCGCCATTTTGCCGTCTTATCCATGCATCAGTCTTCATTTTGGAGTATATTTTTCTTCTTCGCGCTTCCGAAATCTAGTTGCGTCTGACACATGACTGTCTGCTGTGCATTGATGGCAAACGCAAACGCACGGGCGTGTTCACAGTTGCCGTCACCGACGGTTCTCGTCACGCGAAGCTTTGTGAACTGGACCATGACAGAAGATTGGGCTAGTTTTTAAGACATTAAAGAATGACGAAGCATTGCAAAGATAAAAATAATTACGACGAACGGAGAACGAGAACTTGCGCGATCGGCGAAGCAGCTCAACAAACAAAAAATGGCAGACGTACGTCTGCTTTCTTTGTCCATAACATCAGTGCGCATCTCTTAGGCGCCCGTCGGAGTAAGCGAGCGAACGAGCACAGCGAAGGATAAAAGAACGAACGCCAAGCGCAGTGGTGCATGCAAGACGGAGATGGTGAATAGAGCGCAAGCAGAAAAGCGGCGAAAGAGGGTATGACGACTGGCGTGTGAAGAAAAGCGAATTGTCGCGCAAGAGGGGCTCTGCGGCGACGACCGCTACGAGATGGAGCCAGAGTTGCGCGCCGTCGTCAGTTCCCCAATGGCATGCGGAGAGCGCGTCCACCGATATCATATTGGCCTCGAGCTCCACCACTGGAAAAGCTGGCGCCACCGTCGGCGTGACGTGCTATTAGGGATCACGTGGACATAGCGGCCGCGTCGGCTGCTTCGGAAGCGCCGAAGCGAGCTGAAAACGAGAGTAAATTCCCTCGTACGCTGCGGTCCTCATTTATGGCGAGATTTTCTCGTTTCGAGTGTCTCCTTTACAACGTTTGAAAGCACTACAATAGGTAGTGGCTGCCTTGGAAGGCGCGCAACATGGTAGACTACTACTCGGTTCCGCAGTGCCGGACGTACGCAACGGAGCCCGGTGTCAGCCTTATTCACACGTAGCCGCAGGACAAGAAGCTGCGTGAAGCTTGGCTCGCGAAACATAAAACCGACAAGCAGTCATCGGCTACAACTCGGGTATGCAGCAAGCACAGACGCGAGGAATATTTCTGCTACGGCGCCCGGTCTGCGATGTTCTGAAAACGCGCACTGAGACGCTCGCCCGAGTTCGCTGCCCGACTAATGTCATGATGATTTGGTCTATGAACTTGTCGATGCTATAGATGCTGGCAAATTCACTGGAGTGGAAAGGGAGCGGTAAGAAGCACAGTAAAATTAGCATGGCATATGGTCATGTTTGTGTTATGAATAAGTGCACCGGATTACAAAAAAGCAGCGGGAAATCGCAAGCTCAGAACACCGATAAACATACAGTGCGACGCAACTCGAGAAATAATATTGAAACGTCCAAGAATTTAGAAGAAAAAAGAAGATTGAATCGTCGCGATGGCACATTACAGTCCCCGTAGGCGTCAAAGTCTCTACAATGAAATTATTTTTGAACAGCTCTGATAGCACTCACGCAACAATGGTTGTTTGTATACTGTCAAATGATCATATTCTGAGGCCTAAAGCTCCTGCCACGGTGCGAAAACGCGCACGCGGCGAAAGCGAAGCAGTGCGCGGACAAGCATGCAGACGCGCAGTCGGTCGCTGCGAATCTGTGCGATCGCTGCATTGAGGCTTCATTCTATTATGCTCCATTTAGTTATACAAACCCTATAAGAACATATTTCACATAGTTTGCTCTTAGCGTTTACCTACCTTTAACGTAAGAAGCCGGTTCGGGAGACTCCATCGCGGCGACCGCGCGCAGTGGCGTTCGCTGTACGTGTTCGGTAAAGAGATAGCGTCTGCAAACGATTCTGTGCTTTCAGTATGCCCAAGATTATTATTTAGACAGTAAAAAACTTCTCTCGTTTCTAAATTACTTACAGAAATGTCTGGGAGAGCTCGTGCGTGGTGTTTTCAGTGATCGCTGACAGCAAAACCTATGAGGAGTGCTCTGCGTGATCCTTCATATTACGCCAGCGAGGCGCGCTAGATGGCGACTCGGTAACTCCTCGCCGCCAATATGGAAACAAAGCGCTGTATGAGCGGAGGGCTCTCTGCGGCGGCTGCTGTGAATATTGCCCAAGCGTCACCCACGCGCTGCCTCTTGCAATCTCACGGCTAGCTAGATAGTCGCGCCACACTTCGCTCCGTACGTTTGCAATGTGCGAGCCCCATATATATTGTCCGCGCCAGCCAATACATCGCGAAATGAAAACACGTATAGATTTCGCACTAGCGAGTATCATAATCGTCGGGGAATTTGTTACTCCAGAAAGAAACAGTATAACCTGGGCCAAACACGAAGGCTTCACAATGTCTCGAAGCGGCTTCGCAGCGTTCTGCTGCCAGGGAATGACTGCGCAATGAGAGCCGGCCCCGAAGGCGGGAGTGAAGTTTAACACAGCGCCCCAAAGCGTAAGCTGCCACGACGCGAGAATGAGGCAGACTGACACGGTCTCTCTCGGGAGGCAAGAAAGAAAGTAAAAAAATTCTAGTGGCCGAATTGAAGCTTGAGCGCACACAAGTGCTCCAACTCGTGTTGTTTGGCACGTGACGCATACGTGCCAGTCGTGTCAAAGAAGTGTGATGCAGGCGACGGCCTTTATAACGGAGTGCTTGGGGCTTCCGGAATTCTTCGTTATACAGGTCACTCGATTGTAAAGGTCGCGCAGCACACAGCTCGCACAAGAACTGGGGCAGAGTTATTCCTTCGTTACACAGGTCATTCCGTTCTAGAGACGTTCGTTGTAGAGGTGTTCGACTGTGGTTGGCGTCGGCATGAGAGAAGCATGCGTTCAGTTTGAACGCATGCTTCGTCAGAGGTTCTGTCGCAAGGACACCACTTATCACTGCTACAGAAGCCGAATAATAGACGCACAAGCCTACGTGTTATTGTTCATAACTATTGCAGTCAATCTGGCAACCTTTGTAGCCTTCTGGTGAATACTTCGTCATTACATTATTAACGACACAATCAGAACAGTCTTCTTGCGGAGAAAACAGCTCAGTATCGCCTACGCAAAGCCCTTACAGGGCACAAACACGAGGATGAAAGTCATATTTGGCAAGAACGCGCTTTTTTTGAGAGCTGAAAAAAAAAGCACCGTGGATGCCAACGCTCATTTGCAAGAAAAATCACATTACGTGAGAGTCACCGCGTAGGCGTGACCTTGTTATACTCGCGATGACCTAAGTTGATGTAAAAAAAAAAAAGGTTTATTGAAGAGCGGCAGATGCCCGTTGGCCGCCGGGGCTCATACCCAGTGGCACACACCCAGCGGCTCCATGGATACATACCCGTTGCTATGTATTTTATACATATTTCATACATTGGTGAATTTCTTTTTCTTCCCCTATATACATGTACGTGACAATTTTGCCGTGTACAGCGAAGTAACACGTGGAATATAAATGCCGGTGCTCCGCGGCTTAGCTTACCGCGACGAGCTGTGTTGACGGGGTGCATTTGCATCGCAATTCGCGCTAACTTTGTGCTTTATATATTACCTGGTGCCATTAATGGGGCCTGCCTCGCACAAGTGGCGTCCTTTCTTAAAAGCAGACTCATGATTATGCGTTTTCCGGTACGTCAGGCCTTAAAACCCGCAGTGCGAAATCACTGGAAGCACTGTGAGCAGTGCTCTGATTTCTGCCATTCGCGGCGCTGTACGCAAGCACGTTGCCACCGCGCCGCTACTGCCTTACGACGGCCACCCGGTGCCTATGGAGTGTCGCATGCAGTGACCGAAACGCACTGCCACCCCCAACTCACTCACGAAGACATCGTCCTCGATCGACTTCATCTACAGGTTGGATCGCTTTCCGACTGCCCAGAATATACGACTGCTGTAAATCAAGGGAAGCGTATCGCACGACTCCTTGTCTTTATATCTGTCTGTATTTCTCGTTGGTTAAAGCTGTGACCTTTAGATGTCATTCACTTAAAGCGCCTCTTCAATAACACTCTGCCCTCCCCCCTCTCAATTTTCACTGAGCATGCGTTGTACTCAAGCCTGAAGCTAAACGATCCTTGCATAACAATAACCCGTTATTTGCAGTGCAGTGCTCACGTTTGTCTGCTTTCGCGTCCGTCCAAGGAATTCACAAATTCACTGCCTTTACAACGACAGTGTCTTACCAACTATGGAACGTTAGCAACTCGTTCGCATAAACAGCGAGACTTTTCAATGATTCGCTATCGTATTGCACGTACCATGACGTCGCCGAGCTTTTGCCACTCCGTGCGGAAGTATGCGTGCAAGCCACGCATCGATCCACGTTGCACCACGCTCGCCAGGAACAGCATGAACATCAGGGCGTACGAGGCGCATGCACCGAACGTTGCGACCTGCGACAGGAGGCAAAAAAACAAAAATGGAATTCATGCGCTGGACGGTCTTTCGAAGCGGATTAGTGTGCTCTGCGACGCTAGGGTATAACTTGTCGGCAAGTGCGGCTGCGGGGACTCTCGGGTGCGTTTTTGCAGTAGCAAAATGATTGTAACTGGCGAAATAAATGGCATTTGCTTTTAGGCCAACTTGTGTCCTAGTTATGTCCATGTAGGGTTGAAGACAATTATAGTGAATTACAAGGTGGTCCTGAAACATTTTGCAGCATATCAGTTGAAGAGGGGGAGGAACTCGAATGACACACGAGTTCTACGGCCGTGTCGTAAACTCAGTGATTGCACGAGTACTCGTAAACGTATGTATATTTCAATGAACAAGCCCCAATAATTTAGCATGAAGAATATATTTTATCTTAGGTCCGGGTGTAGAAACAAATTTAGGCAAATCAATGAAAACCATTTATATAAGTGAACTAGTTGTAGAAACACGGCTTAGTGTTTTCAGGGTCGTGTTTTCTACATGTTCTTATCGCCTGCTGAAACATTGCGGCCACTGACTGCTCTCACGGATTTATCGCCCTTATCGTGCTATCGCTGTCGCGCACGACACCACTTCCTATAAGGGGAAAAAATGGCGGATGTTGGCACTTCAGCGCCGAGAAGCGCCATTCCGTTTAATGCTCTGCGATGCACTACATTCTGAAAACGACGCGTTCTCTGTGATCTGCTTTGGAAAGTACCATGACACTTGTGTGTGTGCATATATATATATATAACTAAACACCTTTAAATATTTGATACCATTCGACAACCACTGTTTATGCTCACTGCTATCACTGCAGCTTGGTGCCATTTTCCTTATGTTTTTCACGCAATTTCGCTAAATAAAACGTTGTCTTTTACAACGCCTTTGCGATTGCAATCTATACAAGAACGCCACCTCGGTGCTATGAAGTATTGAACTGAAGTACTTTTGGCAAAGACCGGAGTACCATGACCGTAGGGCCGCTTACTATATCAACTCAGAAAAACAAAGAACATTGTTCTTGTGGTCACTTGAAACTGCGTTACTTCGCTGCAATATACGGCAAGCGTTTGTCCGTGAACGAGTAATGAAATCACAGGTGTCGTCAAGGAATCATACCTTGGCATAGCTTCTGATGCCTTTACTGACTGCGAGGAAGCCCGCGAACCAGCAGATGGCTATTACGAGAAGGCTGTCGAAGTTTATGGTGTCAACTTCATCGAATCCAGAGCTGAGGCGCATGACTTTCTTCCTGCAAGGATGCAGTTGTCGACCATATTCTTAAAAAAAAAAATGTGCAGTAATGTTTTCATTACAGGTTGCGACACACTGTCACTTGTTAGAAGGTAAATGTAATTATCTCAGTACACTCGCTTCCAAAGCCCTGCTTGCAAAGTTTAATAAAGACGTCATGAGCAAGTGCGTCATGTGTTTTTTTCATGTTAAGCATTACCAGGAGAGCGATTGGATTGTCGAAGAAAGCTTCTACATTCTGGGGTACGTATTGCGTGCCAAAGCCGTGATTATTTAACGGGACACGCCGTAGTAGAGGCGTCAGATCAATTTTGAGCAACTGGGGTTCTCTACCGTGCTTCTAAATTTAAGTAAACGAGAGTTTTTGCACTCCTACCCAATTGCGATGCGGCCACCGTGGCCGGGATTGAACCCGCAGCATCGAGCTCAGCAGCTCTACGCCAGGTGTGACTGTGCTACCGCGGTGCCTGTTGCAAAGTGGTGTGTTGAGCCTCTGGGTAAGGACAAAATGTCACAAGAAGTTGATTTAATACATACAATGGCCTGCCAGTATAGTGTTGATGAGCCCGCAATTTCTTTCTATCGCGTTTAGAAATAGTTTAGATTCATGCCTAGTTGATTACAAAATGGTTCCTATTGTTTAAAAAGTTATCACTCGATGCAGTTTTAGGCACATACGGATGAATCGGCGCATTCGAGGAGTGATTGAATAAGTGCAGAATGTGTATCGCGAAGAATAACTACGTTATCCTAAACAATCGAGCCTAACTGGAATTCCCTTTAGTTCAGCTTCTTAGCTAGCCTGAAGACAATGGGCTATTTCTAATGCCATATATCCCAATCACTTACTTGATAATTCGCCGTGGAAAGATATATAACGGACGCGAGTGCGTACAGCCAGGAACAGAAATTCATCAGTTTTGCCCCAAATTACGCAGTACTGACACCAATAGCAATGTTTAACGTTACGATCGAGCTCTTCGGAAGGTGTAACGACGGAAATATGTTAGCCTTTGTGCGCGCATTCTCGCCTCTTTGCCCATGGGTCACGCGACGTCCTATCTAGGCAGTGTGGTTTCCTTTATGCTTCGTGCGCGCATTCCTTGCTTCTCCGCGACCTCGGCGAGGAAGGCGCCGGTAGCGCCTGTGTATGCGTATGTGCGCGTCAGTGCCTTTCCCTCTGATGAGTCAGTGGCGGTTATAAAATCCGTTGAACTGGCTTCCATGTACCGAGCGGTGGCCGCAAGCGTGGGAAGAGCGTTCGCTCTCTCTATCTCTCTCTCTCTACTGAGCGACGGCGTTCCGAGGACGCTATAAAAGATGTCCCAGTCAACAGACGTCAGCCTTCGATCAGCGCAAGCTAGAGCACGTGTGCCGCTCTCCATCGCGAAGCTTGTAGAGCTGACCACTCCGTAGCCGGTGCAATTGGAGGTTATTTATTACTAGTTATGTTGATCGACTCGCGTCTCTGCCTGGGGCCCTCACTTCTGGTCAAGGTCCAGACCACTAAGCCTATGTTAACTCCGCGGTTTTGGGTGGCGTTTTTAACATTGTAAAATGCTGCTGAGCATAAGGAACAGCGTCCTGGAAGCTACGAGGCACCTCACGACGTTGTCGTTATCGAGAGCGTTGCTTTTGGTGTTGCAGGCGTCGCACTTTCATGATGCACGAGAAGAAAGCCACGGAAAACTGTTGATGTCAGCCAGCATCCAGTGAAATATAGCAGCACTTTCGGCTGACGGCACACCTGGTGCTTTCAGTGCGCTCACGTGGTGCCACACCTTCGCCTGGACGCCACGCCAGTGATGGCACACGTTCGGCTGGGGCGTGCACAACACGAGTACGCCCCATCGCCAAGGATGACGGCGGAGCGCCGTGCGGTCCCGCCGTGCAGCGGGCGGCAGCAGACCACGAAGGCTGTACTGCTCCGTTCAGGCGCCGTTTTGTAGCAGACTGTTACGATGCAAGCCGTGCGTCGCACAAAGCTGCTTTTGCTGCTAGAATCCAGTAGTTCTTCCGGTCAGCGAAGACTACGCAATTGCTCATTGCTACTATCCAAGAGCTCCGACGTGAGCAGCCGACGAAGGTCACCGATGTTCGGGCATTTCTAGGATGATGAGAATGCATAAAGCTGCAGCATCAGGTTTTGCGATTGGTATTTCAACTTTGGTTTCCGTTGTTTCCGTTGTTTCAAAGGCACTTCAGGCTAAACCGGAGTACACGCAAGGTGCTGACAACGAAGTTCGCAGCCTTATATCCCATTACCCAAGAATCATTCGCATGACCAGGATCATTTGTCAGTTCGCATTCGAACATTTCTAATAAATAAAACATTACACTGACGTTTCAGTTCGTGAACGCGGGTCAGGTGCAAGCGTATGGGTCGTATTCGGAGGCTTTTACGTAAGCCTCATGAACGTTGCCCCAGCACGGGGACCCACGCCTCGTTGACGGAAACAATGTCTCGCAGATGCCAGAGACGATCCCACACAGAGCAAACTTACCCAAACTGGTTATCGATAAAGTCGTTCTTAAAGGTTTTGCCGCCGCCCGCGTGAAGCTGGACATTCTGTTCGCTTTTGTGCTTCCGGACTTCGTGCGAGACATGCCGCAGGCTTACAAAAGGGCTATAAACGCTGCTGAGCAGTTTATAAGTTATGCCGTCTTGCCTGATACATCCACATTGTGGCAAGCCACCTAACACGTTCCACGGGAGTCTCCTGGGCACGCCAAACTCGCGCCTTTTGCCGGACTTGTTCAAATCATACCCGGCGCTTTGCGACATCTTCTGGGTCGGTAGATTTGCGTTCAGCCTGCCACCGCTTCCGTCGCTGCGCCGTCCTTATCGCTTGGTCTCTAAATCCCGAGATGAGCACGGTACGTCCAAGCTCACACAGAACTCGTACCAACTGCCATAAGAGATGCCAGCGCCCTCTCCTCCTGTCGTGGCCTCTGACGTCACTGAGTTTGCACCTTTATTTCCCGTCGCGTGGACATGTCCAAGCCATTCGAGAGAGCAGGATTGCTAAGCCTTACCGAGCGCCTGACGCGGCGTTGTGGCGTTTCTCTTGGCCACTGGCGAAGTGTTGTTCTGTATCAGTGAACTGCTGCGTCATAATGTGAAGTGTTTCGTTTGCGTAATGTTCGCATAGACTACGCCTCGTAATGAGGCGATGCTGCGTGCCGAACGGTCACGGCAATTATGACAAAGGACCGAAGCTACGAGTATTCTTGATCGTTCCCAAAGGACGACCTAACCGTGAAATGGGAGCGTGCCGTTTATCGAGATGACATCAGTATCGGTTCTCTCTGTGATCGGAAAGTATCTATCTGTACGTCTTCACTGCTTGTTGTTGAGCAGCTATAGAAGCATGTTAGGCAGCATGTTCTAAAACATGTCCGACATGTTAGGCTCTTGCTATAACATAATGATCTCGTAAACGCTTCGGACTTGCTAGCTTAAGCCTTAACATAACTACTTAGAACACTTAGAACTTAGAACTACTTAGAAGAACTTACCAAAAATGGGAATGCTGCCCTTTTTCATGCAACGCCTAAAGAGAGGGAGCCTCCCGTGGCTATCACAAGACATTTTTGTGAAAGTAAGGATTTTCATGTCTGTCTGGATTTTGAGTCTGTAATGTAACAATGGTCATAATAACCATGACACTGTGCTGCACAAGATACTTGTGACAGCAGCAAACTATCTTCCAAAGAAAGGAATTGAGATGAAGACAGATGTTTTGAAGTCTACAAGAACGCAGACTCCAGGACAGGAAACTGCAGAAATTTACAAAATGAACAGAGACATTTTCCATACGTTCAAATGCCGTATAATACATTCACAGGTTATATACAAAAGGACGCTTTGGATGTCGTTCAACATAGCTACCGAGCCACGCGAACATCACCGAGCGTCGTCGTTTCCTCTCTCTTCATCTTCATCGATGACAGCGCCTCGTAGCATGACTCCCGGCGGCGAAGGCGCCGTCCAGTTGCTTGTTGGGTCTAAGTGACTTGAGTCTTGTGACGTGGCCGATGTCAGAGGCAGACCGCGCCATAGTGACATCGAGAGGTTTGATTTCATATGTCACACGTCGGCTACTTTGCGCAAGACACTATATGCGCCAGAATCTCACATCGTGATGGTGTCCAGAGGAGGACCATGTCACTAGGGTTGAAATGGGCATCGCGGTTAAAAGACAGTTACGTCGTCTAGGTAGCAAAAGCAGATCGACCACTTAAAACCGTGAAGGAGAGCGTGCAGCATACCTGCGAATTTAGCTTGGGCATTGCATAAACAAAATAGAATTACTCTGAACTGATAGAGGCCGTCCGGTGAAATAAAAGCGGTCTTTTCCCGGTCCATGTCTTCAACAGCAATCTGCCAGTACCCCTGAACGCAGATCTACCGAAGAAAAATGTTTTGCACCGCGGAGGCAGTCAAACGCGTCAGCTATCCGTGGCACGGGGTACACGTCTTTCTTTATTACCTTGTTAAGATTTCGGTAGGCTACTCAGAAGCGCCAGCTGTTATCCTCCTTTCTAACAAGCACTACAGGGGAAGCCCAAGGACTTGAAGAAGGTTCAATGATGTCTTGGGCAAGCATCTTGTCGACTTTCTTCTGTATTACTTCGCGCTCAGTGGTGTATCGGGCTTGCATCGCCAGTGTTCATGCGATGCTTCACAACAGATGTGTGGCCCAGTGGTCGGCCATTAAGATCAAATATGTTCTAGCACTATGCGAAAACGCAACGGAGCGCGTTCACGTGGGGAGCGGAAGGTCAGAGGCGATCATTTTTACAGTTGAATGATCCGAATTGGGACTGGTAGGCTATGGGGCATTAGAAATCAAAGCGGAAATATTGCAGTTGCAGTCTGGTGCAGTGATTGTAAGGGAGATACCCTGCGGCAACACTTGAGGACATAGGCTGACAGTCACAATCGGGAGGCACGCGGTACTTTTCTTTATACAGATGACCATGTGTGGGAACCTGACGAACAGAGAACGTCAGAGTTGGGTGACACGATGTTATCACCGTCGACGACTGGTGGATCGGGAATGACGTCTATGAACGTCACAGCAAGATGGGGCAGGCGAATGCGTTCAGCGGAGCATAGTCGACTAGGCTTCGGACCAGAAGGATCTACGTCATATGGTAGGACGAGTTGAACAATGCCGACAGAACAGTCAATAAGGGCCGAATGTGCACACAGAAAATCGAGTCCCAAGATGAGTTCATGTGGGCACTGTTCATAACATAAAACAAAACAGAAGTATGGCATCCAGCAACAGTAACATGGGTGGTACGCATCCCAGTAACAATCGGAGTTATAGCGACAGCTACGCGGACTAGAGGGATCGAAGCGGGGGTGAGAATTTTGTTAAGGCGAGCACGGAGAATGGAGCTCATAACTGATATGTAGGCGCCGGTGTTAATGAGAACTATTACATGTGTACCGTCCACGTCCATGTTAATGAGGTTGGGTTGTCCCGGTAGCATGCACAGAGGAATTGCGGGTTCGGTCGTCAGCGTACGTTCACCTCTCGGAGCTGCGCCCGTCAGCTTACCGAGGAGTGGAGGGTATCGACGAGAGAAGGAAAGCGACGACACTGGGGCGCCGGGACTGGCGTCGCGATGGCGACGGAGGCGGCTCTGTCGCGGAGGCAATGAGGGCGGAGCAGGATCGTCTTGAACGTGCGTCGGCATGCGAGAACTGTCAGCCGGACGTCGAAAAGTTGAGTACGTCCGGCGAGGTTATGAGTTCGACGGAGCGCCGCAATGCGGGGAATGTGTCCGACTCGTCCACAGCAGAAGCAGATCATCTATCATCTGAGGTGCGCCATGCTGCCGAGTTGGTGTAACGAGGACGAGCGTACGAGTGTCGATACGAATCAGGTGATACAGGTGGGCGGCAGTTCGGTCTGCTGACTGGGCAAAGCGACTGCAGTCCCACGTTGGCTAGTTCTTGCCATACAACGGTTTTGGATGAGGGAAATTGTCGTTTGAGAATCGGCGGGGGCAGGCATTTGGGCCGAAACAGATGACGCAGCTTCAATCTCCCGTCGGACAACACGCACTATATTCTCTGGTGCAACAGGAGTGGGTGGTAGGCGGCTGTCCTTGCACGTAGATGTCGAAGGCGTGTTGGAGAGGCGTGAAAACTGGCGCGCAATACGGCGACTTTTCGCTTCTTCAAAGCGCCGGCATTCATTCATGACGTACTAAACTGTGGAGGAGTCTTTGGAAATGAGAAGTTTAAACACGTCGTCCGCTATACCCTTGATTATGTGGGCAAGCTATTCAGCTTCCAGCCTATTTTCATCGATTTTGCAACACCAACGCTATAACGTCTTGAATATATATCAAGTACGACTCCGTGCAAGTTTGAACCTGGTATGCAAGAGTTTTCTGAGCGTCATGACAGCGTCCGATTGGCTTGCCAAACAAATCGGTGAGCTTTTGTTTACATGTATCCCAAGTCATGATTTCGTGCTTGTAGATTGTAAATGAAACTTGTGCCATTCCCTCAGGGTAAAATATTATGTTGGCTAGCATGAGTGCATGGCCCCAGTTGTTGGGTCTGCTTACCCGTCCGTACATTTGCAGCCAGTATTCGATATAAGTGTTGTCGTTGCCGGAAAATGTACCCGCGCCACGAAGTTGTATGAGCACAATATGGCGGTTGATGGGGGTGTGTTCGGGTACGGTCGGTGAAGTGCCTGAACTACTGTCATCATCGTCTTGAGTAGGTATGGCTAATGGAGCCAAGGAGCGCCGCTGCGCAAATCCGTCTTGAGTGTTGAGGAACCTGCACTCTCCAACAAAGTGTTACGGGGAGGAAAAGACGTACAATATATTTACAGGTTATATATAGAAGGACGCTTCGGACGTCACTCAAGATGGCTACAGAACCACGCGAACATCACCCAGCGTCGTCTTCTATCTCATCATCTTCCTCGCTGACAGCGCCTCGTAGCAATATGTAAGCACGTGTGTGTAAATAATCATAAAATGCACTTTATTCATTTCATTAATTTGTTTCATTACTCTTGCTAATTGGCCACATGTTCGATTGCGCACAAAGCATTTTTAAGTGGAATGATAAATTATCTTAAAAAAGATCACGGACTTTAAAGCGTTACGCTATCCTTAAATCAGCACCAATCACAACGCAAAAGGCAAAATGAAGCGATCACATATGTGAAACTCGCCACGACCATTCTTTCCTTTCACGGGAGGCGATGAGACGCGCTTCAGAACATCCTGCGCGGCTCGGTCAAGTCGCATGTCATCATGGCGGCAGTGTGCAGGCCTTGATTTCCAGGTGGCATTGACCGCTCTACCCTACTCCTCCGCGACGCTTCGCCTCCTTTATTTTTTCCCATTTCCCTCAACGCCACCCACACTTTCATCTAGGTGGCAATGCTTTGCTGCACAATATGGGGCGAGCTCCACCACTGGAAAAGCTGGCGCCACCGTCAGCGTGACGTGGTATGAGGGATCACGTGGACACAGCGGCCGCGTCGGCTGCTTCGGAAGCGCCGAAGCGAATTGAAAATGAAAGTTTAAAGTCCCACTTGCGCTGCGGTTCTGATTAAGTGGTGAAGATTTCCCGTCTTGGTCGTCTGCTTGACAACATTTGAAATCACTATAATAGGTAGTGGCTGCCTTTGAAGCCGTGCAGCATGGTGGTAGGCTACCGCTCGGTGCCGCAGTGCCGGACGTATGTAATGGAGCCCTGTGTCAGCCTTATTCACACGTAGCCGTAGGACAAGGAGCTGCGTGAAGCTTGGCTCGCGAAACATAGAACCGGCAGACAACCATCACCTACAACTCGAGTGTGAAGCAAGCACAGACGCGAGGAAGATTTCTAATACCCCCCCCCCCCCCCTAAAAAAATTCAACCACGCGACGAGCAAGTCGCCAGCCCACTTCTCGTCCAAGCCTGGGATGGAAGTGGATCCTGTCTCGTTGAAAACCTTCTCACTTCCCTGTTTACTTCTGCAGCCTCGAAACACCTCTCTCGGCTCACTGTCTATATTGCCTCACTAGCAGCCACAACGGCTCTTTGTACGTTACTGTCACGTACAGGAAGCTCCGACACCGAGCACACCACGATCTGCACTTTAAGGGACATGTCGCGCAATTCGTCTACCACCCTTGGCCAAGCGCTGGGATAGTCCTGCCCCTTTTCTGCTTAGGATGTCAATTCGCCCACCTGCTACTACGACAAGGTTGCGTCCGTGGCCATCTTCCGCGAGCTTTTCTTTCGTTCGTTACGTGGCAAACCCAATGTCCACCCTGGAAATGTCGCTAACACCACTCTTTTGTCGCACAAAAGCGTTTTTTCTTTTTCGAGCGTGAAAGAAGCCCGTGAATGCACGCAAAGTGCGTCGAGCGGCCAGCCGTGCGGCAATGTTGCGTGTATTCGCAGGCCTTTTTGACGGGCGGAAAAACACTTTTATGTAGCATGTATTCAGCAACAGAACGCTGTATCGGGAGTTTTCATTTTGCTCTACAATTTTCTCATTGACACTTTTCATCTAATTATAATATTTGAAAATTTATATAATAAATCATTAAGACTATTTATGTAATTAGGCGGAATAAAAAAAATAATCTGAGTATCTCTAAGCGACTCCAAACAACATCACCATTGTTCTGTCCAGCTACGCGGCATTTGCATATTTTTAATGCTTGACTCAACTTACGTGGGGCATCATGGACATGCTTGTAGCGCACGCGCGCTCAGCGCTCATTCTACCACCTGAAGACGGAACGCTGCTCCTGGTACCGCCAACGAGCCAAGTGATTTAAACGTTCACCGTGCGTCAATTCCGTTTCGCCATTGTTTTTTTTTCAGCCAACAGCACTTTAGGTTTGTGGAGGCCCTCTAACCCACCGCGTGCCAGCCACGCGCCAGCAATAGCTAGCGGTAGAGCACAGTATACGGCGGCTGCGCCGACGGCGGGAATGTACCTGAAGCGACCGTTTAATTCGTATCGTAGTAATGTACGCATGTGTACAAATGCCCGTGGCGGCAGCTCACAGCAGGAACTGCTCGGTTGAGGTCTGCGTGGCGTTGAGGCAGGTGCTGCGCATGGCGTTGTACTCGGCGCCCGGGACCATCACAGAGTGGCCGCTGCCTGACAGAACCGCCAGGGCGTCCTTCTCACTGTAGTTTTGCGACGCGTATTTGCGCGCTAGGGTGGCGTTGATGTGCATGCACGGAACCTGTGCAGACGAAAATAGCAAGATGTGGACATATTCCTAGGGGTCTTTGCACTTTTGGATATAGATTTTGAAACTTTCATTTCCGGCCACTAGGTTAACAGACTGTCTGCACGAAGTGGCACATGTGGGACCCTTTAAAAATTATTTTTGTTTCTATTACATGAGATTTAAACGATGTTTGAATCTTGAAGGGGCACCGGCTACTTCTTTTCCAATAGAACGAATATACTAAATGTAAAGAAACAAGCTGGCAGTGAACAAAAGAAAGGTAACAAGGAACACAAGAGTAAAAAAGTCACACTAGAAGTCAGCTCATACAGACGTACTAAAAGCATCTCACAGGAGAAAGCACATAAAGCACACTGGAGCGCAAAATTACCTGACAGATATGCAGAAAAGTCACCTCACAAGAAAGGTCGCACGAAGCAGGCTAGAAAAAGTTTTGCGTCTACCTTCTTTTCCGCCATTGTGCGACGTTTCAGTTTATAGTCGGCATTTGTCCTGCCTCTCTCTCTCTTTCTGTGTTCGTGCCTGCTCGCTTAACTTCTGGAAGAAATGCTACATTTCTTTATTGGATGAACAAAGCAGCTCGGCGTATATGAATAATTATGGCGAGAGGTGGGGGGCGTGTAATGATTTTTTTTGTTGAGAAAATAGCCAATTTGCAACGTCAGAAAGCCATTTAAAGCCACACTGACAAAAGTTTAGAGAGATCCATGTGTTAGCCGTCATTTTCATGCTGTCGGGACCGGTGTGCTTGCAGCTACCATAGACACTAGCGCCATATTTATCTCCAGTAGCTTTCGCAAAGCGTTACCCGTAGTGGAAAAGCCCAGCGCGTAATGCGGCCTGCTTCCACTTGCATGGCATATATTGCCTGAAAAGCATAAGTTAGATTCTAGATTCTGGCGGCTACGACACAATAACGACGGCAACCTGAGGGTCACAACTCATGGCAGAATGACGACGGCTGTAGCGAAAAGGGTGGACGGGCGGAACGAATGAACCAGTCTCAAGTTTCTAACGGCTTTTGCCGTAACATCCGTTGCTTAAATATGGCGCGTATCGGTATGATTGCCTTGTAGTCAACAAATCCAGTAAACATAGACTGCAGAACGCTTCCTGTGTCCACCCGCATTATGACGGCGTTTCCTTTATTTCGGCCACAGGACGCACCTCATAGTACATGCTGTGCACCATTAGTACATCTAGCCCATACAACGCATAGCCGTCCTCAAAAATTCTCTGTGGTGTCGGCAACGGGAGATTCTTACATCTCTTACATTCTAATAATGTCCTGCACTAATTCTATGAAGGCTCCTGATAACGTGTATTTGTCCGTCCCAAGTAGATACTGAGAACATATCAGATACATGTAATTGGAGGACCATTTTAGGATGATGTCAGCACGCGTTCCAAGGCACTACTGTTTGACACTGTAATTAGAAGACGATTCATTAATGGTTCACGCATTGGGTTATTATATGCATGACGCAGCTTGGACACGATAACCCGTATTATAGGGCCGCGTTTCGACATTTGTGCGCTTTCATGCGCTCGGAAATTTAAGAAATATTGCATCTTTGTTTCTTGCCATCATCAAAAAGCAGGTCGGTATGGACGATGTACCTCAGGCGCAGCACCACCTATGCCCTTACAATGACATAGCCTTCGAGGTCTGCTTTTGTTAATTAAAGAGAACCGTCAGCGGAAAGTGCGCTGGGGACACCCCGACTAATAATAATAATAATAATAATAATAATAATAATAATAATAATAATAATAATAATAATAATAATAATAATAATAATAATAATAATAATAATAATAATAATAATAATAATAATAATTATTATTATTATTTAGACAATCTAGTCTACAAATAAAACGAGTTTTTTTGAAGTGCGCAATCTGTATTTTGTTTTTAGTTATACTCAATTTTGTTCGGGCTAGCATGCAGCTCCCGAATAAAAAAAAAACCTGGAAGCAACTTCGTGGGAATATCCTGCTGAGCATGTTGCTTGGATACTTGTATAGTCCTTTCGGAATACGTCCGGTAGTACATGTGTTTAAAATTCATCGTGGTTATGGTACTGCGGGCGTCCTCAGTATGTCCCATAAAAAGCTAGGATGTTCGGATTTTTCCTGAACATCCACAGAATATTTGTGTTTCCTGGGAGCTAAATATCGTCAGCTTTTTCGGGATTGGTGCAGGCGTAGTTGCGCCGTCCAAAGAACGTTGTTAGGCATAGCATTATGCGTCTTTTCGGAGAAAGAGGTGATCGCAACCAATATATGACATTCGAATTTCTGTGGTTCATATCTGGTTAATGAGTCACAATGTACCATGTAGACTATGTAGGTTGAGAACACAGATAATTGCATTTAAATTGTGACCAACGGGTCATAATCTCCTCGTTTTATAACGTATTTTGCTGTGAATATCCTGTACCGTAATGTAAGCGCTGCGTTAGAAGTAATGGTGTGGCATTAACGCTTGCTCGTTAGAGATCCTACTTCCGGCAGAAAATGCTCCTTTATTACGCTTGCATCACCTAGCCAAACCTATATATAGACCTATGTTAAAAACCTCATGTGCCTAAATTAGCGAGGGTTCAGTGTCTTAAGGTTCCAGTGAAGGCCCTCGCCCTACGTAAATGTCTGTGATATGTATTGTCGTGCTTGCATTCGATTATTAGGATTATGCAAAATTCATTCGATAATTCGAATACCGCGGCTGCGCGCACACTCGGCATACCACTCACCCAAATGTTCGTCAAGCACAACAGTGTAGATGACGGCAAGGACAGTCACGAAGCTATTCATTCGTGAACATGTTCAGGCCCGTGCAAAGTACAGGTGGACTTAGAGTAAGTAGACAGTGACTCAGATTTTGTCACAATAGTGCTAAAGGTACTTTGCAATGTCAAAATTCAGCGTGCGTCATGAAATCGCCATCCTCGTAGCGATAGAATGCTATGGGGCTTCACTGGCTTTCTTGATCTCCAAAAGGAGGCTTCGGAACTGAAGAAAAATTCGTCCTGATTCGGGCATTAAAGCTGGGACCGCGGTTCCAGGACGCGGGCAGTCACCACCTTATCGAACAAAGTGAAGATAGCAGACCGTAGGCGTTAAGACGAATGAACGAATACAGGAAAACATCGGAACTGTAGAGCAAGTGAATTATTCAAACAAGTCAAGTAGAAATCAGCAAGGTGAATAAGTATCAAGTATCCTTGTAGTGTCCGTTACTCGATAGGGGTGGAGTGACTGCTAGGGGAGAGAGCGAATTTCGATGCCCCTACAGTAACAAATATTTTTCCAGTTGGCCAGGTTGCTTTCCCAGGGCGCCTAAATTCTTTTGTGACATTCTTGGACAGTCCGGTCCATGTTAACGTTTTACGTGAACCTAATTTTGCCGTTTTTGCCATTGAGTCACGTGAAGAGGGTCTTTACCCGGATGGGCCCTGAGCCCTCCCTGTTAGTAATATAATTGTCAACTCACGTTCCTGTAGTCTCTCTCGTAGCACATGGAATCCGTCCATAGTTGCTTGCAACTGGTCCACGGAAGTGTGCTCGAGAAAGAGTAGTAGAGGTAGAGCACGCCATGCACCACAATCGACATGTAGACTGAGCACGACGCCAGGGTGAAGTAAAGCATTATCCAGCCAATGCCTGCAGTGAAGTCAAAGGCATAATTGGCGTGATCCTTTGATTCAAGTTGAACATCTTAACGGGTTCACCGGTTGCTCTTTACATATTCAAAGACTTAAGGGAAGACTCCAAATTTAGTTTGTGCCCCAAACAATCAGCGTCAGCTTCTTTCAGTTCTCTTTACACTGGTATGAAGTTTCATTCGAAGTTTCATACCATGTTCCACTCGGCTCATGCAGTGTGACGTCATCGGGAGCTCGATTCTCGGTGTGCGGTGGTTGACGGCTGACGGAGAGGGCAAATTCAGCAGAGTGAATCTAAGGCTCCCAGTTTGCCGAATAAATGCCAAAATTCAAGAGAAGGACCCGTGCCGCTCTTTCTCGAAACATTAAAAGACTGGCAGTGTTAGACTGGCATGCCGTTATGAGGTACTAACACCGAGGGCGAGAACGTTGGACCGTTTTTATATTACGTGCGTTTAAAATAAAGCTTTCATATGACATTGCTAACACAACGGTACTTCTGCTAAAAGCCACCTTTCATACCACATCACCTTTCTCCAAACCTAGAATAGCCAGACAGTCTCTTGGAACATAACTATGCGGCTGCTTTTGGAAAGGAATATAAATGTCCTAAACGAGATTTGGGCGGGGGTATTCTGTAAGAGTCCACCTAATGGACAAGTCCATTTCGTCTGCTGCTGAACCACTGATTGGCTTGAGTACCTGCCACCTCCTGACGCGTACCCCAGCACAGTCATTCGGAACTTCAGCAACAGATGAAATAAAGATGCCCGTTAGATGGACTCTTACCTAGTGGTACCTAATTGGTGTGATAAAAGGTAGGCTTTTGACCGCACCCCGGGCAGTTAGCTCCGCATCTTGTAGGGCACATTTTATTGAGTAGGTTTAAGTTGGAGAAGGTTCCTGTCTGGAGCTATCTCCAATCAGTTGCCTTCGCTCTAGTGAATGATTTGTGTGGGGGAGGATATTGTATCCTGGTTCCCCCTGTAGTGTTACGATTACTGCGAAGGCACCAAATAAAACGACGGACGAAGGAAGACGACATGGGACAACCACGTAGGCGCCTACGTGGTTGTCCCGTGTCGTGTTCCTTCGTCCGTCGTTTTATTTGGTGCCTTCGTCGTTATCATGCATAACCAACTCGCCCACCAACACGTGCCCTGTAGTGTGCCAATAAAGCCGAGTATTCATTTGGAACAGACAGGTGGACTTTCTTGTGTGGATTCTTTGGGTGCTCTGATTAACTACCGTCGAGCTACCCTGTCCGCCTCTTCGTTCCCCGTTATTTCTGCAGGTCCTGGTACCCACAGCATTTTGTGTTAAATCGGCTGTGGTTGTGTTGTAGGGCGTGTTACGCCGCCTCTCGTCTCGAGGAGTGCACGAAGTGCGTGATGGTTTATTAAGGCGAAAATAGCCTTAAGTGGCTTATGGGTCGAAAGGGCCCTTGTCAGACGTTATCGAAAATTCGACCGTCCGGCATTACGGCAGGAAAATTCGATGGCACTAAAATTGATGGCAGCCGAATCAATTGGTCAGAGTTGAACCTACGAAGATTTTTCGTATTTAAGGCAAAATTTAATTTTTGGACGCGAACCCACGACCTTTGGTGGGAGTCGAACCCTCGAGTTCTGGTGAGACCAATATTCAATGGCACTAAAATCGATGGCGCCACCATTCGTGGTCGAATCCACAGCCATTGGTGGGTGTAGAAGTTAGGTAATTAAATTCATTAAGTAGAATTATTAAGTAAGTTATTTACGAAAGTTCAATAATGTAGAGTTAATTAGGATATAGTTCATTAAGGCACTCGACCCAAGTGCAGTTGTTGGGTGTCGAATCCACCACATTTGGTGTCGATAAGGCGACGGTAATTAGGGTACCGTTACTAAGATAACGTTAATTATGGCACTCTAACCCATGACCTTGGGTGGGAATCGAACCCTAGACCTCAGGTGGGACCATAGTTCAATGGCACCAAAATTGGTCGAACTTAGGACCAGTAGTGGAAGTTGTACCCATACTTTTGGTATTAGTAACGCAAAGGAACCCAGGAGTTTTGGTGTGGCCAAAATTCAATGGCACCAAAATTGATGGTGCCAAGATTGATGTTCGAATGAACGACCATCGGTGGGAGTCATACCCACAACCTTTAAAGTTAATCAAGGCGAAGTTCATTAAGGTGCAGTTAAGAGGATGCTTTAGCTCGGGCCCAACTCCGACGCGGCCTATTCAAATACATGTAAAAGGCAAGAACGTTTTTCTGAGATAACCCCTCGACCGATTTAAAGGAAATTTGTTGCATTTGAAAGAGAAAGTTAAATTCTAGTGACTGTTTTAAGCGGGATTTTGATTTAGGTTATGACTTTTGTTAAAGCGATTTTCAAATATTCGAAAGTTTGAAAAAGAAATAGAAACACGAAGTTTACAAATTCATAGGTCCGCAAAAAGAGCACATATCGTGGTTCTATAAACGGTATCCATTAGATAATTCAAAGCGGACAAATTCGATATGTCATTTTCCATCTTACGTGAATTTGTTATGTTGGTTACAAGGGTTCTGCAAAAGGTGTATTTCCATATTGTTATTTTTTTATTTATGTGTAACATCTATTTTGTCCACTTTGGATGTACTATTGGATGCAACTCACAAAATTGTATTATCATTTTTCGCTGTTGAGTTACAAAATTGTAAACTTGATAGTCTCGTTTTTTGAAAATTTCCGAGTTTTGCCAATTTTTGATGAAAAATTGACGACCTAACTCGAAAATTCGAAACCAACAGCCACTACAGTGTAAGTTCTTTTAAATACAACAAACCTCGTCAAATTTGGTGCAGTGGTTGCCGAGAAAACGAAAACATGTATTTAGATAGGACCGCCCGAGCTGAAGCTTCCTCTTAAGATAGAGTTAAGTAAGGCAGTCGAAGCCACGAACTTTGTTAGGAGAAAACCTGTCATAGGAAGTAACAATGAATTTTAATGAATTCTCAAGTAATTTACTAAATGTTTCGAGGGCGCAGGCTTTTGCCTTCACCCTCTTTAGCGTAAGCTAAAGCGACTGTCAGCTCTTTTTCTGCCGTTCAGTAAGTGCCGGCAAGCGTTCTGGTAATCACTTTGATGGTTAGTGATTTGCCGGTGCTGATGCCCTCCGCCACTGCTATAGCTTTCGCAAGGCGTCAAATTCTTTTACTTCGTGTTTTAGCATTACTCAGCCTTGCTTGAACAATTGCGGCCATGCACATAACGTGCCAGGTACTTTTTTCTTTTTGTAAGCGTTAGTTTAACCTTCGGCAATAGAAATTTGCTACACATGTTCAGTGAAGCCATGCGCCCGACATATAACTCAAAATTGATCACAAATTCTGTCCATCAGGTACTGCCAAGTCTTGCACAAAAAGGCTTTCGAAATGTTTTTACCAATCTTATGCGGAACTGCATATTGCGGAAATACACAACAATACATATGTGTAGATATATACACTCAAAGAAAACTAGAACAAAGAAATTCTCAATCAAACTAGGCGGCCTCAGAATTAAGCCGAGGAGATCCGCCGTGGTTACTCAGTGGCTATGGTGTTGGGCTGCTGAGCACGAGGTCGCGGGATCGAATCGCGGCCACGGCGGCTGCTTTCGATGGGGGCGAAATGCGAAAACACCCGTGTACTTAGATTTAGGTGCACGTTAAAGAACCCCAGGTGGCCGAAATTTCCGGAGTCCTCCACTACGGCGTGCCTCATAATCAGAAAGTGGTTTTGGCACGTAAAACCCCATTTAATATTTTTTAAAGCTGAGGATGGCGAGTGCTGCAGGAATAATCCCAGTGCTATACGCGAGCAGCACGGTCACATAGCTTCTCGCTAGCTTCGAAGGTGTTCCGTCAGTCCTTTCTGTCATCAGTGTTACCTAATTCTGCACACACACACAAACACACGTACACGCACACGCAGACACACACATGACAGCAAACACCAAACTAAATCGTCTGAATTATTTAGGAGTTCGATGAATACGTCTTTAGGCATTTGAAGTATTGCTGAGGTTCTGGCTAACATGTATATAGCATATTCAACTGGTGGTGTCGAAATTCAAGCCCCAGTTTGCCAGAGGGAGATATGGAAAGTCTTAGCAGGCTGCATGCACCAGAAGTTATTGTGGAGCAGCAAACACGCCATGGCCGCTATCTTTTCGCACCACCTGTGACACAAAGTGTTTTCGCTCCAATGTGTCGATTAAAATGAACCGTTCTGACGCGTTAGCGTGTTTCTGTACGTCCATGGATGTTTAACTTGTTTAAACGCACGAGATAGCACGAACAAATAAGAGCTAATAGTGGCTAAAAAGCCACACCAATCCAAGCCTGTAACACAACGAGCCGCTTACGTGTTACCATAAGCTAGGCCTTGACACCCTCGTATATTGAGAAACAATCTAAGGAAAAAAAAGACCGCCAACATAACGCCTGAATTAATTGCTGAAGAGCTGGGATGCAGGCCAGGGAGCGAGAGTCTACAACACTATTTATTTCCCGCAAAGGGGTCAGGTGGTCGTGAAATGGCATCCGCATGGCGTGACGCGGGCAGGCCATGCGCCGCCATACGGACGATGTCATACTTTTCGCGGAACGAAGGCTTGCGGGATAAATCGAAAAAAAAAAAAAAGATACGCTTCTGCGGCGAAATGCCGCTCGGCTTTTTGCAGCGCGATACGCACTCGTAGCAATGAAGGCTTGATGAAAATTTCAAGTAGCCCCACAAGACATATCTTTATATATATATATATATATATATATATATATATATATATATATATATATATATATATATATATATATATATATATATATATATATATATATATATATATATATATATATATATATAAATGCGGGGGTGGGCGTTTTCGAATAATTCTGCACCAGATCATAAAGCATTCGCGGAATTTCGGATACCACTGTCGCAGGTATGATTTCAGTGACTATTCAAACTGGGCAGAAAATCTTTGAGTCCCAGTGGTCAGTTTCCACGAGCTTCGGCAAAGAAGCCGGCGAAGCCCGCAGAGTTCAATAGTCTCATTTCAGCGGTCTTTCAAAGTTCGCGTGCGACCGGAGTATTAGAACTTGCAATTTCTCAGACTACTTGTTTACAGTGCACGAAATCAATTGCGCCTTTTCAAACCTCCTTAGGCGGCTCAGCTGTTGATTATGCAAAACAGAAGTGAGGCGCGCAGACAGGAAACAAGAGTATAGAAGTGGACAACACGAACGCCGACAACGGTGGACAACAAACGCGGACAACAGTGGACAACAAGAAGTGGACAACACGGCGTTGGTGTTGTCCACTTCTATGCTCTTGTGTCCTGTCTGCACGCGTCACTTCTTTTTTGCATAATGAATCCTTACCAACTAGCTGAGCTTTCTGTCGTTCTCAGCTGCTGATTATAACCCCTTCGAGGAGCTTTCCAAAAAGTGGATGCATGCAAAGAGACAATAAATAAAAAATAGTCGAATCACATGAGCCTTCAAGACGAAACGCTCGTTTGATAATATGCGCCATCACATGTGTGATTGTAGGCAATATTTGTTTTCTGTAGCTCATATAAGGGTCCGTCTTTTAAGCTGCGAAACTGAACAATTACTGCAGGAAATTCGAAGCGCCAGTGAATGACGACGGCACTTAAACAAACAGGTATTGCGCTAACTACCGTACACTTCGAACAGGCGTGATATACAAATGTCTTAATACAACAAGAAATGGAAAATAATAGCAGCGACATGCAAAGAAACTGGACGAGAATCACAAATAAACAAGACAAAACAATAATGAAAAGTACCAGCATGATAGTATCGCCAAATTATATGGCTCCCGCATGCAATAAATAAAATAGCTTCTTATCTGATAAATAATATGCGGGTGGCAGTTATGCAGCTATTTGTGGCCCGGCGATATATGTTTCTTGTGAGTGGGCTGCCAGGTAGCCCGAACCCACACTTTTCTGATCAGTTAGTTACGCGAACTTGCGCTAAGTGGCAGTTAACGCCTCGGGCTCACGTTAGGATTTCTCATTTTCACATCAGTCAAGGGTATCGCGTGGCAAGGGCTTAAGTGGCTCTACTACCCCGCTCAAAAAAATTTAAAAGAAAAGCCGCGTCCAACACCATAATTTCTTAGGAATTACTGCGTAGCCCATGAAAGTCAAGTGCTGGCGTCGAGCGCACCTGCCAAGTGTCTTTTGAATCCTGTGCAGGAAAGGTGTTACATAAGTTGTTAGAATTGCAATAGCCGTGGAAATGACGAGCGGGGACATAACTGCGCGCCAAAGTCCAGAAATTTAGAGTTTTGCGAATAAATATGAATTAGGGCCCGTATTCCCCCAAACATCCGCCATGGTTGCTTCTATGATGTTGGGCTGCTGAGCACGAGGACGCAGGATCGAATCCCGGCCACGGCGGCCTCATTTCGATGGGGGCGGAATGCGAAAACACCCGCGCACTTAGATTTAGGTGCACGTTAAAGAACACCAGTTGGTACAAATTTCCGGTGCTCCCCACTATGACATGCCTCGTAATCACATCATGGTTTTGGTGCGTAACATCATAATTTAATTTCAATACCCAAAGCCTTGTTATGCTTGAATTATTCGTAAGAGAAAACTTGTGTCAGTTCTGCTGCTGGACTTATTATTAGGGAAGGCGGCCGGCCAACAACCGAGATCCCTTAAGAATGAAATGTTTTGTGAATTAGGCCTCAGGAGCTTTGCCTGGATTATCTAATTTCTGATTTAGCCCCCTCTTCAAGCAGCACTGACATGCGGATACCTGTATTCTGCGTCGCATCAGACCTAGTTAAAACCACCTTTTTATTTACACGATATATGTAGCATGGCTTGCCCTAATACTGTGCGAAATAAATTTGGTTCCAAAATTCAATATGAAGATTAGTTGATTTGGAAGGCCGAACTGTCCTAACGCAATGAAGGAAGACGAAGACCGGCAACTTGTTCACCAAAAGTGAACAAAGTCTTTACTCCTTGAAATATTTTGAAAAAAACTGTCTTTGGAAGAAAAGGCCATGGCATTTGAAATACGGTGACGGATACAATAACGACGAAACAAATACAAAATGCACAGGATGGTCTTTGGGATTCAACTTGATTTGCCACAATACGGATTACATGCTTGACACTTTCCGCATTACAACCCATTGTGTACCAAAGCCATTTGATGCTCATCGACCGTCCTGTATGGCGATCGTTTTTAGCGTTAGCCGTCCTGAGCGCTGTAATCATTTTGCTTAGTGCCAGTAATCAATTCGTCTAGCTTTTGCCTAGAGCAACACGCTGAGGCATCTGACATTCAGTGATACTAATGCAGCAGTCTATGAACCTCTCGCATGTGTCGTACTATTAGGCACATTTGGCACTTGCGGCAGGCTAATTGCACTTATGTAGCGCGTTTTGTGAAACTACCATTTAACAACTACTATGGAAATGAAAAAAAAAACGCAGCAAACAGTGCGATCTCATCGCACCGAATTTTCGGGCTACGCGAATGGTACGATCCTCAAGGTTGGTGCGGCATACTCAAGCACTAACCTTTTGCTAAGGGAAATCCTCCAAAGGCTCCAGGCACCGTGAGGCTGGTGAACTGACCGAGGAAGACTTCGAGGTACATCATAGGCAGTGCAATGACAGCCATGAGGAACACGTACACCGCGATGAAGACCACTGAAATAGTGCGGGCACGTCATTGTTAATTAAAGTGTGCAATAACCACTGCTATTTAGCGTCCGTCCGGTTAAAAAACAAACACAAGGCATAATGATTTGACTTACAAGTTAGCGTGCGCTATAGAGACTCCTATGAACCGGCAATATAGGTAGTTCAGTTATTTCGTGATGTAATGATCCCATTGGAAGATCTTTTTACCACTCCATTTTCAGCCATCCCCATACCTGTGTTCTCCGGACCCCTTAGCGTACAAAGCGCCAGCCTTTGCAATCTACATGTCATTGATTCATTCATTCGAAGATCATGTGTACTCGCACTGCCTCTATATTGTTGACCAATCCATGCTATAAATGTTGGTTATCTGTGTCTCACTCGGCGAGACTTCCCAGAAGGACGCGAACCCAGGGTTGTTAGGCAATGAAATCATTTTGGAAACGCCACACAATACGAAAAACTGGGCTGCCGATTCGCCATCCAATCCGACCATGGAGACGGCCTGGAAAGCACGCTCAGTCCAGTGCTTATGCTAAAGGTGGTTTCACACAGCAACATGTGAAAACAGCAGAGACACATATTGCAGATATATCTAAGTTTGAAATGTCGCGGTTTCTGACGGAATAGTAAAAATCGTCTACTATTCCTCGTGTAGCCGGTGTATAGAAGAATGCTACCCCAGATCCGCCGGAATACTCACGGCCTCCGTTATGGTACACGGAATTCGGGAATCTCCACAAGTTGGACAGGCCCAGACACATGCCAACTGTCGCAAAGAAGAACTCATCCTGGTTCCTCCAGTGATGCCTCGGTGCCGTCATTGTGAACATGGTGTCCTTCTGCGTTTGTCCTCCTCCTTCTGATACCGCTAGGAACGTCCCGAGGCCGATGCACGTGGTCGAGGATGTGATGATGATAGTCCTTTAAATCACGGCACGTACCCATGTCGGTTGATTGGCTAAGAATTATGTGGTAGCACGCACGTAAATGACAACTACAGGAGTTAATCGAAGGATTGGAAATGGTGAAGCTGTAAACGAAGAAACAGTTCGTGTATATTTGAGAATTTACACTAGATGAACCGATGATTACACTTAAAAGAAATAAAAGAAGGTTCATTGAACGATATAAGTATAAAATAATTTGCAAGCATTTTAGTAGGGGGCAGGAGTTGGCGTGACAAACGATTCCTCATTTGAAGGAATTACCGCAGACCGCCAAGTAGGGAGCAAGCTTATGGAAGAGTACTTCAACATGCCTTTCTTTTGAATAATAAATCAAGCACTCAATAAAGATAATGAGTAATATATTCAATTTTCTTGGGGAAACACCATACGTATGAATTTTGTAGGGGAAAATGGCAACGCAGCCTTGGAATTAAAGCCTGAATTCTTTTAAGGCTGCCACTGATTTTTCCAGTGAGACCTGAGGCGCCTGACATTTGTCGAGGATGTTATTGATGATTTGCAGAAAATTTTATGGAGTGAAAATTTCAACTATCATGAATATAACGCGCAATTTTTAGACGGATTCAGCGGTGTGGTGCTACTTTTTTTTATCTCCCTGATTGGCTTAGCATTTACGTGATCGTTGTCCCCGGAATACTGGTCTGCAGAAGAGACGTGGCGGTATTTATTCTTTAATTGGCCAATCTATACTTTAAAAAATAATGTAAAGAATATATATATATATATATATATATATATATATATATATATATATATATATATATATATATATATATATATATATATATATATATATATATATAGAGAGAGAGAGAGAGAGAGAGAGAGAGGCTGTTTCAGTTAACATTTTCAAATAATGTTGAACGTTACCTGTGGCAGACAGCGCAAGTCTTTTTCATCAGGTGGTCTACTCGAAGCGGCGGACGCTACTTGCACAAAAAATGAAATGCATAATAGACTAATTAACGGAAATTCGCTAATTAATTTTAGCTAATGACTTTGTGGCCCATATTGCAATGTGCAATTTCTAGCTGTGGATTTCTCAAGGCGGATCCACGTGGAACGAACTCTCAGGATGACACCAGTTTCGAGATATTAATTCCCGAGCTTTGTGAAGAAATGCCTTGGCGTTCCAGTTACTTCTACGCTTGAATGCATCAAACGACGTTTCGTTAAGAAAGCGCGAACTCAACGGCAAGAATTTCCCAATTTCAGCATGGGCCATAAAGTAAATAGGTAAGAAGATAATTAGTGCATTTTAGTTAATTTGTCGATCACGCATTTCAATTTTTTTTGCAAGTGATGCCCGCGCGTTCGAGTAGACGAGCTGATGAACTAGAACTCTAATATCTGCTACAGGTAACCTATAAAAATATTTAAAGTGTTCGCTAAACACCCGGTATATTTTGCCAAATATTTAACGCGATTCGCTAAAAGTATTTTGTAGGGCACAGTAAAATTATCCGAAGATAGCTTTTACGATTTGGGAAAGAACGACGCGGAGTTGTTTTCTTCACCTCGAACAATCAGTGTTGCCCGTCAATAGAGAGTACGATTATCAAGTTACGTTGCCGTATTCTGCTGCTCTACCTATTTTTAGAGATTTCTAGTCTGGTAAGGTCGCTCTCATGCCAATTCTATCAGGAAAAAGTATCGCTTGAGTTGGTTTATAGTGGAAAAATATTCACGCAGGAACTCCTTTTGGAGTCGTAGAGCAGCCCGTCCCGCTCGGATACTCGCAACAACACCATCCACATGACGCTCGCCTCCACGCATCCACGGCAGTGGCGCGCGGAGGCGAAGGTGAAAAATAAAACTTTTGTTGCCGAGAAGCGTGACAAGCAGTCAGGGATCTTTGAATGCTATCGCGTTTCACTCTTAAAGGCGAAGATTAAGCGTCCAACTTTTTATTTCTGCTATAATTATTCTAAATGTCCACTGTAAATTTTTCAATTGTTCTTTTCATTTCATTCCGATAGCAACTATATGGACACTCCAAGCGCATCTCTACCGTAGGTGTCGCCGTCGCCGTGAAGTTCCGTATAAAGTCCAAGGGCAGTGGAACCGTCGCCGTGCTCCCTACGCTGTATGTGCGAATGAAAGCTTCCGAGGGGAACCGGCGATTGCAGCTCATCTCCCGCGCGCGAAAGGGAAGAAAGCGGGGAGGAAGAGCGCGCCGTCTGCCGTCGCGCTCGAGGCACCCAACGTTGCGAGGCACCGGGTCTAGCGAAGGTAGGGGGGCGCCGTTCTAATCGGGCTGCAACTGCGCATGTGGCAGCTGCACGCCGTCACGTGGTCTTATCTTGAGAGCCATCTGCGTTGGGGGCAAAGTCAAAGTGCGTCGGTGGCTCTTAGCTTTGTTAGTGTTGTTAGTCCTCGGCGGTCAGTTTGCGTTGAGATCCCTCCGCTTGCTGCTGCTGCCGAGTTTCCTCACGCCAGCATTTTTACAGCGAGTGTATGCGGTCATCGAGTATGATGTCTTCACGTTTAAATCTTTTAAAGTTTTTTCCACTGATTTCACCAGAACTTCTTTACTTTTTGGTCCTAGTTCATTAATCAGCCTAACGGGAACCTCGTCACGCCCTGTGGATGTGCACTTAGGAATTTTCTCTTCGGCTATGCTCCAGTTGAAATTCGCCAGCACCGGCTCCTTTTCCATCTGGTTCTCTTTCTTGCTCTTTTCTTTTCTTCAAATGCAACCTCGTCATTGCCTTGGAAAGATTCGGCTGTTATTTTTCGGATGTAATTTAATGCCGCTTCCTCTTCAAGTTTGTTTCGATATTCTTCTAGGATATGTTGTATTGTTGTTGACTTCCTGCCTAACAACTCTATATGGTTCCAGAATATTGAAGGTGCGACCTTCTTTTTAGCACATATTTCTGACAACCAACGTTGACTTTCACCTTTTATAGTTGCTTGCACCGGTATTTGAACCATATGCTTTTTCTTCTGGTATATTTCCCATATGCTGGCTACTTAATCCTGCGGCAAATGCGCCTTATTTGCCTGCCTGTGCCCTCGGGATGCTTTCTGTCGTTCGGCGATCGCTTCTCGTATCTCCCTGTTACACCAGCTTTTCGGTTTCTTTTATCCTTTCCAACGAACATGTTGTTTCTCTTTCCGTATTTTTGTCGTTATTACACTAAAAAGCTCACTATATTCCCACTCTTTACTTGGCCTTCTGCCAAATTGTTCCTCGACTCCAGCGACACTAGGGGCATCGCCGAACAACGCCTCTAGTGGTCGTCCTTCGAAACACGCACGTTTTTTTATGGGACAGTGGCCTTTTTTCGCGAATAACTAATCACAGAAGACATCTTTCAAGATATTTCCATGCAAATGGGCTCTGCGCGCCTAGCCCGACAACTCAAGCAAACGGTGCCATTACGCACGGCCGAAAACCCGTTCCAAATTGCGGGCGAAGTTCGAAGTATGGGAGTCTATGGAAACGTTCCTATTTTGGAGGATTCTTTTGGCCAGTAAAAAGGGTTTTGGATGAAACTATTGCATCGATTGGTATATTCCAGGGGATACATCAAGTTCTATGACTCAGTCTTCAGCTGGTTGCAGCAGCAGCTCTTGAAAGGATAAAAAAGTCGTTCTAAAATCCCATTCTTCACAACAATGTCGTAAAATTTAATGTGGTAGACACATAAACCTGGTTTTTGCCTACAGCAGCCGGTTGAAGCGATAGCCGAGCGCTCTGAACTGCAGAGCAAGGACACTGATACCGGGAGCGCGAGTTACTAGGTGCTCATGCCATGTTAACGCGGCAGCGTTAAGGAATTTGTGTAGCAGAAAAGCCGGTGTTGGTGGCGTTGGCCGTGAGCGAAATATCCAGGAAGGCAATTAATAAATAAAAAATAGAGGATGCTTAAGCTTCGCCTTTAAGAGTGGAACGCGATAACGTTATCGCACCCCATTCGCACCACCCACTCATTCGCTCGGCATGCTCTTGACGAGACGAAGGGGAGAAGCGGGGTAGTGGCGCACCACCTGTCGGGGCAGCACTGTACATTGCGAGGAGGGGGTTTTCTGTGTTTGCCGCAAGATGGCTCTGCATGTGCGCCAAGCGCAGAAGAAATGTAGCGGAAACGTACTTCGCTACTCGTTTAACTGCCACTTCTGTAATTTCCATGCTCATAATTGCCGATATACACCGCAGTATAACTTTCTACGGCACGTTTCTAAGGCAACAGCGCATTCACCAGAGGCGCTTTCCGCTACATTTCTTCTACGCTTGGCGCACATGCAGAGCCATCTTGCGGCAAACACAGAAAGCCTCCTCCTCGCAATGTACGGCGCTGCCCCGACAGGTGGCGCGCCACTCCCCCCTTCTCCCCTTCGTCTCGTCAAGAGCATGCCGAGCGAATGAGTGGGCGGTGCGAACGGGGTGCGATAACGTTATGGCGTTCCACTCTTGAAGGCGAAGCTTAAGCGTCCTCCAATTTTTTTTATCGCTTTGTTACTGCTTAGTCTGGCAGTTTTCCGCCAGATGACAGACTACAATATGCAGGTCATTTAGGTATGGTTCTTGTTTTGTTTCTACTGCACCAACTTTTCATACAGAAAATAGCTGGCTGCTTTCATGAACATGCGAACGCGCGTCCAAACTTTCTTGACACTTTCGATATAACGTATTTTTGACAATATATCCCGATAACGTGTTCTGAAAGTTCGCTTCTTTCTTAAGGCAAAGATGTTGAAGACAGTACTAAGAAATAACGTTGCCTCTGCAGCTGTGTCATAGGAAAGACGTGTTTGTGCGACTCTTGTTCTAGTTGAAACGTACCAGAAGAAAATAATTAGCATCCAGTGTGCACAAATAGAAGACACAAAAGTAACAAAATCGCCAAGAGCCGCGAGACGTAGTTTTAGTACACAGGAATATATTGAACCTATCTGACGGAATACATTGGCATTATATCGAAGCAGTATTTTCGCGTACCTTATTTTGGGTGCAAATGGAATATGTCCGAATCATTCCACATGTTTGTTTGTCTAGTACAGACCGGTACCTCGAAACCTAAATATTATACCCTCAATATATCCACGTGTCTTTTCATTTCAACCATTTCGAGATAGCCTCACGAAATTTCAGAAATACTAAAGGTCTTCATAACTCTTTACCACGACGCACGCAGAGGAGTATTGGAAATTTTATGCGAAAACACACAGGGACGTGTTACTGTAGCCTGTCGTGTGAAAAAAGAGAAGTGTTACAACGACAGATCCTTTTTGAGTTATGCCCTCGAAGCTGTGCAACACCTTGTCCTCGGGCTACAATCACCACCGATTATATAGCATTCTGCTGTTCAGTTCTCAGCTCACTCTATTGCTGAGTCAGGTCAGAGCAGCGCGATATAATTACTGCTGCGATTCTGTCATTATTCTCTAAGAACCTTCTTCTACCCTAACTTTAAGGTGTTAAAGCAATTGAAGATACATGAGAAAGGGCACTGAGGGCTTATTTGCTAGACATGTTGTCTTGTTAGAATCGTTTGCGACCCACACCGGCACGGTGGTTTTGTCATGATCACGCCAGCGCTTACTGAGCACCATTTATCATTTTCTCCACTGCTTGTAAATAAAATATAAAATTGTCGTCAGTTGTGCGTGAGTAGCACAATGGCAGTTGATTCTTTAATAGGGTCTCACTAAGCTACACATTCACTTTTCTGCCATCGTGCCGCATGACACGTCAATTTTTTTCTCAAATTTCCCTTTCAGTTTCGCGAAAAGCTTAGGGAGGGGAGATACACGTGACGAGCTGGCGAAGTTTTGAAGTAGTCGTGACATTTGAGTAAAATTTCGTAGGCAATTTTATTATTATTTAAATGTTTACCTACTTATCTACCTGATTTGTGCTAATAATGATGTAATACATGCGAGCTCAGTTGTTTTACTCAATACTCAATCATGTTTGCCATGGCTGTACCGAAAATTAGCCAGGAAGAAGCACCGCATGAAGTTGGTGGGAAGGCCATTCATTAAAAAAATTGTTTGCAGAATAAATACAATACAGGTACTCATTGGTACAGTCGCCGTCAAAAGCTTACGCGGCGATGTTCTGTCAATAAGTTCATTTTCCGACGCAGCTAGGCCAGCAGCTAGTAAAATTATGCTGTACCATTGGTTAGTCTAGACCAGTGCATGCTGAAAATCCAAAGACGCATGCTGCGTGCCTAGAGAGCAGAAATATAGACCGTTTTATCCAGATTGCGCGCTCCGTAAGCTTTTGACGGTAACTGTATGCTCGGAAGGTGAGCTGCTTTTTGGCTTACACGTGATGACGAGCGCCGAGTTCTTGGTCACGGAGTATTGGAGGGTAGAATGGCAAAATTTATGCAAGGTCAGGCGACTTCACGAAGAAAATCTAGCGATAGAAGCTCAGCGTGCTTTTTGTTTATTGACACTGTTGGCGAATGAATAGCCAGTGTAAGTGAATCTTACCGTCTAATACTGTACAGACTCGCATGTAGTGCATAGGTTCCATATCGCTGAAGATTCCATACTACCTCGGTACTGCGCATTCCTATTCGAATTTTGGCCTGTCTTACGCTTACCTGTCTTACGTGTACCGAGGTAGGTGGTTGCTTCTTGGGATGTGGCCGAGGCTATGGTAGATGCGATTACTAGTGATGTATGTGTGAGTAGGCTGACTAGGATTAAGGTGAAGCACGTCAAGGTACCTGCATTAAACCACGGTCAAAATTGCAGAGCCCCTTATTGTATATAATAAAGCCATCTGAGAGTGTCTGCCATAAAAAATTATTAGTTTGATAATATTAGGACTTAGCCTTCTGGTAAGCTATTTGGAAAAGCAGTGTGTACGGAGTTCTGTTGTGTGTTAAACTGCAACGCTATCATAGCTTCCAACCGAACGTGATTGTACAAGTTCGCCTTTCTCGGGCATACTTCATTTCGCCTGGGTACTCCCGCCTGACTCATGACTTCAATTTTTAAATCGGCCCCCATGACGTAGGTCATGTCGGGGAACAAAAATAAATACCGTTGCTAAAGGATGAACCAATAATAATATTTGGGGTTTTACGTGCCAAAACCACTTTCTGATTATGAGGCACGCCGTAGTGGAGGACTCCGTAAATTTTGACCACCTGGGGTTCTTTAACGTGCACCTAAATCTAAGCACACGGGTGTTTTTCGCATTTCGGCCCCATCGAAATGCGGCCGCCGTGGCCGGGATTCGATCCCGCGACCTCGTAAAGGATGAACCATCACAGCCACACGACAAAGCCCTTTACGTTGGTGCGGGTCGGCATGTGTGATAACGATAAGAGCGGCAGCCCGTGGTTGAAACATGACTTGTCGCTCCCCGGTTTCTATTCTCAAGGACGTGACTAACCCTAAGAAGGGTAATTACAACTTTGAAATGATGCTTGCGACATTTCATGTGCCGAACGAGCACGATCCTTGTGTATACGTCTTGCGTATTTCATCGAAAAGCTTTACCCCTTAAACAGCGCAAGTTTTCCACAATCGATTCGGTGGCTGCACAGAAAGCGCGGACAATCAGTAAGCTTTTGACGCAGACGTTCCGAGCCAAAACACATATTTACGAGGAAGGGGCTGCTATATCACCCATGGCGAGAAACTGATCGAAAAATTAGGCCTGAATGTCGCGATGTGTAGATGAGACGAACTCTGCTGTCTGTTTACCATATTATGAAAAAAAAATATTTTGTCAGTAGCCTATGCGTAAAACAGGAAATTGATGTCAGAGTCACGCCAACTGTTTTCGGAGATAATCCGCAATTGCGATACAAGTTTCAGGAACTCGTTGCTTAAGTTGTTACTTCCCTAATGAAGACAAAAAACTTTCATGCACAGACAAAATAAATGTCTAAGAGCGACAACTGATTAGTTAGCTGCCGCTGCTACTGCTGCTGCGGATGATGATGATGATACATTACCGGAGGTGACTTCGTCTTCTTACAAAAATATTTTTTTACAGTTCAATAATTTATTTATTTAAGCCATGATCGTTCGAAGGCATTACAGAAAGGACTGGGTGGAGAAGAATAAAGAAATAATTCAATGATTCAAACGTAAGTTTGTAATCATGCGCTTTTAGCTGGTGGTAAATGAAAATAAATATCAGTGTGCACCAGGAAGGCAGCTTTACAGTTATGGAGTATTACCTGATATTGTAGATAATTATAAAGTATCATATTCAGTAATTACATATGTTGAAATTACACAACTTACAGTGGTTCATGTCGCATGAGACTTCCGTTTATTAGTGATCGTTATGATTCCTGTGGGGAGGCGAATCCATTTACGGCCAAACAAAGCTTAAGAAAGATAATGTGACTAGATGCCATACCTGCTTTATAAAGCTAATCAATTGGACTCGATATATGTTGCGATGGAGCTATCAGTTAAGAGTTGGAAATCCAAGGTTAGTTTTATTTGAGGGTTAGAGTAGCTATTCGATCATAAGCTGAAAACATAAAATGAGTAGAGTAAATTTGAGAAGTTCTAAAGAGCTGATAAAGTTAATGGAATCCCATAAGGCAGAGGCATACTCTAATTTTGCCCGAATTAGGGTTTTCTATAGTACTAACACGGGAGAGGATGGTGGCATTACAAACCTACAGGAGCAAATACCCAAAGTAAGCCTTTTTTTCTTTTTGCATTGTTACTAATGTCGATATAGGTTGACCAAGTGAGACTAGACGTAATATGAACGCGTAAATACTTTTATGAATATACAGGCTCTAACGTAGTGTTGCTAAGTAAGTACGTCGAAGAGCTGTTTTGAATACAAATTGCTGAGATAATGTTGCTGCTACGTATGGTGTTCCGCATGGCTCCGTGTTGAGGCCGACTCTCTTTCTTGTTTTTATAAATGATATTTGTGATGTTACCGAAACCGAGATACAGTTTTTGCGGCAGATTCTGCCCTGTGTGCAAGGGCATCCAATCAGACATTGTTTTCCATTGGCGGCCGGCCTGAAGCCCGTAGTAAAATGGTGTTTTAGTAATAGCACCTCCCTGAACACAAATAAATGTGCACGTTAGCTTTAATAGAAAAATATAACAATATCAGGCATAAGTATTTGTTAAGTAGCCAAAATATTCAAAAATGATTAATCAGTGAAACGTTTAGGTGTTATGCTGTCATAGGATAACCCTTTGTCATAACATGCCAATACTTTAGGTGGTAGTGCAGGGCATCACCTTGGCTTGTTGCAACAACGTTTAAAACACGTAAGCATTACCACAAAACAAGAAGCGTATAAACAAGTTTTACCAACTTGGAGGAGGCTTGCCCTGTGTGTGATCCAGTTTTTGATATGCGTAATAATGCACTAGAAAAAATCCAATCCGTCACGGCAAAGTTCGCCCTGGGGACATACATTCACTTTCTAAGTTTAAGAGCAAGGAAAAAGAAAATAAGTGCCCTTCCAGTTTGTGAAGAAGGATAACCAGCGAAGCTGTAATGGAATGACTATATTGACAACTGTATTCATTTATATTGCTTGCTGTACACCGTTTTTTTTTGTGGGCGCCGCCATATTGTGAACGCAGTGGCGCCGCCTATGAGCAGCGACATAGTGGCTTAGGAGAAAGCGCTGTTTTGCATGGCAGGTGTACGCTCGGCGATAGTTTCTGGCGTTTGCTCTCGCGGTCGTGCGGTCTGTTTAGTATGATGTGCCTCTCCTACGTGGTAAACGGTTCTGCGAGACGTGCTGAATTGGTTTAATGCGTCATGAACGGAGTTTCTGCTGGCGTTGAGGTTGACGGAACACGCAGCGCGATGTACGCGCGCATATTTGTGCCTACAATCAGCCTCGGAGATCAGTTGTGTATTTCTGAATGTTCTATTCACTAATGTGACCTTATTGCAGTATTATCCTCTATTTGTAAGCTGCGGTTTAGGAGCCATGAAACATACGCGACGATCGTAGCAGCGTGGGTACCGTTCTGCTACGATAGGAGCTGTGATGTTATACTTTGACAAGCGTTCAAACCGTTCGCTGCAGGTTACATTGCGTGACTACTTGGTTCGATGAATGAGGTTTCCACCCCTGAATAAAATAGTTTTGGCTTGTAATAGCAGCATACCTGACAGTCTGAATTAAACTTGTCCAGCAAAGGGACTGTTTACGAACTGCGCGAGCGTCCTAAGCAGTGGTAGGAGCTGGATTACAGATATCTTTGTTCTATATACCTCATGGTCCAAGCATATGGCATCAGCCGTTATATATATATATAAACGTTGTGCCGCGTGACTATGCGATGTCGTTTTGCAGCGTTAGCCCGTTTTCTCTTGCTTTTTCGCAAAAGAGGATGATAACCAAATTTGTTTTTCGGCTGTGTTCGTTCCTTCCTCTAGGACGCACTCACACGTATTACGGAAATTTTGTTCGCAAAAATAGCCATCACATCCTTTTTTATGCCATACATCTCAAATATTATGGCTGTATACAGGCCAAAAAGGCAATGCCTAAGCGCACTGCTTATATATGTATCGTGCTGGTTCACCAACCGCAGCCATCGCTGCGTTGAGCAGCGCCATCGGCATCATGCAGAAAGGCTAGCGTAGACATATAGTAATTTCAAGTCTGCTAGACTTGAAATGCGTGAGAACGAGGCCGGTGCCTCACAAATATTTGATAGCGCCTGCCGCTTAAGATGTTTCGTGGTTGTCTAAAGTTGGCCGTGCACGAGCATGCGCTCTTATGTTTTATGCTTTACTCCCTACGCCACGCGATCAGACGGTGAACTGATTTACCACGTAATGCTGGTAATACAGAGACACCGGCGTTCTTTGTCGAAGTAAACCCGATATAAAGCAAAATAGTTCACACAGCATACACACACCGCGACTGATAATGCGCGTGCATCGCGACTGATTATACGCGTCACATTTTTGCGCCCCCCGAGACATATTTCCGCCTACTGTAGTTACCGATGCACTTAGAGACTTCCCTGACGACCTTGCATGAACGGACATTGCGCAAATTTCACAAAGTACGATCTGAAACATCTCGAAATCGTTCCGCAGCCCGCGACAGCAGTACTTTCAAGCAGCGCCTCGCCGGATCGCACAAGCCGGAGAGGAGGAAAGACTCGCCGCGCACCCTATCCTCCTCGCCCGATGAAAAGTCCTATAGGATTGCTATATTGGTTGACTAAAGACCTACACGTAACTTCGCGGTTTTTATCGTCTTTCTTTTGCATCATTCGTTACCAGAGTGACCATAACTTTGCGGCCGCTGTGGTACACCGCGACCAGTTGTGGTGTTTTGCTAGACAAGTTCTTGCCAAAGCATAAATGTATACACGACCGGCGACGCGTCGTTGCCGCATTGACGTCCGTCTAGCACTCAATTCCAAATCGTTCCAACAGGAAGGATGCAATCCAATTGCCTTCGGGGCGCGCTAGGTCGTCTTCAAAGTCGACAACTGGCGGGTACGCTATTGTGTTTTATTATTAGCGAAAGAGCGCCGCCAGTCCACGTTTTTTATATCCCCATCAAGGTCATGAGTCATAAGATGGTCGATAAGATGATCACATTCAGAGCGACCGCCGCGACTTATAACATCGCGCGGAAATGGTAATGTACTTTATATACATAGAAGGAAGATGATAGCATTCAGAGCAACCGCCACGATATTTCTTTCCGCGCATGCGCATGGGGTTGCGCCGGAGGAGTTTTCGTCCTACAGGCGACACACGGACGGACGGACAGACAAATCAGCTAGCCATATACAGCGTCGCTGTAAAAAAAAAAAGTTGACTGGATTATTTTGCTTGAACAAAGATGCCAGTTATGCCTTAAGCTATTTTACTCAATCCTCCATCATCATATGAGAACCTCCTTATCAGTCCATGCAAATTACACCACTGCATAAGCCGGTTCTTCAGCCCCGGGTCCGGCCTGAGCCCAAAAGTACCATGCGTTCGCCCACCCGGGCCCAGCCCGTTGCCTTTAAACCTGGCCCATACTAGACACAGGCGCAAAATAATGTGGCCCAGCTCGACCCGGCCCGGCCCGGTTCTATTCGCCATTAGCCCTTGAGCCTATACGAATCTAGGTCGATTTCTCGATTACTGTGAACATATACGGTCATGTGATCAACGGATGCCGGGTGGTCTTTTCTTGTTGGATATTTTGTTGGATATTTTTTTTGTTGGGTGGTCCCCTTGTTGGATATTTTAGCTATGCGCGAAAAAAAAAAGATTTCATTTCATTTAATTGCTAGCCGAACACGGACAGATTATGATGCTAATGTTTGGTGTGAAAACCCACATATATAATAGACAGTTAAGAAAATTGGGAGGGATCAGATTGGCAAAGGCCACCTGCAGTGACACAACGCCTGCTTACATTTAGGGAGAAAGATATAGAAACGCCCGTCCGTTGATCGCCACGCTCGTGCTTTAAAGTCTGATAAGAACGGTCGTACAACAATCTTCAATAGTTTTGTTACAATATACTATAGCGAAGGCACACGTGAACGCTCCTGTACGTGCCACCAGCCATTTCATATTACTTTTTTTGAATCTCACATAATTATTAGGATGTACAGCGATTGAACTCCAGGCAATAAATTTGGCGCGCATGTAAATTTAAATACGCTGGTCTATTGGCTTTCAGGAATACCATAATACACGTCCACTAGAAGTTTCTTTCAACAAACAGAAACGGATAATCGGCAAGGCTGACGCTCACGTCCAATCATATTTTCACACTGGACATGCCATTTTTATTGCTTTATTCTTTCATTATCAAGGTGTCAGTTTTTCAATGGACAATTTAGGCATCCTTCTTTCGAAATAAATCGAAATTTGGGCTCTACTCTAGTTATATTACAGTACGTGTACAGTTTAGGGAACCTATGTTTTTTTCCACAGCAGATTGCAATATGATCTCGTTCATTCGTGTGAATTCGCAGGGAACCGACCCAGTGCTACAAAAACATATAAAGGCTGCGAACTCGACGGTTGAGCCACTTAGCGCGTGAGAATAGCATTCAAAAGAAAAAAATCACTGACACAATGAATTTTCTGAGTTCTGTTTTCTTTTTCACATCCTCTTACCAATGTTCAGAAATATTACAACATGTGGGTAGGCTTAAGGTATTTATCTAAGAACGAGGGACACTTTAAAGTGCAAATTCAATTATATGGACTAATTGTGCGACAAACTACGGCACATACACAACTCGCTTGAAAAATAATCAGTAAAAATAATGGAGGCCAGTAGTGAGTTGCACCATGCCTAAGGCACAAAAAAAGTTGTAAGTGAACGTTCCAGAATTTATTTTCTACCATTTAGGTACAAGAATTTGTTCAAAATTTATTTTGTTTTATTTTTCCTTTAATGTGATCACGCCCAGGCAATGCAGACCGACTCATCAGTGACCGCTGCGCATCAGGCGTCCGTGAGAAACAAACGCGTCGTCCGTTACAATGGTACGAAACATATCATCATCAGCAATGGGTCATACCCGTCCTCAGCAAGCAAAAAATAAAATGGTTCAACCTTCTCGTAATGCAGAGGCTACAAACGCTCACCAAATTAAAGTATAAAGTACATGCATCTGTGGGAATCGTGCATACAACGTACAGAAACGCGGCGTCTAGTCGAGTGGTACAAAAAAAAAAAAAACACGAGATCTTTTCAATGGCTCGTATGCCCGTAGGCAAGCAAAAATACAATGGTTCAACCTTCTCGTAATACAGATGCTACAAGCAGTCATCAAAGTGAAGCGTAAAGTGTCGGAATCACGAAAACAATGTACAGAAACTTGACGTCTAGCCGAGTGGTACAAAAAATTATGCAGATCCCACGCTCTGTGGGAATCGATGTAACCGAAGCGTTCAATGTTGGATGCTTTCATTAACAATAATTGGTGGTCACATTGACGGCTAAAGCTTAATTTCTTCAACGTATAGGCTAACACGAGCGTGGTTAGTTGATGTTAAAACTTACCATGCGTGCACCGCTGGTGTTCGTCTGCGTGTACACAACACACAGGAAGAGGTGTTTGCTTGAGGCCTTGTTGCGCGCTATATTTTATAGCATCTCCGGGGTTGAGCGTTGTCATTGCCTCACATGACACATCGCATTGTGGCAGAAGTATTAAACTTGGATTATAAGGCTGTATGTAACAAAACCACACTCGGATAACGAGGCAAGCCGTAGTGACGGACAGCGGATTAATTTTGACACTGTGACGTTCTTTAACGTGTCCCAAAATCTAAAGGCACGTGCGTTTTCTATTTCGCCCACGTCGAAATTCGGCTAACGCGACTGGGATCAAAACCACGACCACTATCAATGACATAGCCGCAAAGCTAAAGTGGCGGTCACAGAAGTGTTGATTTGACGGTCGATCGTTTCCGTAGTGTCTCCTGGACCCTGCGGTGCACTTTAATTAGTGCGGCTTTGCTTCTGCACGCCCTGCGTAAGCTGCCCGCTTGAAATATTTGCGTGGTGTTTATTTTTCAGAAATAGCAGCAACGTACTGCACTGTACCGTGAACTTAAGCTTATCCGGTTTCCCCGCAATCGCTGTGTTATAGTAGTGGGGTTTCCTTGCTTTCTCACGTCACCCCCTCTCCCCCCTCTCTCTTGTACGGGAACTGCCTCTTCTCAAGGAGGTGCTGTCTCAACACCTCCTAGACAAGTTCTCTAGAAGGTGTTGCTCTTCTCCTCTGCTTCTCGTCCCTGCAGTTCTATCTGCGTCTGTACACGTTAGTAGAAAGGGAAAGCGCTGAAGTTTCTGCAATGTTTCTGACGGGAGTTACGGACAATTACAGCTGTAAATAGGCTAATGTGGCGACGGCCAGGGAGCTCCAGAGGGCATTGTGCACATTCGACGCGATGGGGTGAAAACGAGTTCCTCCCGTCGCCTTTCCTATCTTACTCGCGCCTGTCATATATATACGTGCTCTGAACCACCGCCCGACGCGGTGTGCGTGACAGCAGCAGCCCGCAGCAGCAGAAGCAGCTGCAGCAGTGGGAAAGTCGAAGGGAGAGGCAAGGAAAGCTTCGCTTTAAAAACCACGTGACCCTCTCAATGGGTCAGATCCCCGTAAGCAAGCGAAAAAATGCAATGGTTCATACCCTCCTAAGGCTGAGGCTACAAGCGTTCAGCAAAGAGAAGCGAAGAGTGCATACATTCATTGAAATCACCCATACAATACACAGATCAGCATACGTTTCAGTCATCTGCTGAGAGGATGCAACATAAAGTCGAAGAGAAACGTTGGCGGCTCGAGTCTCACCACGCTGTACGAGCGCACGAAGGCGCAGAAGACTGCGAAAGCAGCAACGCGACGATGCGAGACGGCACATTACCAAGTGTGCAGCAGGCTTTCGCCTTTACTTGTTACAGGGAATGTAACATAATGTAACATGCTGTCGTTTTTTTCCTTTGTGTGCAACAAAATATTGCAGACCACTCTGCCTCTATGTACGTCTTGCGCTTTTGAATAATGTAACAAGCTGTACCGAAACTCCTCCTATTATTGAGGTTGCTATATGAACGATAGCTTGAATAGGTGAAGACTCTAGGGAATCTTTTTTTTTTTTTGCAGCGAGTCTAGCACCACCAATCAAATCGTTTCCACTCTCTATAGCACGACTGCGCTGCAAATATATTTCTCATTATTCGTCATTTTGATTGATTTTGCTCGGTGACCTCTAGCAACTCGAACTTTGCCTTTCGCCGCCACTGCCAACCACCCCATTTCACTTCCCTTTGTTGACAGGCCACTGTCCAACTCACAGCACTACGCTCATCGAACGTCGGGTCGTCCGTTTCACGCCTGAGCATGATCACCTCCAGGAATTCGAGATCGTAATGACCTGGAAACAATGTTGATTAGAGCTTTTTAGCGTCGCGAAGAGATTTCCTGCGGAACCCATCTTAAGATGACTGTCCAAGTTCATGCGACCAGAATTCACTCATCGTAGCGACGTCGCAGCGACTCGCCGTATTGACTAAGATACCTTGATTTAAAATCTGCATTGATCCTCCTGAGACTTCAAGTCATTCGGCTATATGCGACAAACTCTGTATCCGTTTTTGGCCCGCTTTGTTATGACCGTCGCTCGCCAAGGTTATCTCACGACAGTAGGACGAGGAGCACACGCCGACGGCGCATATAGTCACGACGATAGAATTACTAAGAAATAATTACGTCGATAGAACGACGAAGGCACTATAAGTACGACTGCATGACGACGATGGGGCGTTTCTGAAGTGATGACGATAAATCCCCACGACGCCATTACAATGCCACGAAGATGGTGGTATAATCCCGATTGATTGACGATTCCAGAAATATCACGGAAGGAAGCAGGAATTATATCGATAGAAAGACAAAGGCAGTATGGCGACGATGGCATGAAAACAATTGGAAGACATTTCTGTACTTGTGGTGACGGTGCGACAACAGCGTGACCACGTTGGCCTGGCAACAATGAAATTACGAGTATACGATGACAGTGGTGATACGACGACTGTATGATGAAAGTGGCGGGACGCCGACATCATGATGATAATGAGACGACGACGATGGAACTGCGACGGCGGTATTACAACAAATGCATGACGATGACCGTATGTCGACGATGGTATGACAACCGCGACATAATCACGATTGAATGATTTCAGTGGAGTGGTGTCGATGGAACTGCGAAGGCAGTGTGACGATGAGTGCATGACGAATATTTGATGACGTTTCTGAAATGATGACGATGGTACGACAGCGTTACGGGAACTACATCAGTAAAACGGAATCATCATGATTGTATGACGATGACAGGGCTACTATGACTCCGAGGACATGCGTAGTGTATCTAGTTAGTAGAAACAACTGGGTCACATGATGTAAGATAGATAGATAGATAGATAGATAGATAGATAGATAGATAGATAGATAGATAGATAGATAGATAGATAGATAGATAGATAGATAGATAGATAAAGAAGTGTCTGAAATAAGAAAAGAATGCCGATATCATTAAAAAGCGGGGTGACAGTGAGTGAGTGAGTGAATAAACTTTATTGCAGGTCCGGCGAGGACGCGAACTCGTCACGCACCCGGCTAGTCCCACGTCGGGATCGGCAGGTCTAGCCCACCGGCCCGGTCGCGGGCACGCCGGACGGCCAGGATTTGCTTTTCTAGAGCGGGGCTACGCAGAAGCGAGTCCCACTCCTCCTTGATGAGCTTGGGGTATATCGACCCGCACTCCCAGAGCATGTGAGTTAGAGTGGAGGTCTGGCCGCAGGGCGGGCAGGCGTCGTCGCGATACACGTTGGCTCGGCTGATCACAGCATTGTACCGTTTTTTCCGTGGCCGAAAGAGCGCCGCTAATGTGCACTAATCTATGCAGCGTACAGTTTTTAGTCTTTAGTTCTTTAGAGTTGCAAATAGCATGCCCGGGCATAATCCGAGTCCGACCCGAACGCGACCCGAGCCCGAAGCTCCTATGTCCCAACCCGGCCTGGGCCAGAGTCAGCAATTGCTTACCCGGACATAGCCCGGCCCATGGACCGAGATGGGCCCAGGCTTTCGGGCCAGATCGGGCCCGAACCGCGCATTCCGAACCCGCGCATTTGTTTCCTCGTCTAAGGAACACCAACTTGAACTTAGGATGTACTACCGTGAACAATATGAACGGGAACACAGGAGCGCATGCGAGGTAGCCTCGAACCCTGCTATGGGCGATGTTAGGTATTGCCGGACGCCAAGGGCCATACCTCGTCCCCCTCCGCTCCTCTCATGGTCGTGGCATCGGGTGTGCTTACCTCGTCCCCTCACTCTTCCCCTGCGCCGGAGCCCACGAGCGCCGGAGAGGTCATTCACTCTTCCGCTCCTCTCAGATTCGTCGAAAAGAGGATCGACTACTCCTGCCCGTGCCTGGTATTGCAGGAGGAGGGGCCCTCTCTCTGTGCCTGTCACGTGTCATCGACGCAAGCAAGATCCCGCCCACACGATTGTAGCAGAGCCTATTTAAGGGGCTCCATACTTCATACCATGTACTTCATCTTGATACTTCATTCTCTTCTTATTTTCTTTCAACTACCATGGAATAAAACAGTGCAAGTTTCGCACTAGCAAAACGTCGTCTTGCCCTTGCTCGGTCGCCATGGTCTACCGGAGGCCTGCAGCTCGCCGACAGCGCCACGCTACCCAATAAGGAATGTCGGTGGAGCTTCGAGAGACAGGTCGCTTGCAGTGGGATCGCCTTCAAATGCAACAAGCTGGTTGCTAACGGAGTGATCGCCCAGAGGGGCACAACAGCGATGCGCGGCGTCCGCCGTCGGAAACAGAGTGGAAAGGAGGACGCCGTTCTAATAACTGTTGACACTCCCACCACGCGTCTCTTTATACTAAGTTCGGAACTTCGCATCACCAGCGCACAATGATTAAAAAAAAGCTGTCTGATATTGCGGTTACTGATAAATTTGCGCAACGAAGCGTGGCCAATTGCAGCACTGTTTTGAAGCGTAAACATTCGAGAGCTACCTCCCTGGAAAATCTGTCCGTCTGTCTGGAACGCGTGACACAGCACGCTCTATAGGATATACATCAGGTCCTATAGGGGTACATCTGAAAATACCTTACGCTAAACGTAGGAACGGGCGCCTAAGAGCAGCGCTCTAAAGGAAAAAAAGCATGGGTAAAGGAAAAAAAAAGCAAGATTTAAAAAATGTGACTAGCTGTAAGTTACTCTCCACGTAACCGTCTTATCAGCTATCGGCGGGCAGTGAAATCCCGTACGCTGCCATTTTCGACAAACGAAAGCGCGGTTGGAGTGCCAACAGCTAGCGGATGAGCACTCCCATTTTCCTTCGTTTTCGACAGCGCCCTCCGCGTATCGCTCTAACTCGGTGTCGAGGCAATTCGCCACGCTTTCGCGTGTTCCCTCATATTAATCACGATAGTACTCTTGCAGTACTAGTCTTTCAATGCGATTAGCATTATTTGCGTACTTCAGGCGTTCTGAGCCTATCTATTCGCCGACACAATGACCAAAGTTGTCTAGCAGCTTGGGCCACCAGGCCATGGTTGTGATACCGTCATAGTCGTTCGATCATCGTCAACTAAACTTTGTTATCGGACTATCGTCATGCCGTCGTCGTCACGCCTTTTAGGCCCACCCAGTGAACCAAGTTGTCTAGAAGTTTGGGCCGTACTCGTGGCATGTACTCGTGCTGTTGGTGCCGTCGTGGTCTTTGCAGCATGATAATTCCAGCTTCGTCAACCACCTCTCGTCATGCCACCGTCGCAGGCTATCATCGTCATACATACAGGCTTCGTGATACAGTGGCCGTTACGCCATTGTTGTCGTACATTCGTGGTCATCCGATTGTCCTCATATCTTTTCATGCCATCATCGTCGTTGTGTGGTCGCTACACAGTCGTCGTCATGCATTCGTCTTCATACTGTGCTCGTAATGCCGTCGCAGTCATTCTAACGTCTTCGTTTTAACATCGTCATCCAACTCTCGTCATGCCGCGTTGTCACACAGTCTTCGCCATACCATTGTAGTCATACCGTCGTCTTCATGCTGTCGTTTTACCATTGTCATCACTTCAGTAACGTCGCGCCATTGCCGCCCTGCCGTCGTCATACTGGTTTCGTCGCTCCATGGACGTCAATTCGATTTCGTGTTTCTATCGTAATTATGCTGTCGTCATTCAATCGTGATAATGCCAGGGCTGCCGTGCCATCGTTGTCATGACGTCGTGTGATGGCTATAGCAATCGCGGCTTGCTTCGCCACCGTGGAATCCTTAGTGAAGATGGTGACTGCGTCCCGTACCTCGCCCCGGCTGTCGACCACCACGGCGGTGTAGGCCACTTTGCCTTTGACCCAGGCAGCGTCTACAAGGGCCGCCTATTGTCCTAGATGTTCAATTTCTTTCAGCAAAGCTTTCGCTCTCGCTTTTCTCCTGCTAACATTGTGTTCCGGGTGCATATTTCTCGGGAGGGGGGTGGTTCTGATCGCGTCTCTAAGGTTCGCGCTCAATTCTGCCTCGGATTCCTTCGGGTTCATCGATTTATTGGGGTCTGTCCCAATCGCTCTGAGTATAAGCCTGCCCGCTCGCGTTTTCGTCAGTCTTTCCTGCTGCGCCATCTGTTGCGCTTCCGCCATCTCTTCCAACGTATTGTGCACGCCTAGGTTCATGAGCTTCACGTTCGAGGCGCTGATGGGTATACCTAGGGTAGCCTTCACTAACTTTCTGATCATAGTGTTTAGCTTGTTCAGCTCGGCTGCGACCATTTAAATAGACCAGCCACGTAGGTGAAGTGACAGAGAGTGAAGGCATGCGCTAGCCTTAGAGCGCTGTCCTCACTCAGGCCTTTGCGTCTGTTACTGATTCTCTTTAGTAACCTGATGACTTGGTCCGTCTTGTTTGAAATGTGTTGAATGTCATCGAGGTTGGTACCTCCCGCTGCTATGTGGAAGCCCAAAACTCTAATCTTTTCCACCTGCTTGATCGCGGATCCGTCGTGACAGCGTAAGATAATCTTGGGTTCCTCCCCAGGGACGTAGCCCCTGGGTCTTCGACCCCTGCGCCGATGTTTTAGGACCAAAAGCTCCGACTTTGCCGCCGAACAGTTGAGTCCCATCTCGCCTAGCGGGCTTTCCACGGCGTGTATGCTCTCCTGCAACCTTGTCTCCGTTTGGCCTACGTTACCATTGGCGCTCCATATGGTTATGTGATCGGCGTATATTGCAAAGTGCATACCTTCTATACTCTCCAGTTTCCTCGCGACTCTGGTCGATGACCCAAGTTGTCTTACCGGACACATATTCAGTGGCACGTTCCCAGTGAGGTACATGGTATGATGTACTGTTTGTGCTTATATATTTAGCTCCCTGTCAAAGAGTGTATGTTCCTTGTTACAGGCAGGCAGCTCAGCGGCCACACACCTAGCAAAAGAAAGCAAGAAAGCACACAATGGAGATCGCATGGCACAAAAGTGAATGCAAGGACTTTGTTTCAGACAGCGTTGTTGCTTTTATTTGGCAGTGTGTACGCAGAAAACATTTATTTTATTTTACGATGACGAAAGGAAACAACCGATAACTTGTAGGATGTGCAGATAAGTTCGCGGCGGAAGTCAGGCTGATATAGCCCTAACGATATACGCGATAGTGCTCTGCACTTGCCATGCATACTGGATTTCGGTTCAGCAATCGAAATTTTATTGCGGTCGATAGGCATGGCAAAAGCAGCTCCACAATTCAGAATTTACGCCTGCATTCTGCCTTCTCAGCACAAAGAAACGCACGGTCCTTTATCTTTGCACTGGGTGCTCACGTGACTGAAGCCAAGCTTTAATAACCTGGCCTTTGTGAGCGCTGACCATACAAGCGCAGCGGCCGGGCGCTCAGGGCCCACTCGATGGCTGCCGCCTTATCTCTGACCATCTGTCGTAGGTTCCTAGCGATCCCCAAGCTGTCGGGTGCGCCATGTGGCCATTTGTGCTTCAGCGCACAACTTCAAGTGGCGTAGTCGCGACGGAGCCGCGGGCCGTTGGGGGTCCACTCAAGCCGGAGCGCATAAAAGCGGGTAACCATGGGCGTCGGCGGGCGCACTTTTGGAGCTATGCCCAGCCGCTATGGACACAGCATTTGCGATTACCTCCGAGGGCCCTATAGAGCAGCCAAGAATAGTTCCGTGTCTCAGTCAACCTCCTCGCACATATAGACTTCATCGAAGGTCCTGCGTCTACGTGAAATTTGAGTACAACTTTTTCGTTTCATCTGTAGTTTCAGGTATTGTTCTTTTCATTATATATTTTTGAAGCCGCCTTTGATGAAGTTTGTTTTATGTACGCGCTCATCTTTGAGTTGCATAGATGTTATCTTTATAACACGTGGTTTGTTGTGCCAAATTCGACTTTTATAGAATATGTTAGTACATTAGGTGGCCGGCAGAAACGTTCTCTAATAACAGGCAAATGGTAGTCGTTAGCAACGACTATCTTTAGTGCTCTGAAGTGCTAACTGTACCACTTATTCTTACGAGATATTTAATTTTCTTGTGAATATCTCAGATGGCACTGAACTTGCACTACTCGAGTACGTTTTCACAAGCCTAGCCGTAGTCATGCATGAAACAATAATGTTTTTGTAACGAAAAATATTATGTCACGAAATTCGTGCTGTCAGCACAACGGGATTCGTGAAAATGGCCAAGCTTTAGGTACCTTAGAGCAGAAAAATATCTGACGAAACTTGGTCGCATTGCACTGACATTAATTTCATTGAGCCTTAGGACTGTATCTCTGATTGGCTTGAACTTATTACAGAAATTTCAATATTTTGGGGAGATCAAGGTCATCGAGGCACACCCAATCGGGTAATGCTCGAGCAGCCCACGAATTCGGTGAGATAACCATCTCCCCTAAGACAAGCCTAAGTTCATAGATACACTTGCAACACTTTCCCATATCATTTTCCTACCGCATGGCTATTCAAAGATGGATTAGTGGTATATGCGACATTGCTTTAGCCACGAGCATAAATCATCAAAGTTCCCGGTGCTCACCGTATTATTGGAGAGAGAGCAAACTCGGCTCGATACCTCCTGATGTTCTACCTATGATTACTTCTCTTGTAGCACTTCATTTTTTAGTTAACATGTTCATGAAAATTAACAGTACAAATGCTAATATGGTAAACTGTAGTACCTCTGCTCGTTTTTATTCAGAAAGTCATTTCTTTATCATAAAACCCGTGTAGGTAGTGTGATTTCGATGTGCCCAGAACATCCACACTTGCTTGTTTTGAGTAATTTCCCTCAATGCATTTTTAAACACGTTTTGCAACGTTGTCGGTGGGTTTTCTTTATGACAATATCTGTTGCCTCAACAGCCAGCAAGAGCTCGGCCTTCTGTTGCAATACGGATACAGCTGCAGCTGCTGCTCCAATTTCACCACGTTCAAGCTTGTATATTATTAAGGACTACATTATGATCGCAAGTAGTGTTAGCACTCTTGATCCAGCATTACTTATTTTGCTCAAAACATTATTAGCCTCAAATTAACGCTAAGCTTTGCATGATGGGTTAGGCTTTATAGACTACGGGGAAGTGCGCATCACTAAAACAAATGGAGCAGATCTCGGCCGACATTGACAACGCACTTGGTACACAGGATATATTTTAAGAATTGATGCTAATTAACTATGGCTACAAGCACATTTTTGCTCCTGCGTAATATTAGAGAGCTGTTACGAATAGAAGACATTGTGAAATGGGAGGGCCCCGGACGTACTTAATTCCTAGACGTGGCCTCAGACACGGTATTTCTGTCCTCCGGAAAGAGCCGGGCGACAGAAACATACGGACCCCCGTATTCACACAAATCTTTGTACTCTCGACCAGGTTTAAAAAAAGATATCGCCGCCAGAGCGTACGTAAATGTCGTACTTCGTAAATACCATAACCCTATTGCTTTCTTATTACGTTTCGTATATTGTACATAATGTTTCTAAGTCACCACTTGCTTTGGTATTCTTATTTCTTATCTTTTTATCCTCACTACGCGGAATATCGCAGTGGTCGGTACGATCAGCGCATAGCCTTAAGTTGTCTGTGACAGCATTTTGCATGTAAAATACCCGGCAGAACCAGAGGAAATATAGGGGAAATAGCCGCGAATTACGAGAGCGAATATAACCTCTCTGAAAGCAGATGGTCAACAAGAAGCGTATCTTACGAAATAAGAGCTATGTGGTCATGAACGTGTAAAGAGCAGGGCGCAAAGATCAGGACATAAAACACAAACGACAGGAGGGGCGCCGGTCTAGTCGTTTGTGTTCTTCTTCTGTCCTGATCTTTGCGGCCTGTTCTTTGCACATTCAAGCGTGAACCAACTAGTCCAAGCAAGAGCTTTACTTGTGGATACGGCCCTTGACACTTAGTTTATTCGTTCACAGGAGGTACTGAATCAGAAGAGCCAAGAATGAAGCATCTTGGTGCCGGAGCCACGTGAACATGGGTGTGATGCCGTGCTGCTGACGCAGCTCTGACGCTGGAATTATGCTTGTGTTCGCGGGGCTCAAGGCACCGGCAACTACAGCAAGAACTGAAGAGGCGAGGTTGACATTTGCAAATGGTGACTGTTTTATGAAAAAGTTCAAAATGGGGGACCTTAGATAAATATATTGCGATCGCTGATTTAGGAACATGCATTGCAGCTGCATTTTTGTCGCTTCTCTGCGTCCTCACTATACCACGTTGCCACAACATTTTCCCGATAGCAAACTTCGTTACGTCTTCATACCATTTATAAAATAAAAAGCCACGAAAAATTGATAAAGACGCCAGCTCACCCGCTAACGGTATTGTGATTTCAAGTGCTAGACAAAGAGGAGCATTTCCTCACGAGACATTTCCCGCAGTAATGATGCAATGAAACCTAAGATTGATAATGTAATTGAATGAATCTAGCGGCATCAAGAACAAGATGGGGCAGAAAAGAGCGCAAAGCAAAGTGAAGCAACTCACTCCGCGCTTAGGGGTGAACGTGGCACTTCAACACATTTAACCTATAACCTTGAAACTTTAGCCTCACACCATGGTGTACCTATTTACCACCCTGAACAAGACGTGTGAACTATGTTCTTGATTGAAACCTACATTCTACAAAGCTATATCAGTCTGTTATAGCGGCTTGGCCACAATTGCACCCGCAAGAATTTCTAGCCACGTGATGCATGCGGAAAGCCCGCAGTTCCGCTCTTTTTTCCTATTTAATGAATGAATGACAAATCAATTTCAGCTGCATTCGAAGCGCAGATCAGAGCAAAAAAAGCTTATTGGTGTCCGAATAACTGCAATGTGTACTTGGGTTGAAAACAAGCGCTTTCTTTCCTTCGCCTAACACAGAAGCATAGTTCCTACACTTTCGGCAGTGTTATTTCCTGATAAATACACATCATCAGCGGAACGATTCGGTTGCAGGGTCATGAGAAATAAAAATTCTCTCAGTCTCTGCCTCACGATAAAGGTTGATGTTAATGCGTTAAGCATTCAAGCAGTGTAACAGCACTACATATGGCCAAATGATAGACTGCATAAGTTTTCGGTTGCCAACATTTCCTTCACTTCTGTAACTCAACACTCCTCGCTCAAGGCACAGTGCGGCTCCATTCGCTTCACTTCGTTCTACACGCTCGGCTGCTTTTTAGGTCGACTTCTTCACTTCTCATTATCTGGCTTCTTTAATTTTCTCGGGCAGACTTCTTCACTTTCGGTCTCTTGCTCTGGTTGTTTGTCCGGGCACCTATCCAGTAGCACCAACCTATTTTGAAGGGTTGTTAAAGAAGCCCCACATACATAGATTGAGATGCCGACTTGCAGGTACCCGATGAGCCAAGTTGTCTTATCGGACACATACGAGTGATACATGTCCATTTGTACACATCCAGTCGTAAAAGTTGGTTATTCTTGCACATACTGAGTGTCACATTCCCAGTTTCACATACCAAGTGGCCCAAGCCGGCAGCAAAAAGGTTAGGTACCTACTAACATTGCGAAAAGAGTGGGAAGTCCCAGAAAAATGCTATTCGCATTAGTAAATGCACGAAAATGAAGCGGCGGAGTGTGTGTTGGCTTCTCTTCATCTCACTCGCAAATTCTGATTTCCCAAGAAGTGCGCTCGAAAGTTCAACGGCAGAATAAAAAGTTTGCAGCTATACCGCAAAATGTCAGAGTGGTTCCATTCTGCAAAGTCCTACGTTCAGTCTCATATTGGAAGAAACAAATGACGCCATCGAATGACTAACTTTCACTGTTAAGCAGCTCAGCCTTTACTTCACGATGGGTATTTTTACGGTTTTGATTTTTTGCTTTACGTGCAAAGTTTTAAAGATGTAACGTCAGCAGAAAAGGTCAAGGCGTGATAAATGCCCCGCGCCACTTCAGCAAGTATGGCTGACCTCATTACAATTACTTCTTCGACGTATTTTGTGAAACACAATTCGTGGACACTGTTTCTTTAAACTTTATACATTTAGAATCCCTTTCTTTACCATGACGTTATCCGTTTAAAATATTTCATCCGCTAAAAACATACGTTCTCTGCCATCGCTATTAGTAAACACATTTATGCTGACTTCAGCTATGCCGCTTTCTTATTTTGGTTCCGATAATTTATTTTCTGTATAATGTTCGCAACAAAAGCGGGAAATTCATCTCTGTGAGATATTTTCCTAATTGCGCGTTCCAAATAGGCTGTTATGTTTTTATTGAAATGAATAATAGGAGAGGTTGGAGGCTTTATGGTGGCACCGGCTACTCCTTGTCACTTAGCAAAAGAAACAATTATGTGCAAAAAGGGCGAATAATGTCGCAACATGTGGCAGTCCAACAGATGAATAAGACTATGCAGTCCAACAGTGCATGAATCGCAAAAATTTATGCAAGAGTTCAGTACACATACGCATATATAGAGTCAGATATTTTAGATATTTTGAATAGCTAAAATACACAACACATGTAATTACACTGCAAGCCCAGTACACAATTACATATTGCGTAAAAATTACGATCACAACATAAATAAATTTTGAACCCCGAACAAAATTTATATCATTCATTTCGCTTATTAGGATCAACTGAAACTTAATATTTCCGCAAAATGTTGGCGTCTTCCAAAAACTTCTTCAAAGGAAGAAGTGTTTTCTTGAAGGCCCGCAGTTGGCCATGGACCAAGTATCTTTTTAAAATGAATGATCTTCTGTCTAAAAGTAAAAAAATCTGCTTGCAATACCCTATGATGTGGATCGTGTTTAGTGCACTCGAGGAGGAGATGATGCACATCTTCGTTTGGACGGCCACAAGAACACTGCGGACTAGAGGCACGCTTTCTCCTGTATAAGTGCCCCGTAAATGCAGTACCAAGCTGCAGGCTGGGCACCAATGTTTCCAAGTTTCTTTTTTCTCTTAGATTTTGCAGACTTGGTACGTTTATACATGGGTCTATAAATTAGAACTCCGAGTTCTTAGATTGCTGATCAAACCAGGCAGTTTTGCTGAGACGAGGTGATATCTGCGTAAGGAGCAGGCGGACTTCACTACGCAAAAGGGGAAGATTGATTTCTCTGCGTTATTGTGCGGCCAATTCGCAACTGCGTCCGTTGCAGTATTACCAAGAATATTGCAATGCTCGGGTATCCACTGAAATGCAATTACGTGATTCGTAGAGCTTGCTTTTGTATGTTCTTTGAGCGTCTCATACAATAGCAAAGTGATCAAAGAATTTTTCTGATGGTTTCTGTAGTAATGTCAGAGCGGCTTGCGAATCACTAAAAATAACCCAGTATTGCGTATTGTTTTTGTTATTAAGCGCAAAGTACACGCGATTTCAAACAGTTCTGCCACGGTGGAAGAACTCTCTTAGTGCAATGCTGCCTCTCCAAAGCACTCCTGCGCGCGACGAATTCTAAGATTGTTTAGAGACTGTTCCGATGTAATATTTTTGTCTCCTCTGACCAGCACCAGTGCGCGCACATCTATCCTGTGCATTTCGCAGCACTAGTCCCGCAAGTACCTGCATTTCAAGGCAAGAGCATTCGGAAATTGCAGAACACATCACAATCGAGTGCATCCACCATATGTATAGCGCTGGAAGGGCTCATTATACCCATTATGAACAAGGAGCAAGAGAACGGGGACACAAAGAAAGAAAGGATGCTTTTCTTTTACGGCAAGGCCTGAAATAAATACTGACCAATGTGTAACCAATGCGTGATAAAGTGACCAATGCGGTAGCTAGTCATCAATCGCGCTCACGAGGAAGGTAATTCAAAGATTTTTGCAACTTTGTGGTTAATTTTGGTACGGTCTGGAACGTCCATCACCTACTTCTTTTTTTAGTTAAGGGCTGCGCGAGGAGTTGACAAGTGCCTTCTCCCATAGGCGGTAAGTTTCAATTTTTCCGGTGAGGCTTTGTGAACCCCATATAATCAAACATATGACCTTAATAACAGTTTCACTTGAAGAAACTTTGTGTGACCTCGAAGAATCGTTCACTGCAGTAGCAGACTTATAGAAGATGTACAAGACCTCATAGCAGGAAACTATGAACGTGCCACAAAGAATCTGGTGTATCTTGGTGGTGTAATCTTCTTTCGTGAAATTGTTTAAGACTTCACTACACTAATAGCTCTTCGCCTTTCCTGAGAAACTGCATCCCCTCTCTCTATATATTTTTTTCTGTGAGTCTAATCCACGGTGTAAGCAGTGGTCTAAGCATAAGCGCTGCTGTGCATGAATGCTGTTGATTCTGACCTCGAGAGAATCCGGCTTGGCCTCATTTCGGTTACCGAGTGAATTATACAGGGTGTCCCAACTATCATGCACCAATACTTTAACAATAAGAGCAATTGCTTTACTATAAGGAAACCTGGTGCCTGTTGCTTCCGGTGCAGTGCAGTAGCCGCCACTAATATTTCATTACTTAAATTTAATCAGGTAATTATAGTTAGTTATGTAACTCGAGAAGTGTTGTCGTGATTATCAAATTATTAATCAGGCATTTGCAGGCGCCCCCAAATGAATTCTAACTGCGGTGCTTTCAGTGATGTACTAATTCCGTACTATTTTTTTCGTCCGGTAAAGAAACCCCACGAAAAATAAAAATACCACGTGACTGCGCTCCCACCCGCATCATAAAGCAGCGCCTTCAAAGAAGCTGACTGAAAGCAACTGCTTTGCCTGTCGCAAGCCCTAACAGACAGCGCATCACCTTGATCACGTGACTGCGATCCCACCCGCATCATAAAGCAGCGACCTGAATCGAGCTGATTGAAAGAAACTGCTTTGCCTGTCGCAAACCGGAAGAGGCAGCGCATCACCTTGATAATCGTACGAAAGGGAGCAGGTTTCGAGGCTTCGCAGCTATTACTTCCTTTCATTTCTATATCACACTTAATCTCCGTCTCTCAAGGCCGACTGATCATATTGATAAAATATTGATAACGTTGTCAACGCGGCCGATGCGCCGCGTTGAGCACGCACGCGCGCACACACACACGCACGCGCACACAAAAAATCCTCGTAGAATATTCTCTGGGATTTATCTGAACGATTCATAAGCATTTCGTAGTACTGACGTGGTGTTTCGTGTAATTACGAGAACGACCGCGAAAGAACCGTTAACCAGAGAAACGCGGTTGCAACACCGAACTGTTCAGTGAGACATGCTCGAGACGACGTAGAAGAGGCGACTAGAAGTAATGTTCACTGGTGTTATAGACAGCCCGCAGCGGATGTGAAGGTGGGACGAAATGACCAGGGTGATGTAGCAAATGAGGGATATATATGCAACATTTATTAGGCACACTGAACCATTATGAACCGCGAACAACCGTGCTCCGGCGGCGGCTACGTCTGGCGCGGTGGCACGGCCCGTATCTTGAAAGCAATCTGCGAAATCGACAGAGTGCGGCATGTACTGAGAGCTCCGTGAGCGCTGTGTTCTCGCCGCTTCGTTGGCGTTGAAGCGATACGCAGCCCACAGGTGAATTCGCGCGCTACTACGGGTATGCCGAAAGCAATCGTCTTACGGGACTGACGGAGGGACGGCTTTTCCGTTGGGTAAGGATCGAAATGCTTACGCATATAAAGCCATCTGATTTAATTGTGCCCTTGTTATCTATGAATTCGTAAGTGCCGTTGAAGACCAGCTGCTGCCCCTTAAAACGAGTTCCAATAAGTCTCCTTCTGCCGCTACGCAGTACTGAGTTCGCTTTATCAAATCTTCTGTGGCTTTCTTGATGTCCGACACTGAAATTTTACACCAGACATCTGTTATCTTTGCCTTGAACGCATCTGACGTCCGTCTAGAACACGTCAACATGATTTTTCACATAACCCCAATGAAAGAAATCGAGTGGACAGAGGTCAGGTGACCTGACCGGCCAATTTACAGGCCAGTGTCTTTCAATTTACTGCCCATGAAAAGTCGCATACAGCCAGTTTCGTGCTCGGCTGTTGGTGTGTGCTGTCGCCTCATCTTGCTTATACCACAGAAGTGGAAGATGTGAAAGTGGGACTTCGCTGAGAAACTCATCCACCATTCGTTCAAGGATTTCGTCCACATAACGCTGTCCAGTGACTGTGTGATCGAAGAAGATGGGACTGATTATAGCACCGGCGTAAATTCTGCGCCACACACTGAGCGACCACTGGTACTGGTGCCAAGTGAACTTTATCCATCGTGGATTGGAGTTACTCCAGCAGTGTGCATTATGCAAATTTACCTGGCCGTTTCGGCAAACATTGGCTTCATCTGTGCACATGATGTTGCTCAAAAAGTCCGGCGACTCATCGGCATTTGTGAGGACCCAATTCGAGCAATGTAGATGATTCTGCAGGTCCCTGTCTTCCAAGCATTGGTGCAGGTTAAGGTGGCACGGGTGAAAGGCCGAGTCAATTAGGATCTTCAAAACTGGTGTCTCGGAAATTGGTATTGCGCGGCCACGTCCCGCAAGCTAGCGTGGGGGTTTGAGGCCATAAACGCTAGAACATCTGTGCGTAGGCTAGGACTCAAAGATGAGATCTCCCGCCTCCGTTTTTCGAAGCTGCCGGTTTGCCTCAGGTTTTCATAATTTTTCATCATAGTTGATTCGTTTGGTCTCCCGTCACATTTTTATGACTGATATATATTATATATTATATTAGTGTCATTCCTCTTGTTGCCATTTGCAGCTCCCAAGGCAAGGATCATGTTTTCCTTCTGCTGATCACAGAGAGACATGGCGACTGGAACGAAACAAAACGCACCTGTACACCTTTGCACCGACGTTAATTCGCTTTTGTGGTGACTGGTTTTGTCGCAAAAAAAAAAAACCCATCGATATACTTCATCTACGCAAGGACAACCGCTGTCGCAGCTTGTTTTCAGCTAACACCAAACACGGTGTCGCACGTCTGCTGTGGTCCGGCAGATGAGGCACTAGCTCGATCACGAAGTTCTTCTTTGTTTCCTCTATTTCGGTCCGCCTAATTAAAATAGATCTTGCTCGAAGGCACTGCTTTATAATGCGGGTGCGAGCGCAGTCACGTGGTATTAATATTTCGCAGGGTTTATTTATTACTCGGGAAAAATTAGTACGGGATTAGTATGCCGCAGAAAATGTCGCAAGTAGATGTCCTGTGGCTGTGTCTACAAATGATTCATTGACACTATGATAATTAGGATAGTACGTCTCAAGTTAGATAAATAATTACAATTACCTAATTTAATCTCAGTAACGAAAAGATTAGTGGCAGCTACTCCACTGTACTGTAAACAATACGCACCAGATTTTTTCGACTAATGCAATTGCTTTCTTTTTCTTAAATTTGGGCGCATGTTAGTTAATTTGGAAACACTGTATATATTTGACCTCTGCGTACCAGTGACGATGTTTCCATCCCTAATGAATGTAGTAAATTAATACCAGAGTGTTTTTTTTTTCATGAGTCGTTAGCACTGTTTACTGGAAAGAGAAGCAATACCCAGACACATATCATTCACGTGCATTTCACACGTTGTTCATAAATGACTCTGCCGAAGAGGTCACTGAAATCGGGACGTTTTTTGAGGGTCAAAGAAGAATGCAAAACCATTCGAAGCGAGGAGAACATACAGCAACATATTCATTCTCTAAGCATCGGCTATCCATATCTTTAGAAATATGTTTTAATTGTCTACCTCCTTCTCTTTCAAAAATATAATAAACTCCTGTGTGTATATAAATATGTTGTATATGTGCATGGTGTTTACAGTGAAAATTTAGTACAATGTGGCACTGAGAACATATGAATGAGGCAGCCGCCACTAGCGCTTCTAATGCGCTGGTCCTCCTATTGTCAGGATTTCCGGAAGTAAAGCAAAAGTATGAGTTAACAGCCATGCGCGTCCGCGCGAACAATGATGCAGTAAGCTAGTAGCCACAATACAATTTTAGGTGAAAACGTTGAGACAAGTAAAAAAAAACCTCAAATGATGTGGGTGACAGAACACTGGTAATGGAAATGTAGGTGTGTGCGTGGGGGGGGGGGGGAGGGGGGGCTTCAGACTTCGGCATCGCCGGAGGGGGCTCTGGCCCCAGAGCCCCCCCCCCCCTCTCCCCGTAGTCGGCGCTTATTCCTTCTCCTATATCCTTTTGAAAGCCACCCAATGTATTTCTTGGCGACACTTTCGATATCGGATATCTTTGTTTCTAGCCTCTTTCGTGGACCCATTCCGGAGATAGCTGTCTAAAATATCCAGTCAATCCCGAAGGCCTTGCGGTGTAAAGCCGTTCGTGCGGGCAAGTGCAGTCTAAAAATGGGAACTGATGTTGATTATAGTGTAGTCACAAAATTTGAGCAGTCCGACGTTCTTCCTACTTCACTCGTGCGAGAGGTCACGCATTGGAGTTTCGAACACAGTGTTTCCATCCCCACCCTCACCTTCACTCGCTCAGGAAGGTATTGGCTATGATGGATGTCAATGAAAGGTTGAGTCTACTTTTGAGTTTGTGGTTATGTGACTGCGTTATCTCATATTAAACGCTGATACTGCCGCCAATAAGAACGTCTCTTCAGCCATGAGATCTAGGCGTCCTCGTATTTCCTTGTTTTGCGTACCCATTCTTCTGCACATTGCTCATATTGGATTTACCCCTACTTGCCCCAGTGCCAATCGTTCTTCAAAGAAAGAGAACTAAAGCAGCAATCAGTCTATAATGATTTGCTGCAAGATATTGAAGTAAATTGTATATATTCATTCAACAGCAATCTTTTAAAGCGTCCTGGGGCCCTATAACGTAAAACTATTCCAATATGTTTCTATTCCAATTTCCTGACGTCAAATTTGCGTAACCACCGACGCAAGCACCAGGCGGTCGCCCACAGGGTTGTCTGTACAGATCAATCAAACACTCTCCTCGTTCATAGGAGGTCACTTTTGTTTGCTTGAAAAACGAATAACATTGCCTACACTGAGCGGCTTGTCGTATCTAATTGGCTGACAAGAGGCGAGGAGAACGCTCAAGTGGAGAGGGATCCGCTGGGACAGAGCCAGTGCACTGAAAATTGATAACCGGATGAAGAGGGTGGTGACGGCGTCTGCGATTGGTCGGCTTTCCCTTACTTAGCTTATGGTGGCTGGTCGAAAATCGTGGCGGCACGCAACGGAAGCTTAAGAATGACGCTAAAACTGACCCTCAGCAACGAAGAGTTGGCAGAGTGAGGTGGTAAACGTGCCGAAAGTGCTCGAAAACGATACACGGCCACGCAAGAAGCTTTATTATACGCAAATACACCGATGCTCTCTGGCAGGTGCGAGTAGCCAGCGTCTCAGCGATCGGCGGCAGCCATCTTTTATTCCTTTCGGAACGGGGCAGCCTGTGGCTACTCCGAAGAAAATTCAGTTTTGTTCGGCATATTAATGCATCTTTATCGCGTACACGTCACTTTGACGCGGTGAGTTTGTGAGGTTTTTTGACGTCGCGTGACAGGCAGGTGAAGTAGGTGCAGCCCTAAAGCTCTTTACCAATTGCCGAGGGCTAATGGCGAAAAGGGGTCGAATCAGAAATAACTGTTTTTCTTTTTTCTGTCAAAACATGCATAATCAGTGTGTACACATAATATCAGATGGGGACCTATCGCGGTTTTCGTGACGTCGCGTGACAGACGGGTGAAGTGGAGGTGGTCGAAAAAAGTTTTTGACCAATCGTGGAGGCCTGATAGCAGAATTGGAATAGAAAAGTTTGGAACAGTTTTACGTTATAGCGCCCCTGGTGCCACAATAAGTTGAGTTAGCGAAGTATATGCAGTTTTTGTCGTTCTTGAAGCGTTTGGTATCAATGAAATGTTTATTTGCACCTGTTGGTATCTGGGAATCGTTTGAGTCAGTAACTGCAGTCACCGATGGAATGCGAATGCTGCCGACATTCTATAACGCCAGATTTTCGCATAATGTCGCCTTTTAAAACATTTTACTAAATTCCCACTTTAAAAAAAAAAAAATGTGCAGATACCACGCACTGTGGGAATCGATGTAAGCTAATCTTTCCGTGCTGGATGCTTTGATTGACGATATTTAGTGGTCATGTTGACAGCTAAAGCTTAATTTCTTCCACGTTTAGTCTAACACGAGCGTGGTTAGTTGATATTAAACGCTACCTTGCGTGCACCACTGCTGTTTGTCTGCGTTGCACACAGAACACACAGGGAGAGGTGTTTGCTTGAGGCGTTGTTGTGCGCCATATTTTATAACCTTCGAGAGGTTATAAAATTTCCTCACATTTCCTCACATGGCACATCGCACTGCGGTAGAAGTATTAAACTTGAATTGGATTATGTGTCTGTACATGCCAAAACCACACTCGGATTATGAGGCAAGCCGTAGTGGCGGACTCCGGATTAATTTTGACACCGTGATGTTCTTTAACGTGTACCAAAATCTAAGTGCACGTGCCTTTGCTATTTCGCCCCTTCGAAATGCGGCTACTACGATTGGGATCAAATCCACGACCTCGAGCAGCGCCATAGCCGCACAGCACATGCGGCCACCACAGGAGTGTTCATTTGACGGTCGACCGCTTCCGTAGTGTCTCCTGGATCCTGCGGCGCGCTTTAATTAATGCGGCTCTGCTTCTGCACGCCCTGCACAAGTTGCCCCCTTGACGTATTTGCATGGTGCTTATTTTTCAGAAGTAGCAGCAACGTGCTGTAGCGTACCTCGAACTTAAGCTTATCCTGTTTCCCCGCAACCACTGTCATGAGGTTGCCTTGCCTTGTCACGTCACCTCCCCCACCTCTCCCATATGGGAACTGCCTCTTCTCTTCACTCTCCTTCTTCTCACTACAGTTCTGTCTGCGTCCCCTCTGGCTTCGCAAGTTAGTAGAAAGGAAAATGCTGCAGTTTCGGCAATGATTATGAAGGGAGCCACGGATAATTACAGCTGTCATGCGACTAATGTGGCGACGGCCAGGGAACTCCAGAGGGCATTGTGCACATTCAGCGCGTTGGGGTGAAAGCATGTTTCTCCCGTCGCCTTTCCTCTCTTACTCGCGCCTGTCATGTTCTGAACCATGTTCTGAACCACCCTCCGACGCGGCGTGCGCGACAGCAGCAGCCCACAGCCGCAGTGGGAAAGTCAAAGAAAGAGGCAAAGAAAGCTTCGCTTTAAGAAGAATTCCTAGGTTAAAAATATGAAAGCAATACTTGTGAATAATTTTTCCCGCACTGCTGTGTGTCACATTTATTATTTCCTCCAAAAGAAACTCCGCAATTAGGTGACCAACAACTGCAAACTTGGAGGAATAATTAGGAACACTTCCATCGGTACAGAGCTTCAAGGCTGACTGATGCAATCCGCCACCAGTTACGACTAGAGAAAGTATACAATAAAAGAAGGCTACACACGTCAGCTCCTTCATTAGGCAAAAGGCAGGTAAATGTGTTACACTATTATTTGCTCTACACATCTCGCTTCAAAGATATGTGGCATCAAACCATAGACTCGTCAATATTTGACGTTGCTGATCTATCGGAGTAATCATAAGTTCGCGTATGCCGAGTCGAGCAAAAAAGAAATCGCATTCCTAGTCCGCTCCAGAGGAATCACCTTTATAAATTGAAGATTCATCCTTTCTAAAACGTTCATCAATGCCTTTTATCCTTGATGATATGCTCAGCGCATGCGGGGAAGCTGTACTTGGTTTCTATATGTGCACTTGTTGCAATTAAGACAGCGTTGTTAATCAGTGCGTGTGTTGTCTTTCTTTCACGCGTCCTCGTCTTACGCGCTGTATACCTCGTCCAAATATGCAACGCCAAGTAGCCCAATGTCGATCTCTGAAACTGTGCTTCGAGGCAGAGCCTTTGTCTCGGCATACTGCGTTAAATAGTCTGTGGCGATGATTATCCACTTGTTTCCAGAAGGTGACAGTGGAGACGGGCTCAGAAGATCGATAGTGACCGAGTTGAAAGGCTCACCAACTGGGTCAATCGGATTCAGCGATACTGCTGGCTTCACAGCTGGTGACTTTCGGCGCTAGCACTCACGGCAGGCTTGAACCTACCGATTAACACACGCGGCACATTTCGGTCATTAGTGTGATTTGGAACAGGTTTGGAGTAGCATGATATGAACTCTAGCAAGGGTTCGCGTTAAGCCCAAATGGCCAGACGAATGCTCGTCATAGCAGGCGAGCAAAATTTGGTCACGGAGGTACGTCAGAACTACCAAAAGGTAGGCCGTGTTCTCCAGAAGAGTAGAATTTCGGGCCAGTTGGCCATGCATATTTGAGTATGGTGAAGCGTGAGAGACTGGACTGGACGTTTGTAGAAGACGCCATGCTGTAAAAAAGAAAACAAACCTCTAGCGATAGGGGGAGAGGGGGGTCCTTCCTTTTAGGTGTGCGAATATAGGTCATAGTCATCTGCGCGCTGGCTCTTGGACAAACCGGTCGCACATTTAATCCTAAGGAAAGCGCCGTCGTCCTGAATGTTTTGGTCGGTAGGGTCGGTACTGACGCGAGAATGCGTCAGCGTCATCGTGTATGCGGCCCGACTTGCACATGATGGTCACATCGTACTTCTGCAAATGTAGAATCCACTGTGCCAGTCGACCACAAGGGTCCGGCATGTTTGCAAGTCAGAATAATGAGTGAACATCTGTCACAACCTTGGATGGGGGGCCATAGACGTAAGGTCGAAATTTTGTCAGCGCACACACGTTGACAAGACACTTTTTCGCGGTGGTGATGTGGTTAGCTTCTGCACACGATACTGTGCGACTTCCGTAGGCGATCATTTTTTTCAATGCCTTGCGGCCGTTGTACAAGTACAGCACGACGACCAACGCTGCTGGCATCGGTATGAACTTCCGTGTCCGCCTCCTCGTCAAATTGGGCCAGAACTGCGCCGACGCCAGGCGCTGTCGAAGTTAGGTGCAGCCTCTTGTTCTGAGGTCCAGATGAATGATACATCGTCCCTGGTAAAGCGAGTTAGCAGTTCCGCCATCTTCGAAAAATTTCCAATAAAACGCCGGTAGTATGTGCAAAAGCCCGGGAAGCGTCGTGCACCGTTCTTGTCACTCGGCGTTGAAAAGGTCGCTACAGCGGCAGCTTTCCCGGCATCGCGGCTACCGCCTTCCGTGTTGAAAACGTGTTTTAGAAACTTCAGCTCCTTGTAGCCGAAGTGACACTTGTGTTGCTCAAGGGGGAGCTTAGCCGATCGGATGGCTTCGAGAACTTGCCGCATTCGCTTTAGGTACTCACCAAATGACGCCGAAAAAACAACCATGTCGTCGAGGTAGACGAGGCAGTTTTGCCACTTAAGAGAAGCGATAATGGTGTCTACCATTAGTTGGAAACTTACTGGTGCACAGTAGAGCCCGAAAAAAGTACTCTCAAATCTTAAAGGCCATATGGAGTGATAAAAGCGGTTTTATTTATGCTCTCGTTCATCTACCTCGATTTGCCAATAACCTAGATCAAGAGACGAAAAATACTTAGCTCGCCACAACCTTTCTAAAGAGTCATTGATACGTTGTAGCGGATAAACCCCCTTCTTCGTAACGTTCTTGAGGCGCCTACAACACAAAAACGAAGCGTCCCGTATTTGTTTTTTGGGCAAGAACAACCGGGGAGGACCATGGAATGTACGAAGGCTGAATCACACAAACATCTAGCATCTTCTTGACGTGGGCTAGAATTGCCTCAGGTTCTTTCGGCGACACAAGATAAGGCTGTTGCTTGTTGAGGAGCGCGCCGTCGTATGTCGTCTTTCGGTGCTGTGTGATTGGCGTTTGGCTCATCTTCATAGACCAAGCGAAGCACGCGTTGAACTCGTTCTAGACTTCCTGCAATGCTCTATTTTTGTCTTTCATAAGCTCAGAGTTTACGTCATTGCCTCTGAGCGAACCGTCGTCTGTGCACAATTAAGAAACAAAACAGTCAACGATGTTCGTCGATGCTTTGACGGTACAGTTTACCGATCACCAAACTCACCTCTTTCGTTCTTAGAGTCAATACACAGTTACTTAGAAGCAAACAAAAAGCGCCACTGCCGACTACCCCTAACCGGTGACTTCAATTTACCTGCAATTAACTGCGACACATTCGCAACAGAGTCGCGCGAACAGGCACACTGCGATTTGCTCCTTGACATTGCATACACCCATGACATTTCACAAGTTGTTCGTCAAAGTACGCGCAATTCAGGGGAAAGTCCATCTATCCTGCATCTGGTATTCCTTGACGGGTGCTCTGACTAGTTTGAAGTGTTGGTTGAGGAGGGTATCTCAGACCGTGAAGTTGTCTTCGATCAGATAGCACATAACGAAACAATGTCAAAACGTAAAGAGGCGGTTACATGTGTTCCCAATTTTTTTTGAAGCTGATGACACAAGTATCATTGACTACTTGTCATTTGCACACGACAATTTAGGTTCTCAGAGTGATGTCGCTACCATGTGGGAATCGTTCAAGCATATTATTTTTCATTGTAGTAGCAAATTCGTGCCGGTTCATAAAAGAAGAAAAACTAAACTGAACCCTTGGATCAACAGGGAAATCATCCAACTAAAACGTAGAATAAGCCGCCAGAGACGGAAAGTAATGAAAGGCACCGCAAAAATAACTGAGTTGTCTGCGCAACTGCGTTCTATGAGTACTGACGCCCAAAAGTAGATATTACAAAGAAACTTTGACAGATTTCATGAGGTCACCTCCCGATAAATTTTGGCGTCACATGTCGAAAAAGGACAACGAGTCACATAGCATTGTAGTTGACAACACTGTAGTTACTGATCCTGCAGTGATTGCTTCTTACAACGAGTTCTTTCACTCCGTGTTTTCTGTTCCGTCACTGTCCAGTATTGAATCCATACTCTCTCCCTGGCTTCCCTAGGAAGAGATGCCGGACGTTGAAGTCTCGTATGAGGGAATTGTAGTTCTTCTAATAACCTTGACGTCAAGAAATCGGTGGGCCCGGTAACACACCGAACGCATTTCTGCGCAGGTATGCGGAATGAATTGCGCATAACTTAAAAATCATATTTGACGCGCCACTTACGGAAGGTCAAGTCCCTGTTGACTGGCTTACGGCAAAGGTTATACCTGTGCACAAATCTGGAGATGGACAGATAATTGAATATTATCGCCCAATATCGCAGACCTGCGTTTGCTGCAAGCTCCTAAAACATGTTGTAGCCAAGTCAATTTACATGTACATAGAAAATGCGAACTCATTCTTTCCCAACTAACAGAGATCCCGACAGCGCCTTTCCACAACAACACAGCTTCTTGAAACAATACATGACTTTGCCGCCACATTAAAAAATAAGAAACACATAGATGCCATCTGTCTTGATCTGTCGAAAGCATTCGACAGAGTGTTACATGTACGATTGTGAAACTGACTGATATGGGAATAAAGGCGAAAATAGTAAAATGGATCCCCGCGTACTACCGGGGCAGAACCCAATACGTAGTTCTGGAACACATTAAATCAAAGCCGTTGAACGTGACATCTAGTGTCCCACAAGAGTCTGTGTTAGGTCTTGTACTATTTTTAGTATATATTAATGACACTTCCTCTGCAATTGGCGAAGGTATCACGGTGCGACTTTTCGCCGACGATTGCTTATTATACAGAGCAATTAAAAGCATGGAAGTTCAGCAATTACTCGGTGACGCTCTTAGGGCTATAGAAAAATGTTGTGACAAATGGAAAATGAAAATAAGTGAGAGTAAAACTGTTGTATTGCGCATAACGAATAAAATAAATCATATTTTCAATTTTAATTACACAGTGAATTATTCGGTGTTTTCCACAGTTGACGTGCTGAAATACTTAGGCATACACATATTCGCGAATTTAAGCTGGTCGAACCACGTTATAAAAATACACGAAACTTCGAAAAAGAAGCTTTGGTTCTTGCGACGGAAATTGCAGTTAGCCTCACAGTCACTACAGCTAACAGCTTATTTAACGTACGTTCGACCCACGCTAGAATATGCCAGCGTAATCTGGGACCCTTATTAGTCAGAGTTAATTGAGAGACTGGAAAGTGTTCAACGTCGAGCAGCAAGGTTTATTCTATCACGTTACTCTCGCACACATTCTGTCTCCGAAATGCTCGGTTTGTTGAACTTGCCGGCGCTCGGTGAACGCAGGCGCATAGCTAGGTTAAAGTTCTTTTTTTCTTCTCACTAAAACACATTCAACATCAACAGTGAACACTACCGGATAGCACGACAAGGTAGAACGCTACAGAAAAGCAAATATAATACTTTTCAAGCACCTCAGATGCACATTAACACATACGCATTTTGGTTCTTCCCAAGAACCATTAAAGAATGGAATGAATTACCGGTGTTAACGCGAGAAAGCATCAGTGCAGAACAATTTGAGATAAACTTAAAGCTACGTTGAAAGATGCACGCACGTATACGTGCTCACCGCTTTTCTTTTTTTTTGGGGGGGGGGGGCGAATGAGCGTGTTTGTTAACACTGCATTTATACTCTTGTATTCTTGATCGGAGAATGTGCAGAATAATTCGCTTATATATCTTTGTTGGTCGCTTATGTTCGCCTATTCATGTACTGTACTAATTGCCGAAATACTGCTACTGACTTGGTTTATTTTTTTTGCTATATGTAGTATTCGAATATTTATGTATTGTACTACCTGTTGAAGTGCTGGTTTTGATTCACCCTGTAACGGCCGACAGGCCAACAGTATGAGTAAACAAATAAAGAGAAATATGCCGATGCTCAAAGGTAAAGTTTTAGTAAGCAGGATCGCTGTCCATCTATCATGAAATTTAATAAGGCTTCGCGCTGCATAAACTCCTTGGATCAGCTTTATAGGTCACTTTTGTCTGCTTTAAAAACGAATAAAATTGTCTAGACTGTGCGGCTTGTGTTATCTAATTGGGTTATCTAAAAAAGCCAAGAAAATCTATTAGCAACCATTGTGTTGCTATGCGGACGCGCGTCGTAACGCTTAGGGACGCCGGAATCGCTGAACGATCCGATAAGTTCGTCGCGCTATGCGCTCATAACTAGCGTTTCAGGTGAGTTTAGATGAAAGCTCATTTCAATGGTTGCTGGCGATCAGGGAGAGTGAGAGCGTGTGGCCATCACGAGCATTCACGGTGAAGCGGGAGCCATGGGTAGCGTTGTGTTCAACAACGCTTTTTCTTAGCTTCGGTGGTTTGCGAGCGTTACGCTTCTGCCGCTAAATTCCGAAAATTGTGTGCGGCCGCAAAACGCACTCGCTGCTTTTGCGTAGTGCGCATACGCACTAGGGCGCATGCAATGGACTGCGCTCGCTAAACGCTAGCTCGCGCTATACTGAAGCTGTCTAGTGTATGCTCTGGTCTGAGCAGTAAACATCAAGCTCCCTGGGCGCTGACTAGCGCTGACTGTTTCCAGTCGGCCGCACCTCGTGCACCATCTGGGAAAACGCCTGTAAAGCCATTGGCGGCGCTCATGCGAGCATTGCGAACAGGCTTCTACATACCAGAGAGAGCGGTGTTCCTTCTGCAAAGCAAAAGTTGCCTGCTGCGTTACGTCAGCCTGTCGCTCCCGCGTATAGTTAGAAGACCGTCCACTCAGCTCAAGCGCAACGCCAAAACTTGGGGTCGCTCTCAGTGCCTCGCCCTTCGGAATAAACTGCGCTATTTTTTTCAAATGGAAGGAAACATTTTTCTAAGCATTTTGGGAGCGGAGCAACGCGCGAAGCTTGTTATTTGCCCCCCCTCCCCCTCTCCTGCTCAACCTCTTTTGGCTTCATCCTTATTTTATTGCGATAGCAATAATACGAACACTCTAGGCACATTTCTATCGTCGGCGTCGGAGTTGCCATGATGTTCTGTATAAAGTCCAAGGGCGGTAACATCGTCGCCGCGCCGTATGCTGTATGTGCCAGTGAAAGCGTGAGAGGATGAGTCAACGTAGGTGACTCAATCTTGCCCGCGCAAGGCAGGAAAGCGTGGATGAAGCGCGCCGTTTTGCGTCGTGCGTAGGCTACTGGGGGGAAAGGAGGGAGGGAGGGGGGCGTTCTACTTCGGCGGCGGCTGCCCCGATATTGAAAGCCATCTGACAGGGACAGAGTATGCCGATTGCTGGTAAATTTGTTTGCCTTGTGTACTCACCGCTTAGTTCGCGTTGAAGCAAAAGGCAGCACTAAGGTAAGTTTGCGTTTTGACTCCAGCTTCACTCCAGTTCCAGACTCCAGTTCACTCCAGCGTTTTGACAGCGAGTGTGGGTGGCTATAGAGTAAGATGTATTCATATTTACTTGTGCTCGCGTGACACCATGCTTGTTAATTTAGTTAGTAGGCGAATGCTTACAAGTTTATACTGCCGATAAAACTGCTATCCTTACTTCTTATAGCTGTCTATCAATTTGCTATCGCATTCAATACTTCGCCTTTCCGGAAGAACTGCGACATTCGATACTTTATGTGCCAGTTTAAGAACTATGAAGTTCTTAGTAACAAATTGCGCTTTCCTTTTAATTAGCCTACAAAAGCTGACAGTCACTTTAGCCTACGCTAAAGCAGAAGCCTGCGCACTCACGAGATATTCATTTAAGTTTTTCGACATTCTCATTCAATTGTGCTGCAACATCTATTACTTGTTTTTTCATGTTTTGACGCGAAAGCATTCGATGGCTCATGACGTGGCAAATCAAGCAAACTTTAAAGGGCGAGGGTTCGACTCCCATCAAAGGTCGTGGGTGTGAGTTCCTTAATTAACTCTTTCTGAATTAACTGTTAATTATTTAATTTCGCCCTAATTAACACCAAAGGTTGTGGGTTCGACTCTCGCAAAAGGACGAGGTTTCGATCCCCAAGTTGGGTGCCATAATGCCGGAAGGTCACATTTTTTACTCATGAGCCACCGTCTTTCGTATTAATGTAAAGTAACGCCCACTTGCATGTTAGTGTCGTAGTTTAACGCACTTCCCTAGAGTCCTTTCCTGATTTAGACCAGGTAGGCTTCTGTCCCACTGGCCTGCTCGTGCTTGCACATATTATTTTTTTCATTGCTATGGTTAGACTGTTGAGTATCCTCCTATACCCGCGCCGTTGCTATCTTTACAGTTCCTATACACTCCTCGCGGCAGGTATACCACCAAGTCTTTCACATATATATATATATATAGTCCTTCGATGGCCAGTAGGGGGGTTGTCCAGGTTGTGAAACGTAGTTTAGTGCCAGCTTGAAACGTATTGTATATAATCTGGCATAACCCATACACTCTGTACCAGGCTAATGGCCAAGAAAGCAGAATGCTTGGTTAGGGCTGGGAGCAGACGTGTTTGATTTCTGTGGGGAGGCCGGGTGGCACATGCAAGGCGCGAGGTATCCTTAACGGATGGACGGAAGGACTGGACGGGTGGGTGGATAGCGGCCCATGGGTCAAACGGTTTGTCATTCTCCTCCAGTAATCACTGCAAATATGCGGTGCAATTTGTGGAGATCCCCTCGCGGCATTTGCGGCGACCGCATTGCCAATCATTGTAACGGCGCAGTCTCTCCTGCCACAGCAGTAGTCTTCTGCGCTGACTTTGAGCGGCAACGCCGTGCTCGTGCAGTACCGCAGTCCCTCCCACAAGGCTTGGATACAGAGGACGCTCACTACTGGTAACGTTGTGCGTAACCCAGGTTGCCGTAATGACCCCATGGTTGCATCTAGCTTTTGCCAAACAGGCCACTTCGATGCCAACCTGGATCACTGGGTACGTGCTACTGGGTATGCTCTGCTCTTCAATGAGCCTATTTGATGTCAACTTGGGTCAATGGGTGTGTGCTGGCTGCGTGCACACTGCTCTTCAATGAGCCTCTTTGACGCCAACTTGGGTCACAGGGTTTGTGCTACTGGGCGTGTCCTGCACTTCAATGAGTCTGTTTGATGCCAACTTGGGTCACAGAGTATGTGCTACTGGGTATGCGCTGCTCCCCAATGAGCCTCTTTGATGTCAACTTGGGTCAATTGATACGAGGAGCTTTTCAATCAACCTCCTTGGCCCCAGCTTCGGTAACTATGTGCCCCTTAGAAAGTACCGCTTTTCGATGACAAAAAACTATTTCAGATTTATAATCTGCTTGAGCGTAATAGAACTCACCTCACTATATTGAAACTTCTCTGAATGTATATCCACAAAACTACCACACACGTTCTTCGTGGCGACGCCGCTGAATCACACAATTTGTCCAGAGGGAAACGTGGGAGAGAAGCCTGGCTGCATACAGGCCTCATAAATGACGCGTCTTTGTCAGTGGCAGTATTATGTGTCGTTACCTTGCTTCATTGTTAATCGCATTAACACCGATATCCATCGTGATATGAGTCCGGCCCTGAATTTTTACAGAACTCTGCTAGCAGGCTGTTTAATATAGATTGAACACGATATACACTGCGGGTTGCCAATGTTAAGTTAATATTTTAAAGAAAGCGGCAGAACGCACTTGACGATGACTGTTCACGGTATTGCGTTACCATATAATGAAAATAGCGACATGACATATTACACAATTTCAGTTGGACGGACGCAAAAATGAGGCCTCCCTATATGCACAGGAGAAAACGTAACTATTTCACGAATTCTTGCGTAAACCCGTAACAAGCTGCTGAGGGCGTAAAGCGCAGTTTGCTGCGTGACACACAAGCGAGACATAAACGATGCTTCCATCAGAGTTTCATGAAATTACTAGAGGGAACTGTGGCGCTAGTGCCTACGGTAGCTACACGCAGGGAAGTTCAGCCAGCATGGTAATGATGAGTAGTACATGGATTTGCCTGAACTTCGTCCTTCTGGCTTTAAATGGCCTCATGACTTTGCAAATTAAGTGGCCATATTGAAGAAAGTACTGCGTTATAAATAACTAAATGAACATCAATAAAATTGTCCGACGGCAGGATTCAAAGTCACGACCTCTAGCGCAGAATCCCGATATTGAAACCACTGCGCCACGGACTCGTGGACTAGTGGAGCCACTGCAATTAGCAACGATTATGCGTTTTCACAGAGTCTTATTACCTTCTGCTTCAAAAAAGTATAGTTTGCTTAAAGTTTTGTCCAATTTAAACCCAGGTAAGGGTAATAAACGAAGCGACAAAGACGTCTGAAGCCCCGATCATGAAGATCAGACAAATCCGTCTAACACCCTTCATTCCCATGGTGGCTTAGCGATCGCAGTGCCAGAGTTCCCTGTAGGAAGTGCCAGAAACGATGATGCCCACAGCCGAAGCCGCTGCTTGACTTCGACGCTTGTGGCCGTTTCCACGACTTCCGCGGTCATCCGGCGTGCCGATCGCAGAGGCCACACACACCCTTAGTGAAACGTAGTATACTTCCGACGCTTGATCGCGCCGAGAAGCATCCGGAAACGCTTGCACCTCGTATGTGACACGTATAGTTGAGCAAAACGTATCGCGACGTTTGCAAACGTTAAACTAAAGTGTTGTGACGCGCGTCGTCTGCACCGTATTGTTGCACCGTCGTTTGCACCATATTGCACTACATGCGCACGTGCTATGTACGCACAACTGAAGGTGTCTATCACCACCGTTGAAAAGAGTTACGTTTGAGGTGCCTGCTTCAGCGGGACTCCTCTTTCGCGCTTCGATAGCTAATAGCAGTCATCCATCTGCCAAAGTGTAAAGTTTTCCGATTGCGTTTTAATAGCATGCCTTAATGCACTAGTCCAAAGCCGTTCGAATAAGACCTTGACACCACGAGTATACATTTCTCGTAGCATTTTATTGTTTTCAAAAGAAAGGGCCCAAAAGCGAGAAATGGAATCCCGGCCAGTAGGCTTTTACGCCGCCCTTGCAGTATCCGTGAGTGGGCCGCGATTCAGTTGACTTGGGTTCTTTGTTTTACTCGGTGATCATGGGTGCATTTCCGGACTAGCTAATGCGCTTTCCACCACGTCAGTATGAATGAATGAATGAATGAATGAATGAATGAATGAATGTTTATTTCATCTTGAGTACGATTTCAAGAAAGGTGCAGGGGGCAAAAGGCGCACAGCGATTGACAGGGGCCCCTGTGCCCGCAATATACGCTTTTATTATACATTATTTAGTGGTAGTTCATTGGCAGTGAGCGGACACACATAACGTTACATATTCTAACACATTGTACACGAGTTTACACAAACTGAGAGCAGAACTGACAAAATTGTTGGGTTACAGTTTGTTTACTAATATAGACGGTGAAATAATAAAATGTTCCCCTTAACCCCTCTTCCCCTTTCCTCTCCCGGTCCACAAGCAGTAAAGTACAGGTTATACACGTAAATTACCATAGTACACTAAAGTGCAGAATATAACCGTGAATATGTATGTATCGACATAAAACAGAAAAAAAGAAAACAGCCGGTTATAATATATTGATATTGCGAGAATCATTCTCTCAAACACTGCGTTAGTAACAATTCCTTCACATAGTTTTTGAATCCGTTTCTAGTCATACTGACTACAAACTTCTAGTCACCTCAGTACTTGAGCTGACCTTACGAATGATGCAGGCTGTTGACATGCATAATCCAACCACTCTTCCAGTCAAACCTTTCAAGACGAAAGAGCTCGCATTACCTTGCGATAGCCATCCATCAGATATTCCGCGAGGTATATGAGCAACAAAAGAAAATCATACAAAAGCTTGTAACCGTGCATCGTGCCGGAGAAGCAGCGATGTCTCGGCAAATATTTTTGTCCGTAAGCCAATGGGCGTAGGTACCAGCTATGTATGGCTTCAGTCTAGCCTTCTTTTTTAAATTATAAGTCTGATCGTCCGCGTTCCAGGGCACCGCCAAAGCAGAATTTGACGCTTCCAATGCATTCAAACACTTGGGGCATGAAAGGGAAAGATTGAGCTCTACCCGTCTTGCAGCCGCGAAACTATCAAGGAAACCCCGTACAGGTCTCGCAGAAAAACAAGCTTCTGCAGTTGAAAAAAAATTCAAAGTCTAACTATGCATCGTCGCCTTTGCAGGGCGATAATTCCAACGTCTAAGTTAATCAAGAGGTTCGCAGATCGTAGCTACATTTACCTTGGTGAACATTTGTCGATCTCCAAGCCCAGGTAACGGATCGTGGAAGGGCCACTGGAGCCCGCTGCTTTCGAAGGGATACTTCATGCTCCCGTTTAAGGTTTGGAATAGCTTTACTTCTTCAATGGAAGGAGTAAAGCACACAGGACAATGTAGGTGCGGATGTACCACCAGAATTTAGATTTCAATGCTTGGTACAGGAAGCGCTGATCAAATTGAATGGAAACAGGTGTCTCAGATGAGGCAAACAGTCGAGCCAGTTGATCTGCCATGTGGTTAAAACCATTTCAACCACGTCCTTGTACCCATTGGCACCTTAATAGTGAGATGTGATGACTTGTGGAGCTTGCAAATTTCTTGACAAATTGGTTTTTAAAATATTCAGCCAGGATATTAATTCAGGTGCCAGCGGAACTGTCTTGGAAGTGGTTTAGCCATATTCTGGGCTTAAACTTTCTTGAAAATTCGCATCGATCGAATCTTTAGAACATTACATAAAGTCACAGGCGACGAAAAGCGCCCACGAAGTTAGTTTCGAATAGCGCAAGTTAACATAAATGTATCCAGCGCATGCTCAACATGCCAACCTACCGCGCGATATAACAGCTTTGTCTTTGCGTTTAAGCCAATAAGTGTTTGCGCCATATAACCTGAGGAGGTGGTTAGTCTCCAGCGATACGGAGATGCTGCTTTGAGCATCTCACCAGATAATGTAAAACAATTTTTTTTACGTTCCCAGCACATCTGTCAAGAATACGAACCTCTTGAAAACGCGTTTATGGGCCTGAGCTGTCTTTCCGTCTGAGAAGCATAAAAGTGGTAGGGGCGTAGCCGGGGATGGAGGGGGGGGGGGGCTGCCGGGCTTCAGCCTCTCCCCCAGAAATTTTTTCTACCGGAGCTCTGTTCCCGTTTATTCCTGGCATGTCACCAATGAACAAAAGCACTTATCCTTTGAACGCGCGCCCCTAACTTGTATAGGATGGTACACATCTTCAGGCAGACCAAGGGTGTTCTCAACGTAATAGTTGTGCTATTATGCACCAAGCATGGGAAACTTAACAGGAAATAATAGAACATCAGCCTCTGGCTTTCCTCCCCCCCCCCCCCCCCCCGGAAAAATTGTGGCTGCGCGCCTGAAAAGTGCATGGTGATGTTTTGCAACTTCATGCCACTGCATTCCGTAACTGCTACGCAGACAATGCCACATAATGACGTAGTTCATAATTCAAAGTGTCGAACTGGGGGAGCGAGTCTTTCCGTACTTCCACTGCCTCTCCAACGCCCTTTACGGGCTCAAAAGCTTAGCGTGATGCGGGCACCCAACGCGCCCCCTAAACGCAACTACGCCTGTCCACCCTGCGGAGTTGCAGCTAGCAGACGCAGCACGGAAATTAAGGCGCATAGGCCAATACTACAGTCGGTGCAATACTGGTACGGGGGCCAGTGCCGAACCTATTTGCAAAACAGGAATAACCAGCGGTTATTTTCGTTGCTCAGCTACGGATGCCACGTTAATTTTCTCGGTGGTGTTGATTTGTGCACCACAGACAGCTCAACTTTTCAGCGCGTGCCACAGACCGAAAATGCGCCAAAGAGACGGCACCGTGTGCTGCCGTAATTCACAAGTACTCGTTGGTAACGGCTATCGCTTTCGCACACCTAGTTCGAGTCTCGGTGAGCCGGCGGTCGGAGCTTCTTGAAGCGGAAGTCCGTAGGGTCCTTCGGGATGTTGATGAGTTGACCATGATACTCGAGGTTCTCTCTCGGGTATTCAATGCTGTACTTGAGCAAAATCTGCACGATAAAGAAAGCATGAGCGGAGTGCACAGTTGACGTTCGGAAACTTTTGCGTCGCTCTGGACATAGACGTAGAACACGCGTGTGTGTGCGTCATCTCTTCCTGCTGCTGTCGTTAGCGCTGCTAAAATTTCGAATTACTCAAATTCTTCCAGCACAAATCCACACATTGGCTGACAGTTCGAAAAGAAGGTGAAGGACCATGTTAAAGTAATATGGCAACGGGAGCGCACTCTTCTAAAAATTATGTTGATTCTCATGAAATAGGTGCGAATTCTCGGTAACCGTTCTTTTAATGTGATCGCGCGCTGTTCGTGGTCGGATATCAGCTCAAGAGCCCACCCGTTTGCGTAAAATTTAATAATATTATTTTGATTTATGTTTTGCTGAGTGCTGGATGGTTCAAATATGTATCTGTGTTCCCGGAAAGTCTAAATTACCCCGAGTACACTGTAGCGAAAACGTCTTAGGACTCCTCGCATATATCATTGCTTCGGTTCGCATCTACCTTTATGTTTTACGCGTGTCCCTGAGGTCCTGCTGCATAGGATCTTAACAATTACTTTACTCCAAACCTCAATGAACATAGTCCAAGTTGCTGAAACATTACAATTAAACGATGCCAGCGCAGTTTGAACGCTATAAACTTTTGTCGGGTGAACCTTAGCGGCGTTTGCTTTGGCTCAAGAAGGCGTGGAATATTTGGCAGGTGTTCCGACTGCGCTTACAATGGAAGTGCATCAGCGTACGGTGAATCCCAGCCGTGTTTAAGTAAACGGATAACATTGCGGCATGTCCGGAATCTTAAACTTTGTTTTCAGCTCAAATGTGAATACGTTAATTATCAGTGTTCTAGATTTCAGGATTTACGACTGCACATGTGGAAACACTACAAGATGCGCAGAATTCGTGGACGAGCGCATGTGCTTGTTATCCCGCGCTTTATAAGCACTATTGTGAAGAGCACGTCTAAACAGAGTGGAAAATCGCGGGCACCAATACCGCACCTTAGCGATGAGCGTGCAGATTTGTAGTTCCGCTATCCTCCTGCCGAGGCACATGCGTGGACCAAAGCTGAAGGGCAGAGAAGCGTATCCGTCGTGGGGCGAAATTTCTTGGTCTGTTTTCAGCCAACGCTCTGGGAGGTACAGCTCCGGACATGAGAAGTTCTCTTCAGCACGGCCAGCCACAAAGGCGTCCACGAATATAGGCACCTAATGATGGAAAAATAAGACAAACTGTGGGGCTTCGCGCCCCCAAACAACAGAGGCGTTGCGGGAAAAACCATAGAGCGGGTATTCACGTAAGCTTCTTCAACGTAAACCCAGAGCATGGTACACGAGAGCCTTTAAATTATGTCCTCTGTGGAAAGGGCCAGGTGTAATATCTGAAGCAGTAATGTCTATATACTTTCAATTGAAGCGTGCTCATACTTACACTCTCGTGAAGCCACCAATAACTTCAGCGAATGTTTACGCAGCTTGCTTGATAACATTTGCTATTTATCGTGCTGACCTTTCCTTGTTAACTTCGGTTATTCAGCCTCAAAACCTTATTTTATAGTGAAACTAACCCCGGCGGGAACAACGTAGCCTGACATGACGACGTCGTGGTCCAGTTTCCTGTAGATTCCCGGCAGGCTTGGGATCAACCTGGGAATAGCGACCATACAAGACAAGTTGCAGTATAATACAAAAACACGGAGACAAAAGATGGCACACGTGTAAGCTTTATTTCCTTCTGTTTCGGCGTCCTAGGCTGTAATTTTTTCATTCTTTCCATCACATGGTCTTCCAAATCGACGCTAGTTGATGCCTGTATATTTCGCAGAACTAACTCAACTTTCGTGATAACTGGTTTTCACTGTTTCAATTTATTTGCGTGTTATTGGCGGTGCGCGTCTGTATATATCCACTTAAGATGCTGTACCTTATATTTTGTCTCTGAATTGTCAGCTATGCGCGAACATTCCTGTCCTTACCTTAGGTTATGAATTATTCCTCAGGGATAATCGACATACTGGCCTTTAGTTAAACTCGGTATGTACGCAGAATGCCTGATTTAATTTCGTGCATACCAATCCACCAAATTAAAGCTAAGTTTATTAAAGTGTTAATTTCCCCGCGGTTGTATTATCTTTTCATTGTTAGAGGATCCATGGCTACTTCAAGTGCCAAATTGCCGTATTTTCACCAATTTCACCCATAAGGTATTTCACCACTAAGGCAAAGATATATGTCCGTTCTTGTACATGAGCTTATGTATAATGCATATGTAGATGTGTGTGAACACACGCACTAAGAAAACGTCAGTTTGATACATTTGCACTTCCTGCTATAATGTATTCGTGCAGTTTTGGACCAGAAATAAAGCTTTCTGTTCACAGGTATCCGAATCTCAGCACTCACCGCATGCTTTCTTTCAGGCAGGCCTTTATAAACGACATCTTCTCCAGCTGATGTGGTTCAACAGAATTCGACTTGTCACCGAGCACGGCTAGCGCTTCTTCACGTGCTTTCGATTGAGCCCGTGGATTCTTCGCGAGTTGAAACAGAAGGAACGTCGCTGCCGCTGATGTCTGCAAGGGTGATTGTATGAAGCAAGCATTTACAACGTAGTTCTCAGCAATGTGTTGAACAGCGTATTCCTTGGCAAGCTTCACAAATCTGGCCAAGGGGTTCTCTGACCTTAGCAGGTCACATATTTAGACGTCTCTGTTTAGACACCGACATTTTCCAAGAAAGCAGTAGCCTCGAAGAAGAAGCGCTACACAGCTAGAACAGCACGCAACCTTTTGCATGAATTTCGCCAATAAAAAGTACATGCCGCCTTAATTTACGAATGCGTGGGGGCTATAACGTAACGCTATTCCAAACATTTCTATTACAATTGTGCAATCAGCCCTCCGTGATTGGTCAAAACCTTTTAAAATACTCCCACTTCGCCTGTCTGTCATGCGACATCACAAAAACCGCGATAGCTCCCAATCTGACATGACGTGTGCACACTGATTATGCATGATTCGACCGAACAAAAGAAAAATAATTATTTCTGATTCCACCTCTTTTCGCCATGAACCTCTGTTATTGGTGAAAAGGTTTCAGGCGGCACCCACCTCACTTGTCTGTCACTCGACGTCACAAAACCGCGAGAACTCATTGCGTCAAAGTGACGTGTACGCGTTAAAGAAACATTAATATGCCCCCCAAAAAACTGAATTTTTCTTTGAATAGCCGTACGCTGCCCCACTCCGAAAGGAATAAAAGATGGCCGGTGCCAACCGCTCAGGCACTGGCTATTCCCACCTGCCGTAGAGCATGAGTTTATTTGCGTATAACGAAACTTTTTGCGTGGCCGTATAACGTTATCGAGCCCTTTCGGCATGTATAAGAGATCGCTCTACCAACTCTTCCTTGCTCACGATCCGTCTCAGTTGCATTTTTAAGCTTCTGTTGCACGCCGCCACGATTTTAAAAAAAGCCACGGTAAGCTAAATAAGGAAAAGCGGACCAATCGCAGACGCTGAAATCAAGAAAAAGAAATGGGCATGGGCAGGACATGTAACGAGGAGGGAAGATAACCGATGGTCATAAAGAGTTACGGATTGGATTCGAAGGGAAGGGAAGCGTACCAGGGGGCGGCAGAATGTTAGGTGGGCGGATGAGATTAAGAAGTTTGCAGGGACGACATGGCCACAATTAGTACATGACCGGGGTAGTTGGAGAAGTACGGTAGAGGCCTTTGCCCTGCAGTGGGTGTAACCAGGCTGATGATGATTTTCTCGATGCGACACTCCCACTGATACTCTTCACGCCTTTCGCGCTATCTATCTTCAGTGAAATCAGAGGCTCGAAATTTTTTCGCGCCCACTTATCACCATCTCCCGTGGTCTGCCGTAAGTGTCTGCCACTTCAGTAGACACTTACGTTGGCCAAAGGGTTTCTTGTGGGCAGCAGTAGGAGATAGCTCACCGATGCGCTCTGTCCAGGTTACATAGAACTGTGCAGGCGTCATTAGAGCTGAATTACAATAAAATGCTGAAGACCTTAACTGGCAAAGTGTACGAGTCGGTACCTGCAGTAATACGCAAGGACTGATGTATTTTTAATAGCATGAGAAGAGTGCTATAGTTCGACTAGTAGCCAGACGCTAGTAGCTGTAGAAACACACATTTACATAGGTGAATAAATCACAGGTGAGGGCAAAGGATCGTAACAAAATAATCACGGATGATTAAAAATGGGTTCGTACGCTCGGGAGTGTCGGCGTTCCACTAATGATCCCAACTAATTCGTGAAATCCTGCAGCCCTAAGGGAATTCGGATCGGAAATTGGCAAGTAAGATGGAATAGGCCATTTTCTTTATATGGGTGAAAATTGCAAACCTACAGAAATCGAGGGAAGTGCAGTTGTTGGATGCATAGCTGTGTCAGCAAATACGGTATATACACTAAAAATGTAAATGATGCGCGCATCTGAAGTTTTCCTCCGCAGTTATGACAACATAAAAATTTGATACTTGCTATAAAGCAGTTGCTCATTCAAATTATTAGGTCATAGTATTGCACATTTTACCTATATGCACTTAAATACATGCACCAGCTTATAGGTACGCCACACACACACAAGCATACATACATACATACATACATACATACATACATACATACATACATACATACATACATACATACATACATACATACATACATACATACATACATACATACATACATACATACATACATACATACATACATACATACATACATACATACATACATACATACATACATACATACATACAGAGTCTTTAGCTATATTATACACGTAATGTACATGCATTATTTGTAGGAAAAACATTACCATCGCCGAAATACCATTGTTGAGTATGTGGCCGTGGTGTGTAAATGAAAGACATTGGCGATAACAAAAATAACTACAGACACTTTTAACACGAGCTTCATCAACTATAGCGCCTTGAAACAACAACGATATGGCGGCAGCAAATCACCTTAAGGCATAGTGCCGAACGGGTGGCTAAATGTTTCCAAAAACTCACCGTGTCCACTCCTGCGAGGTTGAAGTCACTAGTAAACGTTAAGATTTCTCCAAATGTAAGCTTTTTTTCTCTAAGCATGTGTTCCAGAATAGTTGGCTCATGCTCGGACTCTTCAGCAGTCATCCGCTCAGCTGCGGCTTCAATGTGTCGGAAAATTCGCCTAAAAATGAGCACAATAATAAACAGCATAGCTGAGATTTGCCTAACGTGCCGTCCTATTGTCAGGACTTGATAGCTGCAATGTTGACGGCAATCAGTCCATTTCTCATTATTACTTATTATGTTATTTTCGCACCTCAATGCGCATTGAGTATGAAACGATAAGACTGAAAACGCATAAAAATGTCAAGCGCTACAGTCTGTCTTCTGTTGGGAAATCCAGTAACTGTGCTTACAATACAACTGTTTTATGAACATCTTTACAATACGGTTTGTAATTTATTTCAGTTGATTTCTCTTTGTGAACTGATTTGGCAGGCTGCTTCTCACTCCTATTTTCTGATGTATTATTTTCAACGCCATAGAACAGAAAATTTGAAGCGCGCTTACACAGTGAAGTCATCCATGGCTTTCTCAAAACGTCGCCAGGTCGGCGTGCGTATATAACGAAAATATGGAAACCGGTATCCGAACTTTTGCATGCAGGCAAACGTCGTCCTCATGTCTTCCAATATGGCGGGGCCGTCAAGAGTCGGGTCAAGCGGATGCCGCAGTGAGCCAAGCCGGGCGTCAACGGAGGCCAACGCGACGCCTGCATGGTAGCAAAAGGCACGCGAAATTAAAACCGGTTCATTCTCGGATGTTTTCTTCACACCCATATCATCCACTCACAGCATGTAACTGTCAGAAGGCATGCCAGGAAATGATCAGCCAGGCTGGCATAACCCTAATGCAAGCACGGATTTCGCGCGTGCGGAGTCTTAGCATATTGCATAGCTTTCACTCACTTTGTAATATCTACGCTGCATGTTCGAGCTCTGGCGAGGCTATTTTTAAGCAAGCTCAGTTCGCAATGTTTTGCATTCCAAAAGCTTTTTTGCGCCATACCATGAAAATTCCACAACTATAGCAAGCACTGGTCTCACTGAGGGGACACTTCAGAGCCTTATGCATCAAATGGCAGAGTGTGTAGGTCGCTTTCAATGTTCCCTCAGCTTGCTTCCTCAAAAACGTCTATTAAGTGCACCTTGTAGGATTGCGGCTCCGTCTATTGGCCATCGCGGTGAATCATATAAGGCAACCCATACACCATGGCTGCCGCCGATACTAAGCGGCTCATCTATGAATTTAGCTGATGAGCATACCTAAGAACGTACTTGTCACAAATATTGAACGACCTGGGCTTGCATGTGATAAGGCCCGTGTACAGCCAAGACCTCCAAGACAGCTTTTGGTTAAGCCATTTATTATACTCATGGATTGTAAATTTAGTATACAGGGGACTTCGTATGTTTTACTTTAGGGCCTGCCAGACGTACCTTTCATGCACTTTGTGCCCGCTTGCCTAATACATAGGCAGACTGCGCATCTTGTGAAGCTGATAAGCACAAATGGCCTTAATACCCGATAGATAATTCACGAAACAAATGTCTGCTTCCATTATTCTGAACAATGGACACTTATAGCCTATTGTACTGCGGTGCATCCAGTACAATAACCAGATAAATTTCTGGCTCGCACACGGACAGAAAGCCTTTGTTCATTTGTGTACTTTTACATAACACGACTTGTGTCGGTTGAAAATGAAATATTTTCACTGCTTTGAAGTAGAACATCTCTGTCCAAATTTGGTGAGACTAGAATTGATGCTTTTACCTAGGGCGTGGTTGGTCAATCCAACTTGTTCATGGTGTTGCTCTTATATCAGAGCTTGTCCACTGCTAAATATCACCACCCGAACTCGCAGGAGTGAGGGACGTTCAGAATTGGCAAGGACCGCTGTAGATCCAGCTGCATGTTTTTCGTAAAACTATAGAACATTTGTCATTGTACAAAATTCATAACCTGGAAACCATTTATTGCTGTGAAAACATCCGCCCACCTTCGATAGGACTTACTTTCCAGAGCCCATCGCTGCAGGAATGAGAAGCAGTCTTCCACTGTGCCGTTGTCATCCATGAGTTGATCGAGCAGGTCCAAAGCCTCTTCCGCGATTTTGTTCATGCTAGGCAAGTAGGACATTGTTGTTCGTACACGCAGTGTGTGCTGTTGCGTGCTCATCCGAACTTTAAGCCAGTCTTTTCCCTGACTGCATAAGGAACAAAAAGAAAGTATAGCCATAGAGGTAAGAAGATAAATGCCTGCCATTGATGTGGAACGTTACAGAATGCTGTGTTTCAGGCGTAGGATATGGCTTTCTTGAGCCCTGACTTTGTCAATTTACCAAGTCACAAATGTGACGTCAGCTCTATCTCGGCTGTAGGGCAAACTCCTTGGGCGCGGCGCACTGTCCTGTGAAATGCACGCGAGCTTAACCTTGCTTTATGAGGACGTGTGGACAGCATTCTTTGTTTTCCACGCAAACCAACACAACAAAGATAGCACAATACGTTATCAATGAAAGTACTTACTTGATCATGTCGCTTACCGTGGCAGTCTTAGAACTATCGCGTATGCGTAACGCTGACCAACGAAATGGAGCTCGAGAGGAAAGCATTCACAAGTATTTACACTGGGGAAGAGCATGGCCGCCATGCACATGCTTCATTTTACAGTTTTGCATTGAATTGCAGCGGATGTTCGTAACTGCGTGTAAATGTTACGGTGCAGGCTGGCATAGCCTGAAAACAGAGGCACTAGCACTGCCTTGGGTACTACGCATACATAGAAAAGACATTGCAGCCAGATTCACTGCTGTTTTCAGTAGTTAGCTACAGTTTCCACTGCTCTCAGTTGATGCCTCCGAAGTCTAGAAACGCATAAGGGCCTCATGTTTCCGTTTTAATAATATCTAGCACGCTATGTGCAGCAGCGGGTCCGAAAACACACTCTCATGCGGCCAACCTCTCAGCGTTTCCTCTCCCAGAACCTTCTCTCTCTCTCTTCCTTTGTTTATGCCTGTCACTCCTTCTCTACCACGCACTGCACTCCGCGGCTTCTACTGCACTCAAACGCCGGAGGATATTGAACGTCAACTATTTGCGCTTGTCGCAGTGAAGTGTGCGCATTTGGAAGAGGGCGCGCTCTTTCAGCGGCTAAGCAGCTGAATTATTCTAATTTCGTATTGCGCGTTCCTCCTGCAATATTCCTGCGCGCATCTACTGCGTCGCGCAAACTTTTTCATGGCGTCTCGACACGCCGGCGCTTCCGTTCGGCCTCCTGCCTCAGACGACGCGCAGCGACATCGAAACTTGTGCGTGACAGCAGAGTAAGCTGATGCGAATAAACAACTCACGTGAGTCAGTGGGTCCTTCCTTGAAACAGCATACCAGGATAACCAAAAAAAAGTTTCTGCCACGGGAGCTGCAGCTCTTTATCACACACAATAAATATTTAAATTCGCTTCTTCTGGATCACACTCAACTCCGAAGAAGATGATATACCACAGAGCTCTAGGACTCCGCTTGCTATAATTTGAAGGGTCCATTGATTTAAAAAAAACATTATTGCATCACAAATGCAACACAGGTGAACAAATAAAGCAGTAATTGAAAATACAACCTAATAAAGAGAACTGGCAATAAATAATTGAGTAAATAATGAGAACCGAAGCTTATAGCAATATTAAGTTAGGAACAAGCAACAAAAACAAACAGGAAGATATAAATCAGAAATTGGATGCAACAAAATTGTACTCAGATCTCAAAAAATAGTACTGAAAAATAATAAAGCCCCTTTATGCGTGGGACCAACTCCATCTCAGATTCACAATGTTTGAACTTTCATGTCTCGCACCTGACATTACAGGTAAGCCTCGAGAAATGAAGTGCATTGCCTCACAGGAAAAAACAGAGCTTCCGAGCCGATCGAGTAAATGCGTGGCGGTGTTTCGCTCCGCACTGACTGATGTTCAGGAACCTCACTTCGGCTACCGATAGACATATGATAGTTCCGCACATACTATCTCGGTCACCAGGTATCCTTGCGACATAATCGCCCTGCTTATGCCCATTATTCTGCGACAAATAGGGGCCACCCTGGGAGAGCTGTTAGTGTATAACTCCAAATTATATTATACAACTCACAAACCTAGGTGGCGGATGTGGAAGATCCTTTACTTGTACTTGTATTTGTACAAGTAAGTACAAGTGCAAAACAACCCCCTTTCTTCTCGTTCATCATATAACGAGGGCCTCGAATCCAGCAACATCTATGCGTTCAGGTAGCACGTGTGGGTTTATTGACCGGCTGCCTTCACCCAAAGAGATCACGTTCTCGTGACGCCTGCGGCAGAAAGGATGTTCCACATCCGCCGTCAAGGTTTGTGAGTGGTGGCGCTGGCTAACACTCCCAAGGTTAGTTGCAGTAGTAACACATAAATACCCAATAAAGTGGATGAGGAAACGGCGCCGTGGTAGCTCAATTGGTTAGAGCGTCGCAGGCATAATGCGAAGACGTGGGATCGTTCCCCACCTGCATCAAGCTGTTTTTTCATCCATTTTCGTTGCCATTAATTTATCATTTCTTTAATTCACTTAGCAAGTACAAGTAATTTCCTCTATGTTTTCCTTAGCCTCATTGTTTGTTGGCTTCTCACGATATGATATCCGTCGGATATCATATCATGATATTTTAGGTTTGTGAGTTGTATAATATAATTTGGAGTTATACACTAACAGCTCTCCCAGGGTGGCGCCTATTTGTCGCAGAATAATGGGCATAAGCAGGGCGATTATATCGCAAGGATACCTGGTGACCGAGATAGTATGTGCGCAACTATCATATGTCTATCGGTCTCAGAAAGGCAAACTCGACAGGCGTCGCATATCGCTGAACATAGCATTTGACCCTCTATTAATGAAAAACGACAGTTGCAGTCCTAGCAGCGCTTTTCATTCATAATGATATAAATATGGCTCGAAAAGCCGCGTCAGATGCCTCGTCGAACCTGTCAACGAGATCCCTAGTCGGTACGAAGAACAGAGTTTGCCGTTGTCTTAACCAGTGCCAAAATGCACGGGAGTCGCGGGCTTCGCAATTCGGTGCAGCATTATTGAGTAGCTGTTCTGCGCTTGTGTTTCTTGGTCTCTGTGCAAGGACGCACCGTTCTGGAGTATTTCCATCTGACCTTCACTGTGATCGCACAAAAGCGCATTTCCGTCCTTCCCCCGTTGTATTTATGGAAATTATTGCACCAGCAGCTTTCTTCGGCAAAGAAACAACTTGCGTTTGCTTTCTGTCTCATTCTAACAATGAGACGCAAGTTACGTCTTTTTCTTGACTATCAATATTGACGAAAGCATTCAGGCTGTCGTTTCGCAAGTTGGTAGGCTGCCTGACAGCGCAACTCGTACGAATGCTCTTCTATAGCAGCAATTTGGAGGCGTTGCTTCCAACAAATAATTTCGTTGATTAGGTTATATGTACCAGGCGGGTAATTTTTCATTGTAAGGGTACACTAAAGAAACACGTTAGAAAGTATTAGTGCATTACGCTTCACAGATGGCCAAAAAAACGCCCTTTACAGTGTGTAGAAGTAAGGCAGAACCTGCCGTGGTTGCTCAGTGGCTATGGTGGTGTGCTGCTGAGCACGATGTCGCGGGATCAAATCCCGGCCGCGGCGGCCGCATTTCGATGAGGGCGAAATGCGAAAACACCCGTGTACTTAAATTTAGGTGCACATTAAGGAAGCCCAAGAGGTCGAAATTTCCGTAGTCGTCCACTACGGCGTGCCTCATAATCAGAGACTGGTTTTGGCGCGTTAAACCCCACAATGTAATTTTTAACAAACGCGAAAACAAAACCCGGCTGTCGTTGCTCTCCTGAAGTTCCCCGCACTGGCTTCTCAAGATATCATACATTTTTACAGTGCTTGCACGGGAATTTACAGTTAACGGCTTTTCATTAAAAATTCTACAGTCTGGATTGCATATTGAAGAAATCAAAGGCTCAACCTAACAACTTTTGACAACTTACCTGGAGCCAAAGCGGAGCCAAAGATGAGAGAAAGAACTGATCACCTCACATTTACGCGATCGCTCTGCGGTTTTGACAAAAATTTAAAAAAGATAGTTTGGTCTTCACTTTTTTTTTTTCAATTATTGGCCAAGTCCTTTCTCCCAGACTAAGAAAAAACAGTTGTAGTTGAAAAGCTAACCGCTATTAACTGGTTTCATGTTTGTCGCACAAGATAATTTATAGTAATGGCTGCGCCATTCACACCGCTCGTGCACCAAAAGCTGTACGTACAGCTTTTTGCATGGCAAATTCGCAACATGTAATTGAACACGTGGCATCCGCAATCCGGAGAAACTAAATTTCCAAAGCGTGCAGGACATGCAGCAGTGTGCTCTCCCTAACAAACTAGGAGAGCGCCGCTGTCACGGTAGGAAGATGAGAATTCTGAAAGCTACTAACAATCTCTGAGTGAACAAAAAAGAGGTCTATTCTTTATAGAATGCCAGCATCTTGCCATAACTTTTGAAAACATGTTCTTGCGTGAACTCTCGTCTGCTGCTTTTAATTATTACTTGCGCTAAAATAGGCTTGGATATTTTACCGGTATTTCCAAAATTTTCTCAAGTAAACCAGCTCTTCCCATGATTAAATTAACGACTTCAAGATTTCCTCAAAGCTTACATCTCTACACACTGAAGCATACTAAGGCTAAAGAAAGAAATTGTAGGAAAACAACTGTACGCTCACATGTGTCGTTATCTCACACTATTTTACGGCCTAATTAGCTTGCGCGGATGCGACGAGTTAGATGACATGCGGTCATGTATTTAACGCTGCTGCACTTTGACTTCGTTGCAGTCATTTGTTTATGTAAAACAGACGCTAAAGTTTATTTCAAAGTATCTACTTCTAATATTTGCTCATGTTTATCGTATACCCATGCTCAACGTAGCATTCGTTCATCGTCATCTGTTTATTTTATGCTCAGTGCCAGATCAAGGCCTCGGTCAGTGATATCGGATTACAGCTGTCTTTCTTCCATCTGACACCATCCTATGCATGAAAATTTCCTAATTTCGCCACACTACATGTGCCGTCCTCGACGGCGCTTCCCCTTCCTTGTTCATCGCTGACTTTAATGGAGCATCGGTTATCGGCCCTATGCATTATGCTGTGTAGACAATTCGTTTTTACAGCGAAAGCTGTATATGACTAAACTTCCGTAGTTTTTTCAGCGTCCGGCAATGGAAACAGACTTAGCTATCTCTAACAAACCCATGCTCATGGGTTACATTGTTTACTTTGAGTATGATCACGTACGGGTGCAGTGTGGCGGCGCAGATGTCAAAATACGGAACAGATTAGAACGCTCTCCGTCAACAATAGCGTGACGTCAAAGTTATCGCGTTATAAAAGCAGGAGAGGTATCGGCGCCAAACACAGCTGCGTTATCGATGGGGCGGACACTTATAGTTCGTACACCCGAAGAACAACATGTGTACAAGAAGAGCCGGAGGGAACAGCAACGAGAATGTAAACGGCGCCGGTGCGAAACGACCACCGACGAAGGACGTTCCCGCGATGCTGAACGAACGAATGACAACCACTCCACTTTTTGAAGATGGAATGGCAGCGAAAGCCCTTTGCCTTTCGTTTGAGAGCTTTGACTGTTGTCAGCTTCCGCTGCCATTCGGTATTCACAGAGTGGAGTGGTCTTCATTTCTTTTATTGCTTTTAATCTCAGCTAGAATATCGGCGCCTTCCGTTTCTTATCTCGTCCACATTGCTAGCTTCCTTTTTTTGGATCCTTAAGGCACTAAAGTGAAGTGAAATACGTTAAAGAAGTGAACTTTCATCGCCTTCTGAATGTATTTTGTGGCAGTTTTTTTTAATTTGACACAGGTACAATGACAATAACTGCTTTATACCCCTACCACACGGGCACCCGCGAACTCCATTTAACTTTCTTCGTCCTTACATCAGTTGGTCTGCCTTGCGCCAAGAAAGTTAAATGGAGATTTCGGCAAAGGGAGTTCGGCAATGACCATTACGGCTGGATGGAGTACTCTCGTTACCAGATAACTACAGTTGCGAAGAAAACGGCGCTCATAAAATCGTCGTAACTGGCTCACTTACAAATTCTAGCAGAATTATTATTGCCTTCGTTTACACGTCACACAATGGGAATTTTTAATTCGTTTTTAAGGACATAGTGCCTGTACCCTCCACACCAATGCTTCGCCGTACCGCATGGCGAATTGTCGTTCCGCCATTTCGTTCGTTCGTCCACTTCGTCACTCATCTGGAAGCAATTGAGCTCACCACGAACAAACCACGCACGCACAATTACACAGGAAGTTAAATGGAGTTCGCGGGTGCCCGTGTGATAAGGGTATAAAGCATGTATTGTCATTGTACCTGCGTCAAACTCGAAGCGCACGGGTCAAACAACGTGACCCACGATTCCCACGCAAGAAAGCAAGTGCGCAGTGTGGCCAGCATAGCTTTCAACTTCCCTATGCTTGGAAAACAAGTATTGCGGTAATATAAAGCAAACTTTCTCACTGTTATATTATTAGATTAAATATCGCTCACGGCCAACGCCGCGGACGCCGACGCCGACACCGACGCCGACGACATCGGCTTTTCTGCGACACGAGCTCCTTAACGCTATCGCGTTAATACTGCTTTAAGAAAAGCTATGTTTAATGGCTGCTGTATATGTGAACAGTTGCACGCGAAAGGGCAGCGCCGCAGCGCCGTTTCCGTCCCACGCGGCGCCCGTCGAAAGCTCGCATTATGCTGTATAGCATGGTCGCAACTCCAGCGTCGTAAATCTTAATTAGGGAGTTTCATGTCAACGGAGTTCGCTGGTGCCCGTGTTACTGGAGTATTAGACGTGATGAAATCTCACTTATTAGATCTGAGAAACTAAAGCTAAACTCATGTGGAGCGCAACTGTGAATGAAGTATGACATGCGGCACATGCGGGTTCTATTACCGTACAATTCCATCACTAAAGTTCCTCATACCTTGTCTTACATTCTTGACAAAGTTATTCCTCGAAATTTTGAGGATGATAACCCATAAACAAATGTAATGAAGCAAAACACCGACATTGCATACATTACAGGTTAAATCTTCCTAGACTGAAATATTAAAAGTGGGAAACAATAACAGACACCTCAAACGATGCAATTTTTTTGGCGTGGCTGTGGGCTACCTCCTGGATCGGCCCACGCAAGAGGCTGCATTTCTACCAGAAAGTCCGCCTTCATGTAAGAGTTCGCCGCCAGTGTTTTCCGATAAACAGGACGGTTACATACGCTGCAGTTGCCGTAAAGCGTCAGAAGGAGTCGGGGATCTGTAAATGCTTTCACGTTCCACTCTTAAACGTGAAGCTTAAGTGCCCTCGAAGTTTTTCAACATGCATTTTATGCCCAACATTAAACTTCCAACTTCGTGAAAGAGGCTTTTCAGCTCCGGTCTTATTGTGGATCATACGCGTAGACTCCGTCTAGCAAAAGTCATCTTTTATTGGGCGCACATTTGTTCGTGGTAGGGAAAAACCACTGATCTTAGCCGGTCTGGAAGCCGCCATTTTCATCATTTTTGTGAATATTTCGAAACAACCTCCGAATGAATAGATTTCCATGAAAATGAATTGTCACCGTCAAGCTGAATAGCATGTAATGCCAGCGATCATTAACGTTGAGCTCAGACTATTCGAGCAAAAGCTCGGAACGATGCTCCCGACGCAATGGAAAGTGATGAAGTCCTCGCGGTTGCGTTCAACAAGCGCTCAATTGTTTTGTACCTCATAATCAGAAAATAGTTTTGGCCTGTCAAACCCCAAAATCTTTAATTGTTTTATACTCGAAAGCCGTTACGGACACTCGATCGTATTGATTAAGTGACTACCTTAGCAACTACTGTTTGTGCGCAATGCAAGCGCAAGTTTTTGGGGATCAAGAAAAATATGTGTGTTTCTGCAAACTTCATCACGCAGGAAGTCCTACCCTGAGCGCATTCTTTACATGGGTGCGTATCCGAGCTCTCACGTGTGCTGCCTTTGGCGATGATTATGTAAGCTCCCTGGCTCTCTTACACTTTTTTGTTATAAATTCTAAGGTTTTTACTTGGCGAAACCACAATGTGCTTATGAGGCACCCAATGCACGGTACAAGGGCGTTTTTGCAACTCGCCCCCATCAATATCTGGCCGCCTCGGCAGGGATTTGATCCCACGACCTCGTGCTTAACAGCGCAACGCCAAAGCCGCTGAGCAACCACGGCGGGTCAACTTTCCCCCTTTTTTTGTCTACCGAACAAATGCTGAAAACAGTATTTTATTACGAACCACAACGAAAGTGGGAAACAGTAAAGGAAGCTGGAGGACGCTTAAGCGTCGTCTTTAAGAAGAAGCTTTGGCTTGGGTGCTCCTACTAAATACATGTCAAAGGAGAATTCGTTTTTCTCGGCAACCACTGCACCAAATTTGGCGAGGTTTGTTGCACTTAAAAGAAAAACTTAGAATCTCGTGACTGTTGGTTTCGAATTCTTGAGTTAGACCGTCAATTTTTTTTTGAAGAATTGGCGAAAATTGAACTTCTTCAAAAAACGAAACAATCATGTTTACAGCTCTCTAACTCAGCAAGGAAAATTGATGTCACAATTCTGTGAATTGCACCTGATAGTACATCTAAAGCGGACAAAATTCATATGTTACACGTGAGTCTAAAAAAATTCAGTAATATGGAAATGCAGCTTTTGCAGAACCGTTGTACACAACGTAACAAATTCACGTAAGATATAAATCGAATTTGTCCGCTTTGAGCGATCTAATGGATGCCGTTTACGGAATCGCGATATCTGTTCTGGATGCAGAGCTGTTAATATTTAAACCTCGTGCATGCATTTTTTTCGAACTCTCGAATCGTTCAAATTCTTTTCAGATTCAGGTCCTAGGTAAATCGAAATTCCGCTTCCAACAGCCACTAGAATTTCACTTTATCTCTCAAATGCAACAAGTTTCATTAAAATCGGTCCAGGAGTTATCTAAGAAAAACGGTTTTGCGTTTTAAATGCATTTGAATAGGCTGCATCGGAGTTTGTCCCTAGCTAAAACTTCCTCTGGACAGAGGAGCGCGATAGCATGCAAAGCTCAGTGACTGCTTCTCACGCTTTCCACCAACCGCGGCTTATGTAACCGTAATGTTTACCGGGAAACGCTGGCCGCGAACGCTATGCGCGAAGGTGGGCCTTCTGGTAGAAACGCGGCCACTTGCGCAGCCCGCGGTGCGGCGAAGGCGTTCGTTACCTCGAGGTATTGCAAGGAACCGGGCACACCGCTCCGTGGCCCCCAATACCACCGTTGCCCAATACCCTCGGGTGCCGGCGCGTACAAATGGCAGACACCGGGCCGGTCTATAATTGGTTAAACGCTGGAAAGTGGGTTTCTTTTGAGTTTTCGCGTAACAGACTTGTTTTCTCGTACAGTCAAATATAATCCGACTCTATCATATCTGTAGCTTGTGTGTAAGTCGTATATTACGATTTTTCTCCCTATTTTAGCTTGAGAAATTCAATGCGTTCAGTAGCTTTCTTGCGCCACATGGAGGGTTTGGGTACGTCTGCGGTTCGAAATCTTTTTGCCGAAACAACGTCGGACGCCAGTCGCCGGATTTTCTGCCACACGGGGCCCTTAACGCTATCGCTTTAATATGTTGATGCTCTGCTCATTCAGCTATCTACTGCTGCGCTCCATATTTGGGAGTCTTCAAGAGTGGAGTTAAAATTATTTAAGGGCTGCGGCCAACGGCCGCGCGATAGTAGAACAGGTGTCCCGACCAGCCCACAATCGCAGGTCAAGTGTTAAACAAAATTAAATTATGGGGTTTTACGGGCCAAAACCACTTTCTGATCATGAGACACGCCGTAGTGGAGGACTCCGGAAATTTTGACCGCCTGGGGTTCTTTAACGTGCACCTAAATCTAAGCACACGGGTGTTTTCGCATTTCGCCCCCATCGATATGCGGCCGCCGTGTCAAGAGTTACGGTCACTCAACTCGTTCAAGAAATCCTAGCTGTAGGTATTGTCACGCTGTAGCGGCTTTTATACAAGTGTCGTCGAAGCTTCCAGCGTTATCGCGGGTGCCCGCGTGTTTTCCACAAAGTACTACACAATTCGTATCATGCATACAATCTCATTACACAAGGTTCTGTTAGAAGAGACTACGAACATAACAAGCGATAAGATTCGAGAAACTTCGTATACAGAAAGGCGCGTTTTGCGCTTGAGCAGCGAACTCTTTTTAGCACTTAAAGCTTGCTATGATTAGACTTTCCGTGTCACCATAGCGACTAGGAATCTAGTGTACTCGCGATATGAACTCGTAGATTCCATAATTTAAAAAAAATTAAACTATGGGATTTAACGTGCCAAAACCACTTTCCGATTATAAGGCACGCCGTAGTGGAGGACTCCGGAAATTTCGACCACCTGGGGTTCCTTAACGTGCACCTAAATCTAAGTGCAGGGGTGTTCTCGCATTTCGCCCCCATCGAAATGCGGCCGCCGTGGCCGGGATTCGATCCCGCGACCCCGCGCTCAGCAGCCCAACACCATAGCCACCGAGCAACCACGGCGGGTATCCCATAATTCATGTGAATATCGTAAAGCGGTTTCGCGATGACGGAACGAAAGAAACATTATTTTATTATTTATGCACGTGGCAAGGTTGTCGTCGCCGTACATTACTTATACAATTTCTCGCCTTCTTTATGTTTATTTATTTATTTATTTATTTATTTATTTATTTATTTATTTATTTATTTATTTATTAGTGTACCTTAGGCACCCCGTGAAGCCAGTAATAAGTAAGGGTGTTCACTGTAATATTAAGGTAATAAAGCAAGATTACAATACAGCGAAAATATAAAAACGCACTGCATGGACACGCACACAAAAATTAGGAAGGTCACTCAGATCTAAATAATCCCACATATGCGCATAAAAAACACGGGGTGACCATTTTAAGTTCTCAAATTTTTTTTAAAGATCACCTGTCGCAAATGACATAATCGTAGAACTCGAGCTCGATTCTTCCAAGACGTTGGCATTCCTAGCATGTGAAATCCAAACACAAATAGAAATACTTATGGAAAGTATACTAATTAGCGTCTTAATTACTTACGTTAAGGTACATATTGCAATTTGAGAATTGTAACCGGTGAGATTGCAAGGCCTATGAACTTGGAAGGAATTTAGAGAATGACATCAGTTTGTAGATATGGGACATAACCCTCACCGTAAAAATGCGCTTTTGTTTCACTTACTTTTTTTTACAAAAGGCCCTTTTATGCACTGAAGCAAGAAAGTAAGTGGAACGCCAATGTATTAAGTCCCACATTTCGGGAAATAATATGTTGAAACCGCTGTCATCCTGAAGATCAATTTCAAGTGAATACGCCTTGCAATGTCACCCACTAGAATTCGTAAATCTTGATATGTTTCTTAACGTATATAATTAAAAAGGTAATTAGTGAGTTTTTCTTAAATATTTGAATATGTATTTAGATTTCGCGTGCTACTAATGTCCGTTTCTTCGAATAATCCAGCGCAATGACATGGAATTATGCTATCCGTGGTAGACAATTTTTGAAAAATTCTGTAAAATTTAAATGATCACCCCGTATGTAAAAAAAACAGCATTTTTCTTTGTGGGTTCCTCAGAGAAGCTTTCTTTAACGCCCTTTCAAACTACAGCGCGAATCACGCAAGTCGAGAGTGGTCCTCTGCAGACAGCGCGAGTGTCCGTAGATGATACCTAGTGGTAGCTGCTGGATTCCAGATCCGTTTGTTCTACCATGTGTCCCACCTAGCAGCAGTCAAGCGGTTCAACAAAAAAGATATTAGAAATACACAGTGCAAGAATAAATTATAAAACATACGTTGTTAGGTGGTCAGCGTTCTGGCAACCCAACACCGTAAGATTGTCTTATCTCGCACAGTGTTTTTATAAATAATTTGTTTCGTCGACCACGTTGGCTAACGTTAGCTTGGACCTCCTACATACCGCATGGACCGATCATGTGGCATGAGGCATGGCCATGCGGGTCCTTATGCGGAGTTAGCCTGTTATTTTTTTTCGCCAAATGATGGAGGCCAAACTAACCACTCGACCAGTCTAGACAAGTGTTATTCCCACAGTATCCAACGTGCAATCAAACCGACAAAGGCTACACGCTACAAGCACCTTGTTGGAAACACATGAATGCTGTTATCTACCACTGAACCTGCGGTACAAGGTCTGAAGCTTACAGGTTTAATATGCCCACGTCGGCGTAGTATTCTGGTCTGCTCGCTCGGTAATCCTTGAAGGCCGTTGCACCCATCCTGAACGGCTCCTTGCCTTCCTCCTGGTATAGGTTACGAATGTCGACGCCTTCGAATAGGTGCACTAAGGAGTAACGGCCCGGCAGCTTCTCCACAACGATAGGCCCATACTTCTTGTACATCTCCATGGATGCCTTGTGCCTCTGGTCTGGATGGTGCTTACCTGTAAATGAAATACGATTTCTGTTGAAATCAATAGACACTAGTTTTAGAAAGGTAGCACCGAATAGATGGGCAGCAGTAATGGCCGGTGCATGTTAGTAATACGGTGCCTCTACCCATTACTTTTTTGTGCCATACCTCTTGATTCGCATACTCCATACGCCTTGCTATAGCCAACACGGTGTGGAAGTCGTATGAAATTAGCTGTGTCTCAAGCCACTAAGGGACCCCGTTTGAGCCTGGCACTTGGCGGAAATGTATGTCGCAGCTACTGTCAGTGGCTTTGGTATGACCACCTAACTACGAGTTCATGGGGCTCGTCGGCCAAAACGTTCGCATAGCATGTTCTTTGAAGGAAGCTCGCACAGATATGCCATTGTTGTTTTGGCATGTGACCTCAGCATTTTTGTGCCGCACATCTAGACAAAGCAAAATATTTTGTTCTTATTTTTTATGTGGATCAAGGTAGCTGAACATTCACAATATTGTCTGTAACAGCGAGTGATGTTACCTGATGTCCGACTACAAGGGCATTCATTCATCAATCACGGGTTATGGCGCCAGGCCTGCATGCAGCATGTCTGAACCTCCGTTATTGTTTCTAGAGAGACAGCTAGGTAATTTAGGCAGGTAAATAACCCTCAGTGCCATTCATTTTCCTCAATTTGTCCACTTAACAATTCTGCCTACCTGAAGAATATTTGTCTCAAGTCACGCAGGCGGTAATTGCTGTTCTGCAACCATCGGAGAACTTGGTGCCCAAAGACACGCACTGTGAGATGGATCATCAGGCATGACAGCCGTATACAGCAGGATATTGGTTAAAGAGGACCGTTGGTCTTAAATATACCACGGAAATTAAAGTATAATTTCTTGGATAATGATATCGACGTACTGGAAAATCACCTTGATAGAATTTCCAATGCCTTGCCTGAGGAAGCGGCTGGGCTTTTCGGACTTTTGCATATCCGGCCATAGAAGGCTTTCATAAAGCTCCCGATGCACTCCTTGACCATGGCCGTAACACAGAGGTCGGGCAATTATGGAGCACCTTATCAGTGTACTGTCATTAAAATGCCCGTGAGCATTGACTGTATTACTGATTGCCAGTGTCTCATTTGTAAGCGGGCTTGAAACAGGATCACGGTGATTTCGCAGTGAATTATAAGATTTTCTATCAACGACGCGTGCGTCTGTTATCTCGAAGGGTTGCTTTTTCATGTATTTTCGCAGTGTGACATTGCAAAGTATATATGTATTACGATTTTCAAGCCCCACTCAGGCGACATGGTCAATTATTGAAAGGAATTTATCACACGTTACGTTCCAAATTACCTATAGGCTTTACTACATTGAATTTGTCGTACCATACCATGATGGAGATGAAGTTCAAAAGGCGGCAGTCTCGTAATCTGGCCTATAGAAAAGTACAAAAATTAGGCCTCCAGACAACTGCGCAACAACACCCGTTACAGAAAACTCGACTCTCATCCAACTTCAAACTACAGCACTCTTGTGCAAAGCACAATAGCGGAGATCCTGTCCAGGGAACTGATCACGCAATCTAAATATCGCTTCATGATGCCAAAGGACAAAAAAGCTGGCCGCTTTTATCTTCTTCCTACATAAGGCTCCCGTAGAAGAGATATTTACACCAAAAATCCCAGGTGAGCCTATAGTGTCTGATCACGACACACCTATCGTGTCACTATCTAAGTTCTTAAATCACCACCTGTCAAACATTCCCACCCCCTACTCAACTTTTGTTGAAGACACGTCCCACTTCCTTCGAATTATCGACGCCATTAACGCCCACCAAATCCTTTCCGACCACGCTATCATAGTCACCTCAGATGTTTTTGTGCTTCACACAACGTACCCATGAGTGAAGGAATTGAAGCCGTATTAAAATCCCTCGCAGTCAATCCCCAAGCGCACGCTCCTTAAGTTTACCTCTCACTCTTTAAGTTTGTTCTCATGCTAAAATAGTTTGAATTCGATTCTATTCACTGCCTCCAAACTTTCGGCACCAGCATGGGATCACTATTCGCTCCCACGATGCCAACATTTTCATGTGACTGCTTGAAGCAAACATGATAAAATCATACCCTTTGAAGCCCAACCCCTATAGCACTACATTGAGGTCATATTTAGAGTGTGGTAACACGGCACAAGTACATCAACCAACACAATAAGCCGTTTCAATCGCTTTCACCCTAGTAATAAAGTTACTGCTCACTTCTCTCCTAGTCAAATCAAATTCCTTGACACGATGCCCTTTAGCGATAGAAAACGGAAAACTGAGAACGACACAATTGATAGCCAGCAATATTTGGACTACAACAGTCATCACCCGCGACACTGCAAGCATGGAACTTTTGTTGGACAACCGGAACGAATAAGAAGAATCTACAGCTCAGACAACGATTACATCTGCGACCTAAATTACCTTAAATCACGCTAGCAGAAAGAAGCTGTTCACGAATTCCTCTCGACAGAGCTTATGCCGTCGTGTCAAGATTGGAGAGGCAGCCAGAATTACCAAAGAAACAGCCTACACCCGAATCTGATACACCACCAGCCTTTATAACAAGATATTCTAATGCCCTCTCAAACATGAACAACATCCTACGAAAATACCACCCAATATTATCAAGTAACGAGCGTCTGAGAAAAGTGCTCCCGGCGATACCAAGGGGGACCTATCGTCGTAACAGTAATGTTAATGACATGTTAGTTCACGCAAAAGTCAGCCAACAACATGAACACGTAATAAAAGCACGTTGTCGCCTCAGGTGCAAGACCTGCAGGCACTTTCAAAGTGACATTAAAATTAAAAGCACCACAAATACACTTATTATAACCACGAAGTGAAAGCTAGCTTTACTTGCACTAGCTCCGGGGTGAGTTGAATGTCCCTTCTATAACAAACAATAAATTGGTGAAACGGGACAATCAATCAACGTCAGGTTAAACGGACATCGCTTGGACCACAGCTAGAAAACTTCCCAAATCCGTCACCGAGCATTTCAGCCAACCAGGTAACAGTTTGCATCAACTTGAACTCTACATCCTGCAGTCAAATTTCTGTTCGGCGTGAGACAGAAAGTGCAGAGAATCATACCGCATCTATGAGTTCAAGACACTGCAACCAATAGATATAAGCATTTCAAAGGGAGCTTTTGAATCTATTCGCTATGCTAAATTGCAAGCTATAGGCAACAGCACTTCGTTATTTTCCATTGGGTTGCTTAGTGTTTTGGTTCTTCTTTTCTTTCCTCCCTTTCCTTAGTTTTTTTTTATATACTTATTCCATTTTATTTTTTTCCCTGCCGCTTCTTGTATTCTCTCTTGCAGAGAGACGATAGTTCACTGACCTCCAACGGAGCAGATTATCCCCCCACCCCCGCCGTCCAGGTCCCTTTCACGAAAAAAGGAACCTACAGTGACACGTCAGCCGGCTGACACACGGCGCTATCTCACATGCCTCCACCGATGTTCAATAGCACGCCTATCACTTTTGCACCCTCGCCGCTAACACACAATCGGCCATTGTCTCGCCCACTCGGCTTACCCCCTGTCCCCCTTTTAGACGAACCCTATCTATATATACTGTGCCGAAGAAAGCATATGTCGCTTGAAAAAGCCAAGTACACTTGTCGATACGTGGGCTCTCGCTTTTACCTTGTTCTTTTTGCTCATTGTCTATATACATACATATAACATTATTTCCAGCAATAAAAAAAATGGCGCAAACCGTTGGCCAATAGCGCTAGCAAGCAGCTTCACTAGGCTGTGGTAACATTTAAAGGGATACACGATTTAACAAGAACGTATTACTACTACGGTGCCTTGTGTAAAAAATAAATAAACGACAACATATTCAAGTACAAAGAGGCCATAGCAATAATAAAACACTCAAGATAGCGTAGGAAGCACAAGTACGTAAATACAAGACTTCGGACAATGCAACTCTTGGACAATGGTAAGTTTGACGTCGAGCAAAATGACAAAATAATTCTAGGAAATTGAAGGTGCAAAGAAGAATTAAGGGCTAAATAAATAAACTCAGCGGTGATCACTTGTTCATAATAAACAAGCGAAGAATGTTTAACGAAGACAGTAAACATTGATAAAGAAAAAAAAAGTCTGCGGATCGCACGCAAGGGGGAATCGACGTAAGCGAAGCTTTGGATGTCGTTTACTTTGACGGACAATAATTAGAGGTGGTGTTGGCGGCGAATATGTAATTTCTTCAGCGTTTAGTCCAACACGAGAGTGGTGAGTTGATGCTAAACCTGACCTTGCGTGCACCACTGCTGTTTGTCTGCGTAGTACGCAAACGCACCGGGAGATGTGTTTCCTTGAGGGGTTATTCTGCGCCATTCTTCGTAATCTCCGGGAGGCTTAAGCATTATTGTTGCCTCGCATGGCAAATCGCACCGTGGCCGCAGCGTTCTGCACCACATTTCACTGCGTAGCGAACGTACTCCAGTTCAACACGATGCTTCTTTCGGGACTGGGTATTCTCGGCGCAGACTTTCACATGTTTTGAGAGCTCTTCATTGAGCATAATAATAATGTTACAAATGGGGATTATACATATAGTCTCCTAAACAAGACACTGTACAGGGGACCTCCCATTAGAGGTTAGTAGGATGTGTAAACATAAAGCAGTTACATGTAAACACACAAGACACCGTATAAAATTAGTCACTAGCTAACGCTGCAAAATATTTAATGGCACAAAGCAATTAATGATGCAATGGTAACGATGAAATTATTATATTACTTGGAATGTTGACCAGAGGCGCCGTGAAGTCAAGTATTTATTCGGACAGCAACATGAACAAAACAGACAGCAACGATTCAGTGGCTTGGCCTTATAAAGGGAGCATGAGCGCAGCCGAGGCATGCGACTGGCTAGCGATACAATAGCATATGTGAACAGCGACCGCGTGCATCAGATACGCGGCGCGCAGTGACAAGAGACAATACGCTTGATAAACGTTGCACATATACAACAATTATGTTACTTTGGAGCCCTTTTTCCGGCGCGCGTTTACGCGCTCCTTCTGCATACGTGACCAGCACGCTGTTCAGACGCCAGCTCAAAGGGCGCTCTTAAGGCTGCGGCGATTGTAATGTTTACACTGTCCCAGCCCAGAAGGCGACTTCCACAGCCCAGCACCTACATTTTTGTCGCATGGAAAAGCAAGCGCAGCACGTGCCACACGCACAAACTGAAACGCTGCCGCGGCGGCGGCGGCAGGGATGGCTGGATGGATGTTATGAGCGTCCCCTTTAAATTGGAGCGGTGGGTTGCGCCACCAAGCTCTTGCTATTTTATTGCCTAATGTCCTACCCATGTTAAAGAAGAAAAGAAATGACCACGATGATTTTTTTTAACCAAAGTTTCTGAACCCTTTAGTGAACTTTGTTGTTGTACTCCTCCGTACAAAAAACAAAATGGGATGCGCGGAGGCGAACGCCATCTGGTGGTGTTGCAAGGCACCCAGCGGCACGCGCGAGCCAATCCGCACAGGCAACTGCGCGCGGAAAGCAAAAGAAAGCTTCGCTTTAAGTTGTGACCAATCAAGTTGTAATGACTGTAATATACAATGTTACGAAACTTGTAGACGTAACTAGTTGCACTATCTCACATACTAGCAGCAGTGAATTTGAGTGTCAAGGGTGGGATATTCACAGCGAAATTCTGCAAGGCAGTCCAGTGAAAAGTAAAATGAACTCATAATACGCTCGGTATACAATGTTTCTTTCTTTCTTGTACTTCGAAGACCTTTTTAGAAAAGAAAAACACCCACAAGGGTTACTCGAACTACTTCACTGCGGGATGATTATCTTCCCAGGCAGAAATCATTTGCAAGAAGAACCAAAGCAATCAATCAAACAGTTGAACTACTTAGGTACACGTCTATTGGTTACAAAATTTGCGGCAGATGTTTACATTGTGGGTTCAAGGGTACTAATTGCATGAAAATCGAGTTCCGCGTTTCTACATTTCAAAGAAACCGTGTAAACCAAAATAACTGAGGTCAAATTGTTCCTTCGGTTTGCCCGATTACGCACGCGCAGCAATGCAAAGTGCAGCTTAAGTGCAAAACCCCGCTGACGTTGTACATCGCCGTCAAATTATGCATGGCGATACGGGGCGATAAAGCAGTTTGTCTCTAAAGCATGTACGGGTTTATTGACCAGTTGCCTTGACCCAGAAAGATCACGTACTCGTGACGCCTGCGGCAGAAAGGATGTTCGACACCCGCCACAAAGGTTTGTGAGTGGTGGCGTTGGCTGAAACTCCCAAGATTAGTTCTACTAGTAACACATAAATACCCAAGAAAGTGGACGGGGAAACCGCGCCGCAGTAGCTCAATTGGTTAGAGCATCGCACGAGTAATGCGAAGATGTGTGATCGTTCCCCACCTGCGGCAAGGTCTTTTTTCATCCACTTTCATTGCCATTAATTTATCATTTCTTCAATTCAAATAGTAAGTACGAGTAAGTTCCCCTATGTTTTCCTTGATGTCTTGTCTTTGTTTGTTGGCTTCTCATGATGATTAATAAAAATCGGGCCCCACGGTTAACCCCATTTCTTCTGGTTCTTACCTCTATGAAACTACTTTGTAATGTATCTTTCAGCATTCCAACTATTACGAACATGATTTGTTCACCATAAAGGTGGAAAAATTATCGATGACGCACCCTGGGCAGCCAATCGGATAGCTCGCCCTACTGCCTTCAATTGGGTGATTCACGTCATATGGGTAGGGGCGGCTGAAAATTCCCCCGAGCAGTGTGCTGTGATCGGCAACGATGTAGATTTTTAAAACTTTATAATAAATTACATGCTTTACGCGGAGCACTTAGATGCTTCGATTAATTATCAGAAGGGCCTACTCTAACGACTCAGTGCGTTTGTACAGTGCGTTTCAGGGCCACCCTTGCGCCACCCGTTACTTTACGCTTGATACAGAGCCGAACGCCTTACAAGGTTATTTAACACGAAGCCGCATTGTGGGTGCATAGTGTGTATGGCGGCGCGAGAACAGCCGCCAGACTAGACGTCCATTTGATGCACGTATTCCTGCGACCTATCGGATGGTAATTTCGTGCGCCATAATGCAGCACGGAACTAGCACGTACAGCGCACGTTTCGTTTCAGTGTATAGCATAGAAAAAGGAAGCTGTAGTAGTAGCTTCGCGTTAGAATACTGTTCTTCCACTCGCCCGACCTCTCTCAGCCCGTGCCCAGGCAGATCTTTCTTTTTCGTCATCCCGCATAGCTCGTGTCGACACTGGTCGCGCAGCCAGCTGCGTAGAGAGCACGTAACATTCGCTCATGCTGCTAATGCCGCGCACAACGCGGGAGCACACTTACCGAGTAGGCGAGAGTAGATCCACGAGCTGCCTATCAGCGGCAGAGATGGCACCCTCGGTATCGCTTGGAAGGGCTTCGCTCGAACAGCATGGTTTCCGCTCGAAAGCCCGCCGACGGCGGTACTGGAGGGTCGCCGGGTGTTCGCCGCTGCGAAAGCTCTCATGCGGAGCACTTGCGCTTGCATTCTCGACAGCGAGCCTCCGACTGCTGATGCGGAGGGCGTGGAGTCCTTTCAGAGTTTACGCTGAAACGTGCCGCAGAAATCGCGCTAGACACAATAAAGTCGGGCGGGCAGCCAGCTTCCGATTGGCGCGATATCTGCGTTTGCCTCGCGGCAGGCCTGAACGAGGCAGTTCCGCTGGTAATCTTTGCAGGCCCTCGACCCTCTACCTTCGCGCCGTTTAATCAGCGGGTCGCGGTGTGAAGGTGGCTGTTTATCGTCTTCGAGCCTTGACACATGTACGCACGACCGCCACGTGCGCCACGCTCTATTATGCCGAGAGCACGCTGACCTACTCGACGTGTGTGCAATTCTTTCACATTGATCGTGTTCCTGTTTGACATCGATCAAACGGCTGTCTGATTATGGGCTTTTCGTGCAACGATGTTATTTCCGGCGAAGTCAATGTCGGGGTTTCAAGGACTTTCGAAATAGGGGCCCTGATGGAGACGCGAAAGGTGCGAGCAATAACTAAAGAATTTTGTCGCTTGCTTTTACTTCGAACTCAGTCCTCCCGCTCGCATTCGGTTGCCCAGGTCGGCGGCTGCGTGCACTGTCACCGACCTTAGCGCCAGAGGCATTCACTCCTTCTGCAGGACATAAGTGTGCAATCGTCGTTTGACGGGCACAGGTGCTTGTGCTGTAAATGTCAACACAGCTAGCAGGGCCAGGAGCAAGCGCCAAACAGTGAGACATGCTTCAGGGAAGAGAAATGCCACAAAGTGGCTTTTTCCAGCTTGCCTCATTTGTTTCACCTCATCACGCGCGCAAAGTGTTGGAGGTCGCGTAATCTGGGTTTTGGGTACAGTTACAAGGTGAAACGAGCTTGCCACAAGCGCGCTCGCTTTCCTCTGCCGGCACTCGTTATCATGCCTGCGATATGACAGTGAGGCTTGCGGTCATCATCGAGTGAGATCGGTTCGCGTTTGCCTGGGCGCGTGTTACACGATGCCTGTTGTAAATTGTAAGTGCAGTTCAGTTTGAGCGAGTACTTTCATTTCACGAAGTGATTTTGCTAACTGGCTCCCATTAATCAACTGTGAAGGTCTTCAATGGTAAAAGGGCAGCGATTTGTCTGAAGTTCCTCAAAACATTGCTTTCTCTGTATCAATTCAAACCAAACCCTAGAGCTGCCCCACACGTTTCTTTTTTATAAGCAGAAATGCTCAGCAGCGAGTATATTTGTCATCGCTGTCACAGAAGTAGTAAAATAGCGCAAGAAGCGCTCGTTTCCAGATGTCAGCGTGCTCGAAGGACCAGGACCTGAGCTAGGTAACATAACGATTATTTTTGCCTTGCTTGTTTTTTTCTGTTTTCTCCCTTACATCGTACGTGACGGCCACTGTGTTATGACTATAACAACTGTTATCCCGTGAAAGAGCAAATGCTTGGCGTCAACGGGCACTTCGGTGTTTGTATTTTTTTCTTCGTTATTTTTTTTGGCGCCATCCCGGAGCAGTGAACTCTTACATCAAAGCGAACAGAACACAGTATTTTTATTTTCCAGCGCTTGGGTAATAGAAAAATGTGGAGTTTGCTTGCTGGAGGTTGTTCTTTTACCTATTTTTTTTAAGGCTCAACCAGCTCGCGTACGGCTGCTTGCATGTTGCATGAGTATAGTCGTTTCACTCGTCCTGGAAGACCAGTGGCCCTGGGGTAGGGCTGCTAAGCTCGTGGTCACGTGGTGTAACCCCCACTGTGGCGACCACTTTCCTATGGGGGCGGAATTCAAAATGTCTCGTCTCGTGTACCATGCATTAGGTGCACGTTCAAAAACCCACAGCCAAGTCAAAATTGTTCCGTTGCACCCCATTACGGCGTACATTAAAACCGAATAACTCGCCGTGGTGGATTTGCGAGTATACGGTGTGGTGCTGCTAAAGAGCCCGAGGGCGGGGGATCAAATGTTTGCCATTAAACGCGCATCATTCCTTTAATGAACCGAATAGCTTTCTACAAGGCGTTCGGCTATACGCATACACGGACAATTATCGTCGATGGTTTCTGCACACTTTTCTTCCCGTTATGTTTCCTTAGTTACCATGTAATATTTTTCTTACTTCACACTTACTATTAGGCATTAATTGGCGCACACGTCCGTATAACATTTAATTTGCTTTAATTTTGATTCGTGACGTAGTATTTTTGTTCCGTTATTAAAACGACGCTTTCTGTGACTTCTTTTTCTTGATTAAGCGCGTTTGCTCGCTCGGTTTATACCGAGCGAAGTGGGGTTGTACCGAAGATAGTGCAACAGCACTATGACCACATCGTCAAACAATAGACAAGTGGGCCGACCCTGCAGGAGACAACGTCATAGCGAAATGGGCCGATCACGAACACTCCAATGCGCGATCGCGCGGGGCGCGTGGTAGGAGTCGCCACGTATTATGGCCTAACACGTAATTTCTATGCATCAAAACGCGGTGCAGGAGGTGTACAGTTGCATAACATTTTATAAACGGCTTTACGAAAGTTACGTGTCAACATATTAGAGGTTGGATTGCGCAACGTTTTGACGAGACACGCAGAAGAAAAACACACACCACAGAGCGCTCCGTGGTGTGTGTATTTCTTGTGTCTGTCTCCTCAAAATGTTGCGCAATCCAACCTCTAATATGCCATACCAACACGCCCAGTCGTCAACCTTGGCAAGTGTCAACGTAGATTTCAATGCGTGTATTGCATCTGCATATTTTTTTTATTTATAACTGGATTCACCTCACATCAAACTTCACATCACACATTAAGTCGGCGCGTGTCCCATGAATATTATCGTCATCACCATCAGTCTATCGTTATGTCCACTCCAGGACGAAGGCCTGTACCAATGATCTTTAATTGCCCCTGTCTTGCGCTGTATGAGTACAACTTATGCCTGAAATTTCCGAATTTTATCACCCCTCCTCAATTTCTGTCTTCCTCGCCCGCGTTTCCTTTTCCTTGGCACCCACTATGTAACTCTGACGATCTACCGCTTATCTTTCCAGCACATAACATGGCGTGCCTAGCTTCATATATTTCTCCTAATGTCAACTAGGCTATCAGCCATCACCGTTTCCTCTCTGATCCGCACCACTCTATTCTTGTCTCTTAACATTACGCCTGCAATTTCTAGTTCCATCGCTCATTGTCGAGCTTATTTAACAAAGAAGCTCCCATATGCTAGGACCAGTAGAATGCAATGACTGTGCAGTTTTACTTTCAACGATAGTGGTAAGCTTCCAGTCAGTATTTGCTAATGCCTGCCCTATGTACTAGAATCGAGTTTTATCCTTGTCATGATCAGGGTCCCCTGTGATTAATTAACATAGATAAACGTGCTCTTGAACACATTGTAGAGGCTGACTGGCGATCATGAATTCTTCCCTTGCCAGGCTACTGAACATTATCTTTGTCTATGAACATAACAATATTTTAAATAATACATTGGGCTATAGTTTTTTTTATTTTAGTCGGCACTAAATTAATCTGAATAATAACAGAATAGAATGTTTACACCAATGTTCACAGCCTTTACATCGTACGTACTTTAAGTGAATGTTCAAGTTCGAGGTGAGCTGTATCCAGCCGCTAAAGATGGCTTCGCAAAACGCGCACCTTGCTTCTGTTACTGTGCCCCCGTGAGCTGATAAAATGGCGGATTATGCAACAGAAGCGGTCGTTCCGCGTAAGATAGCATATCGGCGAACATTATCCAAGTTCACCTCTTCTATAGAAATTTCCGGGAGTCACTGTCGCCCACGATGCAAGGGACCTCACTGATATGCGACCATGCAGGTCTTGCATAGTGGCGCATATGACGTCAGAGAGCGTCACTGGATTTTCTGAGTGCGTATCCTTGTCCAGAAGATGATACATGGCTGCTACATTTGCAAAAGTTTGCCAGCCAGCCCAGGAAGTGCTTCAACTGAACCTAAGCCAAGAATAAGCTCAACAAACCGTGTCGAAGTTGGTGTCGACTTCGCTGGGCTGCTCTAAGCACGAACACAATCCGTAGACGCAAGTGTTACGTGGCGCTCTTCACTGCTCCCCCCCCCCCCCCCAAAAAAAAAAACTCACTTCGAGTTCATCTTCAGTATGATGTAAGAACGCTCAGAAATACACCAATAAGTAAGCACGCTAACCCAGACTTCATGCCTAATACGAGGCCTTTATTTATTCCACGCACGATGCAAATTGGAAGCAGCCAGTACTGTGTAAGTAAGAATAGAATGAAGAAAAAATTAATCAAGTGGACATCCAGTAGTCGCGGTCGTGACGAACGCCAAAAGAACAGAAAAAAAAACAATAGTGCGACTTTGCAGAACCACAGCACCATTCCCATTGAAGCTGATTCTTTCGAGCAGTTGCACCAGGAATTGCATTTGCCAGTAGCTAAACGATATACTTTAAAACGTAGCCTTCCTGTTATAGTAATAGTTTGATCTCGGTGGCAGGTTCAGTAATTCCTTACAAACGCATCATTAAGCTGGAAACGTTATATCTTCCCTACCCTCTGCCTCCTATATGGCCATTATTTCCACTGAATGTAAACTGCATTCACGTAAAGTTCTTTCGGTACACAGCGAAAAAGCAGATAACTGCCATTTAACGCTTTCAAGCACCTTCTTAAGTAATGATCAACAATAAATATGTTTAATACGCGGATACTTGACTTCGCAAGCAACACTTGGGTATTGTTATTTATTTTTATTTATTCCATACCTGCATCGCTCATACGGGCATTACAGACGGGGGGGGGGGGGGGGTCACATCGCAAAGAAAAGAAACAAGTGATCACGTACATAAAGCGTGATATCAGACGCATCATCGTTTTCCACATTAACAATGCCAGATGAAAGAGCAGTCCGTATTCTTATAGATTGAACAAAGAAACAATACCTAATGACGTCACCCCTGAAAGGGAATTCGCGGACTTTCAGTGCATGGTCGCGTCTTATCGCTTATCGACATATAAGTAGGCGGCTTAATATATCTTTCTCTCTCAATACCTGTTTTAGAATAATAAACAGTATGAAAAAAATTTCAGATTTTTTCGTCGGTCTTTTAATGCTTCCCACGATAATTTAATTTTACTTTCTGTTATATTAAATTTTCTAGTATAATTATTGAGATCAAACTTAGGTACCCTATTCGGCGCGCTTTCAAGCTGTTCCGTGAGATAAGCCGTGTACTGGCCCCAACAGATACAACCGTAATCAAGTAAAGTACGAACATTAGTGAAATACCATACCTATTTTAATTTATCCGGAAACTAACTGAAATTACGGCGCAAGAATTACAAGGAACCTATTGCCTTATCCTTAATGTGCGTAATGTGTCTGTGACACATGAAGTAAGACAGCATTGAAATTCCTAAATATTTCTATTGGTCAAGCTTTTCTTAATGTCCTATTACTGAAGGCTTGATTGAAATAGTACATGATTGAAGTTATCCGCTTTGTGAATAAATTTCATCTCAATTTCTCCAAAAGTGTTCACATACTGTGCGTTATATTCTGCGCCTTTTGTCGTCGTAATGCTCCGAAGCACTTCCTTACGCAATGTACAGCAAGAGCACTAATCATTGCACACCATATTACCTTCGCCTATGTATTACTCATAGCCTTTCTCTTATATTCACTGAATGTAAACAAGGTGCCAGTTCACTTAGTTAACTGAGCTATGACACCAGGAAATCTAGTATGTACCTCGTATAACGCATGAAAGTACTAAAACAAAGCAGCGGTTCAGCAAATATTTACAAATTACATGTTTAATGACGAACCGCATGAATTTTCACCCCACTTCGCCTTAACATGGCTACTATTTCAACTGCATGTGATCTTGGTGTGACATACTGTTCTCCTAAGGTTTGGGAAACATTGCCTATAGCGGTCGTACAACGCTTTCGAGCGCTTGCTTAAGGAATTTTTTGAGAGCCCATAATTTACGGACGCCCTTTAACCGTTTGCCACATATCACCCATAAGATTGCCCTTTTCTTGAAGAGCAATACTGTGGCGCATGGGCTTCTTTCAGGACACTAGTCAAGCTTCCTATGCGAGTCGCACAATACGCTTGCGATAATCTAGTGCCCTGCAAGGGCTGCGTGTAGCCTGCACAGTTCACACTTCATTTGCCGGTCACCCATAACATATCCCCTATTCTCGCCTTGTATATATTGATTTGCTGCCGGCTTTGCTTCTCCCACGGCTGCTGAGAAACTTCATAAGCATTTGTATACCGTCTCTTGACCGGCAGAAAACGAACGTTTATCAATTGTCATTGAGCCCTCATTATTCCACGAACGTGAAACATTACTTTTGCATAATCTTTAAAAAAATTAATGCTAAAAACGTACACCTGACAACAGAAGAGAGGATGGGACACACACGGCGCTGTTTGTGTCCCATCCTCTATTCTGTTGCCCGGTGCACGTTTGTAGCGCTGTTTTTCTTTTTTTACCCCCCCCCTCCCCCCATTGTGGAAAACCACCAACTCTCCCAATCTGCCGTTCTCCTTCAGACTATATTTGCGTACAGCATTCATAACGTGGCCCACTATAACATATATACGTAAACTCGGTGAATAGTGCAGTTCTCCCAGAACGCCGTAAAAATAGGCACGTATTGCTTCTGAACGCTTCTATATAGTCGCACTAACAGCTTTGTTCTAAAACTACTAGCTAAGTGCATAAGTTCAAAGACACACTATAAGCACACGAACCGTACACGTTGCTCGCCATGTCGGATGAGCGTTCAAGATTGGCGATTTCGTGAGTAGCTCGTTTACAGTTTCATTCTAGGCCCATATTGAAATGTTCGACGCGCCGTGGTCCATGCCTTTGACTCAGGTGTAATGATGATCCGTATCGTTGACTTCTTTTTCGTAACTGGAAGTCCTGCAATGTAAAAACAATCAAGGCATTTGAATATTCGTGTTTCAAAACTTCTTATTTACGGTTGTTACATGCACAACCTTACGATTGTGTCATTTATGGGTGTGGCACGTGGTGCACGATTCATTGATTGATTGATTCATTCATTGATTGGTTGATTCATTGATCGATCGATTGATTGATTGATTGATTGATTGATTGATTGATTGATACCGACAATTCGTCCTCCTTCAGCTATTCAGGCCCAAACTTATGTCAAATTATCTTCCTTAAACATTATCTTCCTTATCTTCCTGAAGCAAGCCCCCTTGCCTACTGATACGGGGGGTACAGCGCCTTTACCCGATTAATGCAAGATCGCTTCACTTCGTAACACTTCTCTGTCCCTTGTATTTTTCCGGGAGCAGGAATTCGATTTGCTTGTTTGCGGCGTGGCATAACTTCAGAATGTAATGAAACATGAGTGCGTAGGCCCGTTTCATGATAATACTGCTAAGGCGACTTATAAAATTTGTTCGTGTACCATCGGTGTCATTCTTCAGGTTGACCCTTTCTCAACTATGCACCTCTAAGTACACTTTTATTGTCACTCCTGTGCTAAAATTTCGCCATCAGGTACATTCACGACTTGCTAAAGAGCGCAGCAGTACCGCAATGCTTCGCAATTCGGTGATCATGGAAAGAATCGTCCAACTAAAAATTAAATTATGGAGCTTTACGTGCCAAAACCACTTTCTGATTGTAAGGCCCGCCGTAGTGGAGGACTGCGGAAATGTGGACCACCTGGTGTTCTTTTACGTGCACCTAAATTCGCCCAACGGGCGTTTTTGAGGCTGTTCTTCGAGGCTGCGCAGAAAACGAAATACACGGCGGTGGTTTAGGCGAAGAAACATTAGGGAATACATTGGTCAGCAGCTTTTATAGCGAACACCTCATGATGCCGCATTTTCACGCCGCGCGCAGTGTCACGTGCTGACCAAGAAGCCACTTTAGACAGCATCGCCAGATGGCGCCACAATCACGCGTCGTGGTGCCAAAATCGAAGCATGGCATGCTCTTATCATCATGACATGCGTGCAGCGAGATATACACATCATATGCCTGATACCGGTTCGCTAAACACAGTTCATGTAAAGCACAGGCAATAATAAATAAATAAATAAATAAATAAAGTGGCTAATTTGTTGCCCGATGCAAATCGCCGCTAGTAATATTGTTTATACAACAAATACTTCATCTGATTCATGCCGTTTGCATAATGTAGAAGTCTGAAACTGCTGTACCACCGATAAGCAGCTCGAGCAGGAATCCAATGGCTGATGCAGCGCTGAACATGAGGTAGATGAAGAAGATGGACTGCATCTCGAACATTGACAGCGGGCTGTACGCGTCCTCACCGGAGCCAGAGGCGCACTTCTGCCAGTCGCCGTACTCCTCCTCCATCCAGGCATCCAACAAGCCGGTCTCCTTCATCCAACTGATTCTGGTCTCAGAAGAAGGATAGGTGAAGTGATGTACAACTAAGCAGGGCAATCGCATTTCCGCAACGCCACCAAGTGGTACGAACTCCCACAACGTGAAGCTAAGAAAAGGTGTGCGGTGTCGACCAGGAGCAAGAAGCGAGCCAGGCTTGTTTTCTCAGCATATTCAAGGCCCTGCGTACGTAGGCCCACTCAAGCCCACTCAGTGCGTAAAGTATCAATACAAATCACGCTAATTTACGCTACGTTACCTACACTCTTAAGAAAAGGTCATAGTAGTTACTATCTAGTGTCACACCGTTTGCTTCCTTAGTATAAGTGCAGCTGGTAACGGTAGAGTCAGTAACATAGCTGACTAAACAATGTAGTCACTGTTACTAATTGGTCTCAGCTGCCTATTCCGAACACAGTGAGCACTGCCGGTTTCAAAGTTTCTATTGTGTAACATATATATTGTGCCCATTGTGGAATACGCCATAGCTGGTCCGATATATGCTGCACAGGAGAGAATCCTTGCATCAGGAGGCGCGAAGTGCGTTTGGTATTGGTAGCGTAAACCCGTTCATAACAGCAGTCCGTAACAGTAGTAATAGTAGTAGCAGTAGTAACGTAACAGTAAGTTACGTTACTAACTCTATAGTTACCCACTGCAGTTACACTAAGGTAGAAAATGGTGTGACGCTAGGTAATAACTACTGCAACGTCTTTTTACGAGTGTAGTTTTGCTGAGCCTACTGACATCAGGAACTCAAGACATTCCGGCAGACACCATCTATGATGCTAGGCTAAGCCTAAGGCTCACACACCCACTTTATTCAGCTTTTATTCCATAATCGTTCCGTTTATCTGTTGTGCCCATGAAAGCTATCACGGGATGGTGCATGCTGAAGTATGATACCCACAATTAATTCATGGGTGGCAACAAGTGGTTTCACTCTATGGCGCCGAAGTATGAAACCCACAATTCATGGGTGGCAACAAGTGGTTTCACTCTATGGCGCCGAAGTTCGGCTTTCTGCCCATAATAATATCACTCAGGTGTGTCTAGGGGTTAAGAGCAGAGTTGAGCGCGACCTTTTCGCAAAGCAATAATGTAGAGTGAAGCATGCTTACGATTATGATTCAATCGCTTTCTCTCAGCACCACATTTTTTTGTCCTATGTAAAAGTGCGTGCGAGCCAGTCCGGCCAATTTTCGAGTCCTTGCTCAAGCGTACATGCGCCGTCTGTGAAATCGCTGAGATTACGTGTGTCGCCGCGAGGGAAGCGAGCGCCGGGAGAGGAAGGCGCCTGTAGTTGGAGAGGAGAATCGCGGCCCAGGAAAAATACGGAGGAGCGCGCGGCGAAGCAACGCTGCGTTGAGCAAAGCGGGGAAGGAGAAAGGAGGCGAAAGGTTGCTGAGGAGGAGGGTAGTCAGAGGCGCGCTGGGTTGACCTTCTCTGGCAGTAGATATCAGTTATGTGTGCGCTATGGACGTACCGGGTCCGTCTCTTAATCAACAGGCCGAGCGCCGAGCAAGAAGAACGGAGCAATGGTACATGTGGCGGCAGGCTGAGCGTGAGTCGACCGACCCCGAAGTCGTCGGCAAGCGCTGGGCACAAGCTGAACAAGACCGAGAGAATATGCCTGCTTGGCGGGACCAGGAGACTCCCGAACATGTTATGCGGCTTGCGATAGGGCGCATGTGTCAGGCAAGATGGCATAGCTTAGAAACTCTGGAACAGCACCCATACGCTTGCGCGTAACCCGAGCTCATCAAGTGAAACGTCACTACAATTATTGTCTTTGTAAGGAGCAGAAAATTAAAACTTGACAATACATTGTCGCGAGTGCGCCTGTCATCCTCTGCTCAATGATACTAACGTGTTGATGCAGCACAGGTATCAGTTCGTTAGAAAAGTTGCTGAGGCATTCTACATATAGCGCATGTCAGATCTCTGTATCAGTGCTCCGTCCGCATCACTCTACCAAAGTGAAATGGATTTTCTATTAAAATCCTGGGGCTAGGAAACTATGTGATAATTTTGGTTCCTTCTATTGGTTATTTTGCCTTGTTCCTTCTCTTTGTGGCTTTTATGCAGTGTTTGCGCATCGCGAAAGAAAAATGTTAGGAGGGTGTGTGCTTTTATTAATGTTTTGGTTAGTAGCGGGCATTTGTGTCCGGTCCTTCTCTTCGCCATGCGTGTATTGGGCCTTTTATAAATATGCGTGAAAGCCAACTCCGCCAGTTGTCACTGCAGAGTCCGGAATTTCTCGTTGCAGTTTGCCTTTAGGCGACCATGTGTAAGAGTGCTAACATGAACCAATTAGTATAGGCACAGTGCTCAGCGACTGAAGCGCGATACTCGGACCGCGTAGCGGCTGGCACTTTTCGAGCCCCCTGTGAGCGCTGGGCGACCGCCCAGGGACCAGATGCAGACACAACGCGTCACATTGGCTCTCGCATTCACGTGATATAAAAAAAAGCGTCAGCCCGGTGTCCCCAGCGCCCGTCGGTAGCGCAAAAACGGCATGCAATCACGCGCTTAGAGTATCGCGTTTCAACCGCTGATCACTGCAGGCGTCACAGCTAGAGTAAAAGCCCATATGACAGGAAAGACGTAAGGGACGCATGAAAGGCTTTGCAATTAATGTTTGCTATTCGCCCATTCCTTTTGTCTGTCCCGTCCAATGAAATATTATTCCATTTAACTTAAGCGCAAATTACTTCTTGGGAGGCGATAACCGTGCTACTAACCGTTGGTTAACTGCGGCGACGAACGCTGGGTCTTCGTTTCGGTTGAGCGCCACGGCAAACTTGTGCGGAAAGAACTGCTCCCGCGAGAAGTAGAAGGTGCCTTGTCTCAACACGCCACAGCTGGCCGCCACGTGGAAGCGCATCGTGGTAGCGTCACTGACGATGACGGCGTCCCCATTCTGCACAGCGATGAGGTTCGCTCTGGAGTAGAGCGACTTGGTGTCGAACGTGCCGTTGCAGCGAGCAATCATCTCCCACACGGCTTGGTACTCCGGCACATTCCGAGAATCCTGCGACGAGGATGACGGCTTCATGCAGAACGCGATAAAAGTCTGCGATCTCCAGTGAGAAATGTGTTCGCAGTTGCGACAACAATATAAACCAGTGCCAGTGTTGAATACGTTCAACTTCGAAGCAGCCCCACTGGGGAAGGTGTTTTTTCTTTAATATTCATTTCGTTCCGTTGTATGTTTTCATCCTGTTCAATTTTAGACGCTTCTCTTCGGTAACTTTTTGTGACATCCAACAAGCCGATACTAGACTAGTATGCAGAACTGTGGGCCGTAGAGGCAGATAATGTTAGCAGCAGTCGATCCAGGTGCCCAAAAGTGCCCAAAACTGAGCATGCAGATTGGCGCACAAGGTTGTAGTTTGGAATGGTCGGTTTGTTATGCTGCGAAGCTTAAACACTGTGACAAAGATGACGAAAGCTACAAGATGCAAGAACGAGCAGGCGTACGTACATGTTACTGCAAATTAATTTGAGCCTTTAGACCACTGCTCAATTTCCTAGCACGTAGCGCGTTTCGCGTCCTAGTCGTGGTATGTCGCTCCCATTCAAACGAATGCAGCGCAGCCATTGGCTGTTGTAATCATCCAAAACAAATCGTATGGCTAATCCTTGAGGCGCTTTTGCTGGATGCTCTCCCTGTGCAGTTCCGAAGGTTGTCCCCAAGTGCGGTTCAACTGGTTAAATACTGAAGGCCGCCGGACATATTGGTCACGCCAGGCGCAGACCCGTGAAGCAAATAAGGGGGGATCGTGTACCGCATAGACAACCTCCGCTCAAGTTTTTGCGCCGACAACAGCGCTCGTATTTCACCTACCGGAGTGAGACCGCACTCTCAGTGGTGCTCACGCCCGAGCACGCCGCATATCGCTTAGCTACAGCTGCAACATGCTCGCTTTGCAGGTGGTCACTTCTTCATTTTCGCGCTGCCGGCAACCTCACGTTCGATCTCGCTAGCGGCACTAGCGGCAACGTTGGGAGGGCGTCTAAACAGTGCCTAGAATCCCTGCCACGATCGGTTACGGCTCTCACTGACACCGAGAGCCACAGATAATACCGCGGACCATTCGCTCAAACTTTGCAAGCATCTTTCGAGACGTATATATGAGAAAGCTGCAGGAGGCCGCGCAGCCTCTCTTTAATATCGCGGCCGGAGCTGCAATGGTGTCCGTGTGCATCTGCGTACCATTTTGCTGACGTTAGAGATAAGAAAATCTGGCTGGATAAGAAATCTGGTACGGATTGCGGCCAAAGATTGGCTCACGTGCGGGCAAGGTTGAAGCGACGATTGCTTTGTCCCAGAAATGATCCGTGTTTAACAGAGTATGGCATGCAACTTTCTGCGTATGGCGTCTACCGTGTAGATGGTATCAACTCAAAATATGCACCCCGCTAATGCACGTATACATAGAGCGCCCATGTTTAATACAGGGCCCGTAACAAAGAAAGCATGTTCTTGGGCAAAATCTCCTGTAAGAGCAGATTCCAACCAGTCTTATGCTGGACACGTATTTAGCGAAGACGGCTGGCCAATGGCGAAGAGAACTTAGGAACATAAAAGCATTGTGAATGTGACCCCGCATCATTTCAAGATTCATCGGTTATATTTGCTCCTGCTTTCTTGCCGTGCTGCTTCACCGTCGTGACCATCTGCCACTTCCTTCGTCAAATATTCCAGACTAGATCAGCAAAGGTGAGACGTATTTCCTGAACTCGTTGTGGTTGACCATTGCTTTTCGTCCCCTTCGAAATGTGGCCGAAGTGGTCGGGCATCGAACCCGCGACTTTGTCGCTCGGTAGCAATACGCTATAGTCACATTAGCTACTGCACCTGGTTATGAAAAGTTTTGGTTAAGTTAAAGCTGAAATTCAGGCTCAGGCACTTCAGCAAGTACGTATGCATTGCTCCTGCGTCTTTGAATCATGAACGCCAAGTCTTTCCTTCCGAGTAGCGATCACACACCATAAGTTGTTGAATATTTACATTTTGTTACGCCAGACTAATACTGTGTGATGTGTAGTCAGTCTAACTGGGGAAATGCTGAAAACGCTAAAGGTGCCGTCTGTTCGATACGTACCCTTAGCAGGGATTCATAGGCGGTGCCCTCCCATATGAAGGTCTTCATGTCCTCGTGTTCGGCGAGCTCCTTCATGGAATCAATGCGGTCGGGTTCGGGTCGCACCATCATTGTAGCCTTCATGTGACCCGTAAAGGCGTTCATAAGCACCAGCACCGTCAGCCACCACATGGCGAATACGATCCTGGATGGCGTACCACGCGGCGGCCGTGGCGAAGCTGTGCGGAAGAAGCGATGTAGAGTAATTAGTCAGTGGTTGCAGATTTCACACTGCCGCAGCTAAGCATCATGACTTCCTTGCAGTGGCCATTCGGAAGGCACTCATAGCCACGGTTTTCCTTGCGGTACGGATTCCAACCAATGCTCATGAAATTGTCCAATGCCGAACTCAATAAAGTATTCCAGAACTTAAATTGACTGCTTTCGGGTGGTTTGAAGTGCTCAATGTACGTACACCATGTGTGAGATATGGAACGCAAGGCATGAAGCTTACCCATATAATGTGATTTAATTAAAGACTCCTTCTATCCCTGTAATGCCGACGGTCTGGACCCTGGATGAAGCTTTAGAGGATATATCGCATTGGGCTGCGGTTATAAGATATTAATTAAGTACTTTATTTTATTGTGCAATATATAACTGAGAATCTTTTTTTCGTCCCAGAAGTGCTTACACTTTTTTTATTGCGAAGTATACTTTACTTCAATCACCCGGTTAGGATCTGTAATGTGTCTCTGCTACGTTGAACGCATCTTTTCTATCGTTCGTGTTTACTGGTTTCGGCATTGGGCGAGCGCTTCAGCCCATTCGGAATCGCATTACAAGAGTCATTCCCTCCTGGAGTAAGCCGTTTTGTTCATTCTACGGAATAAAGCAGATTGTCCGAGTGCGTCGATTCAAATCACATACATTTCCTGACGCAAGAGTGCCGAAATTTGCAGACAGAGTGCCCCACAGGTAGCAATTTACACTAAAGCATGTAGTCCAGCTGTATTTCTGCAATAAATTGCCTTAAACCCAAACGCAATAATTCTCACAGCAATTCACGAGTATAAATTTCAACCACTTAGCCATCATATGCCTGAACAAAGTTATAACATCTTGAAATCGTTCGTCCAGACAGTGCTGTCCTATGAGAATAGTACGGCACTCAACGCGATGCGTTCTGCATAATTTATGCAGATTATGCACTCAGGTGCTCCGCTTATAACATTTACTTCCACTTGAAGTTAAATTCGCGTTTATTTTTCAACATTTAATTAAATGTGCGGTTCTGGGGGCTTTAGCTTAATATGTGTTTCATGCACAGCGTTGTCTTTGTTAGTAGAGCCAATATTTATCATTCGTTTGTGAAAAACCTTTCTTTTAGGACGTAGTTACTTAACCTAGAAAAAGAAAACCACTGTGGCAGGGTGACACCCATGCAAACAGTAATACGACCAATGCTGTACCTGTTAATTATTGGGCACATGTACTTCATCACTCTGAACTGGTTCTCACCTTCGTAGAATAAAATAGAGAAATACATCCACCAGTTTGAGAACAGCATGTCTTGGACGGAAGGGCCCGCGTTCTCTTTTCCGAATATGTCGATCATCAAGGCCGCGAACACGCAGAGCAGCAGGGAGACCAGCAGAGCTATCCACACCTACCAACAGTCCACGTACCAGTATTAGAAACAACACGCAAAACTCGTCGTACTGTGCATGCCAACTACCTTTCAAGCAACGCTCCTGATAACTCGTGAGCTACAGCGCCCGCTGTCAATTGATAGAAGCCAAAATTTGTGACTTAGCGATGGCTGTCTCTTATTGCGCGAGAACCCACAAATAAATAACTTCTGAAGTACTCTAGAGGGTAATCGATAGTTGACAGTTTGATTCATTAGTCACAATAAAACTATTTGGATTTCCGAAAATTCCCCATTATTTGCGCACGAATGATAAATAACATGTATATAGATACGTGCCGGTGTGTGGGCTTCCTGAATGCTTGTTTTGAATATAATGCCGTGCCTCCCCGAACTCTCGATGCACATGCGCGACCTGTGTGTCCGACGAGGAATGAGCCTATTCGCTTTCGATAAACTGACGAGACTGCTTCGTTCACCTCCGAATCGAATGCCATCAAGGTGCCGAAGATGCTTGCGTGAATGACGTTGGGAAAGCCGGCCAGGATGGTCAGGTAGTCCGTAGTCACTTGGGAGCTGAATGTGGTCACTTGCGAGCGACCGTACGTCATCACTAAAGGACCCAGAGCCAGATCGGATTTCTGCATTTGAACGAAAAATTAAGTGGTGCTTTATCACGCCGTACGTAGACGCTTACGGGCTCTAGCACTCTGCGGCGGAACATTACGACGCATGTTAAATTTAGAACAGCGCAGCATAATACTGTCAGCATTACAATATGGGCTCAAATATTTTTATAGGATAGAGAACACCGCGGAGTTAGAACTCAGCGGCGACATCCGTCGTAGCTCTGGTTTAGTTTTCGTGGATAAAGTCCAATCAGTTATTATTATTGCCGTAGCTTTAAGACTGGCACAATGTGATTCAACGAGTAGTTGAGGAACAATTTACAAGGTAATCGTGGTTTGATCTCCCACTGATTCATGCCTCTGTGTGAAAAAACGAATATATCGCCACATTTCACAGTTACATGCGTGCGGATGTTTTTATTTCCGTTGCGGTCTGCATTCCGCTGTTGCAGCAAGCGTTTTACGGTTTCACTGCGCCGTCTGTGGGCTACCGGATGCAGTTTGATATACTACAAGGCCCAATATTACTATCCCCAAATCTGTTGACATTGTGATCTACGCATGAGGAAATGCTGTGGCTGCTGGAACTAATTTTGGCTTTCTTCCTTGATATGGCACCGATAAAAAAAAGAACAGCTCGGCTTAAAAAAAGTAGACGACGGCATGCAACTCAAAGAGATAAACGTGAAAAATGCAAGGAATGAGTGGGTAGGTAACAGCATAATGCGGAACAAAAAACATCAAAACAGTGAGTCCAATGCAAATGAGCTGAGTCAGGTATGGCTCCCAGAGGAACATTTCGCAGCGAAACTGTTAGTATGGATAGAAACGTTCGAAGACAATGTATGCGTGTTTTCACGGTGTACTTGGCGAACTGGATAGTTGAATGAGTTCCTATTTAGAAAAAACAAGCAAGACATTCAAGTTAGAGATGCTGCGAAGGCATATTTTGGAGTGTTTGGCTTCATTGTGGGTAAATAAATTTGCTAAACCCTCGTGTTCTGCATCTTTAAAAGCTTGGATGAAACGTTTACAACGTTTCACCATTCATCTGAAAGAATGAATAGTGACAGAAATATTACAAGACTTGGTTATATAAAGACTGAGACTGATGCTCGGGAAATCGTTATTTATCAAAATTATTCATCGGTACCTTTTTTCCTTTCCGTATACGTCCGTGGGCAATGTTTTTTACACCTACTTAAAAATCACCTTCATTGTCTTATACTATTCCAAAGTAATTTACCTTTCCACTGTCAGTAGCGTATAGACTTCACAGTTCTAATTGTTGACGGTAGCAGGAATAAGGGAATCGGCGCGACTCTTCGGGGAGCGGCAAAAAAGAAAGACATTGCATTGTCATGGAACAAGTCAGAGCTAACACATTGGAAGCGATATTTAACAAAAGGGCAAAAAATAGCTTCACTCATGTTACTTTGGCTTCGTATAAATGGCGAGATGCGCGCATTTAGCTTGCATCGGAGCATACAGAAAGGGAGAGAAAAGTTCTGGTGAATAATTTTCAGAAATAAAGATTTCCGGACATCAGCCTTTATTTAACGACCTGTAGTGAAAAAACCACCCATAATTTCTATACCAATAACATCTCATGACATGCGGGAAAAACGGGTTTTTATATGGTATCCTATATGCATGGTATCGTAATTTTGGATAATGGGAGTCAGGGTGCTCAAATGATATTGCGCAACAAAAAAAAAAAACAAAACGACACGGACGTAACAAAAGACGACACACCAAGCGTCAACTTGCCCAACTTGCCCGGAATGCTGCTCTCATTAAGTCCATTTCTAGTTCAACGGGCCTTTTTCTAAATGTTCTTCGTGATCGTCTGTGTCGTTTTTTTGTTGCGCAATATCATTTGAGTACTGGATTAAGAGCTTGCCCTGAATTATAAGTCATGGTTCATATAGGTTTCAAGAGTGCTTTCATATTTAGAGAAGATGAGGAATATGTATTGAAACGCGTGTGTTGAAAGCTGCAAATGTGCAGATGTATTACGAACTTGGTAAATAATTACTGAATATATGTTGCCTATCTAATTTCCTGTCGGACGCAAAAGGCCCATTTGGATTTTATGGTATTCTTGTTCAACTAAACACGCACGTGGTCTATATTTCATAGAAATTGCAAACATCCTGCTGGTGACGTACGATCAAAGTTGAAGCTGCAGTATATGTCAAATACACATTTGGCTGAGAAACAATGAAAATTGGGTCCGAGATTATCAGCAGAGAGAATCCTCAAAGATCTCAACGGGATACAAAGTTGAAGTTTCAAGGTTAAAACGGAAATTTCGTGGCTGATGCAGGGGCAAGTTTTCGAGAGCCTCAGATAATTACAGATTTTGCTAAAAATTACATAAGCGAGTGCTCGAAAACCTTATCCAGCCTTCATCGGCAATGCTCCCCGGTGTCTATAAAGAAGTGTATGTTACACTTAGTTCACAATAGGTGCAAGTGTGGTCCGTGTTATTGGTGATTTGTGCAAAAGCTCAGAGTGGCTGTCCTAATTGTGGGCGTTTAAAATAACTACTGAACACTCCTCCTCGCCCTCTTTAATGCGTTGTACGAGGCGCCCGCAGTATTTTACGAAAATTAAACATGCAATTTGTATATATACTGTGGCAAAAAGGGGCAGGCTAACGGGAATATGTAGGCAAATTAGAGCAAGTGTCCGAAAGTGGGATATGCGGGAAACATTCTAAATTACGTAGTATTTTTTTACAGGTGATAGACATACTTAATGCCACTGCTTTAAGGAAACAGCTTCTCTGAAATTTTGGCTATGATTCTGGGAGGTCGCACCAGCCTGTGGCAATTGTCTTTTTCTCCATGTGAAGTCTAACTTAGATGCACAGAAGTCACAAGCGTTTTATTGAAAAAAAACCTAACATGTAGAATGTTGTAATATTTGTGATTGTCATTGGTAAACGTACAACAATGCCTTCTTTTATAGTATCCTATGAATTCTCTAGAATGCAGTTACATACTTGAAATGTAAGCCAGTCAGCCAGTCACTCTACAACATTGAGCATAGGTTGTGATGCGTGACCAACCTAAATTCAGGAAAGCAGAATGAGCCGAACATACACTTACTTGAAGCTTAACCTAGAAACATTTTATTCATTTACAGGTCGCTGATATACTTTTATATGCTCGTCATGTAATTGTTGCAGTTTCAAAAATATGGAGATCCAACGCACTGTGGGAATCGATGTAAACGAAACATTCCGTGCTGGATCCATTGATTGGCGATAATTAGCAGTGATGTTAATGGCCAAAGCTTAATTTCTTCATCGTTTAGTCTAACACGAGAGTGGTGACTTGATGTTAAACGTTACCTTACTAGCATCACTGCTGTTTGTCTGCGTAGTAAACAGAACACACAGGGAGAGGTGTTTGCTTGAGGCGTTGTTGTGTACCATAATTCATAACCTCTGAGAGGGCTGAGCGCAGTCTCTGCCTCACATGGCACATCGCACCGTGGCAGAAGTATTAAATTTGAATTGGATTATGGGGCTGGTACGTTCCAAAACCCCAATCAGATTATGAGTCACGCCGTAGTGGTGAACTCCGGATTAATTTTGACAGCGTGACTTTCTTTAATGCGTCCCAAAATCTGTCCCAAACTGCACGTGCGTTTTTTCTCCCCCCCCCGTCAAGGAGAGAGAGAGAGAGAATGATAAATGAAAGGTAGGGAGGTTAACCAGGACTGAGCCCGGTTGGCTACCCTACACTGGGGAAAGGGAAAGGGGGACGGAAAGATTAAAAAAAGAGAAAGTCCACTGGGCAACCGGCTGCCCCGGCTGGGCTTAACTCCAAGGCCTCTAGCAATGAAATAGCCGCAAAGCAGACGCGGCGGGCACAGAAGTGTTGATTTGACGGTCAACCGCTTCCGTAGTGTCACATGGACCCTGTGGTGCGCTTTAATTAATGCGGCTCTGCTTCTGCACGCCCTGCGTAGTTTGTCTGCTTTACATATTTGCATAATGTTTATTTTTCAGAAATGGCAGCAACGTACTGTAGCGTACCTTGAACTTAAGCTTATCCAGTTATACTGTTCTGTCACTAAAGTCGCGCATAGTTTGTCTTACATTCTTGACAAAGTTATTCCTCGGTATTTTGAAAATGACAACCAGCAAACAAATGTCATGAAATAAAACACCGACAGCTCATGCCTTTTATGTTAAATCTTGTCAGTCTTAAATATTAAAACGGTGATACAATAATAGAAATCTGAAAATGGTAGAACGTATCTAGACCGACTTTGCACCATGTCCGGGATTGGCCCACGCAAGTAGCCGCGTTTCTACTAGAAAGTTCGCCTCCGTGCATAGCGTTCGCCGCCAGCGCTTCCCGGTAAACATTGCGGTTACATAAGCTACAGTTGCCGGGAAGCGTGGGAAGCATTCAGAGAGCTTTGAATACTATCGCGTCCGTCCAACCCTAAATGGCGAAGCTCAAGCGTTCTCCAGCTTTTTATTGCAGTATCATTTACACGAACACTCCATGCAAGCTTTCATCGTCATCTGTTATTACAGATAAAAATGCTGATTTATTCAGTTTTAATACGTTTTCTGAAGAACGCCCACATTAGCTGTGTGTTTTCCCACCGTGTCAGAATTTCAGCGCTCGGTGGCGTAATATAGCATTAATCACACAGATTGTTGCACAGAGTAAGCTGTATGCTAAGGCGTAAAGTAAGACAGCTTTGCTCGCTGTAATGACTTTTAACACAGCTATGGAGACTCCTGCCAGCTTGTGCCATCGTCTTCCCACAGGTGGTAACCTGGGGCGGCTTGCACAAACACTTAAAAAGAAAATAACAAATTTAAGAACGGGCTCTTGTGCGAACTTGGCGTTGTCTAGGGAACATTTAATAACGCGTTCTTAAATTTGCTATTAATTTCCTTATCAGATATTCATGCAAGACTTTCCTGATGGTACAGGGTTTCCACAGCGACGCACTGCGTTCCTCACATGGCGCTAACATGACTTTGCGTGTTAATTTACAGAACGACAGTCGAGAAGCGCCAGCGAAACGCTAATCGCACTAAAGCAAATAGATATTACATACGCGCCAAGACCACTCGTTAGTCCAAACGCACGAACAACGTGCCACTGAATTTGACGCTTGCACTGCATCTCAACACCGGGGAGCACAGACGCTGCGTTGAGTAAAAAAATGGCAGTGGTTTAGCTCGGCTATGCCAGGATATACATTGCGAAAGCTAAGGCATAGCATGCTTAGCCTTGGTTAATCTTGATTTCAAGTCCAGGTTAGTCTGGTTGTCCAGCTATGTTGCAGCTTTAGCCAGTCGTTCGGCGCGCTGTTCGTCTGTTTCCTGGGCGATTCGTTTCCTCTTCATCTAGTTCTGATGTCCATTCCAGGCCTCCTCCTGCTTATCAGAATTGTCGCCGTCCATACTGCCGCCTCAACTCTGGTTGCGGCGCACGCGAGCCCTCCTTTTCAATCCTCCGAGATGTTATCAGGCATGCGACGCAGCTGGCGACGCGAGCAGAGGCGAGCGCAAAGACGAGGAACGTGGTGTGACGTCATACCAAAGGGCGGCGGCAGAAAGGCGTGGCGCTGCGCAGCGGCGGAACACCTGTGGCTCGGTACTACTAGTGGCGCATGCGCAGTAGGGACTAGGGAGCGAGAGAGAGAGAAATATCCGCGGCGAGGCGCGCGTTGCGATGTCATGTGCCTCCTGGGAGCACCACCATGGCGAAATCGCAAGTTCGCGGCCAGTAAAACTTTCGTGTTAAAAATGACCAATCTTTCTCCCACCGGAAAATGGGGGCAAATGAAGCTTGTCCTGTGTGCACCTGACGTTCGTCAGGGTTAAGTAACCCACAGGAACGGTGCCGGATGGCTTCGGCCTCCCGCTCCCTGAGCTCGGGATCTTCTTCTCCTTCCTGTCGGATTGCGTGGGCTTGGGTAGCTCTAACGTATGGATCGGCGTACCGACGGCGAGCCCTTTCACGGGCCAGTTCTCGGCGCCTCTCGTTGAAGGCTGCCCGTTCCTCGGGGGAACGCACAACGCTTGGCCGTCCCATCGGCTTTCCGATACTGAACTGAACCGAAACAAAGCTGGCGCAGCGCGCGCGATACCCTTTCCTGCCCTTTACCGCAGCTGCTCTGCTATGGGAGCAACTGGATTTTTTGGCGTGACCACAAAAACACCCCTTGTGAGCAAATGCAAGCTGCGCGTAAAAAGGCCGAGGCTAAATGACAACGCCGACAAAACCCTGTCATTGAAGAGCGCGACGCGGAGGCACATCGGGCTCGCCGGGAGCATGCCGCAGCAGCGGAACGCGAGGTCGAACCAAGGTGACAACGCCGACAAGACCCTGTAGTTCGAGCCGATGCTACTCGCGGTCATCGAGTTATTTCAAATGCGAAGTATTTCTAGGCGAACATTTGCTACATTGACAATACCTATCTAGCCACCTACGTCTTGGTGCTGTCATGGTCCTTTCGTTAACTTGGAATGTACCAAAATTGGCATAGTATGATAAGAGTGTATGACGAGCACCAGTGATAGATCGTCACATGATTGTCATGAATGTCATGACATGCGTGTATGTAGGTCATGAAAAAGTCGCCTACATATTCACATGTACCAAAGTTGGCACAGTACTAAAGTTGGCACATGTACCAAAGTTGGCACAAGGGTGTATGACAAACATAAATGGTAGGTCATGACAAGAATGTCATGACATGCGTGTCATGTAGGTCTTGAAGCAACCGCCTACATCTTGGTGTGTATCGAAACTTCCATAGTATGACAAGAGTGTATGACGAACATAAATGATAGGTCATGACATGAAATGGGTGTCATGTAGGCCATGAAACAGCCGCCTACATCATGGTGCTCTCACGGTCGTTCCCATCAAAGGAACGCAGCCTCAAGCGTAAACAAAGGTGGTTCGAGTCGGAGGAAGAAGAGCGCGGATATACCTCGGAAGGATCTATTCCCTTCGACCAGGAAAATTTCCCGGAAGTGCACCGTCAAGAAACCGGGCGGGGACCAGAGAAGTCCAAGATGAAGAACGCAACACCTCACCACCCTCAGTCCAGGGAAACCATTGGCCAACCACAAATGGCGGCACCAAAGGTAAGCTGGGCGCAAGTTGCAGCTCCCACTGCACAACATCATGCGAATCACAAATCGGTAGCGGATCAGAAACTTATAGAAGAAAATAGATCACTAAAAGCCAGTCTGGCAGAATTGAAGAAAGAGATGGCTGCCCTTAAGCAAACAATACACGACCTCGCAAACAAAACAAAAGAAGCGTCTACAACACATGTTAGTAAACCGACACCAACACCAGAAGAGCCCATAGGCAAGCAGCTGGAAACAATCACACATCAAGTACAGATAATGTTCGCAGAATTGCGTGCTCTTAAGAGACACGTAGACGACTCCCTAAGCTGCATCAAAGTAACCACACGAAAACGCATTAATGATAGCCCAGGAGCTCCTACCCGTCGTCCTAAAGTGATAGAGACGACGGATAGCGATAGTACCATTCATGGCTGACACGACACACAGAAACACTGAAAACCTTGAGGTATGGCAGTGGAATTGCCGTACGTTACGTAACAAACATGCTGCCCTTGCACAATATATACAGTCAGCGCCAGTACTACCCGACATTATATGCCTACAAGAAATTGGGCAATTTACACAAAAACTAAAAGGATACGAGACGTATTCCAATCCTGATTATCCTAGGGTCGCCAGCTTTGCGAGAAAAGACCTGGCCCTCAGCGTCACGTATATGCCACAGCACGACACACAGCATCAAATACTAACGGTGTGGCCATGCAAAAGAAATAAAGCCAAGACTGTAATCGTAAATATATACAGTCCTCCTCGAGAGCGAGCACCATGCTTCGATACCCTACTAATTTATGCAATATCAGACATGGAGCGAAAAGACAAGCTGCTAGTGGTTGGTGACTTCAATGCACCACACTCCGCCTGGGGTTACAACAAAGACTCAGTGAAGGGAAAATCACTAGTTGAGACGACAGATCGATACGGGTTAGAACTCATTACAATACCGGGGTGTTACACACGTTTAGGCAATAGTGTAGCGGCGGATACAACCCCAGATCTAGCTTTCTCGAGCCATCCAGGGGAGACGTGGTGGACAAATTTGGAGGAAAATTTGGGCAGTGACCATAACATTGTCTCGATAGGTATCAATTCCCCCAAAATCCGTCGCTCCCTAGGGAGGGCTTGCATTACAGACTGGACTGTATATCGAGATAAACAAGAGCAGCTCATTTTCCCAGAAGATATTGAAACCTGGGTGGAGCAAATACGCGAAACACACGAAAGAGGAACGAGGGAGATTGCTACAACATCGGATATAACAGCGGTAGACAGCCGCCTCATACATTTATGGGAAGCACGCAGAAGCCTGACGAGACGATGGAAAAGACAAAGATTAAATAGAAAGCTCAAAATACGTATAGCTCAACTAACACAGGAGGCTCATGCTTATGCACAAACACTAGAAAACAATAATTGGCACCAATTCTGTGAATCTCTACAAGGAACCTTACACACAAAAAATACATGGGCCATTTTGAGAAGCATGATAGATCCTGCAAGTACAAAAACAGCGACGAACCGAGATCTGCGATTGCTTGAATGCGAATTTCGAGACGCTGACACCCATCTCCTACACACACTAGAAGACATGTATATAGGAGCAAATTCCACGCAAAACCATGATACTCCCACATATTTAGGAAGGAACAATGAGGAGCTAGATGCCTCTATATCGGTGGCAGAGGTTTTCGCGGCAGCGCAAACTTTCAAGAAAAATACGGCGCCTGGACCGGACAAAATAACAAACGCCATGATTTGCAATCTTAGCCTCAATGCTTTAAGAGGGCTAACAGATCTTTTTAACAAACATGTATGGACTGAAGGAGGTCAAATCCCACAGGCATGGAAGCATGCAGAGATAATTCTAATACCGAAACCAGGGAAACCGACGGACATAAAAAACCTCCGACCCATATCCCTTACCTCATGTCTGGGTAAGCTTTTTGAAAAGGTTATACAGATGAGACTCACTAGGTACATAGAAAACAACAACCTTTTCCCGGAAACTATGTTCGGCTTTAGACAGCATATGTCGGTACAGGACGTGTTTCTCCTACTGAAAGAAGAAGTATTAAACACAGAGAGAGGAAATGCAGACAGATTCATAGTAGCATTAGATATCCAAAAAGCTTTCGATACCATCTCGCATGAAAGCATTTTAACGGAACTATCGAACATGCACTGCGGACAGCGTACTTATGAATACATAAAATCCTTTCTAGACAACCGCACAGCCACGATAGGGCTAGGATCCACCCGCTCAGATGTTCTACAGACCCCCAAAAGAGGAACGCCGCAAGGTTCAATTCTTTCACCGCTACTCTTCAATATAGGGATGAAAGGACTAGCGGTGAAACTACAACGGATCCCAAACTTAGGACATGCGATTTACGCGGACGACGTAACTCTCTGGACCGCAAAGGGATCTCTAGGGGAACGTCAGGAAACCCTCCAGAAGGCAATTGGCATTGTTGAGGATCATGTAACACAAGCTGGCATGGATTGCGCCCCGGAGAAGTCCGAACTAATCCGAGTAAGAGCGCCTTATACACGAAAGGACGATAGACTTCCGATAAAGCTTGCTCTGGGAGGTCAAACTATACAGGAGGTATCTAAAGCTCGGATACTAGGACTATGGATACAGGAAAATGGAGCAGTAGGGCACACGATCGCAAACCTCCGGAAAACGGTTAACAGCGTGTCTAGAATGATAAACAGAGTAGCAAGAAACAGAAAAGGCTTCAAGGAGGAAGAGACGATAAGGCTCGTACAGGCATTTATCATAAGCCGTGTAACCTTTGGCCTTCCTTTCCAAAAAGTATCAAACTCAGAGGAAACTAAAATAAACGCCCCTATACGCACAGCTTATAAGGCGGCGCTTGGTCTACCGATTTGCACTAGCACGACCCTTTTTAATGCAATGGGTATTAGCAACACGTTTGAAGAACTCGTGGCTGCAACACTGATCGCACAACGAGAAAGACTCAATTCCACGGAGCAAGGTCGCGCACTTCTCCGTCGATTAGGGTATCCACTCAGACCGGCACATTGTAACGACCAAACAGAACTACTCCCACCGAACATACGAGCGCAGATCTCTGTGTCCCCGATCCCTAAAAACATGAGCGAGAAATACCACAGACAACGCCGCCTTGCACGGGCCAGGACACTCGAACGCAGGTTCGGTAGAAATCCGGAGGTTTATTACACGGACGCGTGCAAACAGGATAGCAAAACTTTCACTGTGGTAGCCACAAACGCACAAACTACTATTTCCGCAACAGTCAGAACAGGGTCGGTGGCCACAGCAGAGGCTACTGCGGTGGCTCTGGCTATACGTGACGCGGAAAACAGAGCACGTTCTGCGGTAATACTAACCGACTCGCAGTCGGCATGTCGCCTTTTCATGGCAGGCACCCTGCCCAAACTCACCGTCAAAATCCTAAGAAGAAATCTCACGGAACACCACGCTATTACGTGGTGTCCGGCGCACGCCGGAGTGAGCGGTAACGAGAGGGCGGACCGCCTCGCTCGGGAATATAGCATCCGAGCGAGGGAACGCACTCTCGTAGAATCTCCGATCACAGCAAAAGATATCTTGGAGGCACAGAGACGAGGAAGGCAACGGTATAGCTTTCCAGACACATCCTTGGACTCAGCGCAAATGCGGGACTGGCGCCGACTACAAACCCGTACATACCCACACCTACTCCTACTACACCACATACACCCCACCCGGTATCCCAACACTTGCCCTTGGTGCGGAGGGCGGCCATCTCTTGACCATATCACATGGTCGTGCCAGAGTCGGCCACAAGAAATCCAATCACCCCTTATGGGGCAAAATTCCAACAGTAGGCAGTGGGAGGTGTGGCTAGCCAGCACGGTGCGGGAGGACCAACTGGCCCTTCTCGACCAAGCCCGGCGTGCCGCGATCGCCAGTGGGGCCCTGGACTAAGGGACCCACCCACTGGACCTGAGTGTGATTTTTTTTTCTTTTTTTAAATAAAAGTTTTATACTACTACTACTAACTCGGGTAGGCTCCCCGCACACTGCTTCGCATAACATCGATTCCAACAAGGCGTGGGGTCTGCCGCATTTTTTATCCGTGTGCGTCTGCGCACGTCAAGCCACACGTGTTCACTTCGTCAGCTTATGTTTGTGGCAATTCCTGCTGGAGCTATGAGCGTTACATCATGTAATATTCTCAATGTTGCAATGGTATTGATCGTTTTGCCTTCATGGCGAAATTGCCATTTCTTAAACGAAAAAGTCAATAAAATCGTCCAGTGGCCGGATTCGAACAGAATCTGGCACAGAAGCCTGATATTGGAACCATAAGTTTACAAACGCTTTTCCTGGGTAATAGCGTGCCGCATAATCGAATCGTGGTTAGTACACGTTAAATCTCGGAATTTATTTCAAATTCTTTAGCGCGTCATCATACACCAAAACGGGGGCTGATCCCGAAGATATTGCTGCAAAATAAAATACGAGTCCGCGACGCCACTTCTACTCCTCTGACCCGAGTAATGGCGCGACAAGTTGCGACGCGCGGTGACACCGCCCCTGTCCCAACCCAAACTAGATCAGCAACGCTTAGTCTTTCATCGACTTCAACTGGAAGTTGAATCGCCTTCCAACTTTTCTCTTTATTTATCATCATGCTTTGTAGCACATATACCAACCTTCAAAGATGAGTGGCCTATTTGTTATCCTGCGCTTCCTCCGGCAAATGTTTGTTCTATTGTAGTTTTTTGACTTCGTGTCAGCTTGCAACGCCACTTATAACGAGAGCTCAGGAACCACCATCTCTCTATTGGAAGCTCTTCAACGCACGAGTTGATCAAGCTATTCTCCTGCCTTCTTCCTGGGAGCAAATCAACACATTTAAGCTACATGCCTACTCAATCAACCTTTCTATGGTCCCCTTAAAGTGCCAGAATTACTGCCTATATTCAGGTGGCTTCACTCTTATGTGTCGCTAGCAAAGGACACATAAATAAAAATCAGGTATAAATTACAAGCTGGTGCGTACTGCCAGTTCAAGCGTTATTAGAGGGTAAAAATAAACACGATGCAAGGGTAAGACAAAGCTTGAATAATATTGCAGGTATTATTTACTGTTGATAATTGCACCCAGGCTGTCCCATTTTCCTTTCTAGTTCGTCGTTTTACACATTGTTTTTAGTCTCGGAATGCCTGGATTTGGCAGCAATAGTAACACCGTCGCACTCTTGGTATTCCTGTGTCACATAATTTTTCCTCAACCTTTCATCACCGCGTTTTCAGTGTGACTTGCATTGCATGTCCCCAAGCTAATTGAACCCAACGCTAATAGTTTTGCACATGCTGATAATGCGCGCAGTAATGAAACGTTTTTACCTGCAAACAATATTGCATGCAAGGTTGCGTCCGAAAACTACCATTATCTGATCTGTGGTGAGTGCCCTAAGCGTGCGTGCTAAATTTCTTTCATGAAAGTTGCTATGTAGGCAGTAATGCCTAAATAATGAGGTAATATAGCTAGTCAGCTTGCTCATAAAGAATGATTTCTTTTCAAGCTACCAAACAACGATATATAACGGAAAGGATTCTGTTCCACATTTTTCAAGGACTACTTCTTATTGTTAGCGTACTTTGAAAGTTCGTTTATAAAAATTTCAGACCTTCTCTACCGTATTTTAATTCAAGCTTCAAGTCTGCGTACTTTATTTTTTGCCTTGGCGCATTATTTTTTTTTTGCGAATAATTTGGACGTCTAGGTTAATACCTAGTTTTATCGATGGTCCATTCATACCGTTTACAGTTTTCTTGTAAGATGACGTTTTTTACTATGTTGCACACTTGTGATTCTGTGTAATGAAATGTATGTATTACTTACGCACAATCATCAGTAGTTGCGCATGGTTCAGTCAGAAAGAGCTTTCTTAGCTCCAGCTTTATCCTGCTACTGAATCGCATAGTTGCAGGTGTTCGTGAGAAAGTATGGCGTCTTGTGTGTCATTTATCATACGTCTACATGCAGCATCAATGTGTATCATTGCACCTGCTTTCCATTCTTTCTTTTTAGTAGCCGCGTCCCCTTTTGGATGGCTGTAAAATTCAAAGGACAAACGTTACCATGCTTTGAATGCGCGTTAAAAGAACATGTGGTAAAAATTAATATGAAGCCCTGGACTTCAGTACTTCTCATTGAGACTTTGAAGTTCCACTACGTTAAAACCTATAAACAAAATCTGATATTCATTTGATGTTTCCAATGTTAAAAAAAGACTAAAATTTTATGGATGTCAAGGAAGCATGACTATCTAACTTCTGGGCCAATGCCATACCTTTTCACTGCACACGCTAAATTCTCTCAATTAGGCGTCATATTCAAGATCATCGCTTCGTTTATTTGTAGCAAGTTGCGTGCAGACACGTTATATTGATGGTAATTTTTTTTTCTTCAGGAACGAGCCGCGCCATGGATACGCCGGAGTCTGAGCCGTCATACCGGGTTTCAAAAATTGCCTGTTTCTGCGTTAAGCCTAACTTAAGAAGCAAATGTAACAAAGCAAAGCCCTTATTAGCAGCTCGGGCATCTACATGACTGGGATGAGCATGAAATAGCGCCAGCGACGTGATGAAATAGACGTCTGGAATTTGTCTTTGGGGTAAAAGAAAGCAATCGGTGTCGGAGGAGGCGTGATAAGAAATGCTCCCCAGTATTTAGCGGAACATATGCTGCACACCAATACAAAAGATAGACGCTCGTAGAAATATTCCAAACACGGAAAGCCAAGGCAGTCTTTACTGTGCGAACTCACGTTGTTATACACCATGCCGACCATACCACTCCAGTCCCCATTTGGCAAAGGCACGCCCCACTGGCCATCTTCGGGTGAATCCACGGTGTAGCTGCGCAAATTGCGAAATTTCTTGCTTAAACGGACTTGCGGGTGTCTTGCAAAATGATTTCTTGCAGCGACACTCCATCAGAAGGTACACTCATTACGATCTAGTGAAAGTACAGAGCTATCCTGCACTTTTGCTCCCCAAAGATCAAACTATTCCACGCCTCCTATCATAAACTCAGCCGCTTGCAGTGTTGCATATTTTGTCCCTACCTACGCACATACACAAACACACATGCGCACAATGGAAGTAGCTCGAAAAAACGAAAACAAATCTACTGGACGAAACGCTGGAAGCGTAACCCAAGAACATGTATGATTGATGCTAACGGCTCTCCGTAGTACTCTTTGAGAAGTCCAATAAAATACTTTAAAAATCAAATGACGGAGTTTTACGTGCCAAAACCACGATCTTATTTTGAGGCACGTCGTAGTGGCGAACTCCGGGATAATTAGGACTACCTGGAGTTCTTTAACGTGCACCAAAATCTACGCACACGGGTGTTTTCGCATTTGGCTCCCTTCGAGATGCGGCTGCCGCCGCCAGGATTTGATCCCGGGACCTCGTGCTTAGCAGCCCAACACCACAGCCACCAAACTACCACGGCGGGCGCGCATAAAAGACTTATGTGATATACGTCCTTTGAGACATTAAGAAAACATTATTTACTTGAAATGTTCCGAACCAGCGTGCGTTCCCTTGAATACTACTGAACTACTACTTATAATTTTACGTTAACTTCAGCGCAAGAAACCATCAAGCACAAACAGAGTGCTGGCAGCTGTTTATCTTTTTCAAACATACGCACATAATTAGTGGTAACAACCACTCAAATTGAACACGCGTTGCTTGAAGTGTTCTTCCACTTAAAGGAATTTGCTATAGCGCGCACAAGACAACGCAGGGTATACCAACACATTGCATTTCAACACCACGTAGAGAAGCTACGCTGAAGTACGACATCCTCGTGAATTACTGCCTTGGTATATATCTCTATGTGCTGTTACCAATGTCTGCAGAGGCTGTATGCGAAGACTGAGAATAAAAATTTAGGCAAATAGGCGAAACCTCACGATTCAAAAACCGCGCCAGGCGCTTTGTTTTTCTTTGTTTGCTTTCACGACAGTATACCTATTCGTCCCGCACATCGTGCTTCGTACCAATTTACAGCGGTGTACTCTCATAACATGCATTGAAAAATAGGCAGCATTAATTGCTATTAACTGAATGAAAAAGCAAATGGACTGCAAACGTAAGTAGACGAACGTTCCGTGAAGAAAGCCTGTAGTGCTACCCTGTGGGTGACGACGTTACGTGACCATGGATAGGGACACCGATAGGCGCATATGAGTGTAGGATCACCTCAAAGTGTTTCTTCGTGATGGCTCAACCCTGAATCCTTTTGGGGCCGCCATTAGTTGTGGTTGCTTTGTTACCGTAGGCGCTTACAATGTCTACAACACGTCGTCTTGCCGACGTGAAGGTGGTTCGTTGTCACGCCGGCGAGCTTGTTATAACCCGCTCACAGTGTGCGTGTTTTCACGTATCTACTCTCGCTGGTCGTGTTTAATACGTTCCCTTGGTATGTACACTAACAGGGCGGCGCCAGCCGCACTACCCCCTCCTCTCTCTTACTTCCCACCGCCCACTTTTTCTTGCTTCTTTTTCTGCGTGCTATATTGCACTGAGTGCTGCTCTGAGTTGCACGCAGCCGCACTGCTATAATTTTCGAATGTAAATGCAGCACACCAGTTATTTTGCGACGCCGACGCAATAAGTTGTGCAGTCAACTGTATTTGCTTGTAACAAAAAGATATCATTACTTCGCTGTGCAAGAATGCGGTGCACTAGCATTTCCGCTTACTGATAAGTTAACATGACCTGAAACTTAAAGGCAGCAAAAATGCGTTATTGTAATACAGTGCTTAACAGTCTGACTATAAAGAACCTTATGGCATTATTTCAACAATTTCTGAAAGTCTCTAAATACTGCTGCTTGGCTGTATGTAACACATCATGCTATGTATAAACTGTACCGGAGCTGCCAACACTGTTTCCTGTCTCAAGTGAGTGAGTGAAACAACTTTATTCGGTCCACAATAGACGCGACTAAACTCAACGTCACCTGGCTAGGCCCACTCGGGTACCATCAGGTGAAACCTGACGGCCCTCTCGCGAGCCCTCTGAACTGCCAGGACTTGAAAGGTCTGGTCCTGGGCCCTAATGAGCTTCATCATTTCCTCTTGGGTGAAAGGGGGACCGGCAGAGGCGCAGCCCCACAGGACATGCTCGAAGTCCGCATAACCACCACAGAGGGGGCAGTCCGGGCTTGGGAACCGTTAGGGGTACATTGTGCGCAGTGCCGCGGGGCTCGGGTAACTGCTTGTTTGTAGACTTAAATCCCCGGACACTCAGCGTACTGCAGTCAGTGAAGAGCAGCATCGTACTTCCTATTTAACACATAAGTTTAGTTCATTCAACACCTTGCAACTTCACCTAAACGATCTATTTGAATCGTGCTTCACTGGAATAACCCTTCTGGGAGAGCCTCGTGCAGTGGAAGACTGGCATGACTACTGCCATTTTATCTGATTCATTAGTGTAGTGTTCACATGACTAAAATAAGTGCAAAGAAGGCTGTTTCCAGTCTACTGTTTTCAGTGGTGTCACATGTCGTGGGGTCAGCAGCCTAAATGTGCCCAATCTCTCATACCAGTGGTACTTGAAAAGATAAAACCAGTTTAACACTATAATATGTAGGTTATCGTACTCAGCAACATTACTGAGTTTGTCTCTTTTCACAAGTTGATGCAGGAGTGGAGTGTTCGCAACATACCACTAAAGCTGTAGAATATCATGAGAAGCGAACGAACAAGGACACCAAGTAAAACATAGCGGAAGTTACTTGAACTTACTAATTGAATCAAAGGAATGATAAATTAATGGCAATGAAAGTGGATTAAAAAACAACTTGCCGCAGGTGGGGAACAATCTCACATCTTCGCATTAGGCGCAAACGGAAGGGGGAGGGGGGTATATTGTATTCTTGAATTATCACTCACGCATTGAAACCAATTCAATAATGCACCGAAAGAACGCACAAAGCAGGTCGTATCGACACGCGGAGCACGGACTGCACGCCGTCGTAGGCCTTATTAGGCGTAGGCGCGAGGTTATTCGTTTTCCCTGTAGGCGGTATACTCCCAATTTTGGAATCGGTCAATTCGTAAATTTCACTATGTGCCGTGAAGTAAATAATTAACTTAACTAATGAATTTTCGGTAATTAGTTCAATATGTTATGACTGCAGTACACAACACGCTGTTTGTCACGTGCAAGAATAGAATGCGAGAGCCAGGCTGGGAAGATAGCCGGAGGACAGTTCCCACGCGATGCTGGGCGCTGCTAATTTTCCCGTAACGAGCTCCCCTCGCCAAAGAAGAAGCGCCACAAAGGGAAGAGAGAGTTGCCACTCCAAGGCAGGCCGAGACGACGCGAACGACTTGTGGACGTTTCCCGGAAGAAAGCCGCCACGAACTGGTGCCTGCAGACTACCGATAAGCAGCGTAAGAGACCAGTTGGGAGTAAAAAATCTTGTCTCCCATTCCCACGGCCAGACCCTCTCTGCGCCTTTGTGCCCACTAGAACTTGGGGGGGGGGGAGGGTTTGCCGGTTGGTTATTCTGTCTGCGACAGTTTTGTATGTGCTTCTTCATTGGCTGTCGGCCTGGTGGAAGATGGCCTGTGTGTGAATGGCTACTGCCAGGAGGGAGTGTTTGAATAGACTTGTTGTAATGACGGTGCGGAGAAAAAAAAAGCTCTTCGGGGCCATGTGAACGAGGTTCATCCAGGTGCTCTTTGCTGAACACGACTTTTCTGTTGTTGTTTTTTTCAGCTTGTAAATAAGTTTTCTTCAAGTGCCAGTAAATCTGTCGGTTATCGATTTCCCAACTTCCGACTGTCTAATTTCTTCAACCCGATGCCTCCGCAACGCTACCATATGAAGCCACAACAATGTTTTTATTTTTCTTGTGCTAGGAAGGTTTGTCTGTTCAAATAGACCAGCTCAAGGACAATAATTACGATATCGGCCACAGCGAATGTATAAAAAAATCCAGACGGCTTATAAATGATCACTCTGTATAGCTAAGCATTCACTCAGATGATTCGGGACAGATTTTATCGAAGCTGCTCAGTTCTTTCCGCTGCGCACACCTCCTTTCAGTTCTGTTTTAGTCATATAACGCGAATAATTCACGACGTCTTCTTTTCTGCACACATCGTCCCCCTTAACCATATTTATTATAAATGTAATGTTTCTCATATATATGCGTATTACTATCTATAAGTCGCGAACAGGTTGAACTTTCATTCAAATCGGCGTTTCGCCCACAACATGCCTTCGTCAGGTGAAAGCATCATCATCATCATCCTGGTTACGCCCACTGCAGGGCAAAGGCCTCTCCCATACTTCTCCAACTACCCCGGTGATGTATAATTGTGGCCATGTTGTGCCTGCAAACTTCTTAATCTCATCCTCCCACCTAACTTTCTGCCGCCGCCTGCTACGCTTCCCTTCCCTTGGAATCCAGCTTGTAACCCTTAATGACCATCGGTTATCTTCCCTCCTCATTACATGTCCTCCCCATGCCCCCATTTCTTTTTCTTGATTTCAACTAAGATGTCATTAAGTCGCATTTGTTGCCTCACCCAATATGCTCTTTTCTTATCCCTTAACGTTACACACATCATTCTTCTTTCCATAGCTCGTTGCGTCGTCCTCAATTTAAGTAGAACCCTTTTCGTAAGCCTCCAGGTTTCTGGCCCGTACGTGAGTACTGGTAAGACACAGCTGTTATACACTTTTCTCTTGAGGGATAATGGCAACCTGCTGTTCATGAAAGCATACACACAGATATATGAGCCTCACGTGAATCCGAGATCGCCAGCCAGCTGGTTCAAGAGGTTGGCCATAGGTCCAGACATCTGCACATCATCCTCGGTATGCGTGTCACCGGTGAAGTTCAAACGCAGCCAAGGAATCCACTGCGAACAGGCCTCCATATATTAGGCGCGATTTTGTGCAGAGGTCGTCGGGGCAGCTTCATTTTGCGACAGAGACAGGGAATAAAAGGAAATACAGTGTAAAATACCGGACGACTGCACTGTTGACCGTTGTTTTGTTGAACGCTCCTCCAAAGGCGGCAGCAGCGAGCATGCGCTAAGGCTTGAAGTCCATGTTTGGAGTTAAGAGGAACCTTCAGCTCAGGCCAACTTCGATATTTCCTTTCAAATATATGCAAAAAGCAGAAATTCTTTCATGAGACGACTGCCGGACCAATATGAAAGACGTTTGTTGCATTTGAGAGAAAAATTTCAATTCTAGACTCTAGGAGGAATTTGATTCAGGTTCTGGAATTATTATAATTCCCAATAATTGGCATGTTTAACAGAAATCAAGTATGAAATTTACAAATCTGTATCCCTGCACCAAAAACAAGTATGGCAGTAGTGTAGTAAGCGCTAGAGCAACTAAAGCAGATAAATACATGACAGCTTAGTGAAACCGTTACAATGTTTACAAAGGTATCGCAAAAGTCCTACTGTTAAATTACTATTTTATAAAACGGTCCTCTTTATATTTGTCCTCGTGTATTGTCCTCTTTATATTACTTAATAGATGCAGGTTACGTAATTGTGGTATTGGTATTTATTACGCAGCTACAGTGCTCGAAACATGGTACTTGAGATTTTCTTAAATAATGCATTTTTTATTTTTTTTATACTGAAGGCCTAAATAAAGATCTTCCTACATTTACTGCGTTTAAAGCTATTTTGCTGTTAAAGGCAACAAGCCTAATGAAAATCGGTGCAGTGGTTGCAGAAAAAAATTTCTCCCTTCTCATGCACCAATTTGATAGGAACTCTTGAGCTGAAGCTTCCTCTTAAAGGGGCTCTCAACCACTCTTCACCGCCATTCGAAGCATACATTTGGAGGAAAGATAGACTATTTCATAAATACTCCACTACAAGATACACCTCCATGCGTTCAGCACAAGCTGAGGTGATGGCAATCAAAACATCCATTTCGCGGTGCTTCGGCTCCTCCTTCATAGCCTTGCATTGGGAAGGCAACGGCGGAGCGGGGCGTGCCCACAGTGCTCCACCTGTTCATCTTCACCGTAGCGCGCAGTTTCAATAAGATTTTAGATCTTCACGTCAACGCCAGTGCGTCCGATTTTGGCGCCTATACGACGCGCCAAGAGTAAAGCGAAACGTGGTTTGTACTCAGTGAGCCGCAGTGCGTTCAGCCAGTAGACTCGTTGCGGCACCCCGCGACGGCCACGGTATCTACACTACGTAGCAGAGCGCAGGTGCATGCAACTGTAGTGCGTATACGGCAGCGTTAGCTTTGTACAGGACAGCGCTCGAGTGCGCGTTATACTTGCTGTAGACCAGCTTTGTCCTGCCCCAGCTTTACCGAATGATACTAGCTACATTCAAATTGAGCATTTTGAAGCGTTATCAATAGCTCCATACGAAGCCAAGCCTGTCAAGGCGTCTGACCAGCAACGGCAAGGAGTGAACGCGCACTGGCAAATGTTCGTGTGGTCTGACTTTAAGAGGCACTATGGAGAAAAATGATTTCTTCTACATCAGTAAATTACCTCTCTAGGACGCCAAAAACACCACTCTTACTACGCTAAGACGCTTGGTAAGCCAGAAAAAGCGCAAGAACGAAATACGGGTGGCGACGCCTCCTTGAAGTTTCCGCGCCTGGTGGCTGTGACGTCACGAATTTTGATGGCATCTTCTAGGGCCTGCTTTACTATATAATGGTACAGATTGACTACATTGTGTTCTAAAGGAACCAAATAATAAACATGGCAAGTTTCGGGAACCTTTACTCAGTCAACGCGGTCCGAATGCGAAGACATACTTTGGAATCCCTGACGTCACACTGACGTACCAGCGTCGAGGTTTCGGCGCGAAATTCAAATACTGATACTTCGACCTTCATTTTCTCATCGAATAATAATACTATTAGTTTGAAATGACTGCCTGCAGTATTCTCAAACAATGCTTTATTAGTCTCAACTCATTTGTTGTTTCGCTTTAGTGTCCCTTTAAGTTTCGCGTTTTTGGAAGCTAGTTGAGTGTTAAAAACTAGTCTAAATTGGCGAGAACCAACGCCTACGACACCGATAAGCAGGGTGGCCAAAGGCTAATTCCTACCGAGTGGCCGCGGCCGAGTGTGAGCAGGCGATAGTTGGCTCTTTTTTTTTCTGGAAGTAATTAATAATTATGGAAATTCGAAAGTAGATTTTCGCTTACGTCAGCTCCTTTATTAAACTTCGCCAATGAATATGTACCATAACAGTAGGAAGACGCGCCCTAATCCAAACGCCCTTCATGCCTGATGTCAGCTATTTGTCAATAGCAGCCGCGTATGAGAATCTGCTATACTAGGAAATTAAGCAGCCCGAAAAGAGTGAGGAGGAGGCTTCTGTTGAAAAGTAAGCGTTTCAGAAAAAGGTGACGTAGCGCTCCCCTTGTGAGCGCCACATGTCACGCACGTCTGCAAAATTTGGCTGAGATGTTCACAGTAGCCTATGCTATCCGCGGATTGTGTGTGTGCGTGTGCGTGTGCGTGTGCGTGCGCGTGCGTGTGCATGTGCGTGTGTGTGTGTGTGTGTGTCTTTTTTTTTCAACTAATCTCACTTCTATACAAGGTATCATTTAGTTTTAAATGACCATTTATCCCACTGATACTACACGGTTCTATCGAAAAGTGAGACTCATTTGTCCCATTACACGTAAACCCTTGCCTCACCGAAGCACGACAAAGTGACCTAGCGGAGGCCACGCTTTCCGCCAGTGCGTCGAACACCAACGACGTCAATGCCTTTTTTGCCCGTGCATTTCCTTTCACGTGCATTCATAAGAGTGAGTTTTCCGGACTAGCTATCGTCTCAAGATACAAAAATGGGTGGTTATTGCGTGCTAAAGGTGTAAATGTATTTTCAATAAAAACGAATAACTTATCGGGGATCTTAAGAACATTTATCTCGGGAGTAAATGTAAGCTGCATTCAGGGAGAGTTTCTACAATTAAAATAACGTTCTAGCATTTGCACGTTGAAGCAAAGGTCAGCGGACCTTTGTCGACAAGGGTCAGGTGCTCTCTGCATTTATTTCGCCGACTGTTCATAATTTGTTTCACTTAAACAGAGCATTAAAACCATTAATAAAATTTTAGCGCACCTTGGAAAAAGGCACTGAATCTGATTTTTAGATGGTTCTGACTTCCCCAAGAAACAATTTGCAGAAAGATGACAGTATATTTGCTGGTTTTATTTAATTATGAAATTAAATTTTTTGCCAGATGTGGTCAGCCCACCAATTTGCGACACGGTGAAACACGTCAAAGTCACCCTGAAAATCTGGAACTTCTAGAGCGCAGCTCTTTAGTGCCCGTTCCTGCGTTGAACCGAGCAAACGAGCACTGGCAAAAGATGAAAGGGAACGCAGAGCGCAGCGGTAGATGGAAGAAGAGCACGCGAGGAGGAAAGTGGAGCAAGAGCCTATAGGGAAAGTATGACGCGGGAAGTGGAGGAGCAGCGGAGGGCACGCCCTGCGCATGGGCTTAACTGCCGGCGGCCACGGCATCCGCAGCCGTGTGCGCGATCTCATCTCAGCTCCCGAGGGGGGCGTGAGGGGGGGAGGGCTACGCTCGTCCTCGGCGTCTGCTGCTGAGGTCAGTGCGCAGTAGCACCGTGTGTGACGTGTATCATTGCTCCTACAAGGGCGATGGCGAGCGGCTACGAGTAAGGCTCCATGTGACACTCCCTTGAGGGTTGCCGCTGGCACTGGCCGCACGATTTCTCCGCGGCGAAGGGTCGCTCTCGTTGTTGGAGGAATGAAAGCATGAGAACAAATGTGCAGTGCCGCTCAAGACGGGCTGTGCGGCGACGATGGCTACGGTATGGCATATGATAACAAAGCGCGCTACTCACAGCGTTTTTTTCCTAAAGGAAACCGTGTACCTACATAATCATAATACAAAAGATTGACACGTGAAATGAAAATGCGTACAAAGCTGCGCCCAAGTTTCGCATTAGGGACTACCGTTCTCGTTGGTGAATTTTTTGTTAATGTTCGCCTAATGGTTGGGACGTTCATGGCGCAGCGGGTGTCGTAGAGCAGAGGCAAATTTGAATGAAAGTATCACAAGTTGTGCGGTTCATGCAATCACTCCGTAGAATTATTTTGGTTCTGCAAGAATTTTTCACTTGTTCATTCACAGGTTACTGCGTCAGCATTATCAGCACCTACTCACTTTCAGCTCAACTTGGTATTATGGGTATTATGGTGGTCATGCTATTTACCTGCTTGCGCTAATGTCATCACGAGTTACGTTACGTAAGCTGTTCTTGCAATTAAAGGTCTCACATCGCAAATCAGTTGAAATTGAAGTCAGAAGTTTTACGTGCCAAAACCATGATTCGATTATCATTCGCGCCATAGGGGGGACTCCGAAATAATTTTGACCACCCAGGGATCGCTAACGTTCACCCAATGTACAGTACACGGGTGCTGTTGCACTCCGCCCCCCCCCCCCTCCCCCATCGAAATGCAGCCTCCGCGGCAGGGATTTGATCCCACGATTTCCTGCTTAGCAGCGCAAAGACATAGGCATCGAGCAAATGCGGCACGTGGCAGATCAGTTCTGCTGAATTCCGCAAGGTGGTGGAAGTTTCATGAAAGGAAAAATTGACATCCACCCCTAATTAGCACGGAACTACAAAAGAAACCCACACGGTTTCTCATTAACAAAGCCTCGTAGTTGAAGTAAAATTCCCGGACCAGGACGAAATTTTATTTCAACTACGAAGCTTTCTTTCCGAAAAACCCATGTGGGTTTTCTTTGTAGCTTCATGCTACTTACAGGTGGATGCCAATTTTTCCTTTCATCATCAATCGCACGTACGTTGTAAGCAATGCATACTTGTGGTGCTTGTTATGATAGTGCTTCTTTCAGTAGCACTACCACTTGGTTTAGGTTTTCCATCAATGTACCTAACGAACCAAGCTTCCTATGTACATGAAGGATTATTAAGCTTAATTTTTGGCATTGACATCCCAACAGGATCTAATAAGATATGCTTAAATTTCTCATTTTCTCATTCAGAACGTGTAAATTTTACGGAAAATAAAAAAAATTAATTTCGTTAAGCTATGATATCTTCACTCAATATTCCAAGCCAATTGCTTATGTATACATAGAATTTGATTTGAACTTTCCCACATTAGACGAGCATTGCAAGTAGATTGTTGAACTAGTATACCTTAATACACGGCATCACGCGCTGCTCAGACGGTTCCTATGTGGTTGTTTTACACTTTAGAAAACAGTGTAAACGTTCTTAACGTTTACTCAACTAAAGCACAAATTCACGCATAGTTCATATTATTAAATTATGGGTACTTACGTGCAATGCCGCAACTCTAACCTTCTTTCCGAAGAAAGGTTTGGCTGAAATAGAAATGAATGTTTCGTACTTGTCAAACACATAAAAAGTGGAAATTGCTAAAATGGCTCTTACGCAATCGCTTGGCATTTACTTCAGGTGCGTTTTTTCCCCCTAAATACCGAAGTCAACGTGAGATTTGAAAAAATGAAGCTTGCACCGCGCTTTTTGTCCTTTAGGCGGGCCAAGCAAGTGACATAAGTTACGCCGTCCTTGCCAGCACGAAATTAGAACCGCAATTCGTTTCTTCTATTATTGTCGCGTTTATGCAGTGATGGTCTGTTTTTGTCCTTTGCAGAACTGTCTAAAGGCAATTAATGGGAAATAAGAAGTCGTGATAGCTCAAGGTTCAGCGAAGGCCCCGTACACATATCCTCCTATTTTTAATATTTCCACATTTCTCCTACAACATACAAGAAAAAATGTGTTCGCTTCACGTAACTATTCTCGCTCAGATTTCCGTCGTGCTAGTAGTAGAGAAAACCGACTGGTTGGTAACAGAATGCCCAAAATCGCCTCGTGATAACTTGTATAAGTTTTTTCTGCAACTGCGATATATAATTCCAAGTTATTCAGTGGGAGTGGGAGGATTTCGAAGTTTCGAATACGAATAGTTAGCGTGGAATATTCAATTGCTATTCGAAATTGCACTATTGCGTATTTTGTACTATCGCAACTAACCAAATATGTTGTAACAATCGACTTTTAAAATACGGTCACTGTCCTCGGTCTGCTGAGCAATGTATCACAATTTATAACAAGTAAAACAACGACAAAATCCTTCGAAACGATTCAGAAACGTAATGGGTAATGCAGGCTTTGTTTTCCATTTCGCGGCGGATGCGTACAACCCCTGTACAAGATGCAACTGGTTGAGTTGCATCTTGTACACTCACATAGTAAGAATGTGAATATGGGAACAGCCATCGTTGTAGTACTGTTGATAGTGCAACGCGCATTTAATAGTGTAGGAAAGAACTTTTCCATTGCCCCTAATTATCCTAACAGTTCTTATCCTAGTTTCAATGTCACTAAATATTAAAAAAGCGCGCATGTTTTCTATTGCTATATACAATTTCAATACAGAAATACATTATGTGAGCACCCCTACATTACCGTGAACTATGATTCATGCAAATACAAATGGAAGCTGAAGATATCATGGGCCGCAACAATCTGTTACATCGAAAGCAGAAAAACAAAATAGGAATTTAGCTTCAGGCAAAACAAACGGATGGAAGGACGAAAACACATCCTTAAATAGTACAGCGATATCGCAATATAGGTCACATGAACCAAAGACTCAAAGGAAAAAAACTATCTTTCAGTTAAACTAAGCTAATATTACTATGTAGTTAGACGTATTTGTATCCAATAAGGGATCTGTAATCCATTTCAATGACTCAACCCAATGCACTAAAGGAGAAAGGAAGATAACGAGTAAGAACGACGTCTTTAGCCCTCTATCTTTAGCCCTCTACGCTCATCGCCCATGCGCAGGGTTTACCGCAGTATTTCTGTCATGCACCAAAAACGTTTGGAACCCTCCTTCTAATCTTATCTAATATAGTAATGATTACAACTGCCTAATTTCTTCATTTACACATATTCCAAAGATGCACAAAGGAAGCAACAAGAATTTCTCCAAGCAGTCATAGCGAGGATACACAAACACAGCACTAGCGCGTGTTGAGAAAAGCATAGTAGCTCATTCTGTCTCATTCAGACATGTCAGTTGCATTCCTTGTCGCTTATAGCCAGTGACTATCGGCGGATCGACACATATTGTTCCTTCGTCACTGACATCAAAGGTAGTGATAAGGCCCCGTTAATGTGTCCCGCCGCACTGATAGAGTTTTGTAAACTTTTCACACTTTACGCATTGCTACAAATAATTTTTGATAAATTTGCGTGACAGTGTGGTGTTTTGCGTCCTTGTACTCTGTCTATTTTTGTTCCGAAGAAGCCACATTGCACCTAAACCTGCAATCTTTGTTTGCGATGCAGGTGCTAACCATAGAACAAATATGTGGCAAATTATTGTCGTAACTCCTCTCACACCACAGCAGGCTTCACTCTCAAGGTGGTACCAGAAAAATATTATCGCGAGTGTCTTGTGTGTTTTAAACCACAACACTGAATTTCATGTTAACAATATTTGGAGTGCCATCTCAAATAAGAAGGCCACACTATATCGCACCAAGTTGTTTTAGGTACGAAGCTATAAGATTTGGTGCTTGAAAACTTTCAGATTAGCAAATAAAGAAACTGGCTGCCTCAAAATCAGAAGTATTTGTATATTGCAGAACCAGCCTTCAGCAACCAGTGCTTCACTCCGAGTGACTTCATACTCCTGAAATTTTAGTTTGTGATGGCTAGCGGTATTATTAACCTATGCGTTCATGTTCTGTTGCTTGCTTCGAAACTATTGACGCGCGTTTACATCGACGCAATCAGGTCCTCTTTATCAGGCAGGAGCTTTATTATTGGTTGAATTTTTACTTATATGGCAGATCTATTGAGCCATTTTTCAAACCTGCGTTCCCGCACGATCGTTAGAACGACGCACACTCCGACCTCTGCTTTTATTCGTGTGCGCAGTTCTAACATTTATAAACTCGCAGCTTTCATCTATTGTTTTATCTGTTCGTAGGTAGCAGCAAAAAGCAGCATGAAAAGAGTCAGAGAGACTTCTTTCTAGAATACTGTCGCGTACGCACTTATACCTCAAGATGTTTCATCTTACATCGACCAGCACTATACCTTTAACCTATGTGTTCTTGTTTTATGCTTTATTAGTAAGCTGCTGGCGCCCGTTCACCACAATGAAGTTATATTTGCTTGATTTTGAAGCAGTTTAAACTTGGCTTCCCTTGTATATATAGGTCGAGATTCACTCCGTGAGTACTCAGAACTGCGCATCCATGGGATAATTAGAATATACTAAACGCTCACTATGGAAACTTCATTAGTCCTAAAGCGTGTGCTTAACAACGTTTAAAAACTCACCGCTCTGATTCATTGTCTTCCGAATTCGTACTTAGGAATAAATCGCAGAACGCCCAGGCTCAGAGGTACTTCTTTCTGGAGTTCTGCTAGGCAGGCCCTCATGCCGCAATTGCAAGTGGACTTGTCAACAACCTGGGCGTACCCTTCTCTTATGACGCACTCGCGTGCAGAGCGAGCATATGCGAAGGCCAATTGAAATCTCTGGCGGTTCATTATTTCCGGAAGACGATTCGACTAATCGGCGATTTGGCGTGTTCATAATATATTCAGTATCGTCTGAGTGCGATGCTCCTTAGCTCAAACAATTAAGCGGTTACAAAGTGCTTTCTTCATGGCAGACTTCTCCCTGTGAAATTACCTTCAAAAGCTCCTTTACGACAGCGCCGGGCAATCATCTCTGTCTTTGCTCTAATCGAAAGAGCAATGCGGTTCTCAGTCTCCGAATCAATTAATCGTGCATTGGAGAGTACCGTTCTAACAATCTCCTAACAGAAGCAATAAAAAAAGCCCACATTGGCCAAAGAACTTTCTCTTCTGCAGCATAGCGGTCAGTAGTAGTCAGATTACTTTTTGTTGTTCACCTAGTTTCTTCACTGGAGCTTAAATTAAGGCTAGTTGGTCACGCATGATTGCCAAATCCCAGCTCGTAAAGACAAGCGACGAACGTGGATGGGACGTACACAGCGCTGTGTATTATCATCTACGTTCGTTCCTTGTTTTTTTTTAATTACTTATTCACTAGCATATTTCATGATCTATGATTCTATTAAGACCTGCAATCGGCGATGGCTAAAGCCAGAGCAAAGTATACACTATACTGATGGGCGACTTCAATGCCAGGGTAGGTAAGAAGCAGGCCGGATACAAGTCAGTGAGGGAATATGGCATAGGTTATAGGAATAGCAGGTGAGAGTTATTAGTAGAGTTTGCAAAAAGGAATAATTTGCGGATAATGAATACCTTCTTCCGCAAGCGCGATAACCGAAATTGGACGCGGAGGAGCCCGAATGGCGAGACTAGAATGGCGGGCACCTTTAGAAACTACCGATCGAGTTGTTTCCTTTACGATACGTGCTCTACAAATCTGTGTATCATACTTGGGGTCCTCTGCCAATAATTAAGAAGTTGGATAATTAAACGTAATTAAGTAGAGTTATGGGGAAAACAAAAATGTCTGAGTTACTAAGGCTGCTGTGAATAGTATGCGGTCGGTTGAATTCTCATCCGACGCGCCTTTCATGTCTAAATGCTTGGCTCGATTTACGCACTCTGTATATATATATATATATATATATATATATATATATATATATATACCCGCCGTGGTTGCTCAGTGGCTATGGTGTTGGGCTGCTGAGCACGAGGTCGCGGGATCGAATCCCGGCCATGGCGGCCGCATTTCGATGGGGGCGAAATGCGAAAACACCCGTGTGCTTAGATTTAGGTGCACGTTAAAGAACCCCAGGTGGTCAAAATTTCCGGAATCCTCCCCTACGGCGTGCCTCATAATCAGAAAGTGGTTTTGGCACGTAAAACCCCGAATATTCATATATATATATATATATATATATATATATATATATATATATATATATATATATATATATATGATGGGCTATATGAATTCACCGTCATGCCGTTCGGCCTCTGCAACGCGCCTGCCACTTTCGAGCGAATGATGGATAGCATTCTTCGAGGGTTGAAGTGGAAAACGTGCCTCTGTTATTTGGATGCCATTGTGGTTTTTTCCACCGACTTTGCGACGCACCTCAGCCGCCTCGAGCAAGTCCTTGCGTGCCTCTCCACTGCAGGACTGCAACTCAATCTGAAGAAATGCCACTTCGGCGCTCGCACACTTACTATTCTCGGTCATGTAGTTTCCAAAGACGGTATCCTCCCGGACCCCACGAAACTTAGCGCCGTAACCGAGTTCCCCAAACCAACCACCAGGAAAGAGCTTCGCAGTTTCATCGGCTTGTGCTCAAATTTCCGGCGCTTCATCCGTAACTTTGCCTCTATCATCGCCCCCTTGACGCAGCTTCTCACCGGCAGTTCTGACCTATCAGCCTGGTCCCCGGCATGCGACGACGCATTCCAAGAACTGCGACGCGTTCTCACCTCTCCTCCAGTACTGCGACACTTCGATCCATCTGCACCAACTGAGATCCATTCGGACGCTAGCGGTGTCGGACTCGGCGCTGTTCTTGCACAACGCAAGGATGGTTTCGAAGAGTACGTCGTCGCGTATGCCAGCCGCACCTTTACCAAAGCCGAGGCGAACTACTCGGTTACTGCAAAGGAATGTCTGGCCATCTTTTGGGCAATCGGAAAATTTCATCCTTATGTGTACGGGCGTCCATTTGACATCGTGACCGACCATCATGCCCTATGCTGGTTATCTTCATTAAAAGATCCAACTGGTCGGCTCGCCCGTTGGGCATTGCGCCTGCAAGAGTACGACATCCGCGTTGTTTATCGCTCCGGCCGAAAACATTCAGACGCAGACGCTCTATCCCGGTCACCCCTGCCCTCCGGTCCTGTCCACTCGTCTCTTTCCACACATTGAGCCTTCGCCCTCAACATTACCGACATGCCATCAGAGCAGCGCAAGGACCCATGGATCTCTTCGCTTATTGACTTCCTGTCTAGCCAGTCGCCAGCGCCAATTTCTCGGACGCTCCGTCGTCAAGCCGCGCACTTCATCATTCGGGATAACCTGCTGTACCGCCGCAACTACAATTCGAGCGGTCGCAAGTTGTTGCTTGTTATACCCCGACACCTGCGCCCTGACATCTGCGCCACGTTCCACGTCGATCCCCAATGCGGCCACGCTGGTGTCTTAAAGATTTACTCTCGCATCCAGCTTCGGTACTACTGGCGCGGTATGTACCGCTTCGTTCGCCAGTACGTCCGGTCCTGCCTCATATGCCAACGACGCAAGACGCCACCTCAACATATATATATATATACTGGCCCAGCAAACTACTCTACTAAGCTTGTTGCTTGCTTTTTGTTGGGTATAGTAAGTGCTGTAAGTGCCCATGTTTTGGATAAGCCGAGCTTTCCGCTCCGGCTGGCGCATATTTGCTGCCAATTTTGGCGCACCAGAACCATCGCAATTTCTTCCGCCTCTTGTGTAAGAGCCGCTATGGTCAGTTTTAGTTTTCCATTATGCTTTTTGTTTGCGCCATCTTCTGAGAAGGCTTCTACGAGCGTCCCACATATGCACGCGATGTGGGTCAACCACCGCATTTTCTGTGGAGAGTTGCACGCGCTTCGAGTGTTGTGTGTTGAGTTGAGTTGAGTTGAGCTGTTGTAGGCTACTGGTGGGATTAGCCTTGCAGTTGCTGCCGGCAATTGCTCCACCGTAGCGACACTTAAAATAAATAAATCACATAATCAGACACAGACGTCCCAATCACAAATGGTCACTCCTCAGTTCGCCATGTGGAAGCCAAATCCGTGTCCTCTAGGTAATTTAACAGAAGGCGAGAGACCTCCTTCCTACACAATGGGTTCCCGCGCGGGAAAACAATGTCCTGAAGAGAGCTGTGAGGAAGTCCTGTGTGCTTGAGGGACCCGAATAACACCCTCCTTTCCGCGTTATACACAATACAGCACATTAGGTAATGTTCTATGTCACCGCACACACCACACGTTGAACATAGTGGTGATAACGCCAGGCCAGTCTTATACTTCCACGCAGGGGTACGAGCAGAGCTCGTGCGAATGCGGAGCAGTGAGGTGGCTTGGTTTCTTTTGAGACCCTTGATCACACATGGCTTGTGAGGTGAGCTCCACAAAGAACTGAAGTGGCACGACACCGCTTCTCTGAAGAGTCTCTTGTCTTCTTGAGGCACTTTTCTTAAAGAATTCCCAGACAGCGCTCTATGGGCGAGGCTGTCCGCCATCTCGTTGCCTATGATACCTATGTGTGATGGCACCCATTGGAATCGTATGGAGAAGCCTTTGACACGGAGATTTTGCACCGAACGTAGGGAGCTTAGAGATAAGGCATCAGTAGGGAACCCGTGCTCTAACCTTTGAAGGGCGGATTTCGAATCTGTAAGAATGACAACAGGTTGAGGCGCACAAAACCGTAGCTTTTTGAGAGCTGCCTCAATGGCAACGCTTTCTGCTGTTGTGGAGGACACGACTGCAGTGAAGCGAACGGACCAATCATACTTCAAAGAGGGAATGTGAAAAGCAGCTGCACTAGATCCTCTGACCTTGTCCACAGAGCCATCAGTAAAAATTTGAAGATGACGTGCATATTCAGTTTCAAGATGTTCCAGTACGAACGAACGCGTTGCCGCCAAAGGAGAACTCCGGTTAGCACGAACGTGAGGAACTGCCAACGAACAATCGACGCTCGCAAAAGACCAAGGTGGTTTCAACCTCTTAGTTCGACCTCTAGCGTCAAGACCCAGGTAACCAAGAGTATTAAGGGCCAAGTACGCTCGGGACTCGGATCTCTTTCGAAGGCGCTGTAGAAGGGTTCGGCCGGCTGCCGTCTGTTTGAGGCGGCCAATTTGCAACAATAACCTTTGTGAAGCGACTAAGGTAAGATGTCTCGATAGAGATTCATAAAGTACTGCATTGTTAGGAGCAGTCTGCGGAACGCCAAGAGCCCTTCTTAGGCCCTTTCTGTGCAGAACCTCAAGTCGTTCCAGCTGTGATATCGATGGGGAAATTAAAGGGAGCTGATACATAATTCGACTCGTCACTAGTGCATCGTGCGACCTGATCAATGAAGAAGGGTGATTTCCCCATTGCTCACTTGCAACTCTACGGATCACATTGAGACGGGAAGATATCGATGTCACAACCGAGTCCACAGCTCGTCGCCACTGTAGGGGGTAGTCAATAATGCCGCCCAAAAAGCGCTTGTGTTTCAATTGTCGAAGACAAGATTGATTAAGGTCTATCTTCAGCCGTGCATACCTTCTTCCTCTGCCTGGAAACATGATGAAGCCAGATTTTTCTACCGAGAGAGTCAACCCAACACCTTGAAGGTAATTTTGAACTGAAAATAATGACTGTCGAGCTATCAGAGCTAAACACTTGTGTTGATATCCGGTTAACCAAAGACAAATGTCGTCCGCGTATATCGACATATGGACATGCCTGCAATGTTTTTGCACTTCAGCGGGAAGACCAGCCATTGCAACGTTAAAGAGCATTGGGGAAAGAACACTTCCCTGAGGTACACCTCGCGATACCGCCCTTTCGGTGCTTGTGGTACTTCCTAATCGCACTTGAATTTTCCGATGACTGATAAATGAGTGAATGAATCGCAGAAGATATCCCTGTACGCCCATGGCCTGCAAACTATTTAGTATTGAGCTCTGAAGGACGTTATCATAAGCCTTTGATACGTCTAGGAAAATAACTAGTGTTGAAAGGCCGAAAGCTCTATGATGTTCAATATGGCTTATCAAGTCCAAGACGCTATCTTGCGCGCTTAAACCTGTTCGGAATCCAGTCATGCATGTTGGCAGAGCCCTTCTATCTTCGAGCCACCAAGATACACGCTTACTTACCAGCTTCTCCATGAGCTTAGCCACGCACGACGTCAGTGATACAGGACGATACGAGGCCAAGTCTGTCATTTCTTTGCCGGGCTTCAGCACTGGGACAACGTGAGCCACCTTCCATGAAGAAGGAACGTCGCCAGTCTCCCACACTTGATTGAGATAGCTTAGGAGCATCTTCCGGTGTTCCAGAGGTAGGTTCTGTATCATCTGGTTGGTGATGCCGTCAGGACCTGGTGCACATCGACGCCGCAGGCTGCTGAGTGCTGTCTGTAGCTCTCGAAGTGTAAACTAGGCGTCCATCACAGACGTAGATGTTGCAGGCAGAGCGCAGGGATGAATTCCGGAACTTACACTTACAAATGCATCTGCAAATTCCTCTGCCAAGCACACGAGAGGTTTCTGATCAACTCTTGAGCTCGCTCGTCCATTGTTGCAGCGATGTTATACCCCCTTTGTTGTTGTTGTTGTTGTTGCTGCTGCTGCACTCTCGCTTTCCGTAATGCCGTCCAATCCGTCATCAGGGTCTGATAGATGCATTTGCGCGTATGCTTTAGTGAAACGGCAACCTTCAGGATGTGGTGACCCCTACCCAGCGTTTCTTCTGTATTTCACTATGTGGCTCTACGAGGTTCTTGATCATAGTAAGGTCTGTACACGTGTCCCTTGATACACTGTTCTCCACTCTATTAGGAAAGTCTGGGTCTTTGAGGAGCATACGCGTATTTTTTAATGAACGAGTGGATGGCATTTCCTTTCTTTGAAGTGAAGTAAGTCAGCTGCATCGCGTTGAAACCTCCTCGCACAAGTAACGTGCGGTTTTTGGCTTCCTTGTGCGCCGATCTGATGAGGTAACCAAAATTTTCGCCAAGTTTTTTTGGTAGGCTATATGCGTTTAGGACGAAGACGCTGCGTACCTTCCTGTCTGCCGGCAATACTTCCACAAATACGTGCTGAATCTTACTACCATCCAGTCTACGATCTATTCCTGTTAGCCTGCGTGAGACAAGCACTGCTACTCGTGTATCTGTGTTCGCCATGTACGGTTTATATCCGGACATGGTGGGCCTTGTGCCTGCTTCCCATAATGCTATAACATGCGTTGAGGTTGTTGCGGTTTGTTGTATTGTTCTAGTGTGGCTTTTTTCTTAAGAAGTTCCAGTGATTCCACTGCTTTACACGGAGTTTCTATGCTGGGTTGTTGCGCTTACTCTCCATCGTGAGGTAATGGTACGTTCTCCATGAGCCTGTCCAGATCCTCGGCACTTGAGTTCGCTTTCGGCTTTTTTCTTTTCTTTCCTTTAGCAGGAATATTGTCCGTTAGCTGCTCGTGGATCGTGAAAAGTTGTTGAATTTTTTCATGGAGGAAAACTTCATGCTGTTCTATTTGCGTACCGCTCTACTGCATCTGCTGCTGTTCCTGCAGCTGCAGCTGTTTTTCCAGTTTTGCGACAGGGAAGTTTCCATCTGCTGAAACATTTCGAAGGACGATGGAGTGGTAGTGGGGAGGGAGTTGGGTTCAGATGATAGAGAAATGAGGTACTCCCTCCAGGGATCTGTGTGTGTGTGTGACAACATTATTAAATATCCTGCACTTGATGGCCTGGGTCTAGGCCGCGCCAAGTGCAGCAGAGAGATCTCTCTTTCGGTAACTTCCCGGGCTTGCTGGATAACCCGAAGCTGGTCCTCAAGGTCTGAGTCACTCAGTGCGGATCTCCACCGCGCCTCTATAGGTCATCCGGGGGAACTGCAATTCGCCTCTGAGCTATTTCACAACCGCAGAGTATATGCTCCAGGGTGTCTCCTCTATCACATAATTTACATTTGGCATCAAGGCACAATTCCCGAAACATGCGGTTAAAATGCACCGGGTTCGTGCAGGTTCCCGTTTGACTTTCCACTAGCGACGCTTTTAGTTGTGCGATTTCTTTCTTTGCGGTTTTTATCTCTTCTTTGGCCTCTTGCATTTCTTTAGTGTGTCTTTGTCTGATTTTTGCAGCGAAGCTGTGTACCTCTACCGTCCAAGGAAATTTTCGTGTTGTTGACGGGGTAAGCAAAAAATTACCGACGATTACGTTACTTCCTAATGCGAAATTTGAGCGCAGCAAATAAGCTGTTTCACCTTTTCGATAGATTGAGGCAAAGAAATCGAGCAACACATGTATGCGCTATCACAGAATTTTTTTTTATTTTTCACACGTATTCCTTTAACAAAGACTCCACTAGGTAAGCTTCTGCTTCGGCGGCACGCACCTCTGGATGCTGACGGCGACGGCGCTGGGCCTCTGCTCTCGCAGCTCGTTTAGCAGCAGCAGCAGCAGCAGCAGACGGAGGACTTCCATCGGTCGTCTCGCTCATGGCTCAGAAAGAACTGGCAGATAATTTCGCAGTGGCGAACGGCAGCGGCAATTTCGGCTCGGGCGGTGCACATATACAGATCCGCCGCCACCGATCTGGCTCTCTGATTGCCACCGCACAGGGCGAACGGCAGCGGCAATTTTGGCTCGGGCGGTGCACATATACAGATCCGCCGCCACCGATCTGGCTCTCTGATTGCCACCGCACAGGGGTTGCATTGGAGGAGGAGCGAAGAAAGGAATTAAGTTCGAGCCCGCGCTTTGACAACCGGAGACTCGCAGGAAGAGGGGGGAGGGGGGCGGCGTGTACACCCAGCGGCAAACGATGGGGGCAGAAGCGCGCGCAGCAAGCGGACAACACGATAAAGGGAGGAGGGAAGAGATAGCAGCGACTGACTGATGCCGCTGACGCCGATAGTGAGTCAACCCCAGCTGCGGAGTTGGTTTCAGGGACAACGCCGCCGATGCCGACACAAACAATATGATACCCTCGCTTCCGCAGCGCTAAGAACCAGGTCTAGCCGTGGGAAGGTGGTCACGTATTCGTCGATGTGCCGGGGCCTACGTGAAATAACCGGCGCGTCGGCAACTGAAGAGCACCCTATCCGCCACACAAGAACAGGGGGGGGGGACCCTTTCCTCCTCTTTCTGCATGGCGGCGACGGTGTTCTATGCAGTCACGTTATCTTGACTCTCTAGCGGCGTCAGCGGCATCCAGCGGTATCAGTCGGTCGCTGCTAGCGCTGGGGGGATGATAGGGTGGCGGAGCTGGTTACGAGGCCGACGACAACGCCGACGACGACGCGAAACCCAGGAACAGACGCCAAAGAGCTGCGCTCTAAAAACTCCCCATACGTGGGCCGATCCCAAAGATAGTGCGATGCCGGGCCGACCCGCGGCGGAAGTGAAGCAGGCATTATGCAGACCCCATACGTGAACCGATCTCGAATACCGTGCAACGCCGCACCGACCCGCGGCGGAGGTGAAGCAGGCGCTAAGCACACACCCATACGCGGGCCGATCCCGAAGTTAGTACAATGCCGGGCCGACCCGCGGCGGAGGTGACGCAGGCGTTAAGCAGACCCCATACGTGAACCGATCCCGAATATAGTGCAACGCTGGGCCGACCCACGGTGGAGGTGAAGCACGTGTTAAGCGCTCCCCATACATGAGCCTTCCACGAATTCCACGTCTTCTACACTATACTATACTGATACACTATACTGATGGGCGACTTCAATGCCAAGATAGGCAGGAAGTAGGCTGGAGACAAGAATATGGCATAGGCACTAGAAATAGCAGGGGAGAGTTATTAGTAGAGTTTGCGGAACAGAATAATATGGGGATAAGGAATACCTTCTTCTGCAAGCGGGATAGCCGAAAGTGGACGTGGAGGAGCCCGAACGGCGAGACTAGAAATGAAATAGACTTCATACTCTGCGCTAACCCTGGCATCATAAAAGATGTGGACGTGCTCAGCAAGGTGCGCTGCAGTGACCATAGGATGGTAAGTACTTGAATTAGCCTAGACCTCAGGAGGGAACGGAAGAAACTGGTACATAAGAAGCCGATCAATGAGTTAGCGGTAAGAGGGAAAATAGAGGAATTCCAGATCAAGCTACAGAACAGGTATTCGGCTTTAACTCAGGAAGTGGACCTTAGTGTTGAAGCAATGAACGACAATCTTGTGGGCATCATTAAGGAGTGTGCAATAGAAGTCGGTGGTAACTCCGTTAGACAGGATACCAGTAAGCTATCGCAGCAGGCGAAAGCTCTCATCAAGAAACGCCAATGTATGAAACCCTCTAACCCTACAGCGAGACTAGAACTGGCAGAACTTTCGAAGTTAATCAACAAGCGTAAGACAGCTGACATATGGAAGTATAATATGGATAGAATTGAACCTGCTCTCACGACCGCAGGAAGCCTAAAAGTAGGGAAGAAGAAACTAGGAATTGGCAAGAATCAGATGTATGCGTTAAGAGACAAAGCCGGCAATATTATTACTAATATGGATGAGACAATTCAAGTGGCTGAGGAGTTCTATAGAGATTTATGCAGTACCAGGGGCACCCACGACGATAATGGAAGAGAGAATAGTCTAGAGGGATTCGAAATCCCACACGTAACGCCAGAAGATGTAAAGAAAGCCTTGAGAGCTATGCAAAGGGGGAAGGCAGCTGGGGAGGATCAGGTAACGGCAGATTTGTTGGAGGATGGTGGGCAGATTTTTCTAGAGAAACTGGCCACCCTGTATACTGAATGCCTCATGACTTCGAGCGTACCGTAATCTTTGAAGAACGCTAACACCCTCCATAAGAAAGGGGACGCCAAAGACTTTCAAAATTATAGACCGATCAGCTTACTGTCATTTGCCTACAAACTATTTACTAAGGTAATCGCAAATAGAATCAGGAACACCTTAGACTTCTATCAAGCAAAGGACCAGGCAGGATTCCGTAAAGGCTACTCAACAATAGACCATATTCACACTATCAATCAGGTGATAGAGAAATGTGCGGAATATAACCAACCCTTATATATAGATTTCATTGATTACGAGAAAGCCTTTGATTCTGTCGAAACCTCAGTAGTCATGGAGCCATTACGGAATCAGGGTGTAGGCGAGCCGTACGTAAATATACTGAGATATCTATAGCGGCTCCACAGCCACCGTAGTCCTCCATAAAGAAAGCAACAAAATCCCAATAAAGAAAGGCTTCAGGCAGGGAGATACGATCTCTCCATTGCTATTCACAGCGTGTTTACAGGAGGTATTCGGAGACCTGGATTGGGAAGAATTTGGGATAAAAGTAAATGGAGACTACCTTAGTACCTTGCGATTCGCTGATGATATTGCCTTGCTTAGTAACTCAGGTGACCAATTGCAATGCATGCTCACTGACCTGGAGAGGCAAAGCAGAAAAGTGGGTCTAAAATTAATCTGCAGAAAACTAAAGTAATGGTTAACCATCCCGGAAGAGAACAGCAATTTACAATGGGTAGCGAGGCATTGGAAGTGGTAAGGGAATACATCTACTTAGGGCAGCTAGTGACGGTGGATCCGGATCATGACACGAAAATAAGCAGAAGAATAAGAATGGGCTGGGGTGTGCTTGGCAGGCATTCTCAGGTCATGAAAAGTAGGTTGCCGTTATCCCTCAAGAGAAAAGTGTATAATAGCTTTGTCTTACCAGTACTCACCTACGGTACAGAAACCTGGAGGCTTACGAAAAGGGTTCTACTTAAATTGAGGACGAAGCAACGAGCTATGAAAAGAAGAATGATGGGTGTAACGTTAAGGGATAAGAAAAGAGCAGATTGGGTGAGGGAAGTCACGCGAGTTAAGGACATCTTAGCTGAAATCAAGAAAAAGAAATGGGGGGGCATGGGCAGGACATGTAATGAGGAGGGAAGATAACCGATGGTGATTAAGGGTTACGGACTTGATTCCATTGGAAGGGAAGCGTAGAAGGGGGCGGCAGAAAGTTAGGTGGGTGGATGAGATTAAGAAGTTTGCAGGGACGACATGGCCACAATTAGTACATGACCGGGGTTGTTGGAGAAGTAGGGGAGAGGCGTTTGCCCTGCAGTGGGCGTAACCAGGATGATGATGATGATGATGATGATGATGATGATGATGATGATGATACGTGGGCCGATCCGGAAGATAGTGCAATGCCGGGCCGACCCACGGCCGAGGTGAAGCACGCGTCAAGCACTCCCCATACGTGGGCCGATTCCGAATATAGTGCTATGCTGGGCCGACCTGCGGCGGAGGCGCAGTTCGCCATTAAGGGGACCACATAGACGGCTTCGCTGGTCATCCTTCTTCACAGAGTGAAGGGCACTGATGTGTTTTCTATTTCTCTAAGGTAAACTCCACTAACCGCGTTTAGCTCCCTTGCTTATGTCTCGCTGTCCTATTTGAGGAGAGGTGCCTACTAGGCCGAGACAGCGCACGGGGGCGGCCCGGTAGTGTCATGGTTGGACGAGGAGAAAATGATGACAACAGACAGGACGCGTCATCTGTCGTGCTGCGGCTAAAACTGCGCTTACGTGTTGTTCTATTTACGTGATGCACGAAAATCGTCTCATACATTGCCTCTTCGTATAGTGCACCGCGCAAGTTTTGCTTTCTCGGTAAGCCTCCTCTCGGCAGAAGGCGCGTCGGTGCCTTCCCGGACGCCATGACTTTATTGGGACGCCGTAGCGAGCGCCGTTTCGCCCCCTCGGTAATTCTTGCTTCCTTGGGCCAGACGCTATGTTCCGGTGTCGTCACGCGAAGCAGAAGATATCGGCGCCGAGATTCTTCGCTTCAGCTACCATTCCTTTTCAGCGTTCGCGCGATCTTCTGCCTTTGTACCGCTGCTTAAGCCAAGTGCCTCCGCTGTTGCCTTGAGTGGATGCGGTGCTGGAGTTCAGTGTGTCTGAGAGCACGTGTGGATGTCACGGCTGTGCAGATGCTGTGCCGCATGCGCTTCTGACGATTTCTATCACGAAAGGTGCTTTTGTTGCATCTGTGAAGCAACAGCGGTCTTTCAAAATGTAGAGTGTTCAGCGCTATCTTCCAATACAGTGAGTTAGGCCAGACGTTCAGCACGGATTTCATGTACCGTCGTCGAGTTAAGCATCTTGTTACTGTAGGTTTTTTACAAAGAATTAATGGCGCACACTATTTCTCTTACTATGCGATTAACCTAGGCGAGCAAGCCGCGCAGCATCAGCAACATCTTGGTTGAATGAATCTTGGTTGAATGATGTTATTTGCCCTCCTTAGCTTTCCAGAAGAAACGTACGTGGCTTTCCGTCTGTAGCTTTCTTTTTCTTTTTGTTAATGAGGACCACGGCGTCGAGCATCACCTCTGTATCTTAGGATACTTTTAGTAGAGCGACATAAAGTTACTGGTCACATTATTTTTTTTTCCTTCGTTTTGTTTTATTATCTGAGATGTGTCTTCTGGTTTGTTTCTTTCGTCTTTCCTACGCTTCATCGTATGTTCTATTTCTAAATTTCTTTCTCCTCCTTTCTGAAATGTAAGCATGCGTACTGCTCCTTACGGTGGCAATTTGCTAGCCGGCTACTTAACTCACCTATATTCTCATTTAGGCATATATATATATATATATACATATATATATATATGTTATCCCACCAAATATTAATAATAATAAATTCTGCTATTTGCAGTTTTTCAGAAGAATCTGCTTTTCCTGCGACATACCTTCACAAATGCGTTTGATGACCGCTTCACATACTCATTACGTACTCAACTTTCATGGTTGATTTGCGGACATTCTGAGACAGAAATTAAAACTACTTGTGTAGCGAAGAAAAAAAAACGCTATAGTGGACCATTCTCTCCAGCGCTCTCTAGTGGGTGAATCTATCCAGCACATTCGCTCGGGGAACACCGCTCGTGGTCGGAGTCGCTGCCCTGGAGTAACGTCGGTCCCTAACGCCGGTGAGCAATAAACGCCCTTACAAGTGGTGGAGGGTGCTTAGACCTGCAACGCCCATCCTGGGACTTCGGTCCCATACCTTACGCTCAACCATGCGTCAAGACACATCCAAGCAAACCCTTTTTACTCCATCTCAGCAAGTGCCTCCTCCGTCCGTCATGAGCTCTGGTGTGCGTCGACACAGGGACTATGCCATTTTCAGCGACACGGGCGACAGCGGCGTGAACGACTGGCTGACGACATATGAAAACGTAAGCACCCAAAACAAATAGAATGACCCCGTAAAGCTCAGCAAGTGACTCGTGTCTTTACCAAGTAATTAGTGAGCGTTCACTCCGCATCATATTGACACATGTACATGTTTATCGGGTGACCATGTTTGACCGCCTAACAAATGTTATCGCACAGCGCAGGACGCGACCGCATTTATAGGAAGTTTCTGGACGACTATCGATGGTTCCATCCGCGTTCTTTGACCAAACCTTGTGTAATCTGATTGCATTTGTAGAACTTGGTGGAAGGCACGCGGGTCCCAGCGATTACTCTGTAACATTCGACGACTCGTGTATGAAAGCCGACGCGCTTGACCCGCAGATCAGATTTTCGACGATCGCCGAGCGTGTTCGCCGCTATCGTTGTTCTTTGAGTATAGGGTGTTTCTTTGAGGGCACAAGTTCGCCCAATAAAACACTAGTTTTGTCATTCCCAGTACTACTGCTTTCTTCACCGTCACTACTACGTGACATCTGGTGGAGGTGCTTAGCGTTCATGTACTGGACGACTCTACAAAGCCGTCACCCAAGCCCGAACGCGGAAGACAACACCAACGTCAACAAGAACCAGCGCGGTAGCCGCAGGCTGCAAGGACTGCCCCCGGAGCACGGACTTTTGCCTTAGACGAGCAGGAAGATTGTCACCAAGTCAACTCCAATGGCAACCCCGTGCTGCAGAAGGCCGGGGAGCCTCCGACGTTCCGCGGTTCAACGTTCGAGGACCCGGAATGCTGGCTTGGACGTATGAGAGGGTCGCTACATTTAACAGCTGGAACAGCGACAACAAACTGCGACATGTCTTTTTCGCATTGGAAGCGGCCGCCAGGACGTCGTTCGAGAACCGAGAAGCCACTTTACCGATCAGGGAGTTGTTCCGAAGCGGCTTCCTGCAGACATTCACGAGCGTCGTACGCGGAGAACGAGCCCAAGCGCTATTAGAAACCCGGGTGAAGCTGCCTAATGAGACCGCTGGGATCTTCACGGAGGAAATGAGCCGCCTATTCCGCCACGCGGACCCAGAAATGCTGAAGAGAAGAAAGTCAGCCTACTCATGCGTGGTGTGAAGTAGGAGATTTTCGTCGGAATGATACGAAACCCACGGAAGACCGTCGACGAATTTCTTCGCAATGCCACCAGCATCGAAGAGACACTCGAGATGCGGAACCGGCAATGCAACCACTGTACGAACTCTACCAATTACGCCGGAGTTCAATCACTGGCCACCTACGATCTACGTGAGACTATCAAAGCGGCCGTACGGGAGTAGCTGCAGAAGTTCGACCCAAGGTCGCAGTCTCAAGTGGATTCAATCGCCGAAATCTTCAAAGAGGAGGTTCAGTGATCGCTGGGAGTTCCTGAGGTGCAACCACAATAACCGCAACCCGAGCCGGAAGCGATGACCTACGCCGCCATCGCCCGCCATCAAGGTCCCCCTCCGCGACCGCGTTAGGGCCCTGTAACGCCGCAATTCCACCGTCCACCGCCGCCGCCGCCAGCACGCCCACCCGACGCCCAGCGCACTTACGCGAAGAAGACTGACGTATGGCGCGCCCCTCACCGCCGCCCGCTCTGTTACCACTGAGGAGAAGTGGGTCACGTCTACCGCCGATGCCCATATCGGGAGGTGGGACTGCGAGGGTTCGCCATTAACGCGCTGCGAGCACACATTGGCGAATAACCTCGCGATATCACCGACTAGCTCGCTGCCACTCAGTGGAGCCTTCGACGGTCGTCGCGTTCGCCGTCACCAGGCCGCTACCTGTCGCCGCAGCGCTGACCATACAGTGGCCCAGCCCATGGCCGGTCTGCGCGCCCATATCCGGAACCTAAAAGCAGCAACCGATGGAGGTGCGGTTGCTGTTCGTCAAACTGACGGAGATCCTCCGCCGCCGAAGAAGACGCCGAAAAGACCATCTCGACGACATAACAACGACACGCCGCCGTCCCGAAGAAGCCTGGAAGCAAAGAATAAGCCGACGAAAGACGACTTCACGACGCCACGCACCAGCCACAGGTCAACGCGACGCAGCCGTGATCCGACGCCAAGATCTAACTATAACGCAAAACAAAGAACCACCGACCTCGACGTGCTTCTCGACGGCTACGCAGTCACCGCCTCAGTGGACACAGGGCTGATTACTTCGTAATACGTGTGAGACATCGCCGCCCCGTAGAAGAAAGTTAAAACTGCATGGGAAGGCCCTCAGATTCGAACCGCTGGAGGACACCTCATTACGCCGACTGGAATCTGCATGGCAAGAATTACCGTTCATGACCGGACTTACCCTGCCACCTTCGTTATCCTCCAACAGTGTACACGAGACGTCGTTTTCGGCATGGACTTCCTGAAACAACACGGCGCAATCATCGACCTGAAGTCGAAATCGATAATGCTGTCGGGAGATCAAGCGATACCGCCACAGAGCTCTCGCAGTCACCAAGCCTTGAGTGGGCTCGAAGATCAATTGAGCATCCCACCGCCAACCAGCATTATTATTTCCGTCGGCACTGAGACGCCCGCTGATGTAGAAGGTGTCATCGAGTGTGACCAACGTCTACTGCTCGACCTGGAAGTTTGCGTCGCAAGAGGGATGCCTCGACTGCACGGAGGGAAAGCGCACGTACTGCTAACCAACTTCAGCCAGGAGTTCAAGCACATCAAAAAGGGCACGACGATCGCGTACATCGAGGAAATTGTAGAAACCAGCAATGCGTTTGCCCTCTCCGATTCTGCAGCATCTACCCTGACGCCCATAGATCCCGAACCAGACTTCCACATAAATTCAAGTCTCCCGATGAGTAAGCAGCAACAGATCAGAAGTCTTCTACGACGATACAAAGAGTGTTTCTCGACGTCATCAAGGATTCGACAAACACCAGTTGCAAAGCATCGCATAATAATTGAATAGTGCGCTCGACCACTCCGCCAGAGCCCTTACCGAGTTTCGACGCGAGAACGTGATGCAATTATCAGGCAACAAGTCGACGAAATGCTGCGCGACGACGTCATCCAGCCGACGAAAAGCCCGTGGGCATCTCCTGTAGTCTTGGTGGAGAAAAATGACGGAACCCTACGTTCCTGCGTCGATTATCGTCGACTGAACAAGATTACGAAGAAGGACGTATACCCCCTCCCACGGATAGACAGCGCATCAGATCGGCTCTGCAACGCTAAATACTTCTCATCGATGGACCTCAAGTTTGGCTACTGGCAAATAGAAGTCGACGAGAGAGATCGCGAAAAGACCGCCTTCATCACGCCAGATGGCCTGTAATACGAGTTCAAGGTCATGCCATTCGGACTGTTCTCGATGCCAGCAACGTTTCAGCACGTCATGGACACGGTTGTAGCAGGAATAAAGTGGAAGACGTGTTTTGTTTACTTGGATGACGCCGTTGTCTTCACCGGAAATTTCGTCGATCACCTTAGGCGGCTTGCGACAGTATTAGAGGCCATCAAGTCATCAGGGCTCACTCTGAATTCGGAAAAATGCCGCTTCACTTAAGATGAGCTTCTGTTCCTAGGCCACGTAATCAGCAAATCTGGAGTCCGCCCCGACCCGCAGAAGATAGCAGCAATAGCAAAATTCCCGCAGCCCATCGACAAGAAAGCAGTGCGTAGATTCCTTGGCATGTATGCCTACTATAGGCGTTTTCTCAAGGATTTAATTTTCACGCATCGCGGAGCCGCTAACACATCTAACCAAATGTGATGTCGAGTTCAAGTGTTAAACGCCGCAGGCCGACCCATTTCAAGAACTCAAACGACGCATGCGGACGCCGCCATTACTTGCATACTTCGACGAGGACGCGGATACCGAAATCCACACTGACACCAGGAGCCTAGGCCTCGGTGCCGTCCTAGTCCAGAGGAAAGACGGACTTGTACGCCTGATATCTTATGCTAGCCGGTCGCTGTCAAAAGCGGAAGGCAATTATTCCACGACTGAAAAGGAATGTCTCGCCATCATTTGGGCTACAGCGAAATTCCGCCCTTACCTCTATGGCACCCCAAGAATGGTAGCCCATTCAAAGTCGTCAACGACCATCACGCGTTGTGTTGGCTAGCTAACTTAAAGGACCGTTCAGGACGGCTGACGTGGTGGAGCCTCAGACTGCAACAATATGACGTCATGGTAACCTACAAGTCCGGACGAAAACACTGTGACGCCGACTGCCTATCACGCGCCCCCATCGATCCCCCGCCGCAAGACGACGAATGCGACGACGCCTTCCTTGGAATAATAAGCGCGGAAGACTTCGCTAAACAGCAACGAGCAGACCCGGAGCTAAAAGGCCTCGTGGAGTATTTGGAAGGGAACACCGACGTTGTCCCTAGACCATTTAAGCGGGAATTGTCTTCGTTCACGCTACAAAACAACCTGCTCGTGAAGAACTTCTCACCAATCCGCGCGAACTACCTTCTTGTTGTTCCGTCAGCGCTGCGTCCAGAAGTACTGCACGCCCTACATGACGATCCAGCCACTGGGCACTGCGGGTTCTCCCGGACGCTGTCGAGGATACAGGAGAGGTATTACTGGCCTCGTCTGAGCGCCGACGTCGTCCGTTAAGACATGCCGAGACTGTCAGCGACGCAAGGCACCACCGACAAGGCCAGCAGGATTACTACAGCCGACCGAACCTCCTTGTCGACCATTTCAGCAGATCGGGATTAATTTGTTGGGACCGTTTCTGACATCAACATCCGGAAATAAGTGGATCGTCGTGGCAACGGACTATCCCGTCCGCTTCGCTGAAACTAAAGCTCTATCGAAACGCCGCGCAGCCAAAGTGGCGAAATTTTTCATCGAAAACATCCTGCTACGACATGGCGCCGCAGAATTCCTCATCACCGACAGAGGGACGGCCTTTACTGCGGAGCTTACCCATGCCATTCTGCAGTACAATCAGACAATGCACAGGAGGACAACTGCCTACTACCCACAGACGAAAGGTCTTACGGAGCGCCTGAACAAGACCCTCGCCGACATGCTAGCAATGTACGTCGACGGCGTGCCTCATAATCAGAAAAGTGGTTTTGGCACGTAAAACCCCATAATTTTTTCGAACACAACACCTGAGATGCCGTCCTGCCATATGTAACCTTCGCTTACAACACGGCGGTGCAAGAAACAACACAGATCACGCCTTTTAAGCAGGTTTACGGCAGGAACCCGACGACGACGCTCGACGCCATGCTGCCGCACGTCACTGACGAAGAGAATCTTGGCGTCGCTACCTATCTCAAGCGCGTCGAAGAAGCCCAACAGCTCGCTCGCCTACGGATCAAAATCCAGCAGCGTACTGACAGGCGACACTACAACTTCCGACGACGCTTTGTCGAGTACCAGCCCGGCGACCGTGTTTGGGTTTGGACCCCGATACGACGACGAGGACTGAGTGAGAAACTATTGCGACGCTATTTGGGACCCTACAAGGTCATCCGACATATTGGCGCACTGGACTATGACGTCGTGGCAGACGGCTTTTCGCATTCAAAGCGGCGCCGCGCACGATCTGAAGTGATCCAAGTGGTACGTCTTACACCCTTTTACGCATGCTGATGAATTTCCTTATTTTGTTGTTTCTTTGCTACGGGTGTTTTCCTTTATTACTCTCGTTTGTTTGCAGCATCGAGTCGATGCTGCAGAGAAGTTGAGGGCAGTATCGGGTCGATGCTTGCGATCGGGTGACCACGTTTTACCGCCTAACAAATGTTATCGCACAGCGCAGGACGCGCCTGCATGTATAGGAAGTTTCTGGAATGCTATCGATGGTTCCATCCGCTGTCTGTGACCGAACCCTGTGTAATCTGATTGCATGTGTGCGCGACGCGAATAATGCAGAACTTTGTGGAAGGCACGCGGGTCAAAGCGATTACTCTGGAAAATTCGACGACTGATGTAAGAAGCCGACGCGCTTGACCCGCTGATCAGATTTGCGATGATCGCCGAGCGTGTTCGCCGTTATTGTTGTTCTTTGAGTATAGCGTGTTTTCTGAGGGAACAAGTTCGCCCAATAAAACGCTAGTTCCGTCATTCCCAGTATTGCTGCTTTTTTCACCGTCGCTACTACGTGACAATTTTGTATACACTGAAAGATAGTATAATTGCCAGGTGATGTCAGCGAAAACGCAGTGCGAACCGTATCTATTGCCGTGCCCTCACAATGATTCCAGCTAAGTTCAACACAAACTATTAGGTAAAGCCGCAGCAGACCGTCAGTCGCTTGTTTCTGCTGGATCGTCGTAGCTCGGGTAAGTCTGGTCTTTGCCGGCCTCGGTGCGAGATTATCCGGACTGGCGGGTGTGCAGTCGTTGTTTTCTAGTACTCCAAACTGGAAGAAGCCTTATCTGGTAGGTTAGCAATGGCTCTGACGGCTTTTCTGTAGACCACGCTCTTCTCAATCGCTTTCTCTGCCTGTGATGCACGTCGTCATTGCTCATCAACAAGAAGTTGGAAACCGTTTCCCTGACTTGAGTGGCTTTGGCGGGTTTCCATCAAGGTCCTGTAACGAAGCATCGGGCGTAGATGCAATAGCCAGCACCAAGCACTTTAACCACTGAGACACAAGTAACTTGGTCTTGCAGATTATCCGTGCGTAAGTCTTCTAACACGGTGCGCAGCTTGCGGCCCGTCATCAGCTGTGCTGGGCTCTTTCGCGTAAATGAATGTAGAGTGGTATGCTGCTTCTACAAGAAACACGATATCTTCCACTTGTGTGTCATTTCTTGGTTGTTTCTTCGATATCTCCTTCACTTCCCTCAACATTCGTACGGCTCTTTATGTATAAGGGGGGTGGTAAAGCGTTGTTGACACCGAACGAAAACCGGTTACGCTTGAGAAAATATTTCTCTGTTCACTAGTGTAAGCTTATCCGTTACGGAAAACAATAACGTTCGGAAACCTGTGCGTTGCCAAGAGCACCGGCACTGCCGTGATTACTGGTGATGTTTTCATGGAAGGCATGATCTACAAGTCTTCTTTGTGAACATGCACTTATCACGATAATAAAATTATGGGATTTTACGTGCCAAAACCACTTTCTGATTATGAGGCACGCCGTTGTGAGGGACTCCGAAAATTTTGACCACCTGGGGTTCTTTAACGTTCTGACGAGAATAAAAATGTGGCGCTTCATTGTCCCAGTAAAATTTATTTGCTACCGGCTCAGTGGCTGATCTGGTTTAACCCAGAAATCAACTGGTGCTTTTTCGTCACTTTGACTGCTGCTCGGGAACAAGGAAATCTTCGATTTCCTTGTTCATTTTCGGTCATTTCATTCAAGACCAAGCTTGCCCTTTCAAAACAGTCATTCCAGAAAAAGCTGCGTCAAACAAGCTGAGGATATGATTTGTTCCTATATTTCTGTTATAGCTACTCTGTTGCCCCAGATAATGCAATTACAATGCAGCGAAAATTCTGTCTACTTCACCTAGTAAACAGTCGTCCGCTTTCATCAAAAGTTAGCCAAAGAGATTGCAGTCTTTCAGTTTGGAGAGTGCACGATCTTTCTTCGTTAGTTCCGCGATGTCGAAGTTCGCAGCGGGGGGCATTGCACCGCAGCAGCAAAATGTCGCCCGTTGGTTGCACCTTCTCATCGAATTCCGGCGCCGGTACCTTGCTTAGCACGTCGATGTTTCTGTTACGAGGCCCTAGTCTATAGTCCGAACTACAGTCGTAGGCGACTAGCAGCGTCGAACGCAGCATCCAACGCCGCATATTGGGGTGAGACAACTTCTGGTAAACGCTTCTCCCTGTTAAAAATTTCAGTACTGGTTGGTCATAATAGTGATAATAAAAGAACGTCCTGCTAAGTAGTGGTTAATTTTTTTACAGCGAAGCTTCTTAGGGCTACCATACTCACTATTGTGTCCGCGAGTACAAACAAATCCCAAAGATACTGCAATGCGGGCCGACCCGCGGCGGAAGTGATGGATGCGTTAAACACTCCCCACACCTGAGCCGATCAGAAAGATAGTGCAATGCCGCGCCGACCCGCGGCGGAGGTGAAGCAGGCGTTAAGCACTCCCCATACGTGGGCCGATCTTAAAGATAGTGCAATACCGTACCGATCTGCGGCAAAGGTAAAGCAGGCGATGAGCATTTTGCATATGTGGGACGATCCCGAAGATATAGTGTAATGCCGGGCCAACCCAAGGCGGAGCTGCAGTTCGCCATTAAGGGGCCCACATACACAGCTTCATTGGTCCTTCTTCTTCAGAGAGTGGAAGTGGACTGATTTCTTTAAAAGATGCTATGCGTACTACGAGTGCGCCCCTGCCGGGAATGGCTGGGTGCACTAAAATCTCTTGATAATTTGAAAGTATCGCCATGCTTTGAACTCTGCCGCCGCTGCGCGACCTCCTCCTCCCCCCTCGCCCGTCCCCTCTGCGGAACCACTTTTGCACCCATTTTTCTGCCCGACGATTGGTCTCCGTGCCGTTGTCCTTGGAAACGCGCAGATATTCGGTTTTGCTGGAGTTTTTCGTTTTGGTGGGCCCCGTGTTTCTCCTTTTACTTTGCTGGCTCGACACAGCGCACGCTGCACGCTCTGTTTCCTTCCGTGTAGTGCTAGTGCTATGCCGTGCTGTAGCGCAAATAACTGAAGAAGCCTGAAAATCATTTTGCACTTGCAGTGCGCAAGTAGTCTTTGACGAGCACCTTAGCTCCGTCACGCGAAATGTGTAATGTCTTGTTTCTGTACAAAAATACATAATTAGTAAATTAAATTAAATTAATAATTGAATTAGCAATTAGTAAGTATTAAGTATTAAATTAGTAAGTAGTAAGTAATTAGTGTAAATGTAGATGATTCGTAACTTTATACGTGATAAGGAACAAGTTAAACTAAAAACAATATAAAGAGTATATATACCCACAGGGATAAATAGGGCTCCTTAGGAGGTGCATGGGGAAGCGGACTGGGCCAACTGAAATTTGGTGTTGTGCCAACTTGAAATTTGTTCGGTGAAATTCAAGTTTGGAGGAGGGTAAACTGGAAGTTTTGGGGAGGGCCAACTGCAAATTTGCAAGTGGGCCAACTTGAAACGTTGGTTGGGCTATCTTAAATTCATATTTCGGCCACTTTGAAATTTGGACATGGGCTAACTGAAATATAGGGGTAGGCCGAACTAAATTTGGGTATGGGCGAACCTAAATTTTGGGGTGGGGCAATTGGAATTTGGGGGTGGGCCAACTTGAAGTTTTGACATGGACCAACTGAAATTTGGGGGTGCGTCAATCTGAAATTTAGGGCTGGCCAACTTGAAATTTGGGAGTGGGCCAAGTTATATTTGGGGGTGGGCCGACTTCATGCCCCCCCCCCCCAAATTTGCACGTGCGCCAACTTAAGACAACACCAGTGGAGTTTCTGCATTCTTTTTATGATACCAAAAGGAAAGCCTGAAAGCTTGCGCAAGAAGGTGTGGCTGCACAAGATTGGCCGAAAGAACGTTGTTCGGACAAATAACAATACTGTTTGAGATTTAAGGCGCCTTTCTTATTGCTCATATCGAATAATCCCCTAATGCTACACTTTTTAAATTCTTCCCGCCTGCTCATCGGCGCTTTTGCTGCGACAATTTCTACGTTGCGTGAAAATAGGATTGTCCTTAGCATGCATGCTAAATTTTCTGCTGTAACTCCATCACCTCGCACGTCGTCAACTGTTATTCAAACGCAAATGCAGAACTATAGGTCTTGCGTTTCACTGTGAACAATTCTATGCGAGCATGAAACCTCTCGACCGCGCTTTCCGTGATTGTTATGATCCGCTGCCTTTTTACTGGAAATGGAAATAGCAGCTTGTAGAGGAGCTTTCTTTCCAGCTTACCTCGATGTGTGCGTCAATCACTTAGATACAATGAATCCAAGGCCTGAAAAGGATTATAGGCAAGTATATCTAAGGTATTGCGGGTGATGAGCGCTAGCCAATCCACTAATTGCATCTTCTCACTTCTTGAATTTGGTTTGAATACGGCTGCCACGCACGGGTGCATGTGTGACGATTATTATGTAGTTTTCACAAGGATACAGGCAATCTGCCTGGGGCGTTCACATGATCCCACGCGCTTGAGCGCGCTGATATTGCGCAACCCTTGTATTCAGTTTAGAGACCACTCGCATTGGTGAAACTTGTCTTTTTTTAGCGCGTGTTAGCCTGGAGATTAATATTGATCCAAGCGAAGGTCAGGCTAGGTTACATAAAGGGACACTAAAGCGACAAAATAAATCAGTTTAGACTAATGAAGCATTGCTTGAGAACCCTGCCGGCAGACATTTAAAAAAATAGTTTATTCGATGAGAAATTAAAGGTCCAAGTATCAGTATTTGAATTTCGCGCCGATACCCCATCGCCGGTACGTCAGCGTGACGTCAGGGATTCCAAAGTATGTTTTCGCATTTCCGCCGCGTTGGCTGAATATAGGTTCCCGAATTTTGCCACGTTTAATATTTGGTTCCTTTTGAACACAATGTAGTGAATCTGTACCGCTGTATATAATTAGTAGGCCCTAGAAGATGCCATCAAAATCCAAGACGTCACAGCCCCCAGGTGCGGGAACTTAAGTAGGCGTCGCCACCCGTATTTCGTTCTTGCGCGTTTTGTGCCTTACCAAACGTGTTATATCGTTGTAAGAGTGGTGTTTTTGATGTTGTAGAATGGTAATTTACTGATGCAGAAGAAATAATGTTTCACTTTAGTGTCCCTTTAAAAACAAGTTGGGGTTAACTCAGTACGAACGAAATATCACGGAAGCTCTCGGATTGGGTGCGTGAGGTATATAGGTCTTAACCAGTTCGGAATTCCCGGCGAGTGTAGGTTTCGATTGGCAAACTACTGTACGGCTGAAATGACAAGCCTAACGCAGGATGTGGCGGCATCGCAGGGCGGCACCTGTGCACCATGTGCCCAGCCACTTCTGGCAGGTGCGCACTGCGTAGAGCGCATAGCATCAGCCATATTTTAACGTCATACACTCGTAGCCTTCCTTATCAACCTGAGCACATTTCCGCTCGCTTGTTCCCATTGGTTAGGCTGTTTAGGTGCATATGCTGTGGGCCGTTCTGTACCGCCGGGTTTTCTACGCTCCAACTAGCACAGCTACGATTCCTATAGATGAGGCATCGCAAGACAGCACAATTGGTGGTTCCGAGTCATACTAGACGTGAACTGTTTCTTACGCTAACGTGCTTTTGGGAGCACTAAGGCTTGATCACAGAGAAAAAAAATCAACATGAGGGGACACCCGGCAAAGAGGGGCAACAGGAAACACGTCATAGTCTAGCTAGTTCGCACACCGTGGATGACCTGATACGACCACTGAAAAAAAAAGAAAACTAGTCAAGTTAACTATCTTCACTTGTTATTTCTTCTCGCAAAACTAAAATTGTTTGAATATAATATAAGTTATACTTGACAACTTATTTTTCTTGCGTTTCATTGCTACAAGCCCACGACACCTGACATGCAATCTAAGCGAGCAAGGCCGGCTGCGCATGTTAGCCTTCGCAGGTTCGGCGTGCTGGTTATCTTTTTCCGCATAGCTCGCACAAACTCTGCTCTCTCGGCGTGTTTTTGCGTCCCAGCTGCTCGTCGACGCGGCGACCCTGTGTTATTTGACAACGGCGAGGTCGGATATAATGTACGGCAGAGTAGGCTGCATTTGAAGCACTTAGGCTTAGGGCACGCTGGCCGTACAGTCCGCTGTGGCGCATTCAGCGAAAGACAGGTCGGCCGCTCTGGTGCAGTTGGCTTAGCGGGTACTGAATATTACTGGGACGAGCTTGTGATCGCCTCAGTGGACCCCAACAATTTATATATTATTTCGGCTCGCTTAGGGCGCACTAGCCGCACAGGCCAATGTGACGCAGTTAGTTTAGCAACTACTGAATTTTACTGGGACAAATTTGTGACGCTTTCAATGGCCCCAGCAATTCGAATAATATTTCGGGTCGTTTAGGGCACACTATCCGTAAAGGCAGCTCTGACGCAGTAAGCGAAAGGCAAGCCGATCCTTGTCGCACCGTTAGTTTCGCGTGGCCTAAATCTTACGGGACCAAGATTGCGACGCTTTTTATGGTCGCACAAACAGCATTTGCCTTTTTTCTGTACTCACGCTTGTCGAAAACGCGACTAGTGATTACGAGGAGCGATAAAAAATTAGAGGGTGCGTAAGCTTCGCCTTTAAAAGTGCAATACCGATGAAATTCACGTATGCCTGACTGCTTCTCACACTTCCCGGGAGCAGCATTTTTTGTAACCGTAATGTTTATCGGGAAACACTGGCGGCGAAGTCTGTGCACGAAGGCAGTTTTTGGTAGAAACGCGGCCCTTTGCGTCGGCCGCGATGTGGCATAAGCGAGCGTCATTTAGAGGTGTTGCAAGGAACCTAGCGTGCCGCTTTAGGGCCTTTGAGATTTGCGCTCGCCGGCGCGTACAAATCTCGGAGGCCATGGCCGTTCTATATATGATAGAAACGTTGGAAAACAGTTTGTGTTTTGAGTTTCAGCGTAACAGAATTATGATTTATCGTATATTCACATCACAGTCCGACGCTATCATGCCTATAGGTTGTGTGTAAGCCGTACTTTACGATTTTTCTCACGTATTACACCTTGAGAAATTTAATTAATTCAGTAACTTCCCTGCCTTAAATGGAGGGCCTAGGCGGCTGGGTATGCGTGGTTAGAAATATTTTTTGCCGAAACGATGGTCGACGCCGGACGCCGAATTTTCTTCGACACGGGGGCCCTTAACCTTATCGCGTTAAAACGGGAGCCTGTTGTTTGCTCCGGTAGAACACTGTGCAAAAATAACGCGTAGGAGCTCGAAAGCCAGGAACGTTTACCTCAAAAATTCCGTCCTCTGAATGACTGAAAGCGCTCTTTGCGCACAAACGTAAATCTTGAGTGCGCGTATAAGGCGTTCTACAAGTCTGGTGGCTGGGAGCCTGTGTTGTGGCCGCCTCTGTATACGTGGCGTCCCATCGCATCGGCTGATGCATAATTGTGTGAAGAACGCGCAGTCGCCCAGGTATTTTGGGCTTTTAAATAGCAGGAAGTAAGGCTCTGGAATTGGTGAATGCTTGGAAATCATTGTATCTCATCGTCGTATTAGATTGCTTGTGATGTGTCGGATGGTTTCCTACGCCAAGTTTATAAAAGGGGATTTCGAGACAGCAGTACTTTGCCGGCTGTGGGCTGGTGCACCTCTAACAAGATCTTTTGCATTCCCAGTCGGTATTTTTGCATTCCCAGTAGGTACAACGGGGTCGAAACATCGCCGGAGTCATCTTAGGGACCCTGGACTGAGGGTTCCTCCGACACTGCTCTCGCCATTCAAATATTATTAATAAAGATGTTTTACTCTCTCCCAGTCGGTATGGACGAGAGTGTGGCTTGCAGTAACTCCGGCGGCGAGGAGACTATATAACACGTACTTTGCCACTGTCCTCAATTGAACGAGTACCAGCTGTTGCTAGCAGCCGTGTTGGCACGCCTTGACGACAGGCCACTTTCACTACAGTCTTGGAATGCCGACATGTACTATCGTCGCACCGAAAGTCGGCCTAGGATTTGTTCACATTTCTACGTGGCAGTAGTCTATTAGAAAGACTATAATACCATCGTCCCCCTTTTTCTCCCTGGTTATCCTTTTGTCCCCGCTCTCGTTTCCGTCTTTACTTCCCCTTTCTCTTCCCCTAGCGCAGGGTATCAAACCGAAGATTTTACCTCTGGTTAACCTCCCTGCCTTTCTTTCATTTGTATCTCTATCTAAAAGCCTTTGTTTGTAATCTGGCCTATTCACCACTTTCGCACATTTCGCCTATACAAGCAGTTTTGCTATATAAATAGTAGATTGAGACACGCTTGTATTTTTTACCCGCCGCTGTGGCTTAAAAGCTATCGGGCTGCGTTGCTAAGCACATTAAATCCCGGTCGCTGCAGCCACATTTCGACGGGGGCGTAATGCGAAAACGCCCGTGTCCCGGACATTGTGGGTACGTTAAAGATCCCCCGGTGGTCAAAATTAATCCGGAGCCCCTCCCTGCGGCTCGCCTCAATGAAATCATAATAAATCACAACTGAATTTTTCCTCTAATAGACTGCAAATTAGAGGAACTTGGATTATTGCTTATTATTCTGGTTTCACCGGACGGCAGAAAAGAGAAATTGAACAAAACATTTCCTTAGCATATTTAAAAGTCTGCATCAGAAGGGAAAGTTGGGCCGTTCTGATGCAGACTTTTAAATAGTCTGCATTCTGATTTAGTCTGCCTTCTGAGTTATGATGGTTTAAAAGTCTGTCTACTTCGAAACGATTCGTTTGAGTTCCTACTTTGCACGCTGATACCAACTAGAGGAAAAACGAGGGAAAGATAAGCAAAAATAAAAAAAAGATAAGAATAGTGAAGGGATAGCCAGAGTGGACAAACTTCAAGAGCAATGACCGCTAAGAGTCGCAAGCGTTTGTGTACAGTCTGCAGTCGTTTTCGAGACGCACAGTTGGTCTTTTTGGCCTTGAGGATCGTTTACATGCTAAGAAAAGTTTACACCCTTCGAGTCGTATCTTGCCAGGTAATAATAAACTTAATCTGCCTTGTCCGCATTTCCTTTCTTTAACGCTGCGAGCCCAGTACTTCCCAGTAACGAGCGGCATGCGCGTTATCAGCATGACATAGCATTGCCGAATGAAAAGTAGCGGGCGCGGCGTTTCCAAGAAAGGGAAAGCAAGCAAGGCAGATGATTACACTCTAAGAAATGTTTACACCATTTGGGGTGTATATTTACCACACAACGGTTATCGTCATCTCCCTTGCTTGCATTTCCTCTTTTGAAAACTGGGCGCGCGCTACTTTCCTGTCGAGAATGCTGTGTCAAGCTGATAACGCGCAAGCCATTCGTGACTAGGAGGTACTGGGCTCGATTAGAGGACGATTATTGCTGTATGGCAGGATACGACCCAAAGGGTGCAAACTTTTTTGAGAGTGTATTGTTGCGTGGCAGATATGCACCCCAAAGGGTGTAGACATTCTTTAGAGTGTAGTACTTATGACAAGTTCCCGAGAAATTTTTCTCCGAGCGCAGTCTGCCATCCCAGTGGTAAATACTGAGCTCATGGAGCCGACGGGGTGCGTCAGGCGTGTGAGTGTCCAGCCTCCGTAGATCTAACGAGACACGTCGGCCTAAAAACGTCAGGATGGTTGCTAATGCATTTTGATGACTTGGATAAGTCTGTCAGGAGACGCAGGACAGCACCCTGTCGTCTAACGTCTTATTATGCTGGCGTTCGCGTACAGTAAACTCAGTTCTGAATGGATGCGCACAGTAACATTCGGTAGTGTTGCTTACGTTTAACATATGTAACATGTCTCTCCTACGTATCTAAGCCAAGACACGCCATTCCAAATTGCCTGTTTAGAATAGCGTTTGGCTGAACCCATGCTGTTAGTATTCCCGTAATCGCAAGAGTCAAAAGTATGACTTGTTCTCTACGTTGTAAGTTGTCACCACAACGGAGTTGTAATTCACAGCGCCTGCCGCTCAGAAAATACGCAACGAGGTATGGCCAATTGACGAAATAATTGCCAAGAATGGTATTCAGGAGGCGTTTATTACGATGAAATCCGGACGCCTATACCACTGCAAAGGACGGATGTTGGGTGGTGACTGCAATCGTTTGCTCGCCACATGACACATCTACACTGGAATTCAACTGGTTTCGCCAAAGGCCCTCTCGTATTCTCTAATCCCTTAATTGGGACTTCGCCTGCCACCCGGACTCCTCTTTTGTTTCTCTTGATGTCCCTCACCCCTTTCGCAATGTTCTAAGACGTGCTTCTCCCGCTGCTCGGTACTCCATTTCATTCATTCATTCATTCATTCATTCATTCATTCATTCATTGCTGCAGAAAATACTATCTCTTCATATCCGTAATCTCTCTCTCTCTCACGTGGACTCTGTGTATACTTGTTGCAACGTAGCGGCAAACCTAGGCCTTAAGTTTAGCACAGAGAAATCGGAAATTATATTCTTTATTGAAAAGACAAATAATTACTTGGTGGCAATTCAACAGCAAGTAATACCCATAGTGAAACAATATAAATGCCTACCCGTATATACTGGGTATCCCAGGTAACCTGAGCCAAACACTAAAAATATGTAAATGCAACGTGGCTGGACAGAGCGAACGTGGTGGTGTTTGCCGTCGCTTGAAGATACTCAGATAACTTTTTTCACTCCTCCTAATTAGATAATTAGTCTTAATATACAACTTCTAAAATATTGTAATTATATGAAAAGTGTCAATGAGAAAATCGTAGAGCAACATGAAAAACTCCCGATATAGCTACCTACATAAAAAGGTTTTTTTTTTCCCAAACTGGAAAAAGCCCACGAATACACGCAAAGTGCCTCGCGCGCCCTGTCGCGCGGCAATTTTGCGTATATTCGTGGGCTCCTTTCATGCTCGCAAAAAACACTTTTATGCTGCACGTATTTAGCAAGAGAATGCTGTATCGGAAGTTTTCATACTGGTATACAATTTTCTCGTTGACGCTTTTCACCAAATTTTAATATTTGAGAGGTTGAATAAATAATTTAGGCTAATTATCTAATTAAGGCGAATGAAAAAAGTAATCTCAGTATCTCCAAGCGATGGCAAACAACGTTACCTTGAGTCTGTTCAGCTATGTTCCAGATTTTTAATGTTTCGTTTAAGTTACGTGGGACACCTTGTATGTACACATAGGTATTTACATTGTTTGACTATAGGTATGACTTGCTGTTGAATTAACACCATGTAATTATTCGTCTTTTCACTAAAGATGATAATTCCCAGTTTCTCTGTGCTAAACCTAAGGCCTAGGTTTGTCGCTGCATTGCCACAAATATTCGCGAGTGTCTAATTCAGATGCATTGTCCTCGAGTGGCAGAATGCCGTCATCATGCATCAGTGCGAGGACCTTCTTTTGCATGATTTGTCAATTACTCATCCAAGATAAATCAGACCCTAATTCACAGTTTTCCAGTCACCCCCCCCCCCTACGATAGTGCCACTTTGAAGGGATCGCGCATCTCGACAAGCTTGGAGAGGCCGGTTTTCACGCCACCCACCAGTTCTAGTCACCCTAAAGCAGTGACTTTAGCGTTGCGTCGCTAAACCCGAGGGTGTGGGTTGGAATGCCAGTGGAGGCGGCCGCATTTCCACGGCGGCAAAATGCAAGAAGGCTAGCGTACCGTGCATCGTGTGGAAGTTCAAAGAACGCCCAGGTGGTCAAAATTAATCGGGAGCCCGCCACTATGACGTGCCTCATAAATATATCGTCGTTTTCGCTCGTAATACCGAAGGATTTATTAGAATTGACCGTAGACAACAAATCTATTTGCAGCAAAGTACTCATCCGAAAATTTCGATATTTTCCGTCCCAACCCAGATCTAATAGGGTCCGCACTGCCCCCCCCCCCGTTACGAATTACGGAAGAAAATTGTCCAATGCTTTCCCCCAGACAGTTATTAAGGTAAATAGCATTATTTGCCTATACTTCAGCCATTTCGAACCTACCTACCCATCTACCTACCCATCTATCTATCTATCTATCTACCTACCCATCTACCAGCCATCTATCTACCTACCCATCTATCTACCTACCCATCTACCTACCCATCTATCTACCTACCCATCTATCTACCTCCCCATCTACCTACCCATCTATCTACCTACCCATCTACCTACCCATCTATCTACCTACCCATCTACCTACCCATCTATCTACCTACCCATCTACCTACCCATCTATCTACCTACCCATCTACCTACCCATCTATCTACCTACCCATCTACCTACCCATCTATCTACCTACCCATCTACCTACCCATCTATCTACCTACCCATCTATCTATCTATCTACCTACCCATCTATCTATCTATCTACCTACCCATCTATCTATCTATCTACCTACCCATCTATCTATCTACCTACCCATATATCTATCTACCTACCCATCTATCTATCTATCTACCTACCCATCTATCTATCTACCTACCCATCTATCTATCTACCTACCCATCTATCTATCTACCTACCCATCTATCTATCTACCTACCCATCTATCTATCTGCCTACCCATCTATCTATCTACCTACCCATCTATCTATCTACCTACCCATCTATCTATCTACCTACCCATCTATCTACCTACCCATCTATCTACCTACCTACCCATCTATCTATCTACCTACCCATCTATCTACCTACCCATCTATCTACCTACCCATCTATCTACCTACCCATCTATCTACCTACCCATCTATCTACCTACCCATCTATCTACCTACCCATCTATCTACCTACCCATCTATCTATCTACCCATCTATCTACCCATCTATCTACCCATCCATCTACCCATCCATCTACCCATCCATCTATCTATCCATCTATCTATCCATCTATCTACCCATCTATCTACCCATCTATCTACCCGTCTGTCTATCTGTCTGTCTATCTGTCTGTCTATCTGTCTATCTATCTACCCATCTATCTACCCATCTATCTATCTGTCTGTCTGTCTGTCTGTCTGTCTGTCTGTCTGTCTGTCTGTCTGTCTGTCTGTCTGTCTGTCTAATCTGCCCATCTATCTATCTGCCCATCTACCCATCTATCTATCTGCCCATCTATAATCTTGCGCCGATCCAGTGGCGGAAGTAGTCTACCTCCTTGGGCCCCTAGGTATGTGCTCCTTTCATTCCTGATGACGCCAGGAAACCAAGCCTGATGCCACGAACGCTCAGAAATATATTAGGGAGAGCAAATAATGCTCCCGCACACCTTTTGTGATGTACCGTGGTGCTGACGCGTTTCTTGTACAATGTAGGAGAATACGTTGTAAAGACAGAGGTGCACGGTTGGGTGCATGTGTCTAAGTTCATCAACTGGAATTGCGTTAAGAAAACCTGTCCAAGCATTCGCACCTGCTGTATTAGATGTATACTGCACTATCAATATAAAGGCGGTATTTTTTAACTGCACAGAGTAGCATAGTAAACGTAAAAGAGTGGACACTCCCATAGGTGCCTGCGGCAGACTTTGGCTCTGAGCGCACCTAGTGGAATCGGCGAAACGCAACAGCCTCCAAGATGGTCGCGCATGCCGCTGGATCTCGAAGGCCCTAATTTCAGTTTCCTTTTTTTTTTATTGACCCATAACGTTGCTTAAATCGAGTGAGTTCATGCAGGCGCTTGTGCCGCTGTTTATATGTTGTGACGACGAGCGCGCAAATGTGTTTCACTTCATGTTAGTTTCACTTAAATTGATATTTGCTGTTTCAAGCTGTAACTTAGCGCAACAATCATGCCAACTGTTGAGGAAGTAGAACTTTATCGCTTATGATATTGTACGTCTAGTAACTCACGCCAAAAGGTCTATTGGCGGCGAGGAGTTACGGAGTCGCCATCTATCGGAAGCGCCTCGCTGGCGTAGTATGAGGGATCACGTGGCGCGCTCCTCATGGGTTTTGCTGTCAGCGCTCACTGAAAACATCACGCGCGAGCTCTCCCGGACATTTCTGTTAGTACTTTCGAAACGAGAGAAGTTTCTTACTGTCTAAATAATAATGTTGGGCAAACTGAAAGCACACAATCGTTTACAGACGCTATCTCTTTACCGAATACGTACAGTGAACGCCACTGCGCGCAGTCGCCGCGATGGAGTCTCCCGAACCGGCTTCTTACGTGAAAGGTAGGTAAATGCTGAGAGCAAACTATCTGAAATATGTTCTTATAGTGTTTGTATAACTAAATGGAGCGTAATAGAATGAAGCCTCAATGCAGCGATCGCGCAGATTCGCAGCGACCGACTGCGCGTCTGTATGCTTGTCCGCGCACTGTTTCGCTTTCTCCGCGCGCGCGTTTTCGCACCGTGCCATGAGCTTTAGGCCGCAGAATATGAGCATTTGACAGTATACAAGCAACCATTGTTGCGTGGGCGCTATCAGAGCTGTTCAAAAATAATTTCATTGTAGAGACTTCGACGCCTACGGGGACTGTGATGTGCCGTCGCGACGATTCAATCTTTTTTTTCTACTAAATTCTTTGACCTTTCAATACTATTTCTCGAGTTGCGTCGCACTGTATGTTTATCGGTGTTCTCAGCGTGCAATTCCCCGCTGCTCCTTTTTTTGTAATCCAGTGCATTAATTCATAACACAAACATGACCATATGCCATGCTTTCTTTAACTGTGCTTCTTACCGCTGCCTTTCCACTCCACTGAACTTGCCAGTATCTATAGCATCGACAAATTCATAGACCAAACCGTCATGACATTAGTCGGGCAGCGGACTCGGGCGAGCGTCTCAGTGCGCGTTTTCAGAACATCGCAGACCGGGCGCCGTAGCCGAAATCTTCCTCGCGTCTGTGCTTGCCGCATACCCGAGTTGTAGCCGATGACTGTTTGCCGGTTTTATGTTTCGCGAGCCAAGCTTCATACAGCTTCTTGTCCTGCGGCTACGTGTGAATAAGGCTGACACCGTGCTCCGTCGCGTGCGTCCGGCATTGCGGCACCGAGCAGTAGCCTACCATGTTGTGCGCCTTCAAAGGCAGCCACTACCTATTGTAGTGCTTTCAAGCGTTGTAAAGGACACTCGAAGCGGGAAAATCTCGCCACTAAATGAGGACCGCAGCGTACGAGGGAATTCAAACTCGTTTTCAGCTCGCTTCGGCGCGCCCGAAGCAGCCGACGCGGCCGCTATGCCCACGTGATCCCTCCTAGCACGTCACGCCGACGGTGGCGCCAGCTTTTCCAGTGGTGGAGCTCGAGGCCAATAGTAAATAAATGTGCCATGTTCCTTAAATATACATAAAATTGCTGCACAATCAAGAACACGAAAATAGCAGACAAGATTTTACTGCAGCAAGATTGTTAAAAGCAGATACATGAAAACCGGAACAGCGAAATGCAAGTAATACGGATGTCACACGGCGCACTTTTAAACGCGATCAAGCACAATTCGGTTCGAATTTCTCGGTCGCGATTAGGACTTTTGCGCAAGCTGTGCGATGGAGCCAATAGCTGTCGAGAATTTCGATCCGGATCGGACTTGATTGCGATCGAAAGTGGTCGTGTGGCACCGGTATAATGGACAATAGTCGGAAATTAATGGCGTGATGGCAATAACTTTGCCCCAGCAAAACAAATAGAAGTGTTGCAACTATTCAGATAATGAAAAAAAAAACTAACCATACACGCCATCAATTAATTTGCTCAAAATGGGATTGTTTTAGAAGGAAAAAAGATAAGTTTTTTCTTGTACTTCTGCGAAGGAGGGTGAATTAGGGCAGCAAGATTATGTGAATGGTTGCGTGCCGAAATAAAATGGCTGGCAAAATAATTGAGCACGCACCAACATCATCATCTCGAATGTGTAAGCCAGTGTGTCCGTCATTAAACAGCTGCCATTAAGCATGTGTTGGGGTTTTTCACCTGCTGTTTTCGAAGCCTGATACTTGAAATTTTGCCCTTGAGTATGCATGATGTCCTTTGGCTGTACAGTGTAGTTTGAAGAAATGGTAGAGATTCCTGCAATATGTAGAACGACAGACAGAAGGTAAGCAAATACTGGAGGCTTCAAAGATATTGAACGCATATACTACGTTCCTTCGTATACGCAATACTAGAGCCTGCAAAGCTTTATAATGGAGATGTTGCGTTCCTTCATGTAATGCGTATTTTTTGGTTCAGAAACACTGTTATAAATGCTAAGAAACAAGGAACTTTCTACGGTAACGATTTCATACACAAGAAAAACATGAAAACACGTATCTTCGCCCCAATGCAGAAGAGCCAAGAACGCTTGAACGCACATAGCCTGCTACAGATGTTGAGAGAGAGCACATTATTCATCATCATCATCATCATCAACATCATCAGCCTGGTTATGCCCACTGCAGGTCAAAGGCCTGTCCCATACTTCTCCAACTACCCCGGTCATGTACTGCACATTATAGCCATACTGCAAACATTGCGCGTGTACCGCTTTAGAAATAGTTACATTTTTTTTGCAAAAGAAGAGCACCATACTTTTTCAGCAGTCGCTGCGTGTAACATATAGCTCTCTGCACCGAACGGTGTGTGTTCATGGGCCGCATTTCTCAGCGAACCGTATTATTTTATTTTCTAACTTCGTCATTGTATCGAACGTTCCTCGCAGCTCGGACGCTGCCACGTCGCGCTATGTCCACCTGCGAAGACCTCCGCAGTCCGCCCACGCCCAATCGTCCTGATGACATCGTGCATATATATCATCCGCCGTGAAATAGAAGCCGCCTCTCCTGTCACGACCCCAACTCATGGCCCCGACAAGTGCCAGGTGACCGTCTCATTGATCCAGTCCATCGTGCGCCAGGAATTGACCAACATTTGCTCAATTAATCGGCCAGACAACACTCCGTCCAGCGCTGTCATACGCCACCGCAGCCTGAATGCTCCTACGCGGTATCGCAACCCGGCGGAATCGCCCACTCCAGACGACACGCATATATGCTTCACTTGTGTCCGTATCGGCCATCTTTCCCGTCACGGCCGCTCTTCGTGGAATTCGACCCCCTGGCCTATCTCCCATCCCCCGGCCCTCATGCTGCTCCTCGCTTTCCTCCGCAAATGCAGCCAGTAAATTCTGGCGACACTTCTCTGCCTATCCGCTCCAGCCGCTCTCCTTCGCCACGTCGCCGCTTCTCCTGAGCGCCCCGCTCTCCTCTATCACCGGCCGCTAGCTCCTTCCGGTGCACCCTACCGGAAAACTGACGGGTGCAGCGCCTGGAGGTGATGCAGCCAAACCGACCCGACGCAAAAATCCTCTTCTGACTCATCAAAGTGAACCTCATCAAAGTGAACGTGGATGGCGTAGCTGTTACAGATCTGACTGACACTGGCGCGCACGTATCTGTGATGAGTGCTAAGCTTCGGAATCGTCTCAATAAGCCCTCCCAGCTGCCCCGTCGCCTGTGGTCTGAGTGGACGACGGTGGAACACCAGCCGTTATTGGCATGTGTCCGGCTCGCGTGAGTGTCGCCAGAAATCATACTTTTGTTTTATTTTATTTTCTAGAGCACTGCCCTCACGACCAAATCATGGGACTTCACTTTCTGTCTACACATTCAGCTTTGATAGACTGTTGTGCTGGTATTGCGCAACTCGCTGTACCTGCTGCTATTGACCCTCCCGATAGTGCTCCGATATGGCTATGTTCCACAGAACATATTCGCCTTCCTCACCATGCCATTGCCTACATAGGAGTTTCACCGGTTCCACATGTACCATACGGTGACTATACAATAATACTTTATTCCACAAAGTCACGAAGAAAGCAGCGTACATAACAGGACTACCAAAGCCACACAGGGCTTGAGCGGCAATGCCTGGCAGGCAGCGGAACCAAACACTTATTCAATTGACATGTACTTTTCACATTTAAAGTAGTCTATGAAGAAAAAAAAATAAAGAAGCAAAAAAAAAATAATAGTTCCCTAAGGCGACTAGTTGTAAATTTGCCTGAGTGTCTTTTTTAACTTGTATTTGCTTTGAGCGCGCAAGACGGTTTGAGACAACTTGTTAAAATATACAGGAACATAGTAGTCTCCTATTCTCTTGCCATATCTTCTACAACGCCTGGGTAGGAGGTGAAGATTCTCAGGCCTCAAACGACGCGAGAGAACGTACTTTACCTTGAAATCACTTTCACAGAAGTGCTTTAGCACTACAGTTTCCAGCAGTAGTTGATTAAAGTCTGGCATAAATGAGGTTTTGAAAACGTCACTTTTGTCATTAAGATTTAAATCATAGCTGATGTTCTTTAGGATAGAACGGAGAATAGAGTTGGACCCTAGTTTGCCAACGAATTGCACAATAACCATAAACTGTTATGCCGTACCTTAATACACTATAACACAACGGATGTACAACAACTTTTCGAACCGAGAGGGGCATATAATATCTCAAACTGTATCGCACACAAGACACCGCACGAAGTCGTTTGGATGCATAATCTAAGTGGGAGTTTCATGAAAGATACCTGTCAAAGTACAAACCGAGGTATCTTACAGAAGTCACATAATCTAAAGGTTTACACAGACATAAAGAACACGTTGAATTGTGTAGTACAAACGGGTAATCGATGTATATTTTTTTCAGAGGATTGTGAAAACAAATAAGCTTTGTCTTTAACGTATTAATATTGATTAGGTTAGCACTAAACCAGTCCACAGGCTTAGTCGCCATTGCTTGTAAGAAAGTAATAGCATGCCTAAAGTTTGTTGATTGAGCTATAATGACAGGAACATCTGCATAATGATACAATCCAACAGGCACCAAATCAGCAAGGTCGTTCACATAAATATTATATAACAGTGTACTCAGTATTGTTGGGAATGGCCTGCCGAGGTGGCAACGTGCAAGTTATTTCAGCCCGCTGCACGTGTTTCGATCCACCCGCGGTGGGGGCGCCCTTCAGAGAACTAGCGAGGACAGCGCTAACCAGCCGTGAACTTTCTTCAGAGAACTGCGGACTACAGCAGCTCCGGAATTTAGAGGCGCCGGCTGGGGTCGGGCGTGACCACCTGGCTACGGGGTCGCAGGACAATGGACACCACGACGACTGCGCTGAAAAGGTCGTCCACCCTCGAAGGGGGCACTGAAACCTGTGTGTGAGTATGTGGGTGCAAACCGCCCCGCAGAGAGGCGGCTTGCTTACGATGACGTCGAACGTTTTGCCTCACCTAGGGATCTAGGGAACACGAAGCGTTTAAAAACGACTGTTTTCGGCTGCTAGGCGTGCTCGTCGTCGTGCTCTGTGCTCGTCAATGTACTCGTGAGCTGTGTGCTCGTTTGCTGTATGCTTCGTCTTGCGTGCTCCATTTCATATTTAATGGAACTGTACCACTGGAAATGATATTGTTAAAAAGCGATAGCAACACATCCTTGATAACACCAAAGATGGCGCGCAGGTCATTTACATAAATGCGTATCCCCTAATATCCTATCCTAATATCCTCTTCGTATCGCCCCTTACATATAATCGTATACCCTAATCCAGATGTCCTGCTCTCGCATAACGTCGCTTTTCCTCACACCGTCATTTCCATTTCGAACAACACTTCCTGTCTGCCGCTTGTGAACTTTGGACTTTGTACACAACTACTCCCGCGCGGAATATCCCTGGCGCAAATGACGGCGGCCCGAGACGGCTCTTTAACTAGGGACAGCTCCTCGTATGCAACTCTTGCTTCACCTCCTGCCCCTTCTGACTTGAATGCCCTAACGAAAATGATTACTCCCGACCTTCCGCCCCAGCGTGCTCATGAACTACGTTGCCTACTTGCCTCGTACTGTGACATATTCGACCTTGGAGAGCAGCCTCTAGGACAAACATCTGTCGTCAAACGTCCAATAAACACGGGTGATGCGAGCACCATCCATCGCCGACCCTACAGCGTCTCGCCTACTGAGCGACATATTATCCAACATGAAGTTGACAAGATGCTTTCTCCTAATATCATTGAACCTTCTTGCAGCCCATAGGCATCCCCTGTTGAACTAGTGAAGAAGAAGGACAACAGTTGGCGATTTTGCGTGGATTATGGACACCTCAACAAGGTACCAAAGAGGGACGTTTATCCGCTACCGCGCATTGACGATGCCCTGGATTGCCTGCATGGATCGCCATATTTTTCGTCCATCGACCTTCCCTCAAGCTAATGGCAAATTGCCATCAATCAGATGGACCACAAGAAGACAGCTTTTACTATTCCCGATGGCCTTTATCGCTTCAAAGTGATGCCGTTCGGCTTATGTAATGCCCCGGTCACATTTAACCAAATGATGGACGCCTTCCTAGACGGTTTCAAGCGGTCCATCTGCCTGTGTTACCTGAACGACGTGACCGTTTTTTCTCCGGCTGTTGCGACGCACCTCGAACGCCTATCGACCATCCTATCAGTTTTCCGTCAGGAGGGGCTAAAACTAAATTCGTCGAAGTGCCACATCGGTCGTCGTAAAATTTCTGTGTTCGGGCGTCTCATCGATTTTTCTCGTGTACGCCCGCACCAGGATAAAACACGGGCAGTAAAGAACTTTCCCGTAACAACGTGTGCCGAGGACGTTCGTAGCTTCTTGGGCCTTTGCTCCTACTTTCGTCGGTTTGTCCGAAATTTTGCGGACATTGCGCGCCCTCTTACTCAGCTCATCAAGAAAGACGCTGCCTTCATTTGCGACCCTGAGCAAGCTGGTGTTTTCACCGATCTGATTGGGCTGCTTACCTCTCAGCCGGTTCTCGCTCACTTTGATGCGTCAGCTCCAACAGAAGTCCGTACCAATGCCAGTGGATTGGTATTGGACCTGTCTTGGCACAGAAACAAGGATGAGAACGTGTTATTGCCTACGAGAGCCGCCTTCTTTTCCCTCCTGAGCGCAAGTATTCTTTTACCGAACGCGAGTGTCTGGCTCTAGTTTGGCCAGTGGGCGAATTCCGCCCCCATTTCTACGGCGGCAATTCACAGTCATCACTGATGGCTTTCATCCCTGAAGGATCCATCAGGGCGTCATGGCCGCTGAGCTCTGCGCCTTCAAGAATGCAGCTATCCAGTTCTATACACGACCGGCCGGTTGCATCAAGATGACGACTGCTTGTCGTGCCATCCTGTTGACCCACCGGACGTTTCGGCGGCCGGAATACCTGTCACCATTCTCCCTCTGGCTGCTTCTCGCGATATTGGAGCGGAACAACGCTGGGACACCTCCTTATTCAATGGCTAACTTCAACGACGCCCGATTCTTCCCTTCGCCTGTTTCAACTTCTAGATGGCGTATTGTACCACTCTAACGTGCGCCCGGACTGCGCTCACCGACTCTTCGTTTGTGGAGATGCGCGACTCTCACGCATCCCCTGATATGCTGTTTTCCCGCACGGCTCGCGTGGCCTGGCGCCCGCGGCGGTCGGTGTGGTACAAGCGCGGTGCGAGAGATGGCGCGATGTTGCGCTAACGTCGCCGACAGGCGAGGTTACTTGGGCGCCGGGAGACAAGGCGCTTGCTCTTTCCCGGCGGATCGGGATACAGCGAGGACGTCCTGCGCGCGCACGCCGACCCATGCTTCTGCGAGACCACCTCGCGTGGCCTGCCTTCGAACGCGCCACCGTTGGCGTGACCGTACACGCGAACGACCAGGCGTTGGGATCCAGCATGGGGCGAACATATTCGCTCGTTTTCCGGTCGCGGTGAGTCGGACTTCTAGATTTGTCGCGCGCCCATCGGCATGTTTTGTGGATAGCAACTCGGCTAGCAGGCATTGATCTATGAAAGGTGCAATAAATGCCCTTGTGATTGTTTGCACTACTGTGTTGTCGTTCCTTTGTCCCAAGAGCACGGATGTGAGATCCCCCACATCTGGCTGCCCAACGTGGGACTCTTGGGGCATCGGACGATAGTTTTAACAGTTTTGCTTCGTTCGAGAGCTTTGTTTGAACCGAAACGTAGGCCTAGCGTGGATTTTGATCGCTAGCGTCGGCGGCGTGCTTTCTTGAGCGTGATAATGGTGGCTGTAGTGTGTTTGAACGTATCAACATGCTAAGCCTTTTCGCAAGTGTTTTTTTAATGATATTCGTCAGTACGAGAGCCACGTGGTCTGCATCCTGGGAGAGCGAGGCTGAGCGCCCGCGGAGCAGTGGCAAGCCTGAAGCGAGTGATTACGGAAGCCTCGTGGGTGGTCCGAATTTTTTATGTAAATAGCTTCTTCTATCTCTTTGACTCGGATGAAGTCGCGGCTCTGGGAGCCGGGTGGCCGCGGGCCACTGGGGCCACTACGGGCTGACTGGTATTGCGGCCTGGCACCGGGCGCTCCGACACCGTCTGGGACGATGGGCGCCGTCAACTCGGATGCTGTGTGCACCGAGCGGAGTAGGACCACCTCACAGAGCTGATGTCTCCTCGCGGCTGCCTGTTTTGCGCTCATTTTGGGTGTTGTCTTTGGATGCCGGTTCTCAGGGTAGCGACGCTTTAGGCCTAAGGCTTTACCAAGCTGCCTGTCGCACGTGGAGGGACACAACCTGGTGGACCGTGGCGTTGGGGGGTTGCAATTTGCTTCCCTCATTCTATTTCGCCTCGCACGAATTGAAATTACTCGTTCGACTCAAGGAAGCGAGCTTCGTTCACATGAACTTAGCATCTGAGTAGCTGCCCGATCTTTTGCTAGCCGAGGTGAACATCGTACCACGTGGGCGATGCGCATGCATAATTCCTCTCCCTTGCACTACTTTAGTGTTTGCCGAGTGTGTTGAACGTACCCAGCATGATTGGAGTCACCCCTGGCTTGCTGTCACCTGCACATCGTCTGCGCTGCTGCCCCGGACTACGATCGAGCCACCCCGGGCGATGGTTATGCTGTGGCCAGTTCGGCGCAGCGACTTCGGCGGCCTCCTGTATCCAGCTCACAACCCTCGGCGGCGGACAAAAGAGCCGGCGGTCACCGACAGCTACTGCGGCTCTCGCCAGCAGGGCGCGTCGGCGCGAGCGACGCTTGCTCGTTCCGACTACTGCGTCGTTGTTTCAGGAGTCCTGGCCTGGAATCGTGCCGCCGAGTCTGCAAAGCTGCCGCTGTGACCGGCGGACGCCAGTGGTGCACCTGAGGACAATGTCGGCACGCATGCTATGGACAGCGTGGACATTTCCTCGGCGCGGCCACTGTTGCATGTACTATCTTGTTGGCGAAGCACGGGTTAATGTTAGACCGTGTCACATGTTTCGCCGGAATAAGAAGTGATTTAAGGTTGGGGGGATGTGGGGATGCGCGACTCTCACGCATCCCCTGATATGCTGTTTTCCCGCACGGCTCGCGTGGCCTGGCGCCCGCAACGGTCGGAGTGGTACAAGCGCGGTGCGAGAGATGGCGCGAGTGTTGCGCTGCTAACGTCGCCGACAGGCGAGGTTACTTGGGCGCCGGGAGACAAGGCGCTTGCTCTTTCCCGGCGGATCGGCTAACAGCGAGGACATCCCGCGCGCGCACGCCGACCCATGCTTCTGCGAGACCGCCTCGCGTGGCCTGCCTTCGAACGCGCCACCGTTGGCGTGACCGTACACGCGAACGACCAAGCGTTGGGATCCAGCATGGGGCGAACATATTCGCTCGTTTTCCGGTCGCGGTGAGTCGGACTTCTAGATTTGTCGCGCGCCCATCGGCATGTTTTGTGGATAGCAACTCGGCTAGCAGGCATTGATCTATGAAAGGTGCAATAAATGCCCTTGTGATTGTTTGCACTACTGTGTTGTCGTTCCTTTGTCCCAAGAGCACGGATGTGAGATCCCCCACACGTTATGCCTGACCACCTGTGTCAGACTGTTTTCGCCCAGATTTATGATGTACCGACTGCAGGTCACCTTGGCGTGTCACGGACTTATGACCGCGTTCGTCTGCGCTTCTTTTGGCCAGGTCTATACCGTGACGTAGGCCGTTCTATCGCTGCGTGTGACCATTGTCAACCACGCAAAAAGCCGACCACACTACCTTCTGGCCGCCTTCAACCACTGGACGAACCATGCGTACAATTCTTCCGTGTAGGTGTTCATATTTTTGGCTCTTTTCCTACGTCTACTTCGGGAAACAAGTGGATTGCCTTAGCAACAGACTACGCCACCCGATATGCAATCACACGGGCTCTTCCGACAAGCTGTGCAACCGATGTCGCTGACTTCCTCCTAGAGAACGTCATCCTTCACCACAGTGTCCCTCGACAGCTGCTCACCGACCGAGGCCGCTACTTTCTTTTTAAAGTTGTCAATAACATTCTACACTCGTTCGTGACTAAACACAAACTTGCTACTGCTTATCATCCACAAATTAACGCCATAACCGCGTGTTTTAACCGAACCCTTACTGGCATGGTGTCCATGTATGTCTCCGCTGACCAGCGCGACTGGGACGTTGCGTTGCCGTTCGTCTCGCCATGACACTGCAGGCTTCTCTCCACTCTTCCCTTGTTTAGCCGCGACCCTACGCTACCTTTTGACACCGTTCTGCTTGTTAGTGTGAATTTCGCATCTGAATACGCCCGGGAAGCTATACTCAAAGCACAAGAAGCGCGTCGTATTGCTCGACACCGATTTGTGAAGTAGCAGGACAATCAGCGGCGCCTATACGACGCCCGCTATTGTGACGTCCATTACACACCGGGCGCCCTCATTCTCTTTTGGTCACCATCACGACGCGTTAGCCTCTCGGAAAAGTTACTTCCACTCCATTCTGGCACTTACCGTGTCTTGCGTCAAGTAACTGACGTCACGTACGAAATCGCTCCTCTTGAGCCAACCGTGGCTCAGCATCGCTCCGACGTGGTCCAGGTCGCGCGACTTAAGTCGTATCACTCGCCCGCCTCCTAACCAGCACCGAGCTGGTGCTTCAGCTGCCGGGGGTCATGTGACGCGCTGACCAAGAAGGCATTTTAAGCTTGGTCGGAAGAAGACGGCACTCTCGACTTAGTGGGCTGTCTACCATCTTGTCAGCTGCTACAATTATTGTAAATATCCTGTAAATATACTTCTGACTACTTTTAACCATAACAATATTATTGCATGTGTTTTGCAGGAGGTAAAGAGAGAGAAGCAAAGAAAGGCAAGGATGTTTATTGCAATCTAGTTTCTCGCAATACTGCGATACGTTACTACCAGCATAAACAAAACAAATTCACAACAGTGAAGTAAGTGCAGTATGCAATTACCTTTAGGTGTGAGGGTTAATACAGGCGCAGCAAGGGCGCAAAGTCTCCAACACGTTGAATGTGTTTTCGCTTCTATGCACCAGAAAAATGACACATCAGCAAAAAGAAATAAAACTGTTCATATGATCCTTATCGCGCGTTAACGCTTCGAAAACACATTTTGTAGATGCTGTTTATTTCCAGTGGGAGCGCTAAATATGCAATTGTAGAAAATTCGTTCCTATTTAGACTTTGCACGTTAGCTTTGCGATCTTAATCAGTCGCATCAAGCAGCGAAAGTGACAGAACCTTCCAGACATATGTCGAATGATCTGAGTAAAGCTGTCCAGTTTCTTTTTAATCCAGAGAGGTGCTTCGACGAAGATAAGTCACGGTCGATGATGACTCCGAGAAACTGGTAGTTGGTTACTGAAGGTATAATCTTGCCATCAATCATAACGGGGTAGCAGGCCATTCACTTCCGTGTAAATACTTCGGTTACACTTTTTGCCGGTGAGAGCTGCAGTCCGCGACTGTTTGGGTATGTCGACGTTATTGACACCTCGCGCTGCAGCTTCGTTTGCACTTGCAAGCGCGTTAAGCTCGTGGTCCATATACAGATGTCGTCTGCGTACACAGAGACCGAGACTGTGCCTGCGTGTTCTTTGACCAGTCCAATGAGAACGATGTTAAATAAGGTTGGGCTCAATACACCTCCTTGAGGCACTCCACGATAGACGGGGTGGTTCTTTGTTTCACCGTCTGGAGTTGTCATGAATACAGTTCTGTCTTGAAGATAGCTGGCTATTCACTGATGCATACGTCCCCCGACGCCACATTCTTCCAGGGCATTTAAAATTGCATCATGTAGAACGTTCTCAAAAGCACCCTTGATATCTGAAAAAGACAGCAGCCGTTAATCGACGGCGATGTTTCTGATATTCAACAGTTGTTACTAGGTCAATGACGCTGTCGATTGACGACCTACCCTTTCGGAAACCTGTCATTACATCTGGATATATATCATGCTTCTCCAAAAACCACTCCAGGAGCATCAAAACTATGCGTTCCATGGTTTTACCTATGCAACTTGCAAGCGCCACAGGTCTGTAGGAAAGCATAGCATGGGGTGTCTTGCCTGGTTTCAATAATGCCACGATTTTGCTTGTCTTCCAGTGTGCAGGCACAGTCACCGAGGACCAAAAGAGATTGTATAAAGCCAGAAGCTCTTCAGTCGCCCGAGGGCCTAGATGGCGCAAGGTAGAATAGGCAATGCCATCAGGACCAGGCGCACTTGAGTGCCGTGAAGAGGAAATCGCTGCACGTAGCTCTTGCAGCGTGAATGAGAGGTAGAGACGATCGTCCATGATCACTGAAGCTACCGATGTTGTTGATCCAGAGAGGTGTATGCAGAAATCTTTTGCGATTTCCTTCTCACTGCGCGTCTGGGTGATAGCCAAAGCTCGGAGGGGATGTAGCTCTTGTGGAGAAGGTGGTAGTGCTCGTACAACATGCCATATTGTGGACAACAGTTTTCTTGGGTCCAGGCTGGTGCAAAAGGACCTCCAACCTTGTCTGTCAAGCTTTTCGAAGTATCTTTGGATTTTCTTTTGCACACGGCGTGACGTCCTCAAGTCTGATATCAATTTAGTTCGCCTGTATTTCCTCTCGGCGCGACGTCGGACTGCCCGCAGCTCCTTTTTATAGAGTTCTTTTTATAGAGAACGTCGTGGCGTAAGCAAAACGAAGGCAGCCCTCTCGCGAATAACCTCGGCACGCTGGTTGTTTTTCCCTCTAAGTAATTGAAAAGAGGAACCAGTTCTGCGTCCTCGCGTTGGTGGCGTGAAACGTCGACAGTATCTAGCACGCCTAGAAAACCCGCGTCATCATCGTCGTGGACTGCAGTCTCAACAGGAGACCGAGAGAGGCAGTCGGCGTCGGTGTGTCGTTTCCCCGATTTGTACACAACCGTGAAGTCGAACTCTTGGAGCCGAAGACTCCAGCGCGCAAGCCGACCAGCTGGATCTTTTAAATTAGTCAGCCAGCAAAGTGCATGATGATCACTGACAACGGTGAAACTCCGACCATACAAATATGGCCGAAATTTCAGGACGGCCCACACCAGAGCGAGACATTCTTTTTCTGTAGTGGAGTAGTTAGCCTCCGTCCTTGATAGCGTCCTGCTGGCGTAAGCAATCACTCTTTCGGTGCCGTCCTGCCGCTGTACAAGCACTGCGCCGAGGCCGACATTACTAGCGTCGGTATGAAGAATCGTAGGAGCGTCTTCATCAAAGTGTGCGAGGACGGGAGGCGCCTGCAGCCGTTGCCGTAGGTCATCAAAAGCCCGTTGCTGGTCTTCACCCCACATAAAGGGCACATCTTCTCTGGTAAGATGGGTCAATGGCCATGCGACGCGCGAAAATTCCGCAATAAACCGTCGGTAGTAGGCGCAAAGGCCCAGAAAACGTCGCACGGCCTTTTTATCTGATGGCGTCGGGAAATTAGCAACGGCAGATATTTTATCAGGGTCAGGTCAGACACCTTCACGACTAACAACGTGGCCGAGAAATTGAAGTTCTTCAAAGCCAAAATGGCACTTTTCAGGTTTTAAAGTTAGACCAGCTGAGCGTATTGCTTCAAAGACCGCCTTTAGTCTCCGTAAGTGTTCCTCGAACGTTACGGAGAAAACAATCACGTCGTCGAGGTAGACTAGACAGGTTTGCCATTTGAGGCCTGAGAGTACAGTGTCCATCAGTCGTTGAAACGTTGCCGGCGCAGAGCACAAACCGAAGGGGAGCACCTGAAATTCATAAAGTCCGTCGGGCGTAACGAAAGCGGTCTTCTCACGGTCTCTCTCATCAACTTCTATTTGCCAGTAGCCACTTTTCAAATCCATCGACGAAAAGTAACGTGCGTTTCGTAGCCTGTCCAGTGAATCGTCGATACGCGGTAGCGGATAAACGTCTTTCTTTGTGATCAGGTTGAGTTTTCGGTAGTCGACGCAGAAGCGCAGGCTACCATCCTTCTTTTTCACCAATACGACAGGCGATGCCCAAGGACTCTTAGATGGCCGAATGACGCCGTCGTCAAGCATCGTCTTCACTTGTGTCTGGATTGCCTCGCGCTCTTTCGGTGCTACACGATAAGGATTCTGCCGAATTGGTCTGGCGTCGGCTTCGGTGACAATACGGTGCTTAGTGAGCGGCGTCTGGCTAACTCGTGACGTGGATGAGAAGCAGCTCTTTAACTCATCGATGAGCTCAAGAAGGCTGCTGCGTTCGACGGGCGATAAGGTAGGGCTGAAATCGACCACAGGGGCAGGCACAGCCACAGTGAACGTCGCGTGCTCCACTGAGAGGCAGTCCTGTATTGATGTAAATTCGTCGAAGTAAGCAACAGCCGTGCCTTTAACAATGTGTCGACGTTCCCAGGTAAAATTCGTCAGCAGGAGTTCAGCACGTCCGTCGTGTACGTTAATTACGGCCCTGGCGATGGAAACGCCTTGACTCAGTACCAGTGCGTCGATGTGTTCAGCGACGCCAGTCCCAGTGTTCAAGTTGTCGCAGATTACAGGCACGAGGGAACAGCTTCGCGGCGGAAGCCTGACGTCGTCGTCGGCGATACGTAAGCGGGGTCGCTGGTGTTCCGCGGGGTCGACGTCGTCTGAACTCGTAGAAAATGTGACGACGAGGTCACGGACATTAATCACTGCACCATACTCTCTCAAAAAGTCCATCCCCAATATAAGTTCTTTACAACACTCAAAGAGAATGACGAGGGTGGCGACGAAGGTGGCGCCGGCGATTACTATTCTGGCTGTGCATTTTCCAATCGGCGTCATCAACTGGCCACCGGCAGTTCTGATGTTGGGCCCGGTCCACGGCGTCTTCACTTTTCGCAGCCTGTTGGCCAGCTTTTGACTGATTATCGAAAAATGCGAACCAGTATCGACGAGAGCGGCCACTTGGTGGCCGTCAATGCAAGCGACAAGATCGGCGCTGACGGCGTCGGTTACAGGAGGTGTGGTTGGAGTCGTCGGAGTTGTAGAGTCGTCGATCGTCGGAGATGGGGGCTCTTGGGTAGCTAGCCGGTTTGCAACCTCACCCCCGGAGGTCGCTGCGTCTAGTTTCCCCGGCGCGGGCTAGGGGACCTGCCCCTAGAGGCGTCAGAAAAATCGCGATGGGTCGGTGGGGTGTAACGAGCCGGAGATGGGGAACGCGATCGAGGCGTCGTTGAACCTTCTGGCCGCAAGTTTGTAGAATTTCCGTCGCGGCTACGTGCAGCATCATACACAGGGTAATTGCAGCTGGAAAATTTTTGGTACCCAGCCGCGCGGTAATGGCACGCGCGGTAAACGTGTCCTGCTTCGCCGCAATGAAAGCATAGCGGGCGGCGGTCAGCGGTGCGCCACAAATCGGTCTTTCGAAGCGGGTAGCCGGCTGAGGATTCACTGTAAAAACGAGGCGCAGCGATCGACTGGCGGCGATACAGCATAGTTGGCGGCGGCTGTGACTGTCGAAAATAGGGCGTCGGGGGTGGCGGTGATGGCTGCGTCGTAGTGGTCGACGGTGTCAGCAGCATCGAAGTGACAGGAGGTGGACGGCAGACAGCTTCCGCGTAGGTCAATCGTCGCGGCACCGCCTGCCAGTCGGGCGACGAAAAGGCCTCTCGAACTTCCTCCCGAACGATATCAGCGACAGAAGCCGCCGCTGGTACCATGGGAGAGATCCCGAGCTGCCGGATCTCCTCTCGCACAATCTCTCGGATGACTTCACGTAGAGATGTGCTGCAGCTCTCAGGTAGAATGGAAGCATATACCGGCGAGCTCTTGCGATCATATTGGCGGTACCGTTGCTGTAGTGCCCGTTCTATAGCGGTAGCCTCCTTGGTAAATTCGGCCACTGTCGTCGGTGGGTTCCTCACGAGCCCGGCAAACAGTTCCTCCTTCACTCCGCGCAAGAGATAGCGCAACTTCTTTTCTTCGGCCATCTCAGGGTCTGCTCTGCGGAAAAGGCGCGCCATATCTTCTGCAAACATGGCAACGCTCTCGTTTGGTTTTTGAATGCGGGATTCGAGTACGCGCTGCGCGTTGTCTCTTCTCTCGCTACTAGTGAACGTGTCTAGTAGCTGGGTGCGGAAGGCATCCCACGTGGTCAAATTTCTCTCCCGGTTCACAAACCACGTCCGCGCACTGTCTTGAAGCGCAAAATAGACATTAGACAGCTTTTGCTGGGAGCCCCAGTCATTATAACTGGCGACACGCTCAAATTGGTCAAGCCAATATTTGACATCCTCAAAAGCGTCGCCGTGGAAAATTTCTGGTATCTTAGGATTCTGAAGCGTCACCTGTGATGGAGTTGCAGTAGCCATGGCGGAAGTAGGTTGACGCGTTCCAGCAGGGTCCTGCAAAGGGTTGAATTCGGGCGTCAGGCCTAGCAGGCGGCGACTGTGCCGGTGAACAGGAGTTTCGATGAACGAAGGTGATTCCGCTTTCGAGGTATGGCTCCGCGAAGGGGTGCCGAGCATGAGGCGATCCTACCCCGCACCTCCACCAGTGTCGCAGCCTAGTAGGAGACGGGAAAGCCGGCGTAGAGGACGTGTAAAAACACTTTTATGAGAGCAGTCAACGCGACGTCGTTGTCGTCTCTGTTTTTCCACTCGCGCGCCACTTCAGCGTCGCTCTCATCGCCTGGCACATACCCGCGGCGACCATATGGGATGTGGCAATATATAATGTTCTTGCATTTGATCTTTGGAGGATGCGTGTTGCGTGCATTGCTGCTCTAACGCGGTCTTCAATCTCTATCGGTGAAATTAAACAGTTGCAGGATTATTATAGTTTGTTCTGAAAAGCATCCCAGTCACTGCATCGCATATGAGAGCTTGGAAGTCTTGTAAACCATCTCAGTTGTACATAAGTAGGTAGGTGATCACGGCCATACGTTTCAGCATCTGTGCACCAGGCAGCAGAAGACGAAAGGCATCGTGAAGCGATAGCTAAATCGAGAGAGCTGCTGAACGTTGTGCCACAAAGAAATGTTGGTGAGCCGTCGTTCAGGATGTCAAGATCATTGCTGCTTGTGAAGTTAAGAAGTTGTTTTCCTCGAAGATTTGTGATCCTACTACCCCAAAGATGGTCGTGTGCGTTGAAATCGCCTGCAATATAATTAGGTCCTTGGCAAGAGCCAAGAACAAGTTTCAGGTGTCCACAGTCAAATCTTCCCCTGGGAGAAATATTGCCACCGATGATCGCTATTATCCGGTGCTTTAGCTTCAGTGTTATAGAGACGTACTCGTCGCTGTTATGCACCGGAACTTGGTTTAGCGAATACGTGAGGTGACATCGCACACATAGTAAAACTTTGCTAGTATTTCCACTTGTGCCAGACGTGAATTATTCGCGTCCAGAGAGTCTATATGGCGATGTCATATTCGGCTCGCATATTACGATAACTGGAAAGCGATACTTGAGTACTCTCGGTTTAAAATCTCCGCGGCGACGCCGTAGACCTCGTGGGTTCCACTGGAATATTACGGAACCGCTTATCCTTTCGTGTAGTGACAACCTTGAAGTTGATTCCATGGCGTTTGCTAGCTTTTATACAGCAGCAAGCACTGGTTCTAGTGCATCGAGAATTTGCACCGCAGCCTTGGCAACGGGCGTTTTGACTCCGATGAGGAGCATTCACAAGGAACGAATCAACTGTGCAAGCATTGCCTTGATTTGCCCATCAGACGATGAAGGTTCATGTTCACGCTGGCCTTCCGGCTGCACTTCTGTACTCCGAGACGGCAGGGAATGCCATATAGTAGTGCTCTTGGTGTTCAGAAGAGTATACGTGGTTAAAGGTGGCTTAAAGGTTAAAGGTGATGTTTGAGGACTAGCAGGAAAGCGCGACGACTTTTCCTGGAGTACAGGTTGTCGTGTTGTCGATGCTGATCTCATTCTGCGATTACGGTGGACCTTGGTAGCCGCTTCTCTGTGTGTAGATCGATCTCGTACGATTTTCCTTAGCACGGACATTTCAGTCTTTAATTTTGGACCATCCTTCGACGTTGCCTCGCGTGGCCCATCGCAGTTAGGGCACTTCAAATCAGAGCCAGCACACGTCTACTCATCGTGATCACCACCACAGCGCGGACATGTCATCTTGTTCACGCACACAGCATTTACATGCCCGATTTTCTGGCATTTACGGCACTGCAAGGGCCTAGGGATGTATGGAAGGACAGGATGTCGCACATAACACACTTTTACATGTGTTGGTAAGGTCTCTCCCTCAAAAATTAGTTTTATGCACCTCGACCGTCCAAATCGGTGTATGTCTGTGATATGGACAGTTGAGGAGATTAGCGTTGGGAGATCACCATTATCAATATCTGTATCGACATCGTAGATAACACCTGTAGTGGTGCTGCCTCCATGTACGATGAATGAGCGGACAAGTATATTTCCTAGCTCAGTTACAGCTTTCAAAGTGTCGCGGATGGTTCGCGTAGTCACATCAACAGTAAGTATGTTTCTTCTGGTATAATTCGGACCTCTCTGATTTGCCCTGAAGCCAGCCTCTCGAGATAGGCAGTAAGAGTTTTCCTATTGAGGGAATTGAGGATGCCTGTAGCACCGACGGGGATGTAGGCGATTGTGTACGCTTGCTGTGAGAGCGGCTTATTGTAGTTAAGCTCACTCACGCTTGATGTCCTACGAAGTTTCCTCTTCAACCGACGATTTGTGACCGCTATATCCGCCGTAAGAATCCATGTCGTCGACGTCTGAGCAGCTCGATGACCTTGGCAGAGTCGCGTTGAGGTGGTCGGGCGCAGCAGACCGACTTGCAGTTTGGAGGCCAGCCCCCAACCTTGGCGGCAGAGGAAGCGGAACGTCCGTCATTGCTTTTGATATCGTACCCGCCACGGGGGCGTAGGTACGCCCAAATTTAACCCAAAAACTAGAGCGAAGCAGGATTAGTAGCTGATCAAGAACTCGTCTTCTTCATCTTGTGTACGAAGGGACTGCCAGGAAAGTAGGGTGGTGACATTGCGAATCGAGCGACAGAGTTATGCGTCCATATCAGATACAATGGTTACAGTGTCTACGAGAGAGAATGCGCGAAAATCTTCAGCAGAAATTTCTATGATTTTTCATGGGCTACAGTGAGGACTTTTGTTTTTCGTCAGTGCCGATGTCTTTGTCTCGTGGACTACGACAATTAATTTTCCTCTTATTGAGCCGCGGAACCAGGCCGCATCGGCCATGGTAAGTGACGACGCGGAGAAGGTGAAGGGTGGGTAAATGACATGGCGACGATTAGCTCCTGACGGGAACAAAGAGGTGTCGTAGGAGCTTAAAAATGGACGCGGCATGGCTGTATCACGGGATGCCACGGACGATGTGGTACCAGAAAATTAGGCGCGTCGACAATTCCGGCGGTATAAATGGCGTAGCCACAAGCAAAGGCTATAGACCGATCGTCTAACGAACGCCATGAGTCTGCGACGGTGTACCAGGCGTCTGGTTAAATAACGGTACGGCAGCTGGTAGTAGGGGGCCTAGGTACGACGTCGACGTTACTCAGAGGTGGAGCTGCAACTGCAAGGAGCTTTCGGGGCCTGTTGACGGCTGCAGCATAATTGACAAGCACCACTGCAGAGAGCTGTTCGTGGTGCAGGGGCAGGACCTCGGTGATTTCTAGCTCAATCTGGTGGTGGAGCGTGGGCACAAAATTCGTACTAGCCTGTTGTATGTGCTGCGTCTGAGGGACGGGCACTAAGGAGAGCTGGCGAGCAACTTCCTCACGCAGAAACGTCTTTATCATTTCGAGAAGCTTTGATTGATTGCAAATAACGGCAGCCAATCCAGCAAGATGTTCGTCGTGGAAGGAGGGCGACGGGTCAAATATTGCTGACTGAGCGCGGATTCATCTCAAGCATTGTGCACGGATTCTTCGCCAGCAGCACATTAAGCACACCGTCCTCTTTCCCTCAGTAACTTTCGTGATTCTTTATCACTCCAACACGGTCGTCCTCACTCCGTTGAGCAAGTCCAGAACGTCTTTGCTGTAGCTCGTGAATGATCCACCCCGCAGCTGCGCTGGCTCCCGCTAACACTGCTCTGCACACAGCAACGAACAGCTAGTAGGCCAAACTTGTCCACGAAAGAGGTCTTAAATGCCCATGACGTCTGAAAATCCGTCTCATGGTTCGGAGGCTGCTACGCCCTCGAGGGATAAAATCACGGGCGTCAGTTTTCTGGCATGTCTCATGTGTTGCGCGCTTGCCCTCCCACATGACGAGAGCCAGTCCTCCACGTCGTTGTCACCCGCACCGCTTAAATTAGCAGGGTCATTTGGCGGAGCACATCGGCGCTTACGACCGATCCAGAAGAAGGCGCCTGCTGAGGAGGGTCGTCGGGCATGGTTGGTGGTAGCGGGAAGCGTGCGACGATGAAGTGGCAGGTTGGAAGGTTTCAAGGTACCTCGCACCTCCACCAACTGTAAAAAGTGTATTCGCTGAGAATTCGGAGCGGCTATCGCGGCAGTAAGACCAGAATACCGAGTCTGAGCACCAGCGCCGATTTCCTGCTTAGCACTGGTCTTCATTACACAAGAAACAAGTTCGTATGCAGCCGCAACTGCTGCAGTACTGGAGGGTCTTCTATACTCTCAAATGAAGGGAGTCATGGTATGTTTACGTATTTATACGGCCTGCCTGCCTACTTCAATAGCATTGTCGCAACTTAGTACAACAAATCACGCAAGGACACCCCATCAAACCAATTCTTATTGAAATGTCGGCCACGTGAGCTGTTCATTTATTCCATACCCTGACACCGTGTCATCATTGGCAACAACAAGGCTGGCGCAGCTGCTTCAACAGCTCCTTATTCGGATACTAACCTTATCTGTATATAATCTTTGAGCTCCTTTCGTTTCCGCTTTTACTTCAGTTAACACATAACGCGGCACACAACTTGAACGAGAGACCATTTATACAGAGATCTTTATCTATAAGCAAACAGTGCGTATTCTATCCAATCGTTATTTCCACCTCCTCTACCACTCATACACCTGACAACGTCACATGGCTGGTTCACATTTTACTATCACCATTTTCAACTTTGATCTTCCAACACATCGCCTTGTGGAAACCCTTGCGACTCCGCAGAACGTTATTAAGATACTCCCTCGCATGACTTCTAAAAGATTACACATCTGTATAAATCGCTCCGGACTTGCACAAGACACCATCTAGAGATAAATGGAAGAGGGCTCTTATAATTTCTCTCTTATGTACTATCTCTTTCACTTTTCCGACCTCACCTCTTTCTTATGACGCATGTGGATTTCTCTCCGCGTCATATCTTGTGACGCTCAGCCGGTCGTACCTCTTGCTCAAGTCAACAAAGGTACAGCACAGTCCGGGGGCTACAGCCGGAAGGACTGGCTGCACTTTCACTCCTGGCTTTCTTTTATTACTTTCACTCACAATACCTCTCAGTGTGTTTTTCTGCTTTTCACGTACCTTACTCTCTTTAGGTCCCCTGTCTTCAATGCCAATTTTTTCCTTACCTTCCCTCAATTGACGGTCCATGGACAACTCCTTTTGTTCTCGTACACCAATTTGATCTAGCTTGGCAGTTATTATTGAGGTGCACACGCGCTGCTAACGTAAACAGCAGATTCCTGAAAAACGACCGAGCATGCCTGCCACAGATTTTACTGCGCCAAAAGCTATTCAGGCCTCTGAGATACCCTATGAGTTAACCAGTAGCACCCCACTATGTCGCCTAGATCGGAAATTAGAGACACCGCCCTACACAAGCTGGGTTTCCAGGTTTTATAACCGGACCAGGACGAGTTCCATTTTCGCCTGAGGAGCTTTCCTTCTGTAAACCCCTGAAGGGTTTCCTTTTTAGCTACATGCTACAGTCGAGTCGGTGAAAATTTCCCTTTTCATAAATGTTCCTTATCTTGCTTGTGAAAGCTCTTTGTGATAGTGATAGATGCCAGTGAAATTTCTTAAATATATTGTCTTTTGGTACACTCCACGTACATTGTTATTTGCGGACACAAATTCATACAGGTCAAGAATCCGTCAGAGGGGATTCTTGAAAAAAAAAATGCGAGAGAAGGTACTGTACACTTCATCGCGTAAGGGCATGAAATGAAGCCAGTGTTGTGACGGAAAGTGTCGTAATGAACATCATTATTTTGTTCATTTTTCGCAGCCACAGGGTGAAAATCAACCTCATGTCGACAACAAAGCCATTCGCTCAAAACATTGATGGTGTCCCAAGAGACCCGCACTGCGACCCTGAAGTCCTTAAAGGAGCATTGGAGTTCCGCGCACAAGAAGGTGATCTGGTCCTGCTTTCATTTCCCAAAAGCGGAACGCACTGGGTTCTTTATATTTTGCAGCCTATTCTAAAGAAAGGTCAAGCGATCACAAGTTACGATGAGTTCGCACAAAACATGATATATCTGGGAGTGTCACACCCTGACGACTTGAAACCAAGCCTGCCACTGCATGTGATCTCATCGCATTATCCCTTGAGAAGTGAGTTAATGAGGAGCGAGGCAAAGTACATCTACGTGGCGCGGAACCCATGGGACGTCTGCGTGTCATTCTACCACATGGCGACAAGTCTCAGCGCTTACCGCTTCCAACATGGCACATTCGACCAGTTCTTTGATGCTTTCCTGAGCGAGGATGTCGCAGGTTACGGGATATACTTCGATCACGTGGTTTCCGGATATGAGCTTAAGGACATACCCAACGTGTTTTTCGTGACATATGAGAACTTGACGAAAGACATCCGAGGCACTGTTCTGAAGCTTGCGCGCTTCTTGGGAGACAGCTATGCAGTAGATTTGGCAAAGGATAATCGGATGCTTAGTGAGTTGCTTGAACGATGGTCGGCGGATCACATGAAAGAGACGATGGTCTTGGACCTCAGCACAAACTCAATTTCTGGCATCGACAAGATGCTGCGGCGCCTTCACGAGAATTGCAAAGATGGACACAACGGAGACAGCAAGAAGTAATGCTTCGTAAGAGAAGCCAAGGTCGGTGGGTGGAAGAGGTACTTTTCACGGGAACAGCTGCGGCGCTTGGAGGAAGCGATAAAGAAGGTAGAAGAAATATCGCCGGTGACGGAGCTTTGGAGCGGTATACGTGAAGAGGCCACTGCGACGTCAACTGACAAATAAAACATGAAGGCGTGAAGTTAAAGAATTGTAATGAAATTCTCATGTATTTTCTTTGTTTCTTGAAAAAAATATTTTGAATCAACTTGACATAAAAATCACATTCTCTGTTACTTTAAGGTGCGATCAGCAGTGTTGATAAGTATCTCCATTGTGTGTAAAGAGGCCACGGCCGTATCTGTTCAAGATTGCCGATTGGAAGCTTACGAACTTAACAGTAATGCATATGGCAATGAATGTCTTCGTAGATTGTGTTCCTGGTAGCTTTTTCGTTTGATCGCACTCGAGCCCCGAGCTTTTGCGTCGACTAAGGGAATCCTTTGTAATGATGTCTGCCCTTTTCGACTGTTCAAAAGAAAAATACATGTGCAAGTATCCCTGACGGTATTGCTGGCTTTGTGCAGCTGTTAGACTGTTTTGTGACTTACTACCACACCTGCGAAAGGAATCTAGACAGGAGCGTTCAAGGGAAGGCAAAGCTGTCACAGCTATATTTGCAGTTATTTCCGTCAGTCAAGAAAAACGATGATAGAACAGCAAGTAGGGATCGAGTCTTTCGACTTCATAGGAATTGTGACAAAACGGAGAGATAGTCAGGCTATATCGGTTTATGTTTATGTAAGTGTACGGGGGTTACCCCACACGGCAGTCTCGTCGGTGTGAATTTAAACTTACGTGTTTTATAAAATTTGATGATCGGGGTAAAATTTGGAGGGCGCTCCAGCTTCGCCTTTAAGAGTGAAACGCGCTAGCATTCAAAAATTCCTGGCTGCTTTTTGCTCCTCCCGGCAACTGCAGCTTATTTAAGCGTAATGTTTACCGCGAAACGCTGGCGGAGAACGCTATACACAAAGACGAGCTTTCTGGTAGAAACGTGGCCTCTTGCGTGAACCGGTCTCCTGTACTATGAGCGATAAACTTGTTAGACACTGAAAAGCGGTCACCCGATAAAAATAAACAAGTACACATGTCGACATTGTTACGCGAACGAAGTATTAAGAGCTGGAGACTATTTACAAAGTATATTTACGAAGAATAACTGCAGCGCTGGCCAGTTCAGACGAGTTCAGCCAGAGAGCGTTCGTCGTCTTCGTCGGGGCGCCCGCCTGCATCGTCCACAAGAAACGCGCACTCACTATCCCCGGCGGCAGAAGCACGGTCCCGGTGCGTCTAAATATCGGCGATAACAGGAGGGTAATATCGTTTGAGGCGTGCGACATGCACAATGTCAGGGGAATTCGGGGAAGATGAGGCACTGGTACCGACTGGGGCGATTTCGTAGGTAACTGGAGTCACGGCACGCATCACTCGATATGGGCCTGCGTACCGAGACAGGAGTTTTTCTGACAGGCCAGCACGACGAGTGAGGAACCACAGGAGTGCCAATGAGCCAAGCGAAAAGTGGACGTCCCTGTGTTGGCGATCGTGCAAACGCCGTTACTTCTCTTGCAAGGTCAGGAGGCGAGCGCGGGCACTTTCGAGAGATTGGGCTGCCCTGGTGATAGTGTCAAGTGCATACTCGCTGGTCTCTGCTGCGGTGGATCGAAGGGATGCGTCCAGTGGCAATGTGGGTTCTCGGCCGAAGAACAGAAAAAAACGGGGAATAACTGGAAGTGTCGTGATGCGAATTATTAAATGCAAAAGTGACATAGGGTACGGCAAGGTCTCAATCAGTACGGTCGGACGAGACATACTTTTCAAGCATGTCTGTTAGGGTGCGAGTCAGACGCTCCGTGAGGCCATTAGTCTGGGGATGGTAAGATGTAGTCAGCTTGCGCTTTGTTGAGCAGGACACTGCAGGATGTCGGCGATGACATAAAAAAGAAATGTCCGACAGCAGTCAGTTAGCAGTTGGTGTGGAGCACCATGCTGCAGAATCACGTCGCATAAAAGAAAATCGGCGACATCTGTCGCGCAGCTTGTTGAAAGTGCTTTGGTGATGGCGTAGCACGTGGCGTAATCTCTCGCCACAGTCATCCACTTGTTGCCAGACGTGGATAGAGGGAAAGGACCATATAAGTCCAAGCCGACGCGAAAGAATGACTCCGAAGGAATGTCGAGCGGTTGAAGGCATCCGGCAGGCAGCGTCGATGGTGTTTTTCGGCGCTGGCATTTCTTACACGCCGCAACACATTTCCGGATGGAGCGGGCAAGGCCTGGCCAAAAGAAGCATCGGCCAATGCAGTAGTAGGTGAGGGAGACGCCAAGGCGACCTGCCTCTGGTAAATAGTGAAGTTCTTGCAGAAACGCTGACCGGAGGTGCTTGGGAATGACGAGGAGTAGGGCAGGACCGTCGGTGCGTACATTGTGGCGGTATAATACACCATCCTGGAGAACAAACAGGTGAAAGGACGAAGCAGCAGGCGAAGAATCCAAGCCATCAATGATGGCGCGCAAGGTAGCATCCCGGCGTTGCTCGCCGGCAACGTGTAGCACCTGACAAATGGAGAAAACGCAAGCGTCGGCATCGGGGTCAGGGTCGCCGGGTGGTTCGTCCACTGGTTAGCGTGATAAAAAGTCTGCGTCTTGATGTAATCGGCTCGACGTGTACACTACTGCATAGGAATATTCTTGCCGCTGCAAAGCCCAGCGACCAAGCTGGCCGGTAGGACATTTGAGGGAGGAAAGCCAGCAGAGCGCGTGGTGGTCAGTGATTACAGAGAAGTGCTTGCCATACAAGTACGGGCGGAATTTGTAAACCGCGCAGACCAGAGCCAGGCATTCACGACCTGTAATCCAATAGTTGCGCTCCGCTGCTGTGAGGAGGCGGCTAGCGTAGGCGATAACACGATCTTGACCCTGTTGGCGCTGGGCTAAGACGGCTCCGATACCGTGACCACTGGTATCGGTACGCACCTCTGTAAGAGAGGACAGGTTAAAGTGGACCAGAATAGCTGGCGTGGTGACAATTTTGGTGAGGTGGGCAAACGCGGCAGTTTGAGCGGTGCCCCACGTAAACGGCACGTCCTTCTTCAGAAGAGCAGTAAGTGGTCGAGCAATCGCTGCGAAGTCTTTAACGAAGCATTAGAAGTAGGAGCAGAGTCCTACAAAACTTTGGACGTCTTTGACAGACTGAGTTACAGGAAACGACGTGACAGCACAAATTTTCACCGGGTCTGCTTGAATACCGGAAGCGTCGACGAGATGGCCCAGCACTGTAATGTGCCGACGACCGAAGTGACACTTCAATTAATTTAGTTGGAGCCTAGCTTCGCGGAAGACTTAGAGAAAAGCTGATAAAAGCTCAAGGTATGTCTCAAATGTAGGCGAAAATATGAGCACGTCCTCTAGATAGCAGAGGCATGTACCATTTGAAACGTTGAAGCATAGAGTCCATCGTACGTTCGAACGTTGCTGGCGTGTTGCATAGACCGAATGGCATAATTTTGAATTGATATAGACCATCAGGGGTTACGAACGCGGTTTTCTCTTGGTCCTTTTCATCCATGTAAGTTCGACAACAGCCAGACCGAAGATCTATTGATGAAAATTAGTTGGCACCGTGGAGACAATCGAGGGCGTTGTCAATGCAAGGCAAGGGGTAGACGTCTTTCTTGGTATTGCAATTTACATGATGATAATCTACGCAGAAACGCCATGTGCCATCTTTCTTTTTAACAAGCACTACGGGCGACGCCCAAGGGCTTGACGAAAGTTCAACAATTCCTTTGGCAAGCATCTTGTTCACTTCATCTTGAATAACCTTAGGGTCCGGATCAGAAAGTCGATATGGCCAGTGATGAATAGGGCTGGCATCACCAGTATTTATGTGATGCTTAACAATTGAAGTCCTGCCCAATTGGCGATTGTTGAGGTGGAAGATGTCGTAGTAGGAAACCAAAAGGCGATAGAGAGCCGTGGCTTGTTCAGGCAACAGGTCCGCAGCAATCATGGGACTAAATGTTGCGTCAGGAGAAATAGCATCCTGTGGACACGGTGAAGAGTCTGAGCAGATGTCTACTGCAAACGTCGTGACGTGGTCATCTCCTATAGCACGCAGCGTTGCGATCGATATGCCTTGGGGTAGAACTTCCTTTGTCACGCCAAAATTGACCACGGGGAGGCCTATCCGTTTATTGGCGACGGTGACGACGGAGTGGAGCACAGTGATATTGTGCATCAAAAGGACATCTAGAACAGGTGTGGCGACGTAATCACTATCTGGCACAGGAAAAGATGATAGCAAATCGACGAAAGTCAAGGCTTTAGGCGGCAGGCGGACGAAGGCGGTCACACTAAAGTTGTTCGGCAGTTCAGCACGAATATGCGCGAGTAGAGGAAGTTCGAGGCAAAACTTACCGGCAGCACAGTGGATCAAAGCTGAATGCGTCGTAAGAAAGTCGAGTCCAAGGATTAGGCCATGGGGACGATTGGTCAGCACTGTAAAAAGAGGGAAAGTGGCGGTCGCTGATACTTATGCGGAAAGTACATATTCCAGTGACGTCAACAATGCTGACATCGGCCACGCATACGGCTCGTGTAGTAGCAGGTGTGAGAACCTTCCTCGGTCGAGGACGGAGGTTACTAATCATTATGGATACCTGGGCTCCGGTATCTATTAACGACGTCAAAGGGACACCGTCGACGTGAACATCAAGTTCTGGTTCCTCGGGAATGTCAACGGAGGATTTCGACACGATGAAAATGTGGCACTACCCCCAGGATCTGCTTGGTCTAGTTTTCCGCCAGAGAGGGTCCATAATTAATCGGCGACGAATAGCGGCGTGGTTGGGGCGACGGCGACCGACGGCGCTGAGGTGACAGTGGGTGGGCAGGACGACTGTCATCTACAGATACGTCAGAGGTAGGAGGCATGCGGCGAGGCGAGTAACGGCGCGGGTCGCCATATGGGCAGGAGACGGGGGAAAAGAGCTCGAATACGGGGATGTCCAGGAAGTGCGGCGGTGGCGAGCGTCGTAGCCAACGCGGACGCAACGGAAGCAAATGGGCTTGTCTTCCGGAGTTCTCTACTGGGAAGGGTTGCGGTATCTGGGAGGGGAATACAGATAGCTCTGCGACGTAGCTGTCGGCACCAGTCGGGCGGCAGGGCGGGAGACAGAGCAGGCAGCAGGAAAACCTAAGTTTGCAAATTCTTGCCGCACAACTGCCTGAATGAGAGAGGTCGCTGGGGCTTGTTGGTCAATGGTGGAGTCAAGTGGGCGTGGATGGAAAGGCGCTGGACTTCTACCCTCCAGTTCGCGGCGAACAATACGTGTGACGCATTCATTTGAGGGTGGTGAAGCGGTAAGGTCGGCGCAAAACGACGTTGCAGCCGTGTTAGGGAGCCGGGAGAACTGTGGAATGACGCGGCGGCTTTTGGTGAGTTCAAAGCGGCGACATTCCTTGACAATGATGTCGATGGTAGCCACATTGTTGAACACCAACAAGTTGAACGCTTTGTCCGCGGTCCCTTTGAGTACGTGGCCGACTTTGTCAACCTCGGCCATTTTCTCGTCGACTTTCCGGCAAAGAGCGAGCACGTCTTGAATGTGCGGGACATAGGATTCAGTAGAAGAGTGAACTCGGGTAGCAAGCCCTTTTGTAGCAGCCAGCTTCCCGCCGCTGGGATTTCCAATGAGGTCGCTGAGCTTCGCCTTGAAAGCATCCCAGCTAGAGACCTCGTCCTCGTGTGTCCGGAACCAGACTCGAGGACTTCCGCCCAAGTAGAATAGGACATTCGCTAGCATAATGGTAGGGTCCCAGCAGTTGTTTCGGCTAACACGCCCATACAGGCTTAGCCAGTCCTCAACTTCGACATTATCTTCGCCGCAGAATATGCCAGGATTGCGGGGATTGGTAACCGTAACGTACGTTGTTGTCGGGGTCACAGGAGTAGACGCAGACGAGGTGTCCTCATCGGAAGCCATGGCGGCAAGCAGGACGGTGCGGCCGCTACGGAGCTCAGTGGCGAGGACGGAGAACGGCACTCTCCACCAAAATGTTACACGAACGAATACTGTATGTGAAGTATATTTGCAAAGGATAACTGCAGCGCTGGCCAGTCCAGCCGTTAACTCGAGAGGGAGAGAGCGTTCGTCGTCTTCGGCGTGCCCGCATGCATCGTCCACAATAAACACGCCACATGCATGTATCAAGATATTTCCATAATCTTGTCGCGTCCACCAATACTCTAAACGTATCTTGCTTATCTCGACTGCTGACCGGTTGATGCTTCCGCCCACTTTAAATCCAAGTGCTTCTGGAAGGTGTACGTTAACTGCGGGCCTCCCAGAGTGAATGCCCCGGCATTCCATTAGGAAGTTCTAAGTGGTCTCCGGATGTTTGCTGCAGCATACACACGCCTCATCTTGTCGCGAATATTTGCCGCCGTATGTTTTTGTCTTTAGGCAACCAGCTCAAGCCTACAATATCAACGCACTGCCCTTTGTGTTATCGTACAGTTTTCCCCTACTAAATTCTTTCTTGACATTCTTGTATATGCCAATGTCCATGGTGTTATTTGTTTCCATTCTTTGCGCCCAATTCTCTGTCTCTGTTTCTTCCACTTTCTTTCTTGTGACTAAGTGTTGCCTATTTACACTTTCAATTACCCTGTGCTTGGATGCCAACTTTCGTGACCTCTTCTCCGGGTCCACGCTTTTTGGGTGCTTGTGCACAGATACTTGTGCACTTTAGCCACACATTTATTTTGATCCAAGTTCCTTCGTCTTCCTTTTAACTAAACTTGCTCTTGGGTTCTCTAGCTTCGAAAGAGGCCACTCTATGTGACCCCGCGCTATTTGTAACTTTACCGTGGGCTTCCATATCCAATAGGCCTGCCGATCCTTTGTCAACTTCCAACCCCCGATAACCCCGAGAAAATATCAGATTTCAAGCACATAATGGCATTTACGAATCTTAGCACTGGCATCATTACTCCTTTCAGGCCCGTACCCAGGATTTCTTTTCGGGATGGAAGGGCGGGGGGGGGGGGGGGGGTCAACCCAAGGCAACTATTCTATGCAAATAGGGGGGTACCTTTATTAGTACAAATGTGAATAACGCCCGCCATTTGCTATAGAAACGCGCAAACCCACAAAAGAGAAATGAAATAAGGTGTATTCTACAGGTACGCCTGTGCGATACACCTCTCTTTTACTTGGCAAACAAAGAACCACATCTAATCGACTCGCGCAGGAAGAACACTGCCAAGAACAAGTAAAGAAGCGAAAGTGTATAATAAAGATTACTTTAGTAGAATAGAGCTTGAAAAAAACAACAGTCGGCAACAAAGGCACACGGACCGCGCGGAGTTGTGTTACTCCACTAGCCAATCACAGAAGCAAACAAAATCGTCGTCATGCGACCTTTTCACAATGGCGTCGTATTTGATACCTCCGGAGCGTCTGCTGTTCTTGAAGAGTCTTTTCATCAGTGAAAACAATGAGGTGTGCAACAGACATGGACAAAATGTACGGAGTCTGAGCATTTCACTCTTCAAAAGTATGCGGGGCAGCTCATTTCACTTCTACACCCGTTTTAGTCATGAAACTTCACTGCCAACTGAAGTGAAACTTCACAACAAGTAATTGTAGCGAAGCAAGCATGTTATTTCAGTGCAATAAAGAATTAAGCATTCTCCATTCCGCTATAATAGGCGAGGAAAAAGGTATAAAATTACGCCCTAATAATTTTAGTTTATTTTAATTAATAATTGATTTCCGGTCTTGAATTCTGGTACAACCTTCACAGTGATCCAGTCCTTTAAAACAGAGACCCCAGAGATAGACTGCGTAAATATTACCTTTAGGGTTCGACTAGAAAAGGGATTAGTAGCCTTTACAATTTTGGCAGGTATATTATCATGTCCGGGAGCACATAATGCTTTAAGTTTGGCAGTTAGATTAAATATACCAATCGAAGTAACAGTGACAGAATGCATTTGCTAAATCCCGATCTCGGTACTTCAGGTTCATCGTTTGGCTCGCGAGTAAAAACTGACGTGAAGTGCCTATTCGTTACGCCTGAGCGTTCCCCATGAGAAACATGTGACCCATAAGGATTCGTTAAAGACATGTTAGAAGAACGACTTTTTCGGTTTAGAATAGTCCAAAATTTTAGGGGGTTAACGCGTACAAGATTTAACATGTCCTTAAGAAAAATTTTCTTTTTGGAGCGTTTTACGAGCTTAGTATATTCGTGTAGACATGCGAAATATTGTTTGCATTTATTTATCCAGGATGACGTTTTGGTTGCGCGGTAGAGAGGGTAGTTTTTTTTCGATAATCTTCTGAACATGTTTTAATATCAGGGCTTATTGGAATCACTTCGAATACGGACAAGGGGTACGTGCTCGTCTATTAAAGTTAGTATTCTTTTTTTTTAGAGCAACCAGTTTTAGTCAACTGATCTAGTTAGGGCCGACTGAGAAAAATGCTTACACAATTTTTCAAGTTCTGAATTATAGGCCAGCATATTAGCGTTTCGGTAGTCGCGAATGAACTTCTTGGACGGTTGGCGCACAAGAACATCAAGTGCTTAATTCTTTATTGCACTGAAATAACATGCTTGCTTCGCTACAACTATTTGTTGTGAAGTTTGTATTTGTTGTGTGTTGTGATTGTATTGTTGAACAATACAATCCTGTGGTCCCTAATACCATCGACACAAGGGACTGAATGAACTGACTCTGGCTTGGAAACAACGAATAGTTCAAGTGTGTTATTACCGCGAGTTGGTGTGTTAACAGACTGGGTAAAATTGAACATTTGGATGAGATCAAGAAAGTCTTTAGGCAGCCGTGACGCTGCAGTTAAATTGTTCCAGTCAATATCAGGCAGGTTAAAGTCACGCAAAGAATGTATTCGGCACGAGGAAAGTGAGAAAACAGTTCCAGTAACACAGACTGCAGCTCGTCAAATAAAGAGGAATTGGATTCAAGTGGGCAGTAAATGGCTACTAGTGTAAGTTTGATCGAGTCATCGGACAGTTTAACGCAAATAATTTCGTGGTTACAATGAAACGTGAATATATAATGTTGTGTGCGCGCGAAACCAAGCACGCGTGTTATCGCGTGCTGTCTGCGCATGCTCTCTGCCCGGCTATCTCTTATCGGGTAGCCCGTGCTGGTTTTAAAAGACCGCTCGCACGGGCCCACCGCGCGCAGTATGTAACCTGTTGGCTGCCTGCCAAGTAACAGGAATAAACGTTCTTTCGACGCTACGTCTACGCCGCCCAGTTCTTGGATGCCAGACATGACATATTGGCGACGAAGATGGGATGACCGCCGTACGGAATTCGCAGTGTGAAGAACCTGGCCTCTGTGTAAAAGCTTCCCGCCACGAAGATTTCCCTGCGGTGAAATTCCTGAAACTGGCATCACGGCAGCCGAAACTTCCAAGTGAGTCATGAGTCACATCGGCCACATTGAACCTTTCGACGAGACCACGAGTGACTGGCGCTCGTACGAGGAAAGGTTGAAAGCCTATCTTTTGGTCAACGATGTTCCAGTAGCAAAGAAGGTTCCTGCGTTCCTGAGTCTCATCGGCGCGAAGACCTACGCGCTGCTCAAGTCGCTGACGGCACCGGACGCACCGTCGTCACGAGAGTTTGACAGTCTCCTGAAACTCCTGAGCGATCACCTGGCACCGCAGTCGTCTGTCATCGCAGAGCGTGCTAAATTTTACAAGCGGTCACAGCGAAGCGGTGAGTCCATTACCGAATTTGTCGCGGAACTTCGAAGGCTGGTGCAGAGTTGCGAATTTGGAAGTTTCTTGGATGAAGCGCTCCGGGACTGTTTCGTTTGCGGCCTGCTCCGCGAGGACATTCAGCGTGTGTTGTTCACGGAAGACAAAAAGCTAACCTTCCAAAAGGCCGTAGATAGAGCTCTTGCCATGGAAACTGCAACGATTAGCGCGGCGTTCACGCATAACAGCGCATCCCCGGCGTACGAAGTGAATAAGGTTCGAGGCGAAAAGCAGTCTGTGATGTCGGCAAGCTGCTTCCGTTGCGGGTCACCCAATCACTCTAGCGAAGCATGCCCTCATATCGGCGATACATGTTACAATTGTAACCGAAAAGGGCATATTCAACGCGCCTGCAGGAAAGGAAAGAAAGCTAGGGAGGCAAAGCTCCGGAAACGTGTGAAGATGCTCACGTCCGTCCGAAACGAGTCGTCTGTCTCACTTAAATCATTCAACGCAGACCCATTTACTGTACCCGTGAACGTTGACGGTGTCCTACTGACGATGGAGCTTGACACCGGCGCAGCCGTATCCGTCATATCATGGCGCGAATTCCAGAGGTTGTTTCCACGTAAGCGACTTCAGCCAGCATCGTTAAAGCTGCGCACGTATACTGGGGCCATAGTAAAACCGAAGGGTCTGGCGAAAGTCGTCGTGCGCCACAACGACCAGTGCGTGGAGCTTCCCCTGTACGTCGTGGACTCTACAGGACCGGCACTCCTCGGCAGAGAATGGTTGCAAGATATTCGTTTGGATTGGAAGAACCTAGTTTTTTTTAATCACCTTGGTCTCTCTCGAGAAATATCAAAGCACTGGCAAGAAAAGCTGGAAGCCATGCTAGAAAGCCATTCCGAACTTTTCAAGGATGAGCTAGGTACTATCACGGAAGAGCAGGCCGAGCTTGTCCTTCGCGAAGGGTCACAGCCGAAGTTTGTAAAGGCAAGAAGCGTTCCCTTTGCTCTGCAACGTGCAGTAGAAGCGGAACTTGTGAAAATGGAGAAGCTTGGCATCATAACGCCTGTTGCTACAAGCGAATACGCAACGCCCTTGGTACCGGTAGTGAAGAGGGATGGAAGCCTCCGACTGTGTGGCGATTATAAAACCACCGTCAATCCCTGTCTAGAAGTAGACCGCTACCCGCTACCTCGGATAGATGACCTTCTCGCAGCGCTTGCAGGAGGGGAGGAATTTTCGAAGATTGACCTGAGTAGGGCCTACCAGCAGGTAGTTATGGCGGAAGGCTCCCGGAAACTACTGACGATAAACACGCATAAGGGCTTGTATACTATGAACCGTCTGGCTTTCGGCATTTCGTCCGCCCCAAGCATATTTCAAAGAATTATGGACAACATGCTGAAAGGGTTGGAAGGAGTCAGTTGCTACCTTGACGACATCCTGGTCACAGGCAAGACCAAGCGAGAGCACTTCCGTAACTTGGAAGCCGTCTTGTCAAGATTGCAGGAACGCGGTGTGCGCATCCGGCGCGATAAGTGCTCGTTCTTTCAACGAGAGCTCCGTTATCTGGGCCACGTCATCAACGCCGAGGGTGTTTGCGCATCGCCTGAAAAGGTACTGGCACTACTAAATGCGCCTGCTCCAAAAGACAAGCAGCAACTGCAGTCATTCCTTGGGATGGTCAATTATTACGGCAAGTTTGTTCAGCGTCTCTCGACTTTGGCACAGCCGTTGTACAGGCTGCTAAAGCAAACAACGGAGTGGACGTGGGATGCGTCATGCCAGCTTGCTTTCACGGAGATAAAAGCAGCTATGGCTTCCCCTCCAGTTCTTGCCCATTATGATCCGAAGCGACCGCTTCAACTTGCCTGCGACGCATCTCAGTACGGTATAGGCGGAGTTCTTTCGCAGAAAATGATAAATGGATCAGTTCGACCGGTTGCCTACGCATCCCGCACCTTGTCAAGTGCCGAAAAGAACTACAGTCAGATCGAGAAAGAAGCCCTTGCCCTCGTATTCGGCGTAAAGAAGTTTCACTTCTACGTCTACGGTAGGTTCTTCACGCTTGTGACTGACCATAAACCACTGCAAACAATTCTCGGCCCGAAAACAGGCATTCCCGCGATGGCAGCTGCCCGCATGCAGCGTTGGGCGCTGACGCTGTCAGCCTACAACTATGCTCTTGAATTCAAGAAATCTTCCGATAATGCGGAAGCAGACTGTTTATCGCGCTTGCCGCTCGACAGCAGCGAAAAGCAATCAGAAGAAGAAAGCGAAATTTTTTATTCGCTTCGTTTGGAAACGCTGCCTGTCACAGGCCAAGACATCGCTCGTGAAACGAGGCGTGATCCATTACTAAGCAAGGTACTGAACTTCACAAGTGCTGGCTGGCCGTCGCATGTCGCTGAGAAGGAGTTGAAACATTTCTTCGACAAGCGTTTGGAGCTCACAGTTCATCAAGGGTGTTTAATGTACGGCATGAGAGTAGTTGTGCCATCAAAACACCGAGCCTTCTTGCTTGAGGAACTTCATCAGGGTCATCCCGGTATCGTAAGATGCAAAGAACTCGCGAGGAGCTACGTCTGGTGGCCTGGTATCGACGCGGACCTAGAGCAACACGTGAAGAAATGTGAAGAGTGTCAACAGCAACGGAACGAACCAGCACCGGCTCCGCTTCATCCATGGTCATGGCCGACTTCGCCGTGGCAAAGAGTTCACTTGGATTTTGCTGGACCCATGAAAGACAAAATGTTCCTTGTTGCTGTGGACGCACACTCAAAATGGCCGGAAGTTTATGTCATGCAGAGGACTACGGCGTACCACACAATTCAGTGTCTCCAAGACCTGTTCTCGCGTTTTGGCGTACCCGAGACCATCGTGACCGACAACGGACCACAGTTCGTTTCCGAAGAATTCAAGAGCTTCGTCAAAGGCTTCGGTGGTCGTCATATCGTGAGTGCAGCGTACCATCCAAGCACGAATGGCCTTGCGGAGAGATTTGTACAGACAATGAAATCTGCGTTGCGGAAAGGACGACCCCAAGACTCCTTGCAGGCAACCTTACAGACGTTCCTGGTGACGTACCGCAACACGCCGCATGCGACTACAAGAGAAACTCCAGCAAACCTTTTCATAGGTAGACGACTGCGCACGAGACTCGACGCAGTCAAGCCTTCTGTCGGGGGAAGAGTGGCTCAGCAACAGCTCTCCGATATGGTGCGACGCAAGGCACGTGAGCGACTTTTCAACATCAATGATGAGGTCCTCGTGAGGAATTACAGAGGTCCTGAGAAATGGGTCCCTGGCACTATCATTCAGCAGTCTGGCCCCGTTTCATACAAGGTTCGCGTTAGAACGAATCATGGGGTGCTCATTTGGCGTCGTCATCAAGACCAGCTACTGCTCAGCATCGACAGCTCAAAGCAGAGCATCACGGAAGATTTTATTCCAGATTTCAGGGATCCTGAGAGCGCCAACGAGCCATTTCCAGCTGCGGCCCCTGCGGCAACGACCGACCCTCCAGGGGAGCGACGCTATCCACAGAGGGACCGGCGACCTCCTGACAGATATCAGCCATAGCATTAGTTGCATTGTATAATGTGGCAAAAGGACTTTGTGCTCATTAGGAGGAAGGAGATGTTGTGTGCGCGCGAAACCAAGCACGCGTGTTATCGCGTGCTGTCTGCGCATGCTCTCTGCCCGGCTATCTCTTATCGGGTAGCCCGTGCTGGTTTTAAAAGACCGCTCGCACGGGCCCACCGCGCGCAGTATGTAACCTGTTGGCTGCCTGCCAAGTAACAGGAATAAACGTTCTTTCGACGCTACGTCTACGCCGCCCAGTTCTTGGATGCCAGACATGACATATAAAAAGGCAAGTTAAATTTTATGAAGAACAAAACACCATCACCTGTGCGCCCCCTTCTGCCAAGCCTGTAAGCGGTAAAACGTGATTTATCGTGCAAATGTTCATCGTTGGCTATTTGCGGATTAAGCCACGATTCGGTTATCACGGCTATATCAGTGCTACTGTCCTTGACGAAGTCTTCGACATCTTTTTTAGGCAGATAGCTGTGGCAATTTGTTAGCATGCAAGAAATGCTGAGATAACGTAGTGAAGTGACCAGGGTGGGCGTTGGCAAGGAAGGCAGAGAGCGTGCTGCAGCAAGAATATGCAATAGCTATGGCTCCAATTCAGTGACTGAGTAAGTGTCGGCATTTTAGATAAACTGCTTCTTCTCAATGAGGAGCCTATCAAACCGGATTTTGAAGGAAACCTTTTTCTGTTGAGCTACAAGTAAAGTTTGCTTCTCGCCTGCCACACACGCGCAGAGTAGTCGTCGCGTATTGAAAACTAGGAACCCTTAGGTTTCGATACTGCGCAAGCTTAACAAATATGGAACGAATTCTACCGCTGTAGAAGCTGCCAACCCTATGCTCTCTTTCAATAGTGTTGGGTTGGAGTGGAACATCAAGCTTTTCCTTGCAAAAAGAAAGTATGTGCGACTCGGACTGAGCCTACGTTTCACCTTTTGCGTCTTGTACCCCAAAAAAACAGCAGGTTGCATCGACGGAGACGGTTCTCGGTGTGGTCATATTTTTCCGTTAGTACGTTAATTTCATATAAATGTTTGGAAATGTCGCCATTAGACCCAGCATGAGATGCAGGTTCTCGCTTCCTATTAGCCTCGACATTTTTACCCAGCGCGTCAACGCGGCTGGAAGGGCGGCCAACAAGATTCTCTATGTTACACTGAGCTGAATGAATGAGACTGAGCTCTGTCAATACGGTATTTTGGCTTGTTTCCAGACGTGACAGTGTATTGGCAATAGAGTCAAGAGTGGGTCCGGGGTTCAGTTCAATGTCTCCCGATAGCATCAACAGGAGTGAGGTAACATAAGCATTGATACAAAACGCACACACCGGTTGATACAGAAACCGTCGCAATACAGTTGTGCGGTAAATAACTAACCTGCGTTAGAAAGGGTGCATTCATGACCATGGGCGCAGCATGTGTTCCTAAGCCTTCAGATCCGTATATATATTTTCAATAAAGAACGAAGGGGCAGCGGTTGTCGCTCTGCAAGGGCGAAACCGTATCCGCCAGCTGGTACGTAGTACGCATACATGCAGACTGGCGCACAGCGAAAAGCAAGAGCGACGCACTTCGGCGTCGACGGTTACCGCGAAGCGTGTCCCGCCGGAAATTATCAAAGATAAGGGTTGATTTTCAAAGCAAAATGCATTTTCAACTGTGTCCTTGAAAAGGTAATTTATACCGCGATCCAGGACATCAGCAGACACTTGCTTTTTAATACGTAAGCGTTCTTTGGCGAACTCCCTACCCCTGTCGCGCGAAATGTGTAATGCCTTGTACCTCCTTTTTTTTATACTGTCAGTCCAAGAGAGACTAAACCGGAGTGCGAGAGGACAAATTTGAACATAATAAAATGCAAAGGTGGGCACAAATTCAACTGAATATAAATGTACTCAGGGACGTTGGTAAGTACAATCCCTTGGCACAAAGCAAAACAACGGAACATGATAAAGGCTAAAAAGCATCAGTTCACACAGGCAATACAGTCCTAGTGCTCAGTCTCAGTAGCAAACTAAATATTTTCAGTATTATGGAGGTATTCGATCAATGTGGTAGATGAAACAACGGAGTCTGGGAGGCTGTTCAAATCTTTGTAAGTGCGGGGAAAATAATTGTACACAAACCAGTCGTTTCTTAGAACTGCTAATGGAATAAATTTACTGCGGCGATGTCTGGATGTTTCCTTAGTTTTGGTTTTGAAATACTCTGATTTGTTTATCCTAATGTAGCTGTGGAGAACAAGGTAAAGGAATTTCAATCTCTCATATCTAGTTCTTGCTTCAAGGGTTAGAGTTGAGCTTGTTCGCACAGCTGGGTTGGGGAGTAGATGTGGCAGTATTTATTAGTTATAAATCTTGAGGCAAGGCGTTGAATTTTTTCATGCTTGAGGCAGTTGATTGCTGTGTAAGTGTTTCATACTATTTTTTGCGTATTCTATTATAAGACTTACGAAAGATTTGTGTGCGAGGCTCTTTACATCGGGAGTAGCACTGTGCATGGTGCGTGTCAGGCACCCCCGAAATTTGGAAGCTTTGGAGACTACCATGTGTATGGGTATTCCATCGTAGGTCCGATGTACATGTTACTCCTAGATATGTATATTGATTCACACGTTCAAGCGTATGGCCATATAATTTGATAATTGTAATTAGGAATATTTTTCTTCCTAGCTTTGATCATTAACACCGACTTTTTAAGGTTTAACTCCATCTGCCATTCCTCACACCATTTCATCATTTTTTGAAGGCAGGAATTTAATTCACTCTGATCGTGGATTGAATTTTTTTACTGTAGATCACGTAATCATCAGCGAAGAGTCGTAATGGCACAGAAATGGTTCTTAGTATATCATTAACAAAGATAAAAAATTAAAGCGGACCCAACACACTACTTTGTGGTACCCCTGAGACGACGCGTAGGGTGCTAGACTGGTAACCACCAAAATCTACTTATTATTCACGAGAAGAAAGCTACAAGGAGAAACTTTTTGTTAGATTTTGATTTTTGAAAACAGTATTGAACTTATGTAACACTTTCGGGGGCGACACCTTATCAAACGCTTTCGCGAAATCCAGGCATATGATGCCTGTTTGACCGCGTGAATTTATTGTTTCAGCAAGATCGTGAACTATTTCTAACATTTGGGAAACTGTAGAGAATCCCTTTCGAAATCCATGTTGGCGACAGCAAATAAGGTTATGTTAATTTAGGTAGCGCAGGAGATGTTTTGATATGGTGCGTTCAAGTAACTTGGAAGTTGTACTGGTGAAGAAAAATTGGTCTGTAATTGTTAACAGAAAGTTATTTCCCACTTTTGTGAACCAGTATGACTTTCGCTCGATTCCAAGCACCTGCAAAACATCCACTACTAATAGATGACTGAAATTTTTTTTCAGATATTTAGAAACCCATTCAGCGTACCAGAACAAAAACTCGTTTGGGATGCCATCCGGGCTCGGGTTCTTTTTTATGTCAACATGGAGTAAGTGGTCCAGAACACCTTGTTCCTCAATTTCTAAATCGGGGTTATGCGGTCTTAGATTTCCATCAACAAAAGGCGGTAATACATTGTCGTGTGTGAACAAGGATGAAAAATAAGAGAAAATTTTCAAACCGTTCTAACCCATTCTCTTCTTCGCCAACAAGGTGCATAACACATGACGCATTAATGTAACGCCAAAATTTACCAGGGGACTAACGAAGAAACTTCATTAGTGCTACGTCATAAAACCTTTCTTTGGATTCCTTTAGCAAGAGCTCCACTTGCCTGCTTATACGGTCAATGCGAAGATTCTTTTCGGGGTCAGGGTTTAGTGAAGCCACCTTCCTTTTAGTCTCCGTTTAAGATGACGTATATCTCTAGTGATCCAATAATTTCTTTTATTAGTACGTTAAATTTTTTTAAAATAAACTTGGTAATGCACCATGCTGTCAGTTCAGAAAAGAAGTTCTATAATCTGTCTGTACCGGCACCTGCGTGGCAAAGTAGCATAATATCAAAGATCGAATACTGAAGACAGTCTATTAACGGCAACGTCATCGGCAGCTCTAAAATTAGGGAAAGTTGTGTGGTAATGAGTATTCGTTGTCTCTGGTGATGCGCCTGACGACAACAAAACTGTCATGTGTTTCGACAATCCGTCGAGTACTTCGCACTCGCGGACGGGTGACTTTAGGCACTCGGATACAAAGACCAAATCGAGAATGGATGATGTCGTAACACATATCCTTGTGTAGTCAGTTCCAAGTTGAAATAACTTATGACGGATATGGTATGATCTAGCAACTTTTCGCAACTTGTGTGTGCCAACTCTCGTGTGCCAGGCAATTTTGAAGGCCAGCCAATCCCAGGCAGATTAAAATCCCCAAGCAAGAGAATCTTACTGTCATGAGGTAGATATCCGTCCGTGAAATATTGCAACTTTGCCAGAACGTCCACCGGTAATTTTGGGGCTCAGTAGGCTGCCCCAATGAAAACTGTGCGGCCATCTAAGTTTGTCTTTATCCACAATGCTTCGATGCCATTTACGTCTGGCAAAGCAGAGAATGCTAGGGTATTTTTACCATATTCGCAATGCCCCTACGTTTTGTGTTCTCGATCTTTTCTGACTACCTAATAGTCGGGAACAGTAATTTCGGCATCTAAATTATCCTATATTTTTCAATATTTATCCTATATTAACCAATATTTTTACGCATGAAGAAAACGAAGACCGCTCGTAACAATGTCAGGTTCATGTACTAAGGCTATGCTTTCTAACTCAACCAATTTATTTATGATACTTCTGGCGTTCAGGTTTATAACCCATAAGTGTCGACACCGGGGCTTTTAAAGTCATTTGTTTCTGCCGGAATAGGTATGGCACCTGTACCTTGCATTAGTAGTTTCATTCCATGCATACAATCAGTCGCGTCACGCAGAGGAAATTACAGAACCCTGAAATGAAACAATTGCCCGGGAAAAATACGCGCGAGAGCCGAAGCCAACAGACTGCATCCAACTAAGTGGTGACGCACGTAGCGAGATGTTGAAACGCTGGGTATTGTGCTGTCGCCTCATATCTCCTCGACACGGTATCTGACTGTAGTTGCATATTCTTCATATTGCTCCGTCCGTAAAAGCAAACCGCGCTACATCTGCGGCGTTTTCGTGTATCCCGAGTGGCTTCTACGCAAGAAACAAGAAAATTGGGACGACGTCCGAAGGGCACGTTCTGTCTTTCTAGTATTTTTAAATCGCAGTGCGAGTGAACAATAGCAAGTCACGGAAAAGTACGTACTAACAGCGACCGAAGCCAACGTAAAAAAAAAAGCATCGATTTATCATCATCGCATCGTGACAAACGCATAAAAAATCCAAGAACCTAATCTGACCTACGAGATTTTGTCTGCCTTGCTCGCGTGCCAGTGTCCACTCGTACCGCTTGCTCAATCCACGACGCCACTCAATTACTTGCTTGTTCAAGGCTTCTTGAACCAACATCTATAGTTAAAAAAAATAGAAGTTAATAGACGTATTGATGAGCGAGTGACGCCATCTCACAAAACAGCGAAATGTCTCTCGTGGGTCCCTCAACAAATTCGACGAAAAATCGCAGTGACCGGTGCGAGCCGCGCGACGCGCCACCAGCCGCTTGGTCGAAGCCGCAGAAGGAAGAGCGAAAATGAGCGCCTGCGACTGCGACTACCGTCGCACGCGAGCGAGATCACCCTTCCAATGCGATGGTCACCCTTCCAGCAGGCTTGACGCGACTCTCAACCTTCTCACGTACCGGCGCGCCATTCATTTTGGCGCCGCTAGAATGCTCCGAGTGTTCTTAGTGAAGCGCGAGAGAGGAGTCCTGCTGCGTAACTCGTTCCGACGGTGGCGATACTTTGTGTCGCTATATTGATTCAATGCAGAACGCATTATACCGCCAAATCGGGAGAAGGGCGCTGCCGAATTTTATTTGGAGTGTGCAAGTACTCGTCCAGTCAATACATTCCTTTGGTAGTGCCTTGAATTTCGAACCCTATCGCCTATAATTGACCTTGTCTTGTCGCGCTTCGGGTGAGAGGTAATGCGACCCATTTGGCGAGAATTTATCCCCAGCTGCTCCCTAGGCTGTCCCACGTGGTCCATGAGTAGGATAAGGATTGCAAGTGGAAAGGTAACTTCTTTTAAGCTCCCGTGAATACTTCTTTTGCCGCCTCCAACCTGAGCTGATGTGCGCTTCAATAATTTCCGCTGGAGGGGAAGATTCCCAAGCGGCGGGGGTTTGTAGGTAGGCGTGTATGACTGAAACGTCCCTGAGGCAACAGCTGCGTGCCAAATAGAGTGACGTGCTGTTAGATAGCGGGAGAAAATGAGGCACGGTAACAAAATTGCACTAGCAGTAGGTGTAACAACCGTCCATATCCGCAGCACACCACTTTTGTTTCCCAATATTCGGTGCTGTAGCGTGCATGCGATTGTACCTTTCAACCTTCCCGCATTAGCACATGCTCTTTTAGTCCAGCTATCACGGTAAGTGACTGCAATGCTCCCGCGTCAGACATTTGCGTAAAGAATGTGCATGCATTATTTATTGTGCTCCCTCACCACAGTAAGTTTTTCAACTCATTACGAAAGCACAATTCATTACATTTCGACACAAAGGGATTTCATGCGTTATTAATAGACTGAAATATTAATAGACTGAAAGCTATTCAAGAAAAACAGAGCAGTTGCTTATGAAGTGTGTTTCTCGCCATCCAGTGCGAGAACACTCGGCGAAAACTTATTCATTCAAATTTCTGGCACAAACTGAAATGGACGTACTCGGACGCATTCCTTGGGTCAAAACATTGCTTGTGTCACAACAAGGCTGCGCCTTAGTTTTGTGCCGTGCACGCAACCCCA